>NC_135807.1:15877407-16477407 GCF_964213995.1 Mustelus asterias
ACCAGTCCCTCAATTTCCCTGGTTATCCACGGTTCTCGAATCCTACCCTTCCTATCCTTCTTTTTAACAGGATTTCTCCATTTAGAAAATAGTCTATGCCTCTGTTCCTCCTTCCAAAGTGCATAACCTCACACTTTTCTACATTGTATTCCATCTGCCACTTATTTGCCCTCTCTCCTAACCTGTCCCAAGTCCTTCTGCAGCCCCCCGCTTCCTCAATACTACCTGTCCCTCTACATTTCTTTGTATCATCTGCAAACTTTGCAACAGTGCCTTCAGTTCCTTCTTCCAAATCGTTAATGTATATTGTGAAAAGTTGTGGTCCCAGCACCGACCCCTGAGGCACACCATTAGTCACCAGCTGCCATCCTGAAAAAGACTCCTTTATCTCCACTCTCTGCCTTCTGCCAGTCAGTCAGTCCTCAATCCATGCCAGAATCTTACCATTAACACCATGGGCTCTTAACTTATTTAACAGTCGCCAATGCAGCACCTTGTCAAAGGCCTTTTGGAAATCTAAATAAATCACGTCCACTGGTTCTCCTTTACCTAACTTCCTTATTCCCTCCTCAAAGAACTCTTAACAGATTTGTCAGACATGACCTCCCCGAAACGAAGCTGTGCTGATTCAGTCCTATTTCATCATGGATGTACAACTACATGAAATAGCTACAATGTTAGGAAACTAAAGGTAATTTAAAGGTTTAAAGTTTATTCATTAGTCACAAGTAGGCTTACATTAACACTGCAATGAAGTTACTGTGAAAATCACCTGGGCACCACACTCCGGCGCCTGTTCAGATACACTGAGGGAGAATTTAGCATGGCCAATGCACCTAACCAGCGCACGTCTTTCGGACAGTGGGAGGAAACTGGAGCACCCGGAGAAAACGTGCAGACTCCGCACAGACAATGACCCAAGCTGGGAATCGAACCCAGGTCCCTGGCGCTGTGAGGCAGTAGTGCCTGGACATATAACTGTATGGGTAAACATTAGAAATAATTTATGGCTTTAGGTGAGTTTAATTTAATGTTTCTGTGCCTGGAAGAAAACTATAGTTAGATTCATGCTAGACAAAGGTGCTTATACGTGTGGGGGTTGCTTTCAATTCCAACTGGGATCCTGTTGTGCTTAGAGGTTTGGAGGTGGTTGCTTAGCAAATAGAGGCCCTTGTAAGGGAAAAAGCTTTTCCTTTGTTCTCAGTTTAATTATAAGGTTTAATCAGGCAGTTGCTGATAGACAGCCAGAGAGGGATCATCTCCCACAGTTTTGCTAAAGGCAGTTGATGATAGGCAGTTGAAGAAGGAACACCTCTCTCAGCTTTGCTAGAGAAAAACTGGATTAATAGAGTAATTAATGTGCAAGAAAGCAAGCTCTGAAGAAACTAAAGGACAGTTAATTATGGAAACCTGGAAATAGAACAGGATATTGTTTGTGGGCATCTCAGACAAAACTGAGAAGTTTTGGTTGGTGAGAATGCTATAAAAAAAGTTTTAAAGTAATCCTAAAGTTTGGAATAAGAACAAAGAACAGTACAGCACAGGAACAGGCCCTTTGTCCCACTAAGCTTGCGGCAACACATGACGCCTTTCTAAAGACCTTTTGCATCTACGTGGTCCGTGTCCCTCTATTCCCTGTCTAATCATGTATCTATCTAATCAATATGCCTCTTAAACATTGCTATTGTATCTGCTTCTACCACCTTCTGTGGCAGTGCATTCCATGCACTTACCATCTTCTGTGTAAACAACTTGCCTCTCACACCTCCTTTAAACTTTTCCCCTTTTACTTTAAACTTATGTCCCCCAGTAATTGACATTTTTACTGGGAAAAATAAGTCTGAATTTTTTGGATGGAGGACCTCACTTCCCACCATCCGAAGAGTAAACCCAACCAACAATGTTGATAGTGGGGAATTCAGTGATGGTAATGCCATTTAATGTCAGGGTGAGACAGTTAGATTCTTCCTTGTTGGAGATGGCCATTGCCTGGCACTTGTGTGGTGCAAATGTTATTTGCCACTCATCAGTCCAAGCCTGGAAGCCAGTCCAAAGATGTGTGGGTTAGGTTGATTGGCCATGCTAAAATTACCCCTTAGTGTCCTGAAATGCGTAGGTTAGAGGGATTAGCGGGTAAATATGTAGGGATATGGGGATAGGGCCTGGGTGGGATTGTGGTCGGTGCAGACTCGATGGGCAAATGGCCTCTTTCTGCACTGTAGGGTTTCTATGATTCTTTGAATGTTGTCCTGATTTTGCTGCATGTGCATATGGATTGCTTCAGTATCTTAGGAGTCGCGAATGGCACTAAACATTGTTCAATTATCAGGGAACATCCCTATTTTTGACCTTATGATGGAGGGCAGGTAATTGATGAAGCGGCTAAAGATGGTTGGGCCCAGACACTACCCTGTGGAACTCCTGCAGTGACATCCTTGGATTGAAGTGATTGACCTCTAGCAACATCTTCCTTTGTGCTAGATTTGACTCCAACCAGTGGTAAACTTTTCCTGATTCCTTTTGACTAGCGCTCCTGGATGCCACACTTGGTCAAATGCTGAGTTGACATCTAAACAGTTATTATTTATTTATTTATTATTCGTGTCACAAATAGGCTTACATTAACACTGCAATGAAGTTACTGTGAAAATCCCCTAGTCGCCACACTCTGGTGGTTAATTTCACCTCACCTGTTGAGTTCAGCTCTTTTGCCTATGTTTGGACAAATAAGGTCAGGAGCTGAGTGGCTCATGGCATCCAAACTATGTCAATGAGCAGTTTATTGCTGAGTAAGTGCTGCTTGATTGTTGACAACCCCTCCCATCACTTTGTTGAAGATGGTTGGGGTGCCAACTTGCTGAGTTGGATTTGTCCTGTATTTGGGAATAGGATATAAGTGGGGAATTTTACACTTTGCCAGGTAGATACCAATGTTGTAGCTGTACTAGAACAGCTTGGCTGGGGGCATGGTTAGTTCTGGAGCATAAGTCTTTAGCCAGATAAAACATGGTGGCAGAGAATGTTTTTTTAAATATGGAGGTTGGAAACTAAACTATAATCCTTGTGGAAAATGGCCTTAAATGAATATAAATTGTCGGGGTGTGATACACTCCAATGATTTTGGAGTCTGAATATCCTGACCAGTGGAAGAATTAAGTGGATATGAAATATTATAAGGAATTGTTAGTATCTGCTGGAATTTAGAAGACAAAGGGACGACTTGATTGAAACAAATAAGATCCTGAGCAGTCTTGACAGGGTGGATGTAGTGAGGATGTTTCCTCTTGAGGGAGAATCAAGAACTAGGGGGGTCACTGTTTTAAAAATAATGGGTTGCTCGTTTCAGACAGAGATGAGACGAGGGTCATAAGTTTCTGGAACTCTCTTCCTGGAAAGGTTATGGAACCAGAAGGTGGAATTTTAACAAAATATCGCAAAGTGGCAGGATCTGACTGAAAACTATTGTGTTTCTCTCCTAAGAAGCAGACAGATTTTCCAGATCTTGCAAAAAAAAAGCAGGGAGTGTGTTTCACACCATCATTTTGAGGAGTGGGACCTAAACACACTGGCAAAGCTCGGCTCCGCAGAGACCGGGGCCCCATTTTAAAATCAGAGCAAAACATTTCCTTCCCTCCACCAATGGAAGCATTAGGGGCTTCCACCGTTCCCTGTTTTCCCCCCCAGTCATCACCGGCATTTTCTTCCCCTCCCCCATCACCATTGGCATCTTCCTCTCTCATGCATCCTGACACCCGCACCACCCCCCCCCCCCCCCCATCCCATCATCGCCAGCATCTCCCCCTCGCACAACCCCCTCTACACTTCTGCACTGTAGGGATTCTATGGTTCTATCTCCCTTTTACGCCCTTCCCTGCCCCCATCATCGCTGACAACTCCCTCTCAACCATCCTCCCCTCCCACCTGCCCCTCGTCATTGCCGACATCTCCCCCTCTCTCATCAGCCACCCCTCCCCCACACTCACATCATTGCTGGCATCTCCCTCTCACACACCATCTGCCTCGCCACCCTCTGCCATGATCATCGTCGGCATCTCCTCCCCACCTTCAGTGCATGCTCTCTTCCCCCTCTCCCACCAATTATATGTACATGACCATTCCCCACCCCACCCCCCCGACCCCCTAACGAGGCGCCCACTAGGTTCTGCTCCTGAGACTACCCCTGGCACAGGTTAGCATTGCCAAGTTGGCAGTGCCAATCTGTGCCAGGAGGTGGTGCCTGGGCATATCCCTCTTTCCCAGGAGCTATACTCATCTTTGTACCCCCAGAGGAATCCCCATGACAGATTCATGTCTGGGTGAACCTGTTGTAGAAAATATGGTGAGGGGAAAAATATGGCGGGGGAGGGGGCTGATAATATTAAAATTAATGCAAGTTCATTAAAATTAGGTTTTCACTCTGCGTGGGCGTGAACCTCCTGACGTTACCAGCGAGTAATAGGATAAATTGCGGAACACAATTTCTTTGAGAATTTCCTGATTCTCTCCTGATTTTCAGCTTGTGTTGCCATTTTTTCTGACGTTGAATGTGGGCTGAAAATTGCCCCCAGAGTCTTTGAATATTTTAAAGGTAGAACTGGATAGATTCTTGGTAAGGCAAGGGGGTGATAAGTTATTGGAAGTAGGTGGAGATTATCAGGAGTAGGTGGAGTGCAGATTTGAGGTTACGATCAGATCAGTCATGATTTTATTTCATGGCAGAGCAGGCTTGAGGGACTGAATGACCTACTCCTGCTCCTTGTTCGTATGCTTGTATGTTCAAAATGGTCCTGATACTGGATGCAGTCTCAATACAATGGAAGATTACAACTGACAGAATGAGTTATATGCACCTTTAGCAAATCTGGGTATTACAGTAGAAGACAAATTGGAACCAGAAAAGTAAGTGACTGAAACGAAGGAATGCCCGAGAGGTGGAATGTCCTGTTTGTTTCATGACGTTTCCTAAAATTTTTTTTCACGGCAGCAAACATCTGATCCAACAGACTCTCCTTTTCTGAGACCGAAGGTCTGCCCATTTGAAACAATGTTATACAATTCAGCAATTTGATACTGATGCAGGGATTCCCAAAATGTTTTTTGTCTATCTTAGGAACACTATATGATAGTTAGTAGGTGCTTCAGATATGACTGGAAGTTTCATTATATAATGAATAGCCCAAGCTGGGAGACAGAACCATTGAAATAACACAAAATGAAGAGAATTCCGGTGAGGAGGATGAAGACAATGCTAAATTATACTGGTCACAGAGATTTTGCCCCGTGATGAATGTGTTAGTTATGGCATTCTTTAACTGTACAGTACTGGGTAGTGTTTGCACTTTAACATTCTGAGGTAGCTAAAGAGAGTTGTAATTCCATGTAAACTAGCTGGAGTTTTTTTTATTCATGGGGCATGGGCATCTCTGGCTGGCCAGCATTTATTGCCCTTGAGAAGGTGGTGATGAGCTGCTTTCTTGAATCGCTGCAGTCCATGTTCTGTGGGTTGACCTACAATGCCGTTAGGGAGGGAATTCCAGAATTTAGACCTAGCGACTGCGAAGAAATGGCGATATATTTCCAAGTTAGGATGGTGAGTGGCTTGGAGGGGAACTTGCAAGTGGTGGTGTTCCCATTTACCATCTGCCCTTGTCCTTTGAGTTAGAAGTGGTCGTGGATTTGGAAGGTGGTGCCTAAGGATCTTTGGTGAATTGCTGCAGTGCATCTTGTAGATAGTATACACTACCGCTACTGAGCGTTGGTGGTAGAGGGATTGAATGTTTGTAGATGTGGTGCCAACCAAGAGGGCTGCTTTGCCCTGGATGATGGCAAGCTTCTTGAGTGTTATTGGAGCTGCACTGATCCAGGCAAATGGGGAGTATTCCATCACACTCCTGACTTGTGCCTTGTAGATGGTGGGTAGGCTTTGGTGAGTCGAGAGGTGAATTACTCGCTGCAGTATTCTCAGCCTCTGACCTGCTCTTGTAGCCACTGTTTATGTGGTGAGCCCCATTGAGTTTCTGGTCAATGGGAACCCCAAAGATGTTGACAGTGGGCAATTCAGTGATGGTTGCACCATTGAATGTCAAGGGGCAGTTGTTAGAGCACCCCTTATTGGTGATGGTTATTGCCTGGCATTTGGAGTAAATCATTTTATAAGTACGTATGCACTCCAAATACTCTAGTGAGACACCTATGCTGTTGAGTAAATCATCTGTGAAAAAGGCACAAATGAAACTTAACATGGAGCATGATAAGGCAATTATTTTTGGAAAGTCAGTGGATCAGCATTTTAACCAGTCAGGGTGTTAACAAAATCTGGGGCAGAATGTTATGGTCCCTGCGAGGTGGGTTCTGGCGAGGGGGAGTGCAAAATTGAATGGACAGAATGCCCCGGGACCCCGCCCAAACCCAGGCACAACTTCAAGCTTGGGCAGACAGATTAATTTGATTTTGGCATGGTGAGTCTAAGATGTTTTACTCCAGTTATGTTTCAAGTGACCCACTAGGAAGCTTTTATCAAACAAAGTTTATTTAAGAAGACAATTAAAATATAACAAAAAGATTTAGCATAACTTTTACCAATTACAAGAATTAAAAAATATGAAAAAGTATAACTCGTAATAGCTAACTACACACCCTTCTTCAGACTTGGCTTAGAAACAAGTATGCTCATGTGATGCTGGATTTGCAGCTTTTAACAACTATGTAAATCGGTCCTTTGAATGTTGGATCAAAATTCTGAGATATCCCAGTCCTGGAACTTTCCAAAAAGCCTCCGGAGAGAGAGAGAGAGACAGACAGAGACGCTGCCTCCTTCCACCAGCTTCTAGCAGCAACTGAGAAACAAAACTAAAAACTTGGAATGCTCTATGAAAAAATAGCTGTGCCCAGGGATATCACCTCACCTGTCAATCATCCTCAATCAAGCTCCATTCAGCAATCCCCAAAGGACCATTAAAATTCCAGAACACTGCATTAGGCCAGTTTAAAATCAACATGATATCAATTATACCACCTCAGCCGCAATAAAGGATACCGGTTACAGTCAACACGGCACCAATAAAATACCAGGGCCTGCTTGAAACCTCCTTCAGGGAAACATGATTAAAGTACACTTCTTAAAGGCACTGTACTGTCACATCACCCTTTTACCTATTAAGGCCTTAAGTGACCACTTTGGCCACTTAATGGTCATTTAAGGGCCTTTTCCCACCCAGCCTCAATTTTTTGGCTGGCGGGTAGGTAGGAAACAGAAAAATAAACTTATTTCCATCGTGTGCGGGGAGGGCTCAATCTGATGGCCCCTCTGGGACCTTGGAGCAATGGGCCTCACTCTACTCCCTTCCCCCCCAGACACATAAAAAGCCCACTCTCCCAGCCCCTCAGGGCATATCCTTTTATCTTTCCAATGGTCCTGGTACATAAGTTCCAGGCAAAACACTGATTTGTCGACAGCTTTCACGGGCAGGACTTCCTTCCGAGGATGATGGAACTCTCATCCACCCATTGCCAATCAATACTCAAGTGAACATTAAATGAAGTGGGCTTCCGAGAGTTGACTGCAATGCGTTAAAATTCTACCCTGATGTATCTTATCAGAGAGTTAGACAGATTGCAATCACATCAGGTGATAAAGAATTAGACAAATTGCAGATTGTCTTAAAGTTGCATATAAAATTTGCTCACCATGCTTGTTAAAGGGTAAAAATCCTGCTAAAGGATGCAGGTGTGGTTGATGAAGTAAAATCTATTTTTAAAAATGCACTGAAGGATGCTGCCACATTCCATTTTAAGTCTTCCCTTAGCAACTTAAAGAGGTAGATGGCATGGGTATGGGACAAAGACAAAAAATTGCTTAATTCTACATTTTGGTAGGCCGGGGACCAGATCTGGTCTTACTACAATAACACTTGAATGCAAAATGATTATTGTAGACAAAATCCTGGAAAAATGGATCCGGATCACTTTTAAGAGAGCACCAGTGAAGCTTCTGATGGATAATGAATGTAAGCTTGCTAATGATGATCTCAGAGAGTTGTGAAACCCTGAACACAATGGTCATGAATATCACAGCTGAAAGTTCTCACAATGGACTCTGAAAAGAATTATGTGGTGATCGTGAAATGCTGCACAAAATTTTAGCCGATCAATCAATCTGCAAGTTGACTGACCCTGGCATGGGAAGTTCATGTAAGTAATTCACTCCAGAAAGTTCAAGGATATAATCTCTATTAATTAGTATCGATCAGTTAATCTCTGGGAGAAATCCCAAATTGCCTCCAGTGCTATGCGATAGCCCTTCTTCTCTGGGTGCTACTACATTAGTTTTGTTTTTCTCTGAACATTTATATACTTTATATGTAGGGAGATAGGCTTTCATCAAGGCTGAGCATTTGTTGAGCATTGAGGCATTGTGACTGTCAGAATTGAATTCATACTATTGGTGTATTATGAAAGTGAGTGCCATAAGGAGTGGAAAAGCCCTGGTAAGTCAATAGCTAGGACAGTACTTATGAAACATGTCAGAAAAGTTAGTCATCCCATGTGATTGACATGTAGCTTGGATAAAATTATACAATGAAATAAAAGCCTGAGAATAGTTATGGAACAGAACTGGAAGCAAAAGTTCTTGTGATTGTGAATTTGCTGGCTGCTAATAAACCTGGGGATCAACTAATACGAGAGGTAAAGCAAAGGGAATTAAATAGCTTGAGAGTTCAGAGTTTCTTAATTACCAGATAAGGAACTTTGTCACACAGGTAGATTTGTACTGAAAAGTCCTCACAGGTGGGACTTATAAGGTTAAAGTGAGGCTCATTATTGCAGGATTTTTGAAGAATGAGTGGATGATGCAGATGTTACATGGTCTCTCGCAAAGCTCAAAAAATAATCTTGAAAGTCTTTTTAGCTCTCTTGGTCACGTACTCATTGGAATGTAGACCAGTCAGCATAAATTCCGCATTTCTACCAGTCGATTCTTTTTAGAGAGGTGTTTCATTGAAAATAGATGGTGTTCAACAGAAAGCAAAGCACATTTTTTTTGTTTGTTCATTGGGTGTGAGCTTGGCTTGCTCGGCCAGCATTTATTGCTCATTCCTGAGGGCATTTAAGAGTCAACCACATTGCTGTGCATCTGGAGTCATATAGGCCAGATCAGGCAAGGACGACAGATTTCCTTCCTTAAAGGACATTGGTATCATTAAGATAATCTTTTGGGGAACTTCATGATGAATATTGGTGATATCTTATTGAGTGCTCCTGTGGAATTTGAGAAATGTGTTATGAATAAGATTAGAGTAAACTTAAATTTGGGAGTCATGCTTGTGGGGCTTTTAAATATATTGGTTTAGATATTAAGCAGAGTAGCTCTGGACTAACTCGAATCAACAATCCAATTAGAAATTGTTACTGCCCTCTTGGTTAATTTTAGGTCCTTGCAGAAAGGTGATGTCGCAGAAACGTTTTTGGGCAATTGAACTGGTTGAGCACTCAGACCACATGCTAGTTTTGATGTGTTAGAGTTGAGTACTACAATGAACCACACTAAAGTCCAGAATGTTTTAATGGCAAATAAGACATTTAAAACATTAATTTAAGAAATGCTTAGGTGATACAAATAATATGGAACTAGTTATTTTTAGCAATGCTTCATAGAGTCATAGAGGTTTACAGCATGGAAACAGGCCCTTCGGCCCAACTTGTCCATGCCGCCCTTTTTTTTTAAAAACCCCCTAAGCTAATGCCAATTGTCTGCATTTGGCCCATATCCCTCTATACCCATTGTACCCATGTAACTATCTAAATGCTTTTTAAAAGATAAAATTGTACCCGCCTCTACTACTACCTCTGGCAGCTTGTTCCAGACTCTCACCATCCTGTGTGTGAAAAAATTGCCCCTCTGGACACTTTTGTATCTCTCCCCTCTCACCTTAAACCTATGCCCTCTAGTTTTAGACTCTCCTACCTTTGGGAAAAGATATTGACTATCTACCTTGTCTATGCCCCTCATTATTTTATAGAGCTCTATATGGTCACCTCTCAGCCTCCTTCGCTCCAGAGAGAAAAGTCCCAGTCTATTCAGCCTCTCCTTATAACTCGATTCATCAAGTCCCGGTAGTATCCTAATTTTGCTGATGGGCCTTTTTGTACAGCTGATTTCATGTTATTTCTTATTGGTGAAAATGAGAAATGCTGTCCTTCAGCTTGGAAAAGTAAGAAAATAAAAAGGGCTATTAGAAATATTTTGACTGCTGAAACACTGGCTGTTGTACAGGCAGTGAATACGGGATTCTCTAGCTAGAATTTCATGGGGCATTTGGGAATGGGATTAGAGGTAGGACGGCTGGAAAAATCATGTGGAAATGAATGAGTGACTTGTCTAATGCCTTTCCATTGCATGCCTTGGGATAATGGTTAGATTCTCTCTCGTTCGAGATGGTCATTGTCTGGCACTTATGTGCTGCGAATGTTACTTGCCTCTTGTTAGCCCAAGCCTGGGTATTGTCCAGGTCTTGCAATGTTTTTACATGGACTGCGTCAGCATCTGAGGAGTTGTGAATGTTGCTGAAACTATGCAATCATCAGCAAACATCCTCACTTCTGACCTTATTATGGAAGGAAGGTCATTGGTGAAGCAGTTGAAGATGGTTGGGCCTAGAACACAACCGTGAGGAACTCCTGCAGTGATGCTCTAGAACTGAGATGATTGACCCCCAACAACCATAATCATCATCCTTTGTACTAGGTACGACTGCAACCAGTGAAGTGTTTTCCTCCCTGATCACCATTGACTCTAATTTTGCTAGGGCTCTTTGATGTCCATTTGGTGAGGTGCTGCTTTGATGTTAAGGACAGTTATTCTTGCCTTACCCTTTGAGTTCAGCTCTTTATTCCATATTTAAACCAAAACTGTAATGTGGTCAGGAGCGATCCTGGTGGAACCCAAACTGAGTGTCAGTCAGCAGGTTATTATTAAGCAAGTGTCACTTGATACCACTGTTGGTGACCCTTTCTGTCACTTTACTTGTGATCGAGAGTAGACAGATGGGGTGATAATTGCCTGGTTTGCATTTCATCTGCTTTTTGTGTATAGGACATACCTGGGCAATTTTCCACATTGCCAAGTGCTGTAGCTGTACAGGAATATTTGGATAGGGCATGGGACAAGTTCTGTAACACAAGTCCTCAGTACGATTGTCAGGGCCCATTATCTTTTCAGTATCCACTGCCTTCATCTATTTCATGTGGAAGTGAATCAAATTGGCTGAAGACTGGCATCTGTGATGCTGGTGACATCAGAAAAAGGCTGGCTGAAGATTATTGCAAATGCTTTAGCATCAAATTTTGCACTGTTGTGCTAGGCTTCTCCATCATTCAAATGGGAATATTTGTGGAGTCTCTTTCTCCAGTGAGTTGTTTAATTGTACATCACCATTTACGACTGGATGTGGCAGGACTGCAGAGCTTAAATCTAATCCTTTAGTGTCGAATCGCTAAGCTCTGTCACTTGCTACTTATGTTGTTTGTCATGCACGTAGTTCTGTGTTGTAGCTTCACCAGGTTTCTTGCTGCTCTGCGGTTTTTTCACTTGTGGGCTAGATGGCAAGCAGCCCACCCAAATGGAGCCCAGTTGAGCCACTTGTTCCCAATTTAGGAAGTCTTCCTGTCTTCTCTGGAATTTTCCATTTAATCGGATGCTGTGGCAGGGGAGGCGGAGAGGGGCAAATTCCGCAACATAGACTGCCAGATAAATTTTGATTGCTGCCTTGAGTTCCAGGGCGGGGTGGCCCCCTTTTTGGCTACAGTGGGGCTCCCGAGCAAAAATGGGCACCTCTATGGCATCGGCACCTCTGTCTTTGACAAACCCCCTTGCTGTAGCTTGTCTAACTGGCCACAAACTTTTGACAAAGGAACTGGCATTCGCACAGTCTACTTTCAGGGTGCATTGTACTCCTTCCTTCAAGTAGAACCCCAGTAGTGACCATTGCTAATGGTAGCTCTGCTGAATGGACCAGCAACTCTGAGTGGAACACAATCCTAAATTAGATGGCAGCCCAGGCGAAAGCCATTTACTTGGCCCCTTACAGGAAATGCAACACTGGATCCCATCATCCACCATAACAGGGTTAGGACCCTGCCACCTACCCCCTCCTGAATTTACTCCAGCAGTAGAAACCTTAGCATCTCCAAAGAAAAATAGCCTATTTGTCAAGTATTTTAAGTGAGATTCCATACATTTGGTGTACTGTAGATAATGTAGGATGTTATGTAGGTAATCATTCATTGTAGAATAATGTACACTCTATGGAACATGTGAATGAGAAAAGGTTATGGATTGAACTTGCTAACTTGAAATAAATTATCAAATATACATACATCCTGGGATGGTTTCTTATAATTTTGAGTAATATGGAGGAATGCAGGGATGTCATGTGACCTGTTTGAATTCTGCCCAACAACAAGCTTGGGTGGCTTGGTTGCTAAGGGCCAAAGGTGAGGAGGGGGGGGGGGGGGGGGGGAAGGTGAGGAGGGGGGGGGAGGTGAGGAGGGGGATTGTTAGAACATAGAACATAGAACAGTACAGCACAGAACAGGCCCTTCGGCCCACGATGTTGTGCCGACCTTCATCTGAAACCAAGATCAAGCTATCCCACTCCCTACCATCCTGGTGTGCTCCATGTGCCTATCCAATAACCGCTTAAATGTTCCTAAAGTGTCTGACTCCACTATCACTGCAGGCAGTCCATTCCACACCCCAACCACTCTCTGCGTGAAGAACCTACCTCTGATATCCTTCCTATATCTCCCACCATGAACCCTATAGTTATGCCCCCTTGTAATAGCTCCATCCACCCGAGGAAATAGTCTTTGAACGTTCACTCGATCTATCCCCTTCATCATTTTATAAACCTCTATTAAGTCTCCCCTCAATCTCCTCCGCTCCAGAGAGAACAGCCCCAGCTCCCTCAACCTTTCCTCATAAGACCGACACTCCAAACCAGGCAGCATCCTGGTAAATCTCCTCTGCACTCTCTCCAGCGCTTCCACATCCTTCTTATAGTGAGGTGACCAGAACTGCACGCAATATTCCAAATGCGGTCTCACCAAGGTCCTGTACAGTTGCAGCATAACCCCACGGCTCTTAAACTCCAACCCCCTGTTAATAAAAGCTAACACACTATATGCCTTCTTCACAGCTCTATCCACTTGAGTGGCAACCTTTAGAGATCTGTGGATATGGACCCCAAGATCTCTCTGTTCCTCCACAGTCTTCAGAACCCTACCTTTGACCCTGTAATCCACATTTAAATTTGTCCTACCAAAATGAATCACCTCACATTTATCAGGGTTAAACTCCATTTGCCATTTTTCAGCCCAGCTTTGCATCCTATCTATGTCTCTTTGCAGCCTACAACACCCCTCCACCTCATCCACTACTCCACCAATCTTGGTGTCATCAGCAAATTTACTGATCCACCCTTCAGCCCCCTCCTCTAAGTCATTAATAAAAATCACAAAGAGCAGAGGACCAAGCACCGATCCCTGCGGCACTCCGCTAGCAACCTGCCTCCAGTCCGAAAATTTTCCATCCACCACCACCCTCTGTCTTCGATCAGACAGCCAGTTACCTATCCAATCGGCCAACTTTCCCTCTATCCCACACCTCCTTACTTTCATCACAAGCCGACCATGGGGGACCTTATCAAACGCCTTACTAAAATCCATGTATATGACATCAACCGCCCTGTTGGGGAGTTTATTTTATTGGGAAGAAGGTATAGGATATTAACATCTGTAAACAATGGGAAGAGCATTTGTCCTGAATTTTGTTAGATTGTTGGACTTGCAATTTTGCTATGACAAGGAGCCTCACCAAAATAGCAAATAATGGCATGCGCAGAAATTGAACACGACACAACCTCTCCTTAGTGGACATGAATTTCACTTCTCATCTTGTTATATTTCATCAAGGCAGGAGGATTGCTATTGTTGGAATAGCAATTAATGTTGTAGTACATTGTGATCCCTCCATCAGCCTACACTTCTGTGAGGGGTCACTTCAGCAGTCTATTGTTTATTGTTCCAAAGACAAAGGACAGAAGAGCACCTTCTAGGGGTCGCCTGATGTTGAATTCATGCCCCCAAGTATATGTTCATTATACAGTGAAAAGGAATATATCAATCCACAATATCCTACAAATGATGCCCAAAGTGGAGCAGCAACTGTGACACTGAATGAAAATGGCCACAAGACATTTTTTAGACAATAGCAAAGAGGAACAGGAAAGTAGCTCCAGACCTCTGCTGTCTAAACATAATTGCTTTCTTGTGTATCTGATATCCATTAAGGTGCATCTTCCAATAAACAATAGCAACTTCTGATAATGTGCAATTTCTTAATAATTTTGCCTTCACTAAAAGCTCTGCCAATCTTATTTAGCAAAAGGGTTTAAGATCTTATTTTTCCAATAAAGCTAAATTTTTGGATATTAACTCTATTTTGAATAATCGAAGAACATCGTGAACCACTCAATTTATAATTTTTAAAAGGGCAATTAAGTATTGAAGTCAAGCACCACTTAAGTTTGATTAAATCATTTTCTTGGTTTGCTAGGTTAAGGAACCATTTCATAATTTTATGAAAACTGATCCTTCGATACTTCACCAGACAAAATCCCTACTTTCTGGGTGGGTTTATTAAATCAACTGCTTATTATCCACAATGGCTGTGTGTGGATGGCCCAAGACAGATGAGCAGATACCATGACTGCAGATCTGGTTGGAGTATCTACAGAGGCAGATAGAGAGGCTTATCTGAGAGTGTTTGTTTTTTAACCGTGGGGTATACAATGACAAGGGAACTTTTGTGGTGCAGCGGATAGTGTCCCTACCTCAAATCCCACCCAGGATTTGAAGGCCAAGGAAGGTGTGTTTTTAACACGGTTTGACAGGTTGAGTAACATAGAAACTAGAAGCAGGAGTAGGTCCTTCGAGCCTGCTCCGTCATTCATCTTGATCATGGCTAATCATCGAATTTAATAAACTGCTCCTCATATCCCTTGATCCCTTTAGCCCCAAGAGCTATATCTAATTTCTTCTTGAAATCAGACAATGTTTTGGCCTCAACTACATTCTGTGGTAGTGAATTCCACACATTGACCACCCTCTAGGTGAAGAAATTTCTCCTCACCTCAGTTCTAAAAGGTTCACCTCTTATCCTCAAACTATGACTCCTAGTTCTGGACTTCCCCACGATTGGGAACATTCTTTCTGAATCTACCCTGTCAGAATTTTATAAGTTTCTATAAGATCCCCTCTCACTTTTCTAAACTCTGATGATAACCGACTTACTTTCTTCTCATATGACAGACCTGCCATCCTTGGAATCAGCCCTGGTAAACCTTCACTATACTCCCTCTATAGCAAGGACATCCTTCCTCAGATAAGGACACCAAAACTGCACACCACGCCCTATACAATTGCAGCAAAATTAACCCTATACTCAAATCCTCTACCTATGAAAGCCAACATACCATTTGCTGCTTTTACTGTCTGCTGTACCTACTGTAACTTCCAGCACACACTCAGACTCCCTGAGTGAGCTGTACTACACCATCACCCATAGACTATGACGGAAAGAAATAATTGAATACCATGATATGAAATGCTTCATTTTTATTATATTCACATCTGCCAGGAACTAAATTGAGACTGCTCAGCTGATGTACAAGATTTCTGCAGTTATGAGAGAGGGAAGGTATTTATTTCATCAGATGGATTTATACCCAGGTTTCAGAAATGAATGCATTATATTCCAACATACTGCAATCTGTTTCACTCCTAACTCCCACCATTTAATTAATTATTTGGAAATCAAATTTTTGAACAGTGACTACATTTTAAAAGTAGTTCATTGATTCTAAAGCACTTTGGAACACCCTGAACTCATGAAAAATACTACACATAAATGCAATTTTTTAAGGTTTTAATTCAAAGTACACTTAAAACTGTATCGTACAGCTCAAAATCTGTAGGAAATATGAAAGAAATGTTAGATTGAATCTGAGCAAATTTAACTTCAAGACATTCTTTGATAAACTTTTCCCATTTAAGGTAAAACAAAGATTTAAAAAAACACAAAATACTGAGATTCTTGTGACGATAAAAAGCATTTGTTCTTTGTTGCGCACTGCCAGCTAACTGAAATTATTTCATTATTTTATATGTTGTATATAAAATAGACACTATCTTCATAAACATATAATAGACACAAGTACTATGTGCATTTTGCAGCAGATTTTTAAAATTTTATGTTTATCCTTTGCTTTTTCTAGAACACTGGCTGTGTTGTCTACAAAATAATAGTTGCTGCATGTCAGAAGTTAGCTATTGACGATGAATACTTTGGGATGTCTTCAGGACATGAAAAACATTACATGAATGCACTTTCTGACTCCGTCCCCATTTGTCCTGCACTCTGGCTATATTTCTATTTCAACTTAATGCTGTTTAGTTCATTCCATTCCTTTTAAATGGGAGCGTAATCCTTGCATCAAGTGTGTTAATGAAGATGATCAAGTTCTTGAAATTTTTCATGCTTAGGCAGAAATATCACTCAACAGCAGTTCCATCCATTACAATCTGTGAAAGGGAAGTGGCTAAAGAAAGTTTATTTTGCATTTGTTCATGGGATGTGGGCATTACTGTTACTTATTGCCAATTCAGTTGCCCTTGAGAAGGTGGCCATAAGGAAATTTCTTGAACCATTTAAGTCCTAGTGGTGTGGATAATCCCACAGTGCTGTTTAAGGAGGGAGTTCCAAGATTTTTAACTCCGTAACAGTGAAAAAATGATGAGATATTTCCGAGTCAGGATGATATGTGACTTGGATGGGAACTTGATGTTCCCAATGTGTCTGCTGCCCTTTCTCTCCTAACTGGTAGGGGTCGCATGTTTGGGAGGTGCTGTTTCAAGTTGCTGCAATGCAGCTTGTAGACTGCTGCCACTGTTAGCCAATGTAAAAGGGAATGAATGTTTAAGGTGGTGGATTAAGTGCTGCTTTATCTTAATATAAAGCACCAATATAAAGGGACTAAAGGAAAGAATTGAGAAAACTTTTTTTTATTTATGTTTAGGTAACATTTTCAGAATTAAGTTTCAGACATTTGGGAGGGAATTTTCCTGTCCTGCCCACCATGGGAATCATAGCAGGTGAGGTGCAGACCATGCAACGGTCCATTGCTTTGGGCGGGATTTTCCAGTTTTGGGGTGGACGTGGCTGGAAAATCCCACCATTGGAATATTTAATTTCACAGTTAATATTTGTTATTTTAGAAAACATTCAGCCAATATGAATTGTTTCTTTCCTTTAATTCTGCTCTTTTATCATTCTATGGAATGAATGTTTATGTTAGGAGGCACCTCTACACACAAAGGGTGGTAGTTGTTTGGTACTATTATACAATGATGCTGGATCAGTTGCTATCTTTAAATCTGAGATAGATAATATTTTGTTAAGCAAAGATATTGAGGGATATGGGCCAAAGGCAGGCATATGGAGTTGGGCTACAGGTCAGCCATGGTCTCATTAAATGGCAGAACAGGCTCAGTGCACTGAATGGCCAATTCTTGTTCATATGTAATGAGAGAAGCAGTAATAAATTACCAACATTGTGTACAGAAGGATTTTGCAACTATCTTGCTGAACATCAACATGTTGGCCCAACATTCGGCCCATCGAGTTTGCACTGACCACAATCCCACCCAGGCCCTATTCTCGTAACCCCACATATTTACCCTGCTAATCCCCTGGCAGTACAGTCAATTTAGCATGGCCAATCAACCCAACCCGCACATCTTTGGACTGTGGGAGGAAACAGGAGCACCCGGAGGAAACCCATACAGACATGGGGAGAATGTGCAAACTCCACAGACAGTGACCCGAGGCCAGAATTGAATCCGGGTCCCTGGCACTATGAGGCAGCAGTGCTAACCAATGTGCCAGGGTGCCGCCATTCATGTAGAATGTATAATTTGTCTCTGACTATACCACTATTTTTACCATCTCAAGGGCATCACTGCATCTAACTGGAAGCTAAAACAAGTGTCGGAATCTTAGTTTAGAAGTCTATAAAATTATAAGAGGCATAGATAGGGTTAACAGTCAGAATCGTTTTCCCAGAGTTGAAATGTCTAATACTAAGGGGCATGCACTTAAGGTGAGAGGGGGTAAGTTCAAAGGAGATGTGAGGGCAAGTTTTGTCTGAAATGCACTGCCAGGTGGCAGAGGCAGATACGATAGGGGCGTTTAAGGGGCTTTTGAATAAGCACATGAATATGCAAGCAATAAAGGGATATGGACAAAGGGCAGGCAGAAGGGATTCCTTTAATTGGGCATCATGTTCGGCACAACATCGTGGGCCGAAAAGCCTGTTCCTGTACTGTACTCTATGTTCTATGAGTCAGAACTATCTAATCAGGAGATCAGGTTAGATCATAGAATCATAGAAACCCTACAGTGCAGAAAGAGGCCACTGGGCCCATCGAGTCTGCACCAACCACAATCCCACCCAGGCCCTACCGCCATATCCCTACATATTTACCCGCTAATCCCTCTAACCTACGCATCTCAGGACACTAAGGGGCAATTGTTTAGCATAGCCAATCGACCTAACCCCCACATCTTTGGACTGTGGGAGGAAACCGGAGCACCCGGAGGAAACCCACGCAGACACGAAGAGAATGTGCAAACTCCACACAGACAGTGACCCAAGCTGGGAATCAAACCCAGGTCCCTGGAGCTGTGAAGCAGCAGTGCTAACCACTGTGCTACTGTACCACCCTATTCAAGATGGTGGATCCTAGTGGCTCCAGGCCTGGTAAGTAACTCAGGACAATTTAACTACTTCGATCTTTGTGCCAGATAGTCAAGTTTTAAATAGCGCACACTTTCAGGCTGACAGCTGTAGGTCTGTTCTCTCAAGGTTCGGGGCTCAATCCCAATCTGGAGATTGGAGCACAAAATCTTGTTTGATTCTCCAAAGCAGTGATTCTGTCTTGGATGAGAAGTTAAATACAGATTGATGCACGATTAATCCACTCGGGAGGCTAGATTGTACCCGGGAATAAAGGCTTTTATTAGCAACAAGAATAGAGCATACTGCTTAACAATACAATCCCAAACTAAAGGGTCACTAGGAAGTGCAGTGACCTTTATACTCCTATAGGAAGGCGGAGCCAACCGGAGTGTACCACAGAACAATGCTAACAGGTGGAACACCCCAACAGGAACAAGAGTAACATATGTACAAGTACCCATAGTGATGACCATCTATGGTTCAGTACCCATAGTGGTAACCATCTATGGTTCACCACATTCACCCCTCCTTTAAAAACAAAGGCCGGTGGGGCAAAAAAACAGTACGAACTGTCCATATATTCACAAGTTCAGTCGTATCGGAGGTCCGCACCGTCTCTGCGACCTCCGCAGCACTGGCGGTAGTGCCGGTTCTGGTGACCGTGGTGTCCCTCTCTCCAAGGTGGTGCCCAGTGACTCCTCCAGTTCCTCACGGACGGGTGGACCTCGAGGTGGCGATAATCTCCTGGACTCAGGCAAGCTGTACACGGGAGTACGAGGATTAAGTGGAGGTCCCGATACTGCCCGCGCCGTGTCAGGAGGGGAGAGAATGGGCAAAGGAACCCTAACCAGGGGTCCAGGAGCGACGGGGGTTTCCAGGTCCCCTGCAGGCGCCAGATCTCGGATAGAGACCGTGTCCTCTCGCCCGTCAGGATATGCTACATAGGCATATTGAGGGTTGGCGTGGAGGAGATGAACCTGTTCAACCAAAGGGTTGGACTTGCGGATCCTAACATGCCGCCGCAGGAGGACCGGTCATGAGTACGTCAACCAAGACGGCAGTGAGGTCCCAGAGGAAGACTTCCAAGGGAAGGTAAACATCCGCTCATGTGGGGTAGCATTGGTTGCCGTACACAGGAGGGACCGGATTGAATGGAGCGCATCAGAAAGTACCTCTTGCCAACGGGAGACTGGAAGACCCCTAGACCTTAACGCCAGTAAGACAGCCTTCCAGACTGTAGTGTTTTCTCTTTCGACCTGCCCGTTACCCCTGGGGTTGTAACTCGTAGTCCTACTTGAGGCAATTCCTTTAGAGAGCAGGTATTGCCTCAAGTCGTCCCTCATAAACGACGAACCCCTATCACTGTGGATATAACTGGGGTAGCCGAACAGGGTAAAAAGACTCTGCAGGGCTTTGATGACCGTGGCAGCGGACATGTCAGAACAGGGAATGGCAAAAGGGAATCGGGAGTACTCGTCAACCACGTTGAGGAAATACACATTCCGATCTGTCGAAGGAAGGGGGCCCTTGAAATCAACACTCAGTCGTTCAAAAGGGCGAGTGGCCTTAACGGGGTGTGCCCTGTCAGGTCGGTAGAAGTGCGGCTTGCATTCAGCACATACCTGGCAGCTTCGAGTTATCGACCTGACATCCTCTGTGGAGTAGGGCAGATTCCGGGCCTTTACAAAATGGAAGAGCCGAGTGATCCCCGGATGGCAGAGATCATTGTGGAGGGCCTGTAGCCGGTCCTCCTGCACACTGGCACATGTTCCACGCGACAGGGCATCTGAGGGCTCATTGAGCTTCCCCGGACGGTACATGATATCATAGTTGTAGGTGGAGAATTCGATTCTCCACCTCAAGATTTTATCATTCTTAATTTTTCCCCTTAACGTGTTGTTGAACATGAATGCCACGGACCGCTGGTCCGTGAGCAGGGTAAATCGTTTTCCAGCCAAATAATGGCGCCAATGCCGTACGGCCTCCACAATGGCCTGAGCCTCTTTTTCCACAGAGGAGTGCCGAATTTCAGGGCCTTGGAGGGTGCGAGAGAAAAAGGCGACGGGCCTGCCCGCCTGGTTAAGTGTGGCGGCCAGGGCGAAATCAGATGCATCACTCTCCACCTGGAAGGGGATGGACTCATCGACAGCGTGCATCGTGGCTTTCGCGATGTCAGCTTTTATCCCTTCAAAGGCTAAGCGAGCCTCTGCTGCCAGGGGAAAAGAGGTAGATTTTATGAGCGGACGGGCTTTGTCCGCATAATTGGGAACCCACTGTGCGTAATACGAGAAGAAGCCTAAACATCTTCTCAGTGCTTTGATGCTAGTGGGTAGGGGAAGTTCAAGGAGGGACGCATACGGTCTGGATCGGGGTCGATGACCCCATTTTCCACCACGTATCCGAGGATTGCTAGGCAGTGCTTGCTGAATACACACTTCTCCCTTTTATAGGTCAGATTCAGGCGAGACGCAGTGCGTAAAAACTTCAGGAGGTTGGCGTCGTGGTCCTGCTGGTCATGGCCGCAGATAGTGACGTTGTCCAGGTACGGGAAGGTAGCCCGTAGCCCGTTTTGGTCCACCATTCGGTCCATCTCATGCTGGAAGACCGAGACCCCATTAGTGACGCCAAAAGGGACCCTTAAGAAGTGGTAGAGACGGCACCCGCCTCAAAGGCCGTGTATTTTCGGTCCTCTGGGCGAATGGGGAGCTGGTGGTAGGCTGACTTCAAGTCGATGGTGGAGAACACTCGGTACTGCGCAATCTGGTTGACCATGTCAGATATGCGCGGGAGAGGGTACGCGTCCAGCTGCGTGTACCTATTAATGGTCTGACTATAGTCTATGACCATCCGGGGCTTGTCTCCAGTCTTAACCACCACGATTTGTGCTCTCCATGGGCTAGTGCTAGGTTGAATGATCCCTTCCCTGGGGAGCCGCTGAACCTCAGATCGAATAAAGATCCGATCCCCAGCACTGTAACGCCTGCTCTTAGTTGCGATGGGCTTGCAGCCTGGCAGGAGATTTTCAAATAAAGAAGGCGGGTTAATTTTGAGTGTCGAGAGACTGCACGTGGAGCGCGCTAGGCAATTTGGAGGCTGCGGTTCTCCCACTGAAAGTGGAGGGAGTGGCCCATCATACTGCAGGGTCACACTCCTCAGGTGGACCATAAAGTCTAGTCCCAGGAGTACCAGAGCGCAAAGGTGTGGTAACACGAGGAGCCTGAAGTTCTCATAAACTGTGCCCCGTACCGTTAGAGTTACCACGCAGCTCCCAAGAACGGTAACAGATCGGGACCTCGACGCCATAGAGATTGTCTGCCTGACAGTTTGTACTCGGAGAGCACACCGTTTCACGGTATCCGGATGAATGAAACTCTCCGTGCTCCCGCTGTCAAACAGACAATGTATCAGGCGTCCGTTTACCTCTATGTCCATCATGGACTTGTCGAGTCTGTGAGGCTTGGCCTGGTCCAGGATGATTGACGTCACTGTTGGATCCCGAGTGCAACTGCAGGCAGCTGAGATGGTCGACGATGAGGACCCCTGCTGGTTGTCTGCGGGCGGTGTCGACCAAAATGGCTCCGCCCATGGATCGCACGTGGTCGATGGTGTTGAAAGTGGTGGCACCCGCAAGTCGCACGTGTCTTGCGTCGTCGTCATCAGGAATGGCGGCGCCCGTGAATCGCACGTGGTTGAAGACATCGACGAAGCTGGAGACGAGGAGACGGATCCTGAGGAGTCACACGCAGCACTGCTTGGCTTCGAAGGGAGCTTCGCTCGGCACACTTTAGCATAGTGCCCTTTCTTTCCACAAGCGGAGCAAAATACCGTCCTGGCCAGACATCTCTGGCGAGGGTGCTTCGCCAATCCACAGAAATAGCACCGTGGGCCTCCTGGAGCTGCCGCCGCAGGTCCGAGGTTGAAAGCACGATCGCGCAGTTCCTAGGAGCCGCTGGGTAGAGTTGAGTCGGTGGCTGTACTTGCCACGATGTTCCCACGTGGTCGGTGGGGTAAGTTTCAAGACTTCTGGAGGCCGTTTCCATCGCATCAGCCAATTCTACTGTCTTAGCTAGGTCCAAGTTACCTTGCTCTAGCAGCCGCAGGCGAATATAGGATGAGCCGATTCCCGCCACGAACGCATCTCGGATCAGATCGTTAGTGTATTGAGTAGCCGACACTGGCTTGCAATTGCAGGCTCTGGCTAGCTGCTGAAGTTCGCGCTGGTACTGTCCCGTCGTTTCACCGGGCTGCCGCCGTCGAGCGGCTAGTAGGTGACGAGCATGAATCTCGTTTGGCGGTTTATGGTACAGCTTCTTGAGTAATTCGATGGCCTCTTTGTAGTCTTGGGAATCACAGATTGTTGCATACACAGTGTCGCTTACCCTTGCGTGGAGGACGCGCAATCTGTCAGCGTCGTTTTGGACTGCTGTTGAGGCGTCTATATAATCCTGGAAACACTTCAACCAATGGCCGAAAGTGTTCGACGCTCCTGCGGCACGTGGATCCAAGGTTAGCCGATCGGGTTTCAGCATCTGCTCCATTTTTTTTTCAAAACAAAATTTGTTGCTAATAAAATTGATGCGCGATTAATCCACTCGGGAGGCTAGATCGTACCCGGGAATAAAGGCTTTTATTAGCAACAAGAAAAGAGCATACTGCTTAACAATACAATCCCAGACTAAAGGGTCACTAGGAAGTGCAGTGACCTTTATACTCCTATAGGAAGGCGGAGCCAACCGGAGTGTACCACAGAACAATGCTAACAGGTGGAGCACCCCAATCCTAACCCCAACAGTAACAAGAGTAACATATGTACAAGTACCCATAGTGATAACCATCTATGGTTCAGTACCCATAGTGGTAACCATCTATGGTTCACCACACAGATACTTTTTCCCCTCTGTGGAAAAGGTCCCATAGCAATATTTTAAAGAAGAGTTGAGGAGTTCTTCCTTGTGTCCTGGTGGATATTTATCTCTGAACCAACATCATTAAAATAAATTGGGGGCAATTTCCTCCCAAAATAACAGAGAAAACAGGAGGTTTTCCCACCTGTTTTTTGGGCAAGCTGAGTTTCATGAATTTACGGTATTTTGTGCAATACAGGAACTAACAGGCGATTTATGCCAGTGGCGGTGGAGCATAAACCCACCAGAGAGGCCGGTAGAAGAGTGCTCAGGAGGCCATCGGACATGTGCCGATCTCCCAGTATACTGAGATCAGTTGACATCCCCCCCTCCATCCCCCGGACATTGCTGGCCTGCCAATCACCCACCCTGCCCCCACAGGCCCCACCCACTTGGCACGGCCCAGTGTCCCAGTCGGCTGTGCCAGATTGCCAGCTGGCACTGCGGAAGGGGTACTGTTTTCTTTCCCCCCCCCCCCCAACCTCCCGGGGGCCTCAGTGGCCTCCGGTTCCATCGGCAAGGCCATCACGTCTGGTTCCTGTTGATGAGGAGCGAATGTGATCCCACTGGGGGGAACCTCCACCAGCGAGGTCAGAAAACCAAGTGAACCCAAACAATCGCATCTGGAGCTCGTTGAAGACATTTAAATGAGATCATGCATTTTAAAATTAGCCTCGTGTCATTCCCTGTCGCGAGACTGATTATGTGAAAAAAAAATGATCCGGGAAGAGCGTGACCTGCCGGGTGGGAATTAAATTTTTCGCCTCCTGCTTACATTTCGCACCCAGCAACGCTGGTCGGGTAGGGTATCAGGGTGAGAAAATTGGGTCCATTATCTGGTCATTGTCCCATTTTGCTTGTTGGGTCTTGCTGTGTGCAAATTGGCGAGTGCTGTGAGGCAGCAGTTCTAACCACTGTTGGGATATCCTGAGGTCTTGAAAGGCACTTATTAACGTAAGTCTTTTTTTTGTTAAGTGCTGTTATTTTAAAATTTGGGCTGCTTGCAAACATTGAAAGATACAAAACTTAGTCCTGACACAATGGTATAGATATTAGAAAGTATTGTGCCCATTTTTCAGATGTAAAATGGGCACAATGTAGCAGTGGGGTGGGCTGCATCTAATCTGCGCGAATGCTGGACTCCTTTTTCAGGGTGGAAGCTAAAAGCAACACTTAGGACCCGATTTTACCATTTTGATTCAAAGTGCTGAATCTGAGAGCAATTCAGATCTGACTTGGAAAACTGCTCTCAGGTGCCCCCATACGCACTTAGCCTGAAAAAAAATTGTGAGTCTGAATCATGCTGTGGGTGCTGCAGCTCCGATTGGAGCTTTGAACTGCGCATGTGCAGTGAGGAAAAAAAAATTTGAAAAAACACGCGCCTGTCACATTGCTCCCGGACGGCAAAAAGTGGATAAAACGGCCCAGGAGTGATGGCCCCCACAAACATTGTCCCACCCCCACAACATGACTGTCCCCCTTATCCACACATACCCTCCGTTACCCAGACCGATCGCGACCCTCTGCCCCCCCTCCCCACCGATTGCCTGCAAAGTGGCAGTGGACCCCCCTGCCCTGCCCCCCCGCACCGCCCCATCCTCCCCTTCCCACCAGAGATCCATCTGGCCTCCCTCCTCCTCCCCCCCCTCCTTCCCCAAAAAGAGAGCGATCGGGCTTTCCACGCCCCCCCCCCCCCCCCCCCAGCGATACATCTGACCCGCCTCCCTCCCCTTCTCCACCAGAGAATGATCAGGCCTCCCCCCTCCCTCCCCCTCCCTCCCCCTCTCTCCCCCCACTTCCCCCCCACCAGAGAATGATCGCTCCTCCTCCATCCCCCATCAGAGAATGATCAGACCCCCACCACCACCAGAGCATGTCTGTTTTGCGCCGAATCTGGATGGGCGAACGCAATGGTAAAGGGGGAAATGCAGGTCAAGTTGGGCGGGCAGCCCATTAATTCAATTTAAATGCATGCAAATGCATTTAAATCGCCGTTGTGCTTGTTTCGGGCGTGGTTCAGATCGTGGCCATTTTCGGGCCTTGGTAAAGTAGGCATCTGCGCGGACACGGGCGCAGATCTCGCTAATCGCCTCACGCCCAACTTTACCAAGTTTGTGCGTCCAAAAACCTGTGCGACGCAATGGTAAAATCGGGTTCTTAGGCTCCTTAATGTACATGTTAAAGTCTTAACACTTGTTGAAGAACTCCATTGAGAAATTTGTCTGCAATGATTAGAGCATGCATTGCATTTCACACTGTGTCTCAGCTGACTACAACTGGTCCAGACATAAAATTGGGCCATTGGTGTAGATTACATCCATACATAAATTATTTGTCTATTTCTGTAATGTAATCAGATTTATATATGTATTTGTAAGTGACCATGACAATTGGAATTGAAGCATTCTGTGTTGTATATAGTAGATAATTTGATACACAAATAAAATTTGGACTGACAGTTATTAATTATGGGGAGATGGTGTCAATGGACTGATAATTAAGAGGCCCATGCTAATCCTCCTTGTAGGACTAACTCCTAATGGCAGTTAGTGGAATTTGAATTCAGTTAATCGAATTGAAAGCTAATCAGTATAATGGTGACCATGATGGCCATTATTGATTCTTGTAAAATCCCATTTGGTTTACTAATATCCATCAGGGAAGGAAATCTGCTCCCCTTATTTGGCCTAGCCTAAATGTGACCGCAGACCCACAGCAATATGGTTGATTCTTAACTGCCCAATGAAATGGTCTAACAAGTTACTCAGCTGGTAGGGCAAATTGGGAGTGGCAACAAATGCTGGACTTGCCAGTAATACACGCATCCTGTGAAAGAACAAAAAGTACCGTGATTAGTTTGTGATATTATGGTAGTTGAAATCTGACACATTTAACAACACCGAGATACTAAAAACTGTTTTTTATTCTTTAAAATCTCAAAACCTTTACATTATTTGAGACTATAATATTTTAGGTTGGAGCTGATCAGGGTTGGAATTCTCTGGGTGTTCATGCCCCACCACTGCTGCAAGCAAGAATGGAGAATCTTGCGCTCAGCCAAATTTCCGTTCACTGCAGCGGGACCAGAGAATCCCGCTGGCGTGAACGACCAGAGAATTTTGGCCCAAATTTCTTAAAACAGTTGGTATTCAAAGGGAGTTGTTTTCTGTATTGGGATTATTGATCAAAGTTAGTATTTGGAAGGCAAAGTTGCAGAGAAGTATGCACAGCAGAATGCAGGCCTCCTGCCAAGGATTTTAACAAATTCCAGATGTTTTCAGAATTGAAATGGTAGTATCACATTTCAGCAAAAAAACACGAAAATAGATTAAACTACATGTACAAAGGCATCACAGTTCCTAGTACAACAGCCATCTGCAAAAACGTGTAGCTATTCATTCTGAGTCTGAAGCACTGACTGTAAGAGGATCATTGATGTGTTGACAAGAGTACATGTAAATAGAACATGAATTTTGATCCATGACTCAAGACTGCCCTTTCAATGAATATCTGCAGCAGGCACATCAGTAAAAGATCATTAACATAACACAAAATGCTGCACATTATGATTCCTTTTTGCTGGATTGTAGAAGAATAGCTTACAGTTTTATTACTTTTATTCTCATTGGATAGAATTTTATGCCAATCATAAAAGGAATTTTGTTTAGGTACTAGCTACATTTTTATGGATGTTCTATATCAGTAAAAGAGGTAAAATCTTTTGGAAGCAAAGCAATATGATTGTTGTGTTTCTTAAAACTTCTATGCTTGATGTTAACATTTGTTGTTGAGTAAATAGCCTTCTCAGAATTCAGGAAGAGAAACTTATTGTGTCATTCAGTATCCTGATGGATAAGAAGGAAATATTGTTTAAGTGCAGTTGTGACAGTTCACAAATGAAGGAAATACAAATCTATCAGTGAATATAGTGTATACTAAGGAATTGATTTTCCTCTTGATTTTGGCATAAGGAATTACTTAAGGGCATTCATAAAGAAAAGTAGATAGGAAGAATCATAAACGTGAATCAGATCCTGTCCAATTTTCCATCAATTAATGGAAATAATATCAACTTGTCGCTGTTATGGGCATGTAAACTTATCTGCCAGTTCTTTCTCTTTGCACTTCACCCATAAGATTCTTCATGCCAAATGCAATAACAGTAAAAATGTGCTCCTAAGTTACCTGTACTTTTCCCTAACTTCATATTTTTACTGAAACCACTGTCTCTTGCTGTTACACCATTCAAAAGGTATCAGCATTCCACCTTGGCAGGCTATTGGACTGTGGAGGTTATCAGTGCTTAGCCTTGTTCTTGCTGAACATCTGCATATTAGCAACTTTCAAAAGGGAATTGGATAAATACTTAAAAAGGAAAATATTTACACTCTATGATTAAAGAGCAGGGGAGTTGGACTAATTGACCAGCTTTTCTAAAAGAGCTGACACAGACCTAATGGCCTTCAGTGCTCTACAATTCTATGATTCTATCACTCAATATTAACGGAAATGTGGTTAATATTTGTCCTCTGTGTGCTCAGCCCAATTATGCTTCAGCTTTTATCAGGCTAGGCTATCAGCTACCTCAGACTGGAATGAAGTCTATACATTTCTTAGTACTATACTAATGGAGCCTTTATCCACTGAGCAATATCGGGGACCTTCTAAACAATTTCCTAATTGTTTGTGAATTTGAATATCAAAGTCACTGGGGTGATGCTATATAATGATATACCACAGTTTATTCTTTAATCGTACTCTAGTGGATGGTTTTTGAAACTCTTCATGTCCATAACAATCATTTTATTTTGACTCATTTATGTTATGATTAGTGTAATTAATTGGCTTAGATAAGACTTGGAGAAAAAAGATCAACAAAATTTAAATCCCTTTTCTCAAAGATTCTCAAACATTTCTCAACGTCTGATTTTGATCAAATTGATGTATTTATGTAGCAGAGCCCACACAGCTCAGCAATAAGAGGTGTCTCGTCTTTAGTCATTCTTAGTGATTTCAGAAATGATGCTCTAAAATATTTTTACTGTGAACTAACAGAAGTCAGTCATTGAGTTGCTGACAATGGGGGGTATACAATAGTGAATCATCTCTATTAACATTGTGAGGATTATCTGCTATCATTAAAACCTACCTCATTTTATGCAGGTTAAATGTGACTAGTTAGAAGAGCATGTGGATAATGTCTTCCTGCTTTGCCAACTTACCTTCAAAAAAGCAGAGTCAGCATAGAACATAACAGTGCAGTACAGGCCCTTCGGCCCTCGATGTTGCGCCGACCAGTGGTACCAATCTAAAGCCCCTTTAATCTACACTATTCCAATATCATCCATATGTTTATCCAATAACCATTTGAACGCTCTCAACGTTGACGAGTCCACCACTGCTGCAGGCAGGGCATTCCACGCCCTTACTACGCTCTGAGGAAAGAACTTACCTCTAACATCTGTCCTATATCTCTCACCCCTCAATTTAAAGCTATGTCCCCTCGAGCTAGCCAACACCATCTGAGGAAAAAGGCTCTCACTATCCACCCTATCTAATCCTCTGATCATCTTGTATGCCTCTATTAAGTCACCTCTTAACCTTCTTCTCTCTAACGAAAACAACCTCAAGCCCCTCAGCCTTTCCTCATACGATTTTCCCACCATACCAGGCAACATCCTGGTAAATCTCCTCTGCACCCTTTCCAACACTTCCACATCTTTCCTATAATACGGCGACCAGAACTGTACGCAATACTCCAAATGCGGCCGCACCAGAGTTTTGTACAGTTGCAGCATGACCTCCTGGCTCCGAAACTCAATCCCTCTACCAATAAAAGCTAACACACCGTGCGCCTTCTTAACAACCCTATCAACCTGGGTGCCAACTTTCAGGGATCTATGCACATGGACACCCAGATCCCTCTGTTCATCCACACTACCAAGTATCTTACCATTAGCCCAGTACTCTGTATTCCTGTTACTCTTTCCAAAGTGAATCACCTCACACTTTTCCGCATTAAACTCCATTTGCCACCTCTCAGCCCAGCTCTGCAGCTTACCTATGTCCCTCTGTAACCTGCCACTTCCCTCCGCACTGTCTACAACTCCACCGATTTTAGTGTCATCCACAAATTTACTAATCCATCCTTCCAAGCCCTCATACAAGTCATTAATAAAATTGACAAACTGCAGTGGCCCCAAAACAGATCCTTGCGGTACACCACTAGTAACTGAACTCCAGGATGAATATTTCCCATCAACCACCACCCTTTGTTTTCTTACAGTAGCCAATTCCTGATCCAAACCACTAAATCACCCTCAATCACATGTGTCCATATTTTCTGCAAAAGCTTACCATGGGGAACCTTATCAAACGCTTTGCTGAAATCCATATACACCACATCAACCGCTTTACCCTCATCCACCTCTTTGGTCACCTTCTCAAAGAACTCAATAAGGTTTGTGAGGCACGACCTACCCTTCACAAAACCGTGCTGACTATCCCTAATCAAATTATTCCTTTCTAGGTGATTATGAATCCTATCTCTTATAATCCTTTCCAATACTTTGCCCACAATAGAAGTAAGGCTCACCGGTCTATAATCACCAGGGTTGTCCCTACTCCACTTCTTGAACAAGGGACAACATTTGCTATCCTCCGGTCTTCTGGCACTGTTCCTGTAGACAATGACGACCCAAAGATCAAAGCCAAAGGCTCTGCAATCTCCTATCTAGCCTCCCAGATAATCCTAGGATAAATCCCATCCGGCCCAGGGGACTTATCTATTTTTACCCTTTCCAGAATTGCTAACACCTCCTCCTTATGAACATCAATCCCATTCAGTCCAACAGCCTGCATCTCAGTACTCCCCTCAACAACACTGTCCCTCTCCAGTGTGAATACTGACGAAAAATATTCATTTAGTGCCTCTCCTATCTCTTCAGACTCCACGCACAACTTCCCACTCCTGTCCTTGACTGGCCCTAATCTTACCCTAATCATTCTTTTACTCCTGACATACCTATAGAAAGCTTTAGGGTTTTCCTTGATCCTACCTGCCAAAGACTTCTCATGTCACCTCCTGGCTCTTCTTAACTCTTTCTTTAGGTCCTTCCTGGCTAACTTGTAACTCTCAAGCGCCCTAACTGAGCCTTCACGTCTCATCTTAACATAAGTCTCCTTCTTCCTCTTCACAAGAGATTCAACCTCCTTAGTAAACCACGGTTCCCTCACACGTCTGCTTCCTCCCTGCCTGACAGGTACATATTTATCAAGGACGCGTAGTAGCTGTTCCTTGAACAAGTTCCACATTACAATTGTGCCCATCCCCTGCAGTTTCCTTCCCCAACCTATGCCAGCTAAATCTCGCCTAATCGCATCATAATTTCTTTTCCCCCAGCTATAACTCTTGCCCTTTGGTATATACCTATCTTTTTCCATTGCTAAAGTAAACGTAATCGAATTGTGGTCACTGTCACCAAAGTGCTCACCTACCTCCTAAATCTAAATCCAATGTGGCCTCGCCTCTTGTTGGTCTATCTACATACTGCGTCAGGAAGCCTTCCTGCACACACTGGACAAAAACCAACCCCTCTAAAGTACTTGAACTATAGCTTTTCCAGTCAATATTCGTAAAGTTAAAGTCCCCCAGTACAACTACCCTGTTATTTTCGCTCCTATCCAGAATCATCTTTGCAATCTTTTCCTCTACATCTCTGGAACTTTTCGGAGGTCTATAAAAAACTCCCAACAGGGTGACCTCTCCTTTCCTGTTTCTAACCTCAGCCCAAACTACCTCAGTAGACGAGTCCTCATCAAATGTCCTTTCTGCCACCGTAATACTGTCCTTGACTAACAATGCCACACCTCCCCCTCTTTTACCACCTTCCCTGCACTTACTGAAACATCTAAACCCCGGAACCTGCAACAACCATTCCTGTCCCTGCTCTATCCATGTCTCCGAGATGGCCACAACATCGAAATCCCAGGTACCAACCCATAATGCAAGCTCACCCACCTTATTCCGGATGCTCCTTGCATTGAAGTATACACACTTCAAACCGCCTTCCTGCCTGCCAGTACACTCCTGCGACTCTGAAACCTCATCCATGACCTCACTACTCTCAACCTCCTGTACACCGGAGCTACAATTCAGGTACCCACCCTCCTGCTGAATTAGTTTAAACCCTCCCGAAGAGCATTAGCAAATTTCTCCCCCCAAGATATTGGTACCCCTCTGGTTCAAGTGCAGACCATCCTGTTTGTAGAGGTCCCACCTACCCCAGAAAGAGCCCCAATTGTCCAGGTATCTGAATCCCTCCCTCCTGCACCATCCCTGTAACCACGTGTTCAACTGCTCTCTCTCCCTATTCCTCTCCTCACTATCACGTGGCACGGGTAACAAGCCAGAGATAACAACTTTGTTTGTTCTATCCCTAAGCTTCTACCCTAACTCCCTGAATTTCTGCCTTACATCCCCATCCCTTTTCCTACCTATGTCTTGAGTGCCTATGTGAACCACAACTTGGGGCTGGTCCCCCTCCTCCTTAAGGATATCGAAAACACGATCCGAGACATCGCAGACTCTGGCTCCTGGGAGGCAACACACCAACCGCGAGTCTCTCTCGTTCCCGCAGAATCTCCTATCCGTCCCTTTAACTATGGAGTCCCCAATGACTAATCCTCTACTCCTCTCCCCCCTTCCCTTCTGAGCCACAAGGACAGACTCCGAGCCAGTGACCTGTACACCATGGCTTACCCCTGCTAAGTCATCCCCCCCAACAGCATCCAAAAGTGTACTATCCCCAATTTCTACGACATTTTTTGTTTCTCCCCCCACTTGGATGGCTCCCTGTACCTTGGTGCTGTGGTCAGTTTGCCCATCCTCCCTTTCCCTCCCCTTCTGAGCTGCTGGGCCGAAAGCATGAAAGGCAATTTTGTTAATAATTAATACATAGGACTAAAACACGTCATTATAAACTGTGCTGGATTCTTAGTAACTCCAAAAAAATCATCAAATTAACAAAAAAGAGGTACCTTTAAACATATTAGTTTGCCGTTTTTAATTTAATCTAAATACTACTGTAAAGAGCAAAGTTTGTAACTATTTTCACAAGATCGGCAAAACAATTAACATTCAATGCTACTATAAATCATTTGGATTGATTTAAATTAAAGCTTTCCTTGCTTGAGGCAATAAGTAAATGACAAAAAAGTATAATTATTGCCCTACTTATGATTGCCATTGTACATATTGCCCTACTATAATTGCCATTGTACATTGCATTACAGCTCCTCAATCATAAATATTAGGGAGGCAGCAACGTAGTGGTAGTATCACTGGATTAACAATCCAGAGACCCAGAGTAGTGCTCTGGGGACCCTGGTTCAATTCCCACTACGGCAGATGGTGAAATTTGAATTAAATTTAAAAAAAATCTGTAATTAAAAGTCTAATGATAGCCATGAAACCATCATCGATTGGAGTATCCAATATAACTAACATATCCAATATGTATGATAGAAAAACTTAAGTTTCAAATAACCCTTAACTACCTTCAGGAGAAAGAGAGCTGAGTTCTTTAAAAAAATTCATTTATGGGTTGTGGGCGTTGCTGGCTAGGTCAGCATTTATTGCCCTTCTCTGAGGGCATTTATTGTCTAAGTTTGAGTTTCTTCCAGTCTCGAGCAGTGATAAACAAGCTCTCTAATGGAGAGCAGCTGTAATTAGTTAATTAGGTAGTTAGTTTAATCTGGTTTCTGTATTTCTTTTGATACCAATCAAGTAAACAAACTCAAATTAACTTAGGGCCAAAGTAAAAGGGGCAGCTCCCCAAAAGGAAGGGGGGAACAGCCCGAGCCAAAAACAAAGTCGAAAGGAAACTTAAAACGTCAAACCAAAAGGTGATTATCGGGGTCGATAATACACCCCAGCCCCTGCGGCGCCCAGCGGTCGCGGAAGGCGTCAATCGCGCCCGTGGACACCGCATGCTCTCTCTCCAGAGACACCTGGCCGCGAATGTAGCCGCGGTAGAGGGGCAGACAGTTGGGATGGATGGCCCCGTCGATCGCCCGCTGCCTGGACCTATTGATGGCGCGTCTCGCCAGGCCCAGGAGCAGGTTAATCTGGTTTCTGTAGCTGTCGCAGAACTGACTCATCTTCAAGTTTCAGGTAGTATAAATGCAGGAGTACAGCTTGGGTTCAGTATGTGAAGCTGACAGCTTGATGAATGATAGAGTTTGGTGAAGAGGGGAAGGTGGTGCTCTTTTCTTTTTCAGCCTCCAGTGGTTGGTGAGTACTCTTCTTTTTGTCTCCAAGTGAGGAGAGTGCAATTCGACTTGTTAGCTGATTGGTCAGTGAGTATCCAATACAGAAGTGTCCAATATAGCTGCATAATAGAAAAACTTAAATTTTTAAATAACCCTTAACTACCGACAGGAGAAAGAGAGCTAATTTAAAAAAAAATCATTTATAGGTTGTGGGTGTTGTTGTCTAGGCCAGAATTTATTGCCCATCCCTGAGGGCATTTGAGAGTAAACCACATTACTGTGGGTCTGGAGTCGCATGTGGACCAAGTAAGGATAGCATGTTTCCTTTCCTAAAGGACATTAATGAACCAGATAGGTATTTACAACAATCAATGATGGTTTCATGATCATCATTAGACTTTAATTACAGATTTTTAAAAATTTAATTCAAATTTCACCATCTGTGTGATGGGAATCGAACCAGGGTTCCCAGAGCACTACCCTGCATCTCTGGATTGTTAATCCAGTGGTACTACCACTACGCCACTGCCTCCCTAATAACTGTGATTGAGGGTCTGTCATTCTACATTCTACTAGCAACTGGCTCAAAAGTAAGGTTAAGGTGTGGCAAGGCAGTTCAGTCCAGTGGAATGTGCCTCCTGTGATATTTTGGAAGTCACAGGCACTTCATGTGGTCTAGACAAACATGTTTTCTGGAAGTGTCACCAGCTACAGAAACCTGTGCTTCAGGTTTTGGAACTCGAACAGTAGCTGGAGTCACTGATGTATCAGTGAGGCTGAACCGGGATCTTGGGTTCATGTCACATTATCTGTAACCCCCACGACTTGCCTGGGCTTGCAAAATCTCACTAAATGCCCTGTCTGGAGACAATACACATCTCTTTAACCCGTGCTTAACACTCTCTCCACTCACATTGTCTGTACCTTTAAGACTTGATTACCTATAAAGACTCGCATTCCAACCATTATTTTGTAAATTGAGTTTGTGTCTTTATATGCCCTGTTTGTGAACAGAACTCCCACTTACCTGACAAAGGAGCAGCGCTCCGAAAGCTAGTGGATTTTGCTACCAAATAAACCTGTTGGACTTTAACCTGATGTTGTGAGACTTATTACTATGTTTACCCCAGTCCAACACCGGCATCTCCACATCATGACTGCTTTTGTAGCACAGTGGATCGGGAGAATCTAGTGGAGGCCATTTCATGGGCTCCTCGTTAGGTGCCACAGTCTCTGTCCATCTCTGGCAGCTGAATTTTAAATACGATTAGTGGGCCTGGGACTGAAATCTCTAGGCCAGCTAGCCTGTTTGTCCCCCAAATGGGAGTGGTTCACTCCAGTGGGGTTCAGTATAGCTAAACCACTTTTGCAGGGCCCGGCCCTGCTGGAGTGAAGGGGGAGGGGGGGGGGGTGAAGCCCCCCACAGCGTCAGGTACTGTGTGGGGGGGGAGGGGCCTGGGTATTGACATCTGGCAGTGCCAGCCTGGGCCCTCTGGCATTTCCCAAGGGGAAAAGGACCAATGCTCAGGGGATACATTGATATTGCCCATTGAGCATATGGCAGTGCCATGAGGGCAGGGCCTGAAAGGGGTGGGGCCTCTGGGGACTCCCGCTGCCATTCTGCATTTGGGCTGAATGACAGAGGAAGGGAGGCCAGCAATCAGGGCGTGGGGGTGGGGAGGGGAGGCAGAAATCGGGGGTGAGTGGTTGAGGCTGGCCTCGGCATGTTTGGGGATGCCAGTGATCGGGCTGTGGGGGTTGTGAGGGGTTGCAAGGCTGGCCAGCGATCGGGAGGATGGCGGTGTGGGACTACTGCGCCTGTGCCGATCTTGGCAGTGACAGATCGGTACATGCGCAGTGGCCCGTTCAGTGCTATGCTGCCGGCCTCTCAGGTGGGAATAGGCCCCGCCCATAGATTTTCAACAGGATTTACACTACTGAACAGAGAGTGGGGGATTAATTTTGAAACTCTTGCTGAAAAAATCAGCATGATTTACTCCAGTTTTTATGCAAATTCACCACTTAGAATTTTTTTGGGAGAATCGCCTCCTGAAACTGTATGGATAATTCACATTGTATTGCCCTAATACACTAATGAATCTTTGTGGCATTGCTCATAGTAAATCAGGTAAACAGTTCTAAAATAAATTAGTTTGATGCACGTCAATCGAGCACAAGACACAAGGCTTCGGTAACTGAAGGCTTTTATTGCCTAACAATGGGACTATTAGAACACAAGTACACCACTCCAGACTGAAGGGGTCCCGCCCGACCGGGGGGTCTTATACCTCTCCCAGGAGGCGGGGCCCGACTGGGATGTGCCACAACAGCAACAACCACAGGTGTATTAATCCCACAGTGTAAACACCCTAGCCCAACAACAACATTAGAACAATCCCACAGTGTGAACACCCTAGCCCAACAACAACATTAGAACAACCCCACAGTGGTAACCAACGATGGTTCACCACATTCACCCCTCCTTTGAGAACAAAGGCCGGCGGGGTGCGAAAACAGACTATATAAAAAAAAGTCAACAATCTACAAGTCCAGACGGTCTGGAGGACCGCACCGTCGTTGTGACCTCCTCAATACCGGCGGTGACACCGGAGCAGGTGCTTGCGGTGGCGTTCTCTCCAAAACAGCGTCCGGCTGTCCTCTCGCGGACTCACGGGCCGGTTGACCCTGATGAAGCGGTAGTGCAGGGGATCCCGGTACATTCTGCGATGGCGCCGATCTCCGAGTCTCAGGCAAGCTGTACAGTGGAGTATAACTGTTATGCACTGGTCCCGGTGCTGACCGCGCCACGTCCGGGGGAGAAATAAGAGATAGGGGATTCGTGACTGGGGGTATGGGAGCGACAGGAGTTGCTACGTCCCCTGCGGGCGCCAGGTCTCGGATCGAGACTGTGTCCTCTCGCCCGTCAGGATATGCCACATAGGCATACTGAGGGTTGGCGTGGAGGAGGTGGACCGGTTTGACCAAGGGGTCGGACTTGCGGGCCCTTACATGTCGCCGCAGAAGGACGGGTCCTGGGTACGTCAACCAGGCTGGTAAAGATATCCCCGAGGACGACTTCCGAGGGAATGAGAACATCCTCTCGTGGGGAGTAGCATTGGTTGCCGTACACAGGAGGGAGCGAATGGAGTGAAGCGCATTTGGGAGGACCTCCTGCCAATGGGAGACTGGAAGGCCTTTGGACTTCAGCGCCAATAGGACAGCCTTCCAGACTGTAGCATTCTCTCTTTCCACCTGTCCATTGCCCCTAGGGTTGTAACTCGTGGTCCTACTAGAGGCAATCCCGTATGAGAGCAGGAATTGCCTCAAGTCATTACTCATGAACGACGAGCCCCTGTCGCTATGTATATAGCTGGGGTACCCGAACAGGGTAAAAAGATCACGGAATGCCTTGATCACTGTGGCAGTCGACGTGTCCGCACAGGGGACAACAAACGGGAACCGGGAGTACTCGTCTATGATGTTAAGAAAGTACACGTTCCGGTCTGTTGAGGGAAGGGGGCCCTTAAAATCCACACTCAGCCTCTCGAAGGGGCGAGTGGCCTTGACCAAATGTGCCCGGTCAGGTCGGTAAAAGTGCGGTTTGCATTCCGCGCAAATCCGACAGCTCCTTGTTACCGACCTGACGTCCTCCACCGAGTAAGGCAGGTTGCGGGCTTTGATGAAGTGGTAGAGCCGAGTGACCCCAGGATGGCACAGGTCATTATGGAGGGAGTTCAAGCGGTCCTCCTGCATAGTAGCGCATGTTCCGCGCGAGAGGGCATCCGAGGGCTCATTGAGTTTCCCTGGACGATACATAATATCGTAATTATAGGTGGAGAGCTCAATTCTCCACCGCAAGATCTTGTCGTTCTTGATCTTGCCCCTCTGCGTGTTATTGAACATAAACGCCACGGACCGCTGGTCCGTGATCAGGGTGAACCGCTTCCCCGCCAGGTAATGGCGCCAGTGTCTGACGGCCTCCACAATGGCCTGGGCCTCCTTTTCCACCGCTGAATGCCGAATTTCGGGACCTTGGAGGGTGCGGGAAAAAAACGCGACGGGCCTGCCCGCCTGGTTTAGTGTTGCGGCCAGGGCGAAATCAGATGCATCACTTTCCACCTGAAAAGGGATGGATTCGTCCACCGCGTGCATCGTGGCTTTCGCAATGTCGTGTTTCAATGCCTTGAAGGCCAATTGGGCCTCTGGCGTGAGTGGAAAAGTCGTGGACTTAATAAGCGGACGGGCTTTGTCCGCGTAGTTGGGGACCCACTGCGCATAATAGGAGAAGAAGCCGAGGCATCTCCTCAGTGCTTTTGCGCTAGCGGGCAAAGGAAGTTCAGCAAGGGGGCGCATACGGTCGGGATCAGGGCCAATGACCCCGTTTTCCACTACGTATCCCAGGATGGCTAACCGGCGCGTACGGAATACACACTTCTCCCTGTTGTAGGTCAGATTCAGGCGAGATGCAGTGCGCAAAAAGTTCTGGAGATTTGTGTCATGGTCCTGCTGATCACGGCCGCAGATGGTGACATTATCCAGGTACGGGAAGGTAGCCCGCAGCCCGTTCTGGTCCACCATTCGGTCCGTAGCACGCTGGAAGACCGAGACCCCATTGGTGACACCAAATGGAACCCTAAGAAACTGATACAGACGACCATCCGCCTCAAAAGCCGTGTAATGTCGGTCCTCTGGGCGGATGGGGAGTTGGTGGTAGGCGGACTTAAGGTCTATGGTGGAGAACACCCGGTACTGCGCAATCTGATTGACCATATCAGATATGCGCAGGAGAGGATACGCATCCAGCTGCGTATATCGATTAATGGTCTGACTGTAATCAATGACCATCCGGGGTTTGTTCCCGCTCTTAACCACCACGACCTGTGCTCTCCACGGACTAACGCTGGGCTGTATGATCCCTTCTTTGAGGAGCCGCTGAACCTCAGATCTGATGAAGATCCGATCTTCAGCGCTGTAACGCCTACTTTTAGTAGCGATGGGCTTGCAGCCTGGTACCAGATTCTTAAATAAGGAGGGTGTGGTGATCTTTAATGTGGAAAGATTGCATGCGGGGCGCTTTGGACAATTTGGAGGCTGCAGCTGGTCCCCTACTGTCAGCAAAGGGAGTGGCCCACCGTACTGTAGGATCACACTCTTCATGTGGGCCATAAAGTTTAGTCCGAGGAGAATTGGTGCGCAAAGATGCGGCAACACAAGGAGCCTGTATCGCTCGTAAATTGTGCCCTGCACTTTCAGAGTTACCACACAACGTCCTTGGATCGGTACAGATCGGGACCGTGATGCCATAGAAATTGTCTGTTTGGTAGGTAGAACCTGGAGTCCACACCTCTTTACAGTGTCAGGGTGAATAAAGCTCTCAGTGCTCCCGCTGTCAAACAGACAATAAACTGTACGACCATTTACCTTAATGTTCATCATTGAACAGTCAAGCCTGTGATGCTTAGCCTGGTTCAGGGTGATCGACGCCACCGTTGGCCCTTGGACGTCACTGCAGGCAGCTGAGGTCGATGCTGAGGACCCCTGCTGGTCGCTCCAGGTCGTCGTCGACCAAGATGGCCGCCCCCATGAATCGCACATGGTTGAGGGCGCCAAGTGTAGCGACTCCTGGTGGTCATCTCCCTCCGACTCTGCCGACCACAATGGCGTCGTCCTGGACTCGCACGTGGGCGGACCCCGTGGGTACTTCGACGTCGATGGTGATGATCCCCGTTTTGGAGGGTCACAGGCTGCACTGCCGTTCTTGGGCTTCGATCTGCAGACCTTCGCGTAGTGCCCCTTTTTACCGCATTGATTACAGACCACCGCTTTAGCAGGACACTTTTGCCGTGGATGCTTGGCTCCTCCGCAGAAGTAGCATCGCGGGCCGCCTGGGGCTGCCGCCGTCGTCGGGTCTATATGGGAGCACGCCATAATACTGCACTTCGAGCCCGTGGGGCGAGGAGGGATTTGTGACTGCTCCTGCCACGTTGTCTCCACGTGGTCCTCCGGATACAGGACCAAGCTCTTCGAAGCCGCCTCAAGCATTTCAGCCGTCTCCATAGCTTGGGTCAGGTTGAGATTCCCCTTTTCCAGCAGCTTGAGACGGATGTACGAAGACCCTACCCCTGCCACAAACGCATCTCGGGCGAGGTCGTACATGTACTGCTCAGCCGACACAGCTTTGCAGTCGCAGCCCCTGGCAAGCTGCAAGAGCTCATTGGCGTAATCCTCCATGGTTTCGCCCGACTGCCGACGTCGTGTAGCGAGGAGGTAACGAGCGTGGATCTCGTTGGGAGGTCTCGTGTAGCGCTTTTTTAATAGCTCGAGGGCCCTCAGGTAAGTGGTGGCCGCACGGATCGCGAGGTAGACAGTGTCGCTTACCCTCGCATGGAGGACCTGGAGTCTGTCGTCATCTGTGATGACCGCTGCAGAGGCTGCCAGGTAGTCCTCGAAACACTTCAGCCAGTGGTCGAAGGTGTTAGAGGCGCCGACCGCACGTGGATCCAGCGTCAGACGCTCTGGCTTTAGTATTTGTTCCATACTCTCCTTTCCGTCGAGAGCTTAGTGTTAGGCAATAAAATTGATACACGTCAATCGAGCACAAGACACAAGGCTTCGGTAACTGAAGGCTTTTATTGCCTAACAATGGGACTATTAGAACACAAGTACACCACTCCAGACTGAAGGGGTCCCGCCCGAGCAGGGGGTCTTATACCTCTCCCAGGAGGCGGGGCCCGACTGGGATGTGCCACAACAGCAACAACCACAGGTATATTAATCCCACAGTGTAAACACCCTAGCCCAACAACAACATTAGAACAACCCCACAGTGGTAACCAACGATGGTTCACCACAGAGTTATAATGTATATTAATTTGCTGATAAGATCCATCCCAGAATGTGTTTAAACTGGTCTATCCCTTCAAGGTAATGAAATGTTTCTTGCTATAAATCCTGAGGTCAAATAGAGGTAATTGCTGTTGGTAAGAAAAGTTTTCAGGCAGTTACTTATAAATTCTAAGTTCCTGGTCAGGAGAAACCAGCCTGAAATTTAAAATGATTACAGATTATAAACATGCTTGGATGTTAGATGCAAGTTGCTATCAGCACTACTTTCAATCAACTGCATTGTACATTTAGCATCAATTAAACTTGGTGAATTATTAATGAGTGCTCAATGGTTGAGTAGTTTTAGTTCTGAAACAGTAGGATTATAGGAATAGCCTGCAAATGTTTTCCAGATGTTCTATTTGAATGGGCCATGTACTCGAAGATGAAAATATTATATTTTTGTTGAGATCTATTCAATTAGATTTCAGTTGCAGTTCCAGTGACCCAGGGGGCAGAGGCTGATGGCAGAAATAAGTCTAGCTTCCATTTGGCATTATCTCTGTTGGCAGTAGCCCAATCCAATCAATAAAAACTAATTTGGCACATCAGAAATATTTCCAACCCATTCTTCCAACCTTATACCACCCGACCATCCCAGCACTTTTTTTAACTGACAGACTTGTCCCTTTATTAGGCATTGCAATTAATTCCCTGGGTGACCATGGGCATAATTAATAATTCAGCAACTTAAAATATTGCCCGGGGAAATATTGATCATGTTGTTACCTGGGATGCAAGGACTCTCTGCATAACAGTACATATTATGTGCTATAAGTATAGAACTATACTTAATATCAATTTAAATTTCAAATTTGACTAGTTTTCATTGGTTTGGTTTGTACAAAACCTTGCCAAATTGTAATATTCTAAAATTATTTTGCAGACATGCTAATTGAAGAGCAGACAATGTTTTTTTTGAAAAAGTGCATATTCTTTGACATTTAGTAAGGGTTTGTCTAATGGTGCAGCACTGAATGTTAGGAAACTAGTACTAATGTATTGCAATTAAGTACATCCCATGGGATTTGACCAGTTTATTTCCAGGATCACAACCAAAATAAAATTTTATGTTTCATATACCTGTAGTGTTTCTAGCACTGTGCTGTGGCTCAGTTCTGAAATTAGCTACATGGCTTCAAATATGTATAGGTGTTCTTTTTCTTTAATGAGTAGCTTAAAGTGCTGAAACTAGCTGCTTTTATGCTTTGTTGAAAAAGTAGATAAATGACCAAGGCCATATTGCAAGGTACTACCAATGTTTAAAGGAATAAGAGAAAGCAAATAGGGTGGCACAGTGGTTAGCACTGCTGCCTCACAGCGTCAGGTAACTGGGTTCAATTCCGGCTTCGGTCACTGTCTGTGTGGAATTTGCATTCTCCCGTGTCTGTGTGGGTTTCCTTCAGGCCCTCTGGTTTCCTCCCACAGTCCAAAGATATGCAGGTTAGGTGAATTGGCTGTGCTAAATTGCCCCTTTCTGTCAGGGGGACTAACTAGAGTAAATGCATGGGATTATGAGGATAGGGCCTGCGTGGGATTGTGGTCAGTGCAGACTTGATGGGCCGATTGACCTTCTGTACTGTAGGATTCTATGAAATAAAATAATAGAAAATTGAGGGGGTTGAGGTATGTGATCCTTCTCACCTACCTTTGCTTGACCAAGTATTGCTTTACGCCTAGATAGTATAGAGGGAAAACATCATTGTTAATTAAGTTTTGGTTTTAAAACTGCAAGAAATTTGACTTGGGCAATAGTTCAAAACATCTTGGGATGGGTTTTATGGTTTTGCTCAACCTGAGACCAGAAAATCTTGCCCAAGGACAACGGACATTTCCATTGTCCACCCCTGCCTGCTCCGATTCCATGGTGGGCAGGGCGATAGAATTTCAGCACTTGTATCCCATCAGCCATTCATTAAATCCCTGCTTGATGTTCCATTCCCTTGAGGTCAATGGAGCTGAGTTTCAGGCAGGGAGCATTACAAGTGACCAACTCTATCAAATATGCGCTACTGTCCAATGTGCTTATTGTGTACACTTTGCAGCACAGTACCAACTCCCTGACCACCTCACTGAAAACCCAAATACAGCATACTTGATTGCTGAATATAAAAAAGTACTCAAAAATAGTACACGTAGTTATTCTTCAAAAGAGTGTTACACTCTCATTTCTCCATCTTCCTGTTCCTCAAACTCCTCTGATGTACAGAACATTGTTTCACTTTACTAGGACTTTGCCAAGATGACTTGCTAAAGCAGCATAAATATATTCTATGTTCACTCATTGCATGTTCATATATCCATCAACTGACACCAAGTAGCCCTTGTATTCCATTCCATTCCATTCCCCATTTTAACTTCACTATCATCAGTTTGCCAGTTAATCCATTGAGGAAAGGTTTTGGAATCAGTGGTAAACTTATGCTGAGGGATTGGCTGACACTGTAATGGCAGCAGCTCTGGAGTGGAATCTGTTATTTTTATTGGTCATTTACGAGATGAGGTAGGATTATCTCCATTTGAAATGAGTGTGTGTCAACAGTACAAGACTGTCTCCACTTTTGTTGTGATTTGTATTCTCTCTCTTGGGTAGTCCCTTGCGATCAAGGATTGTTTGTATCCACTCTGGCTGGATGGGTTCTGGGATGGCTGATAAATCCAATATGCAATCTTCAGACTCTGCCAGTTGTGGGGCAGATAGTGCTTGAAGTGTTTAGGCACTCCCTCCGACACATTGACTTTGCCTCTGCACAATCCAGTTGAAGTTTCTTGATGTGTTTGGTACCTTCCAAATTAACCTTTGCTATTTTGGTCACAAATCAAGGTTTCCCATGAGTTGATGGTGGTGCTTTCCCAGTATTTCTGCTGTCCTCCTGGGAGTGTCCTGCTGCAACTGAGTTTGGAGTAGAACAGTTGCTTCGGGACCCTGGTGTCAGGCATACTGATGACATTTAATATCTGGCATAGCTGATTTTGAGTGGTTAGTGACTCAATGCTGGGTAAATTGGCTACCGTTGCACCATCTTTCTTGTCACTGGATTTGGGGGATCTTGTGAATGCACCACTGGTAGTGTTTTTCTGTGCTTTGAGCTGCCTGATGTGGGTTGTCCAAGTCTCCATTGCATAAAGGAGTGTAGGGATGTGATGATACTTTAAGAAATGTATTTTAATCATGTTTCTCTGCAGGATATTTTAGCAGTCCCTGGAATTTTGTTGGAGCCATGTTGTTGGTAGCCAGTACCCTTTATTGTTACTGAAGCTGTATAATTGACATCATGTTGGTTTTAATCTGAACTAATAGTGTTCTGTTGTTTGTGTTCCCCTGGGATGGCAGAGTGGAGCTTGATTGGGGGTGATTGACAAGTCAGGTCATACGATTAGGGCAAGCTATGTTTTCACAGAGGTGCAGTTTTAATTACATTTTTCAGAAGCTGCTTGGAGCTGAGAGGGACAACAGTGATTTTTTTTTTCCTGTCTCTGAAGTTTGGAGACTGGGAGCTACCAGAGACTAAGTTTACCTCACTGAAGTTTTGCTGTTGAGGACATAATATCCTTCTCTAAAAATTGCTGGCTTGGATTGCTCTCCATGGGTGTTAATCTAGCATCAAGTGAGCATGCTTGCATTTGTGCTAACTAATTCTGAAGAAGGGTGTATGTCTGTGGGATATTGTTTTAAATTGGAACAATAGAGAAAGCTAGCTAAAAGTCATGGTTAAGTCGTGTATTGGTAGAAGTTAATAGGTTATGCTAATTGTTATGATATTCTAACTGTGTTCTTAAATAAACTTTGATTAAAAACTTCCTAGTGGGTTACTTGAATCATACTTGGAGTGAAACATCTTGTGCTCCTCAATGGCAAAATCAAATGTAAAACTTAAGGTCTGAGCTGACTTCACAAAACACCTTTGAGTTTCCAGCGTGGGTCTTAACAGTGGATTTTCCTGCTATCTTGGAGACCATAACCTTAGTCGCAGGTTTGACATCCTGGTTCTCAAATACTCTTACCATAGTTGGTCGAAGGCTTAGCTGGTATATTGGAGATGTTGCTGAATTTAGTTATCAATGTCTGTTTGCGGCGAGAGGAGATTCCCATGGTATGGAAAATAATCTGCATTTTCCATGATCTCACTGCTGATCTTCACCTGATGGGAGTTCATTGGAAGAGGACCATTTTTTTTGGAGAACAGTCAATAATGATCTGGAGTTCAGTTTCTAGTGAGTGTGCACACAAGTGTCATTTAGCATACTGGTCATTTAGCATTGTTGATCAACTCAAGGTTATTGAGCAACATTGCAAGTAATGAATCTGTTTCAGTATGTTTGTGGATAATGACATTTATGATGATTTGCTGCCAATTGATGTGGAGTAGGGGGTATGATTTGAAACTAAGGTAATTTTGATATCCATTGTAACAACCTATATGCTCAGAACTTGGGGGATAAGGTAGTTTGTGAAAACTGTTTGTGAAACTGCCTTTCATTGTGTGATCTAAACCTAGTTCAATCTGTTCTAAGCATAATTGATAAACTACATGTAACATTTTTTCTATTTCACAGTTCAATCTCATGATCAATATAAATGTCATACTTTAAAAAAATACTCGTGGTATAAAACCTCATGCAGGTTTTTATTATTTGCAAAACTAGGTTTGAAAGTTGAACAATCGACTGAAAACTGAGGCGATTTAATGTACAAAAAATTATGATAATCAAATAACAATTACGTATTTCATTAAGATTTACATGGATATCTGTGCCAAATGAATGAGAGTCACCTTTTACTTAACATCCCTCCAGTTATAAAACTGCTAACATTGTCTGCTTGTTTTATATCTTGACGCTGCAGTGGTTAATATTTGATCAGAACAGCATGTTTTGGGCAGCATGGTGGCACAGAGGTTAGCATTGTTGCCTCACAGCACCAGGGACCCAGGTTTGATTCCAGCCTTGGGTGACTGTGTGGAGTTTGCACATTCTCCTTATGTTTGCATGGATTTTCTCTGGGTGCTCTGGTTTCCCCTCTCAATCCAAAGATGTGTAGGTTAGGTGGATTAGCCCATGGTAAATGCGTGGAGTTGCAGGGGATAGGGTGGAGAGGAGGGCCTGGGTAGGATACTCCTTTGGAGAATTGGTTCCGACTTGATAGTGCAGAAAGAGGTCATTTGCCCTGTCGGGTTTCTATGTTTTGTGATTCCATCATCCTTGGATGTCCATCAACTTGCATAATTTTTGTGTGGTGAAAAGTGACTAATAGAATAATCTTCATTGCACAAAAGGGGGAAAAAAGCTTAATGTTTATGTCAATGACTGAAGCCAGTTTGTGGTATTTGGCAGTTACGGGCTTGTGCAGAAAATTATCTAATGTGTGAACTGCATTGTGATCTGATATGTTTCAACTACTGCTCAAAAATAAGGAAATTTACAATATTATGTGTTTTTAAAAAATTTATGCCTTCTCCAATGTGGATGTTACTGGCAAGGGCAGAAGAGTCAAGAACCAGAGGACATGATTATATTATGTAAAAGAACCAATGATAACATGAGGAAAAACATTTGTACGCACTGAATTGTTAGGATCTAGAATACATTGAGAGCATGGTGGAGACAAATTGTGGGTTTCAAAATTAGATAATTATCTGAAGAGAAATAATTCATGGGGTTACGGGGAAAGAACAGGGAGTGGTACTAGCCCAGACACTATTATTGAGAGCCAGTATGGCCACAATAGGCAAAATGGCCTCCTTCTGTGCCTTGATTATTTTATGATTCTATTTATTCAAACAAAAATTTCAGAATTGTTGCAGTACAGAAGGAAGACATTTGGCCTGTCAAGTCTGTGTCAGCTCACTGTAGGAGCAATTTACCTACTATCACTTTTCTGCATTCTCCCTGAATCTCTGCATGTTCTTCCTATTCAGCTACAATCCATTTCCCTCTTGGGCGGCATGGTAGCACAGTGGTTAGCACTGCTGCTTCACAGCTCCAGGGACCTGGGTTCGATTCCCGGCTTGGGTCACTGTCTGTGTGGAGTTTGCACATTCTCCTCGTGTCTGCGTGGGTTTCCTCCCGGTGCTCTGGTTTCCTCCCACAGTCCAAAGATGTGCGGGTTAGGTTGATTGGCCATGCTAAAATTGCCCCTTAGTGTCCTGGGATGCGTAGATTAGAGGGATTAGCGGGTAAAATATGTAGGGATATGGGGGTAGGGCCTGGGTGGGATTGTAGTCGGTGCAGACTCGATGGGCTGAATGGCCTCCTTCTGTACTGTAGGGTTTCTATGGTTTCTTTCTATGGTTTTGAATGCCTCGATTGAACTCGCCTCCACCACACTGTCAAGCAGTGCATTCCAGATTCTATCCACTCACTGTGACTCATGTCTCCATTGCTTCTTTTGCCAATTACCAATTAAGGGTTATGGTGAGCGCGGGTAAGTGGAGTGGAGTCCACAAAAAGATCAGCCATGATCTTATTGAATGACGGAGCAGGCTCGAAGGGCCAGATGGCCTACTCCTGCTCCTAGTTCTAATGTACCAAAAATTTGTGCCCTCTTGTTCTCAATCTGGCCATGAATGAGAACATTTCTTTTTATCTATTCTGTCCTCATGATTTTGGATACCTCTCTCAAATCTCCTTTCAACTTTCTCTGCTCCAAGGAAGCAGTTCCAACTTCTCTATCTACATAACTGAAACTCCACATACATGGAACCATTCTCGTGAATCTTTTCTGTTCACTCTCTAACATCATATTTTTCCTCAACATAGTGCCCAAAACTGGACACACCCAGAAGTCTAAGTCTAAATTAAAAGTCTATTTAAAAACTGTTTGAATTAAATAATCAGTGATTCCCATCATGAGCGCATGCCCTCATTCATACATCAAACTCCTGATAAAAGCTCTCTTAGATAAGGGCACAAGTGAGTTCAGGAACCAATCTGTCCTGCATCTGAGGGATTGTAGCCTTTTCCCTGAATGCATCCAACAATAGTACTGAGACAAGGGAATGAATTTTCTTGTTCTGCCCACCATGGGAATCGTAGCGGGTGAGGGGCGGACCATGGAAAGGTCCATTGACCTCGGGTGGGATTTTCCAGTTTCAGGGCGAGTGGGGCTGGAAAATCCCACCCAAAGGATGATTCTTTGAGACAAGATTTTATCACGAAAGATCTGATCATGAAAAATTCTTCCTATCTGGTTCAATAATCTCTGTCCCCTTAAAATTCTGTTCTCCTAAAGCAACAGCCACGAGATAGTTCAAGGATAGTACTCTCAACCACAACCGTAGAGAGGAGTTTCATGGTTGTGGGATCTGCTCAAAAGGTTGTTAGTTTTTTGAGGTAGTGTAATCGTGTATGTCACCCCCACATCTGTACACTCTTTCCTCCAATTCAACTTGTCCATTTTGATACCTAGATACTTATTATTGGTAGCTATTTCAATATCCATATCCTGAATCTTCAAAGAGGCAATATCATTGTGACTTTGTCCTAAAATCTATAACTAGTTCTTTTGTCGTCTTTCCGTTCAGTTTAGAGAATGGTTATTGTACCAATTTAAGAACTTGTCCACCGAGTTCCTGTAGTTTACTTCATCATTTCTCATGAGACCCACAAGCAGCATATCATTAACATGCTTCAGGATTGTTACGTCATCGTGCTTTAATCAATAATCATTTATGTAGAAGATGAAAAACAACTTTGAAAGTACACAGCGCTAAAAGGATCCAGTATTGTTTAACATGGGATCTGAGTAAATCTGGAGATGATCCTTTGTGTCCTGTTGTAAAGGAAATCACTGTTTCAAAGTTGGGGGGTGGGATTGGCATCAAGGTTCTTCAATTTCTCAATAAACGTAAATGGTTGCATGGTGTTAAAAGCTGAAGAGAAATCAACATGTATAGCACAAGCATAGTTGCCTCATCTATGTATGTGTACTGTTGGATCAAATGGACCAAGTTCAGAACAGCATCATTCACTGAGATTGGAAGGCAGACTAACATCAATATGTAGATCAAGAAGATCCAAAAGACGCTTCCCTCCTGAGGTTAAGTTCACTGGCCTGCAGTTGCTGGACTGGTCTTCAAATCATTTTTTGAATGAAGATGTATTATTTACAGTTCTCCACGACTCTGGCACCACTTATGAATCTAAGAAAATTGAAAATTGTAGTCAGTGCCTCTGCAATGTCCACTCTTCCTTTCCTCAGTATTGTTAGATGCATCCCATCAGATCCTGGTGAACTCCACAGCCTATCCACTACCACTTTGTTATCAATTTTCAAACCTTCAAGTCTCCTTAATTGCCTCCTCTTTCACCATGCTCTGCACAGCATCATGTTCTTTGGTAATGACAGATATAAAGTATTTAATACTTTAGTTATGTCCCGTGCCTCCAAGCCTATTCCTCCCCTTATCCTTTTTCAATTTACAGTCTACAGAAATTTTTTGGATTCCTTTTTATATTAGCTGCTAGCCTCTTTTCATCTCTCTTTGCTTCTCTTGTAGTTATAACTTCCCCTGTGAACCTTTCATATTCAGCCTGGTCTCGGTTGACATCTGTCATAACTACACTTTTTTCTTCTTTATCTTAGTCTCTGTCTCTTTTGTCACATAGGGGCAGATTTGTTTGCCCTCCCTAGCCACTTCATATCTGTGCCCAAACTATCACTGAGCTCGTATACTGGTCCCCTTCCTTTATTTCCAAAAAATAAAATTGTGACCCTGACACCACGCAGGGGGCATGAGGGTGAAACAACCCAACCCTCCCCTCAGATCCCCAATCAGCCTTCCTTCAGGCCATGTGCCTTGGCAGTGTCCATATTGCACTGCTTCATAGCACCCTGGCACTGACCCCCTGGCATAGTGCCTTGAGCCCTGAGGACGCTTCAATTTAGATCCAGTGGCTATTTGTGTGACTGTTGCTGTCAGGCTGCAGAGGAAGGATTACTCAAGGGTTACAAAGAACAGTACAGCACAGGAACAGGCCCTTCGGCCCTCCAAGCCTGAGCTGATCACGTTGTCCTATTTAGACCAACCACTTATATCCTTCTATTCACCGTCTGTTCATATGTCTATCCAGATGAGTCTTAAATGTCGCTAATGTATCTGTCTCAACCACCTCATTTGGCAATGCATTCCAGGCCCCCGACCACTTTGTGTTTAAAAAAAAACTTCTCCTGCACATCTCCACTGAACCTTGCCTTATCTTGAATTTGTGCCCCCTTGTAATTGTCATTTCTGCCCTGGGAAAAAGCTTCCAACTCTTCACCCTATCCATACCCCTCATAATTTTATAAACTTCTATCAGGTCGCCCCTCAGCCTCCGAGTTTCCAGGGAGAACAATCCCAGTTCATTCAATTTCTCCTCATAGCTAATACCCTCCATACCAGACAACATCCTGGTAAAGCTTTTCTGTACTCTCTCCAGAGCCGTCACATCCTTCTGGTGGTGTAGTGACCAGAATTGGACACTGTATTCCAAATGTGGCCTAACCAATGTTTTATATAACTGTAACATAATTTGCCAACTTTTGTACTCGATGCCTCATCTGATGAAGGCAAGCATGCCATCTGCTTTCTCCACCACCTTTTCCACCTGTGCTGCCTCTTTTAAGGATCTGTGGACCTGTACTCCCAGAACTCTGTGTATGTGCTCTTGATGGTTCTGCCATTTATATTATAGCTCCCACCTGAATTGGATCTACCAAAATACATTTGCATTTGTCCGGATTAAATTCCATCTGCCATTTCTCTGCCCAATTTTCCAGGCTATCCAAATCCTGCTGTATTCTCTGACAATTTTCACCACTAATCACGTCTCCACCAATCTTAGTATCATTTGCAAACTTGCTAATCAGACCAGCCATGTTTTCTTCCAAGTCATTTATATATATTGTAAACAGCAGTAGTCCCAGCACTGATCCCTGTGGAACACTACTCGTTACAGACCTCCATTCAGGAAAAACACGCTGCCACCTCTACTCTATCTCCTGTGGCTAAGCCAGTTCTGAATCCATCTAGCTAGTTCACCCCTGATCCCGTGAGATTTAATCTTTTGCACCAGCCTGCCATAAGGGACCTTGTCAAATGCCTTACTAAAGTCCATGCAGACAACATCCACAGCCTTTCCCTCATCAATCATTTTTGTCACCACCTCAAAAAACTCAATTAAATTAGTGAGACATGACCTCCCTCATACAAAACCATGCTGTCTGTTGCTAGCGAGACCATTCAGTTCCAAATGTGTATAGATCCTATCTCTAAGAATCTTCTCCAACAATTTCACTATCACTGACATCAAGCTTACTGGCCTATAATTACCCAGGTTAACCTTGCTACCCTTCTTAAATAACAGGACAACATTGGCTATCCTCCAATCCTCTGGACCTCACCAATGACCAACGAGGAAACAAAGATTTCTGTTAGAGGCCCAGCAATTTTATCTCTTGTCTCCCTCAGTAATCTGGGATAGATGCCATCTGGCCCTGGGGATTTGTCTACCTTAATGGTTCTGGGGGTTGGGTGGACTCGGGCTGGAGGCAAGTGGTTGACTTCGTCACACTCCACTAGGATGGGGTGTCATGACTGGACTGCTTCTTCTGGCCCTGGCAAACCTGAAGATCACCGCAGGCAGTCCTGTGATCACTATCTGCATTCCTGCCTGTTTGCCATGCAAATTCTTTAACCACCACGCCAACCCCCTCCTGGGTCACCTGGCAGGAGTTTAAATTGTCGCAGCACTCCATTCTGCAGCAGAGATTTTCCTTTTTCCTAACAGAAGCTGCAGGTGAGATCAGAACCCTTTGAGATCCTCTGAACAGAGGAGATGTCAATTTCACTTTGCATGGGGTTTCCAGTCTGCCCAGCTGTGTACTTAGCCCCACTGTATGCACACAGCTTTGATTTGAAGTTGCTGTGACTTCCCAGCAAGCAGAAATCGTTGAAACCCTTTCCATTGCACTTGAAGCTTTGATCCGTAATAAGTTCAACCTGCAATACCTCATAAAAGATTCAGCTGTCAGATAAAGGGATTTCCATCATCATCTAGCCATCTGTGTTTATTTTGATTTCCCTTCACTGTTGACTGCACCTCAGGTATTCCATTGATCCTGACTGCAATATAAGCAGTGTCTAATCCTGATTGACAGCCTGTAGTTTCACTTCTTTGGTGGTGAATAGTGAGGGCCATTTGACTTGGACTGCAAGCCTGATAATCGCATTTAAATGTGTGTATTTGAATATCACTAGGCTTCCCACCTGCTCTGGATGTGAACTCGATTGGAGCTGGCAGCACAGCCTTGAGGGTTAGGCTGCAGGCTCAAAACCAGTTATTGCGCCGACTCCCGATTCTCTGGGCCATTGTGATTCACAATCAGATGGCGGACCCAGAGAACCTCCCTTGTCATTTTATATACTTAAATTTCAGTCTAACTCTCCAAATCCCTTGATGACAGCAAAAACAGTGAAGCACCTCTTTTCTCCCCCTCTCCTCACCACATTTTCATCAGCCTTTATCACACTCCACTCCCACTCAGCAACTGTGACTAGGGATCCATTGCTGCCCCTGCCTACCTGGCTAAGACTCAAATTCTGGCTTGGACCACGGTCTGCACCCGCCCTGGCTCATTCCCCAGCTGTGTTTTGGGCTCAGCTCCCCCACACCCCACATTTGAGACTTCCAGCCCCAATGCTCACTCACCTTGATCAATATCCCTGAAAGGCTGAATTATGGTTCCCTGGGTCTACTCAAGCTTTGTTACTGATGGAGAACCCTTCCTCCTCTTCGCTTTTTGACTTTCTTTGGCTTCCCAGAGGATTCCCACAATTGGTAATTGTTTGTTTTATATATATATATTATATATATATAAATATAAATGATTTGGAGGAAAATGTAACTGGTTTGATTAGTAAGTTTGTGGACGAAGGTTGGTGGATTTGTGGATAGCAATGAGGAACATCAGAGGATACAGCAGGATATAGATCAGTTGGAGACTTGGGCGGAGAGATGGCAAATGGAGTTTACTCCGGACGAATGTGAGGTAATGCATTTTGGAAGATCTAATACAGATAGGAAATATACAGTAAATGGCAGAACCCTGAAGTGTATTGATAGGCAGAGGGATCTGGGTGTAGAGGTAGACAGGTCACTGAAAGTGGCAACACAGATGGAGAAGGAGTGAAGAAGGCATAAGGCATGCTTGCCTTCATCGGTCGGGACATTCAGTTTAGAAATTGGCAAGTCATGTTGCAGCTTTATGGAACCTTAGTTAGGCCGCACTTGGAATATAGTGTTCAATTCTGGTCGCCACACTACCAGAAGGATGTGGAGCTTTGGAGAAGGTACAGAACAGATTTACCAGGATGTTGCCTGATATGGAGGGCATTAGCTATGAGGAGAGGTTGAAGAAACTTGGTTTGTTCTCACTGGAATGACGGAGTTTGAGGGGCGACCTGATAGAAGTCTCCAAGATTGTGAAGGGCATGGACAGGGTGGATAGTCAGAAGCTTTTTCCCAGGGTGGAAGAGTCAATTACTAGGGGCATAGGTTTAAGGTGCGAGGAGCAAGATTTAAAGGAGATGTATGAGGCGAGTTTTTTTACACAGAGGGTAATGGGTGCCTGGAACTCACTGCTGGGGGAAGTAGTGGAAGCAGATACGATAGCGACTTTTAAGGGGCGTCTTGACAAATACATCAATAGGATGGGAATAGAGGGATATGGTCCCTGGAAGGGGAGGGGGCTTTAGTTCAGTTGGGCAGCATGGTCGGTGCAGGCTTGAAGGGCCAAAGAGCCTGTTCCCGTGCTGTAATTTTAAAAATTCTTTGTAATGGCGCAGCTGAAAATCTCCCGACTGGCAGTGGGACTAATCAGAATAACTCCTCTGATCACAGGTTCCCTCCTTCCTGCCCTTGCTACTCCTCCAATCATAGATTCTGCATCTTAAGGAGAAGAAAGATTGGGAGGGAATGAACTTGTGGTTGGAGGAGCTAGAACAGTCAACATGGGAGAGACATAACCTGTTATTGGCAGAGCAATTCCTCTCAGATTTTGTCTCTTTTGTTTAGAGGGGTGACTTAACTCTCATTTTTCACCTTTGTCATTTTGGGGCTTTCGAGAGCAAATTCACCCACCACCCCCGTGTACTTTAAATCTTATTTGAGACATAACAAATGTTCAGTGTATTATGCTGAAGAGGAACAGGTAACTTTGGAACTAGAAGGTTTTCCTTAATTGGTATTGTCCCTGTGTCTGGGACCATAGTAAACTAATCAATAGAGACTGATTGCTATGATTTGCCACCAACTCTATTATTGCTGTATCCTTCCACCACAAGATATTAGAAGCTGAACTAGATAGCATATTTGTCTTTTCCATCGAATGATTCTTGTGTTCCTATTTTACACAATGAAATCAGGTTGGCAACCCTAGACCATCTTCCAGTGTCTCTTTGGTATAATTGTGGGCTTAAAGGTTTGGAATACAAGTGAGAATCTTTGAGACAGTCATTGAATTGCCCTTTACTGAAAGTAACATGTTCAAAGTGTTAAAACCTTTGAAAGGTTTTTCCACAGAACTTAATGTTGAAGCAATTTATGTGATTTATAGCAACTGTATGGCATTTTGACATTTTTCCAGAAAAAGTCTCAAATTATTTTTATTAACAGCCTGGTATTCATTTATTCCCCAAAACAACAAACACAGTTTACAATTCTATGCTAAAATATAGCCCTATCTTTTAGTGGGATTTCCGTAAAGTGTTAACATTAGTATTTACAAAAGCTTACCATGACCACTGGCATAACTCAAACTCATGTCATGCACGTGCTTGACTTTGCCTCTGCAATCAGGCAGGAAATATATGTCATGATTCAGAAGCTTCTGAATAAGTCTATTGAAACTGATGGGAAGATAAGCTTCATTTACTCCCAGTGGTATTTTCTTGCACTTGGATGATTATAGACAACCTGAACTTTTATTCATTTCATTTTTTTGATGGAATTGCAAATAAATGCACATGTTGGCCAGATTTCGCTATGAACACTATATGCAACAGCCTGTTTGTCGACCCGAGCAAGTTTTTTGAGATACAGTACTGTAACTGGCTAATTGAAAAGTGGAGAATAATATATTAGGTGGGTATGCAATTTTTTTAGTCGTAAAAGAAATGGGTTCTAGCCACACTTCTTGACAGGTTGTTATCTATCTCTCGTAAACCATACAATTGAGCTAGTTTTTAATCAGATGTTGGTTGGCCAAAGCTAAAGGCTAAAACTTGGACCTAAAGCAATATGTTTAAAATCTTCATCTTTTGGGAGTACTCTGATGGCTTAGTAGCATGCTGTGTCATTGAACCAAAAGATTAAGATGGTCTGAGGTTTCAACTTGTGTATGAATCCACTGACCTCAGCTTGTCAGGGGTGTAATACTATAGTTGACATCTGTATCTCCACCTTAGAAACAAGAAAGTTTGCCCAGATGCCTCTCTTGATCGTCATCCAGTAACTCCTTGAGTATCTACATTTTTGTGGAAAATTCCCATAGGGGAATCTTAAACCGATCAAATTTACTGAATAACCCCCAAATGAAGAAATTGTCAAAAAGATTCCACTTTTTGTTGCTTTTACTTTAAGACAAATTGGAATCAACACGAATCAAACATTAAGTAAATGATACTTCAAATAAAATGGTAATACGTTTTTCGCAAGCACCTGCATCATTCCCTGCACAAATATGACACAACATGCAATCTTTGCAACTTACTGATTGGGCATTTGAGTTGCATTCACTGGCAGCTGTATTCCATCTAAGCTCTGTGTGGTTACCACTGAAAGGGCATCTCTCTTTTTTACTTGGGTCATGTCAGTCTTGATGGCACAACTTTGCAAAGTTCCTTTTCAACTGACCAAACAATAATATTGGGTTCACAATCTGGACCTCTGATACATATTCTCAGCTCTTTCACATACCTGAGTTATTTGTACCACTTTTTAGATTTCAGTCCCTTTTAGCTCGCTTGTTCATCACTTCCAAAAGAATTTCTGGAATTCTTTTTTCTCGTCTTACTGCCAAACAAAAACTGACCTTTTGTAGAGCTTTGTTGGTTTCTTCTTGCACGAATTCTGTGTTCCTCTTTAGGTCTGTCTGCTTTTTCTTTGTGTCTGATTCTGTGCTGATTGTTTTCACCTCCAGCTCTCCTGCTTTTAGCTCTCCCTTGTGTCTTGTTATTCAGCTTCTGTCTTAACTTATTTCCAGTTGGTACTGCTTCAAGTCGAGGGTTGTCAAGTTACGTGGACCAGTATTTCTTATTATCTAAGAAAATTACAATTAATCTCTTTAAACATTGTTAAAAGTAAATGCAGATTTCACAACCCTTTTAAGAAAATTGCAAATTTTCCACATTGTTTGCTTCTGGCCATAATAACTACAAATTCTATTTCTTACCTGTCTATGAAGTGTTCTCCTTGCCTCTTTACTGTTTATGGTGCTGTTCACCAAAATGTTAATGTCACCTCCTTTGAAACAAACTGGCTGTAAAATGTAATATCAAAAAGGTGTTCAAGTTGGGGCGATGTTGCCAATTAAAATGCTGTTTATTTGTAAAAAAATTGTAGATCTGTTCATATTTCTCTACTTGACACACAATTGCATCGATGCATTTTGTAACCATCATTTTAAAGTCTAGTTTCAACAATAGATAGCTGGAAGTTAGTTACAAATCAGAATCTATTAATTTGAGGGGAAATGCTTTATAAATATGTCAACTGTGAAATGAGTTTGCAGTCTTGAAGTCCTCCCATTCTCTGTTATTATTTATAACAAATATCTTTCTCCTTCTTGTTATAAGTGAAATAGAATTGGCAAACGGTTTCTGACTTTGCCATCATACTTTTTATGCCCTCAGTCTCTTTGATTAAGAGATAATTGAGGTGAAAGTACAATATGATTTTCACGGAATATTGTTTACCAACCAATTACTGCATGTTCACAAAGTCACTTTTGACTGATTATGAAATCTGCATGTCCTATCAAATTATTGTATCGGTGGATATTTTGTATTTTTATATATCTGACATGCTCAATTGTGTGAAGCTTGTAACACATCTAAACTAACTAAAATTGCAGTAGTTGTTCAAAAATACAAGTTATATCAATAAGCTCAGGCACCACCTCTTGAATTTTGGTGGCATTGCGCTCATCTATCAAGTGGAGAGTATTATATCATACTCCTGATTTGTGCCTTGTAGATGGTAAACAGGCTTTGGGAGGTCAGGAAGTGGGCTAGTCACTGCAGAATTCCCAGTCTTTGACCTTTTGTAGCCCTTTTGTAGGTCCAATTGAGTTTCCGATCAATGATGAGGTTGTTAGTGGGGGATTCAACAAATGATAATGTCATTGAATGTCAAGGGGAGACATTGATTAGATTCTCTTGCTGGAGATGGTCATGAATGTTAATTGCCACTTAACAGCTCAAGACTCAAAATGTTTTTGTATGTAACCAAATGCTGATAATATTAGTGCATCAGCTTTAATTAGGAAAAAGCTGAACCATAGAAAGCATTCTTTCTTGTTGTATCACAGCTTGGTATGGCTCCTGCTCTGCTCAAGACCACAAGGAAATACAAAGGGTTGTGAATGTAGCCCAATCCATCACGCAAACCAGCCTCCCATTCATTGACTCTGTCTTCCCCCTGCCTCAGCAAAGCAGCCAGCATAATTAAGGACCCCACAGGCACCCCGGACATTGTCTCTTCCACCTTCTTCCTTTGGGGAAAAAGATATAAAAGTCTGAGGTCACGTACCAACCAACTCAAGAACAGCTTCTTCCCTGCTGCTGAATGGACTTACCTTGCATTAAGTTGATCTTTCTCTACACCCTAGCTATGACTAACACTACATTCTGCACTCTCTGGTTTCCTTCTCTATGAATGGTATGTTTTGTCTGTATAGCGCGCAAGAAACAATACTTTTCACTGTATGTTAATACATGTGACAAAATAATAAATCAAATCTGAGAACTGTCATTCCATCATGCTAAGCATGTCATAAATATTTAAATCGCCTTTGCGCCCAAAAAGAGTGAAAAGCTGATTTCGCCGGCAAAATAGGGCTGGTATGATTGGGGGAGGCAAGAAACCAAGCGCGTTTCTCATTTTTCCCCCTTCACCTGATCATACTGCTGAAAGACAGGTGGGACCAGGTCATAAAATCGTGCTCATATGTCTAACAAATTTGATTGAGTTTTTCAAAGAGGTGATTAGGTGTGTAGTGCAGTTGATGTAGTCTACACGTAGTCTACATGGACTTCAGTGTGGCTTTTGACAAAGCCCAATGTGGGAGACTGCTCAAGATCATAAGAGCCCATGGGATTCATGGCAGTTTGGCAAATTGGATTCAAAATTGACTTATTGGCAGAAGGTGATGGTTAAAGGTTGGCTTTTGTGACTGGATGCATGTGTCCAATGATGTACTGTACGCAGGGACCAATGCTAGGTCCTTTGCTGTTTGCAGTGCACATGAATTAGCTAGACATGAGAGTTGGAGGTATGATTTTGCAAATTACAAAAAAATTGATGGTGTGATAAATAGCGAGAAAGAAAACCTTGGATTACAGGACAATACAGACCGGTTGGGCAGAACAGTGACAAAGGGAATGTAACCCTGAAAAGTGTGAAGTGATACATTTGGGAGGACTAATAAGGCAAGGGAATATACAATTAATGGTAAGATGCTAGGAAGTATAGAGGACCAGAGTGATCTTGGGTACATGTCCATAGGTCCCTGAAGGCAGCAGCACAGATAGCTAAGGTGGTTAAGAAGGCATATGGGATACTTGCTTTTATTAGATGAGGCATAGAGTATAGGAGCATGGAGATTATAATGGAGCTATGTAAAATGGTTGTTAGGTCACAGCTAGAGTACTGTATGCAATTCTGGTCACCATACCATAGGAAGAATGTGATTACACTATAGAGGATGCAAAGGAGATTCACCAGGATGTTGCCTGGGCTGGAGTATTTCAGCTATAAGGAGAGGTTGGCGAGGCAGGGTTTTTTTTTGCTTGGAGCAGAGAAGGCTGAGGGGAGACCTGTTCGAGGTGTGCAAAATAATAAGGGACATAGGTAGGGTATCTAGGAAATAACCTTTCCCTTACTGGAGGAGTCAATAACCAGGGGGCATAGATTTAAGGTAAGGGGCAGGAGATGTAGAGGGGATTTGAGGACATTTTTTTTTTCACCCATGTGGTGGTGGGAATCTGGAACTCATTGCCTGAAAGGGTGCTGGAGGTGGGAACCCTCACAACATTTAAGAAGTATTTAGAAGAGCACTTGAAATGCCATAACATACAAGGTTACGGAGTAAGTGCGGAAAATGGGATAGAATGGATAGATGCAGGATGGCCACGCAGGTACATTGTCTGAAGGGCCTATATTATGCTGTAAAACTGTGGCTCAAATATGCCTTTTGGTAATAAACATTAATCCAAAATTCTCACAATGCAGAAATGATTATTCTTTTTCACTTGTCTTTCAGCATGTTTATTCCGATACAATGGATTATCATTTGTGTACCTCATTTTCCTTCTCCTTATACCACTTTTTTCTGAACCCACAAAAAAGACAATGCAAGGTAAGAAATTTTAAATTATTATTGTATCCAAACCCTATGGCTGTATTTAATAGCAGGTTGATAGCTTAGGAGTTAATGTTTGTGATTTTATTTCATTTGTTCTTGGGATGTGAGCATTGCTGGAAAGGCCAGCATTTATTTCCCATCCCGAATTGCCCTTGAGGATTGTGATGAGCCGCCTTTTTGAACTGCAGTAGTCCATGTGGTGTAGGTACCACAGTGAGGAGGAAGTTCCAGTTTTTTGACCCAGCAGAAGTGAAGGAATGACGATACAATCCCAAGACCGGATGAATTTCGAACCTGCCTCGGCAGTGGAGTCTGATTTGACTGTCAGTATCTGCAATTCACCTGCTACTGTCAACTAAATGGTGAGCCTGGAGCTGTTAATTAGGAGATGCCTCCAGAATATTGCCAAGCTGGTCCCACTGCTGGCATGTCCAATGTGGAATCCTGGAGCCGGTGGTAAAATTCAATTTATTGTTTTAGTCTGGGACTTGCTGTTTAAATTTAATTAGTTTATTTTAATTTTACATATACTTCATCAAATTTCCACTGGAGCAATTGATTGTTTTTCCAGTTGAATTAAAGGCTTGATCAGAAAAAGAATGATTTGTAAAATAGATTGCTAGCTGCACTGTCTGAGTAATACTGTTCATGCCAATTACCGTGATTTGAATAAACCTCAACTAAATCTTCTGTAATGAATCTTTTCCAGAGATTTCAGTTGCATCCTCTGTAACAAGCATTCCTTCAAAGTGGAATTTGATAAGTTATAGACAATTCCATTGAAATTGTAACAAGAACACAGGCTATTTTACCCAATCAGTCTATATCAGTTTATCCTCCACACAAACAAGTAACCCAAATCCATACTTGACTTCTTCTAAATCTCTGTGTCCCCCTTTCTATCATTTACCTCTTTAATTGATTCTTAAATGTTAAGTGTGGTCTCTGCTTTCATCATTGACTCGGGTACTGCACTCCTCAGCCTTACTACAAACATCTGTGCACAAAAGATTTTTTTTCTGCTTTATATCCTTAATCTCCTACTTTAATTTGGTACATATATATATTTGCACTTGAGGAAAAAAAGAGTGAGTAGTTAGTGAACTTAGACTGTCTTGCATCATGGTCCTCTGGAGAAGTTTGATTCCTTAAGGAAGTTGGAAGGGTATTTACCCAAATGGGTTTTTCAGTGTTCCTAGTCTTTCCCAGAAGATAGCATTCATTTCATATATTCATGCATTCGTATGTGATTTGTATTTCCTGACAGCAGGGATATAAACACAATTTTTACTTGCTGCCTAATTCTGAATGCAATCCCTTTCAATTCAGGGTTGAAAACACATATATTACTGGACAGTTGTGGAGTCATTCTCTTCCTTATAGACCTCTATAAGATTACTCCTCAGCCTCCTACGCTCCAGAGAAAAAGTCCCAGTCTATCCAACCTCTCCTTATAACTCAAACCATCAAGTCCCAGTAGCATCCGAGTAAATCTTTTCTGCACTCTTTCTAGTTTAATAATATCCTTTCTATAATAGGGTGACCAGAACTGTACACAGTATTCCAAGTGTGGCCTTAGTCTTGTACAGCTTCGACAAGACGTCCCAACACCTGTATTCTGTGTTCTGACCGATGAAACCAAGGATGCCGAATGGTTCTTCACCACTCTGTCCACCTGTGACTCCACTTTCAAGGAGCTATGAACATGTATCCTTAGATCTCTTTGTTCTGTAACTCTCCCCAATGCCCTACCATTAACTGAGTAAGTCCCGCCCTGGTTTAATCTACCAAGATGCATCACCTCGCATTTGTCTAAATTAAACTCTATCTGCCATTCGTCAGCCCACTGGCCCAATTGATCAAGATCCTGTTGCAATTGGAGATAACTTTCTTCACTGTCCACTGTACCACCAATCTTGGTGTCATCTACAAACTTACTAACCATGCCTCCCATATTCTCATCCAAATCATTGATGTAAATGACAAATTACAGTGGATCCCTGAGGCACACACTGGTCACAGGCCTCCAGTTTGAAAAACAACCCTCTACAACCACTGTCTGGCTTTTGTCATCAAGCCAATTTTGTATCCATTTAGATAGCTCACCCTGGATCCAGTGAAATTTAACCTTATGCAACAACCTACCATGCGGTACCTTGTCAAAGGTCTTGCTAAAGTCCATGTAGACAACATCAACTGCACTGCCCTCATCTACCTTCTTGGTTACCCCTTCAAGAAACTCAATCAAATTTGTGAGACATGGTTTTCCACTCACAAAGCCATGCTGACTGTCCCTAATTAATCCTTGTGTCTCTAAATGCCTGTAGATCCTGTCTCAAAATATCTTCCAACAACTTACACAGATGTGAGGCTCACTGGCCTGTAGTTCCCAGGCACAACATTTGCCACACTCCAATCTTCAGGCACCTCACCCGTGACTATCGATGGTTCAAATATCTCTGCCAGGGGACCCGCAATTTTCTCCCTAGCCTCCCACAATGTCCTGGGATATACTTCTTCAGGTCCTGGGGATTTATCTACCTTGATGCGTTTTCAGACTTCCAGCACCTCTTTCTTTGTAATACGTACACTCCTCAAGACATCACTATTTATTTCCCCAAGTTCCCTAACACCTATGCTTTTATCAATAGTATATACTGATGAGAAATATTCATTTAGGATCTCTTGTGGATCCGCACATAGATGACCTTGTTGATACTTAAGGGGCCCTACTCTCTCCCTTGTTACTGTTTTGGCCTTTATGTATTTGTAGAAGCTCTTTGGATTCTCCTTTGCTTTATCTGCCAAAACAATGTCATGTCTCCTTTTTGTCCTCCTGATTTCTCTCTTAACTCTACTCCGACACCCCCTAGACTCTACAAGGGATTCACTCGATCCCAGCTGTCTATGCATGTCATGTGCCTCTTCTTCTTGACCAGGACCTTAATATCCCGAGTCATTGTCCATCCCACCCAGTTTTTCTATCAAGTTAATCCCAATTGCCTGCGTTTGGCCTGTATCCCTCTATACCAATATGTCTAAATGCTTTTTAAAAAAGAAGGTTGTACCTGCCGCTACTACTACCTCTGACAGCTCCAGACACTCACCACCCTCTGTGTGGAAAACATTGCCCCTCTGGACCTTTTTGTATCTCTCCTTTCTCACCTTAAACCTATGCCTTCTAGTTTTAGACTCCCCTACCTTTGGGAAAGGATGTTGACTAGCTGATCTATGTCTCTCGTTACTTTATAGACCTCTATAAGATCATCCTTAAGCCTCCTACACTCCAGGGAAAAATGTCCCTGTCTATCCAGCCTCTCCTTACATCTCAAACCATCAAGTCCTGGTACCATCCTAGTAAATCTTTTCTGCACTCTTTCTAGTTTAATAATATCCTTTCTATAATAGGGTGACCAGAACTGTACACAGTATTCCAAGTGTGGCCTTAGTCTTGTACAGCTTCAACAAGACGTCCCAACACCTGTATTCAATGTTCTGACGATGAAACCAAGGATGCCGAATGGTTCTTCACCACTCTGTCCACCTGTGACTCCACTTTCAAGGAGCTATGAACATGTACCCTTAGATCTCTTTGTTCTGTAACTCTCTCCAATGCCCTACCATTAACTTAGGAAGTCCTGCTCTGATTTGATCTACCAAAATCCATCACCTAGCATTTATCTAAATTAAACTCCATCTGCCATTCATCAGCCCACTGGCTCAATTGATCAAAATCCTGTTGCAATCCTAGATAACCTTCTTCACTGTCCACTGTGCCACCAATTTTGGTGTCATCTGCAAACTTACTAACCATGCCTCCTAAATTCTCATGCCACATTAATATAAATGACAACTAACATTGGACCCAGCTCTGATCCCTGGGGCGCACCACTGGTCACAGACCTCCAGTTTGAAAAACAACCCTCCACAACCACCTTCTGTTATCAAGTCAATTTTGTATTCAATTGGCTACTTCACCCTGGATCCCATGAGATTTAACCTTGTGCAACAACCTACCTTACAATACCTTGTCAAAGGCCTTGCTGAAGTCCATGTAGACAATGTTGACTGCACTACCCTCATCTACCATCTCGGTTACCCCTTGTTGCACTTTTTCAAGGAGGCTTTACAGGTGTAATTGAAATGTTTCCTCTATCCTCCTGGGGCTCGCTTATGATTTTGAAGTTGAGTAGAGCGCCCGTTTCAGGAGTCTCGTGTCAGGCACTTGGACAATGTGGCCCACACAGTGGAGCTGATTGAGCCAAGTCAATACCTCAGTACTAAGAATATTGCGTTGAGTGAGAATACTGATGTTGATGTGCCTTTTCACCCGATTTTTAAAAAAGGTTTTAACATCTCCCTGCATTGAACCTGTACTTGGGCACCAGACTGTTCAGATTTGCCCACTTTTAAATAGAAATAGTAATTCTCATTCTCCTGGCCTGTGAACAAACTCTGCAAAGCATAACAGGGCATTAATTGAAGGTGAGCAGATTCCTGATACTCTCGTCTCCAAACTCGCTTTAAAATTGACATGCACCCTGGAGGCATCAGGAACGATGTGGTTAAAGTCCAACGGCATCAGGAACAACAGACTTTCAAATTGCACCTGCATCCATTTATGACCTCACTGGCAATTGAAAATTTGGTCCATGGCATCTGAAATACTGGCCTGGATCATCTGAAAGCAACAGTAGTAAATGCTAAGATGCTTGCCGCTGTCATGTGCTAAAACTATTAAGAAATCCCAACTGGTGCACATGTGCAGTATTTACCCGAAAAGTTTAAAATTATGATGGGGAAAATTATATTGCTCACACTATCTGAGATTGTCTCCAATATTGGTTTTACTGTTGAACGGCTTAATTTATTTCCCCAATCCTTCTCCCGCAACTAATCTTAGGACAGTGATCTTTTTCTGTTAATTCACGTGGTGTGGGTATTGCTGGCAGGGCCAGCATTTATTGCCCATCCCTAATTTAAGAATCAATCACATTGTTGTGCATCTGGAGTCTTATGTCAGACAAAGGAAGGATGGCAGATTTTTAAAGGTTTATTATTTTTATTAGTGTCACAAGTGGGCTTATATTAACACTGCAATGAAGTTACTGTGAAAATCCCCGAGTCGCCACACTCTGGTGCCTGTTCGGCTACACTGAGGGAGAATTTAGCACGGCCAATGCACCTGGTTAGTATGTTTTTCAGACTATGAGAGGAAACCAGAGCACCCAAAGGAAATCCGTGCTGACACTGGGGAAACGTATAGACTCTGCACAGACAGTGACCCAAGCTGGGAATCGAACCCGGGTAAAAGCAGCTTTGACAAAGTCATCAGGACTCAATGTCAGCTCTTTTCTCTCGTTACAGATGCTGTCAGACCTGCTGAGATTTTCCAGCATTTTCTCTTTTGGTAATCGAACCCAGGTCCCTGGCGCTGTGAAGGAGCAGTGCTAACCACTGTGCCACCGTGCTGCACTAAAGGAAATTCCCTCCCTAAAGGAAATCCATGAACCAGATGGGTCTTTATGACCATTAGCAATGGTTTTCATGGTCAGTGTTTGACTCTTCATTCAGATTTTTATAGGATTCAAATTTCACCATCTGCCGTGGTATGGTTTTTTTTTGAAAACCCAGGTCCTGAGGGCATTACCATGACTAGTCCAGCGGCAATACCAATACACTGCTGCCTTTCCAGTGGGCGCTGCATCCAGAGGAGCTAAAAACAGTCAATGAACTCCACAATGTTCATCCTCCCTCCTGACAATGCTCATCTTCCCTCCTGACGATGCTCATCCTGCACTCCTGACAATTCTCACGCACCCCCATGAAAGCTCACTACCATGCCCATTCCTGACGATTCTCACCCTCTTGCAACCCTGACAATGCACCCTCCTTGCCTCCCCCTGATATCCCAACACCTTCCCACCAATGTTCACCCCTTGTGTTCCCTATAATGCACACTCCTCCTACTGTTCATGCCCTCTTCTAGACACTCCGTCCTGTCAATGCTCACAACCGCTCTTCCACACCCTAATAATGTTCAACCGCTCTATACCCCTTACATTGTACATCCTCACCCTCAGTCCTCCACTCTACAGCTCCAATCTCCCACCCAACCTAACCCTACCATCCTCTCAACAATCCCAACACAAACTCAGAACAGCAATTAAAAGTATTAAACATTAGAAATAGTTTTTAAAATAAAATCTTAGGCTTTTAATATCATATTTTTAAAAATCATGTTTACTTAAGGGGAGTTACTTTAGCTGGTGATGTCAGGAGGAAGTGTGGGCTTGCCTTTGTGGTGACAATGCCTCCCTCTTCACTCTGGACAGGGTGAAGGGCAACAAAGATACGCCGTTCTTTTAATCATGGTCAGTTGCAACGACTGTGGCATCACTGCTGACTGGAAAATCTTGGCCAATATTTTTTTTTCTTAAATTATTTTTCAATTCCTGTGGAAACTGGACACCACCCCTTTTCTTGCCAGCAGAACTGGTTTCAATGTCCCAAGAATTTGAAGCCATCCTTCCTGTACCATACTTTAAGCCATGCATGCATTGATCCTCCCCATCTTCCTATTTCTACCCTCGCTAGCTTGCAACACTGGAGGTAATCTTTCTATACCTTTCCCCATTATGTTCTATTCTAGCTGATGTTCACTGATTGCACAACGTTCAGTACCATTTGCAACTCCCCAAACACTGAAGCAGTCCATGTGAGATTTGCAGTAAGACTTGGTGCGATAACCCCCAGGACTTGCAGAGGGAATCACTAATTGACCTCCCTGTAGGATTCGTTGAATACAAGCTCCTGAGGATTGGTAATTAACTCATCAAGTGGAGCTCATATACCAAGCCTGAATAAAGCAGGCCCTTGAGTTGGTCCATTATCGTATTGTCTCGGTTGGGACCTGTTTCTGTTCACCACAGGCTTGTGGTTTTGTTTTATTTTATTTTGTGCATTAAAACACCATCCCTTTACAGCTGACTCCTGAAGTAATTATACTTGGCCAACATACAGGCTTGGGCTGCTAAGTGGCAAATAATATTTGTGCAAGGCAATGACAATTGTTACAATCCCAGCCAATTTCTCCACTGGCCAAGTCACATCCCAGTGTGAAACGTGGTTTGAGAGGTAATAATTTGTATTTTTTTAAGAAGTTATGGAGGTAAGTTACTGAACACTTCTCCGAATTCTGCTGATGAATAAAACATGTATTAAACAAGAAAAATGAACCAGATTACACCAGACAAAAGGGTTGGAAAGATCTCAATACCAACACAAGAAAATGAATCAAATACTCACGATTCCTTCACCTCAGCTATATATTTACAGACACGTACAAATTTGGAAAGATAACACAATTTACCATTTCATGTGAACCAACTGCGAACTGTGGTCAGGAAATGACACTTGCAACCAAAGTAGATTCCATGGATTTCTCAAGAACCCACCCAGATGCTCATTGCACTGTGAACCAATAGGTCTCGTTGAAATCCTGTCTTTCTCAGGAGGGTTTCCAATTCCTATGCTTGAAGAACTTGCGTCAGTTGACTTCAAGCAGGACTCAACTTCATGATTGCAATCTTGCCTTCTGAGATTTTCTCCTGGATCACCATATACACTGAAGCTTCATCTTTCAAGCACACCTTCAGATCTTCAGCCATCTCGAGTAGAACACCATTGCTGCAAAGATCTGCAGTAAGGAGTCACCAACTGTCAGCAGCTCCCTCAATTTTTGGGGGTTTCTCTTTTTTTTCCCCCTTTGTTCATGGGTTATGGGTATTGCAGGCTGGACAAGCATTTATTACCCATTCCTAAAGGCATTTAAGAGTCAACCACATAGCTGTGGATCTGGAGTCACATGTAAGCCAGACTAGGTAAGGATGACAGGTTTCCTTCCCTAAAGGATATTCGTGAATCAGATGGGTTTTTAATGACAACTGAGAATGTTTCATGGTTAATTGCAGATTTTTATTGAATTCAAATTTCACCATCTGCCATGCTGGGATTCGAACTTGGGTCTCCAGAATATTACCCTGGGTCTTTAGATTATTAGTCCAGCGGCAACACCAATATGCCACTGCCTCTTGAGCCCACTTTGTTGCAATCTGCTTCCCCCAGGCCCCTCACTTCTATTCGGAGCCTATTACTCTGTTCCTTTTTGTTTTCAACCTAAGTTAACAGGATCTCTGTCCTTATTCCTTACCTGGGACTTCCTTGTCCGATCTGTTGTTGCCTGACTCCCTGCTTTGAAATCTTCCTTGTTTGGGACCTTCTCCTTGTCCCCTCCCTATATCCTGCTCTCTGGGTCACCATTTGTGCAATAGTATGCCTCTTCAAGACACCTGACCTGCACTTTTGTACTGTTTAATTTTTTTTCTCTGTTCTGCACATATGTGCAAAGGCTGTTCCCAGCCTGAATATATGAAAATAGACGAACTGCACATGTACGGCCCATTCCTGGCTGACAGACGTGCAGAAATTCAGACGCTCACTGGGAACTGTGATTCCCAAACTCCCCATCTAAATTTAAGGTAAATATTGGGAGCTCATTTACACCATCTTCAACAAGAGAAAATCTAACAATCTCTCCATGACGTTCATAGAAACTAGAAGCAGGAGTAGGCAATTCCAGCAGCCCCCCCCCCCCCCCCCCCCCCCCCCCCCCGATCCCTTTAGTCCCAAGAGCTATACCTAATTTCTTCTTGAAATCAGACAACGTTTTGGCCTCAACTAGATTCTGTGGTAGTGAATTCCACACATTCACCATCTTCCTGGGTGAAGAATTTTCTCGTCATCTCAGTTCTAAGTGGGGGAGTCTGTGGGAAAGCAAAGGGACGTCTGGTAAGTGGGAGGCTTTCAAAAGTGTGTTAACCAAGGTTCAGGGTAAGCACATTCCTCTGAGTGAAGGGCAAGGCTGGTAGATGTAGGGAACCCTGGATGACTCGGGATATTGAGGCCCTGGTCAAGACGAAGGAAGAGGCAAATGACATGTATAGGCAGCTGGGATCAAGTGAATTCCTTGAAGAGTATAGGGGGTGTAGGAGTAGAGTTAAGAGAGAAATCAGGAGGGCATCAGGGACACGAGATTCTTTTGACAGATAAGGCAAAGGAGAATCCAAAGAGCTTCTACAAATACATAAAGGCCAAAACAGTAACAAGGGAGAGATTAGGGCCCCTTGAGGATCAACAAGGTCATCTATGTGCGGATCCACAAGAGATGAGGGAGATCCTAAATGAATATTTCTCATCAGTATTTACTGTTAAAAAAAGCATGGATGTTAGGGAACTTGGGGAAATAAACAGTGATGTCTTGAGGAGTGTACATATTACAGAGGAGGTGGTGCTGGAAGTCTTAAAGCGCATCAAGGTAGATAAATCCCCGGGACCTGATGAAGTGTATCCCAGGACATTGTGGGAGGCTAGGGAGGAAATCCCCTAGCAGAGATATTTGAATCATCGATAGTCACAGGTGAGGGGCCTGAAGATTGGAGGGTGGCAAATGTTGTGCCTCTGTTTAAAAAGGGTTGCAGGGAAAAGCCTGGGAACTATAGGCCGGTGAGCCTCACATCAGTTGTTAGAAGGTATTTTGACAGACAGGATCTACAGGCATTTAGAGATGCAAGGATTGATTAGGGACAGTCAGCATGGCTTTGTGTAGAAAATCACGTCTCACAAATTTGATTGTTTTTTGAAGGGGTAATGAAGAAGGTAGATGAGGGCAGTGCAGTTGATGTTGTCTACATGGACTTTAGCAAGGCCTTTGACAAGGTATCGGATGGTAGGTTATTGCATAAAGTTAAATCTCTCAGGATCCAGGGTGAGGTATCTAAATGGATACAAAATTGGCTTGATGACAGAAACCAGACGGTGGTTGTAGAGGGTTGTTTTTCAAACTGGAGACCTGTGACCAGTGGTGTGCCTCAGGGATCAGTGCTGGGTCCACTATTATTTGTCATTTATATTATTTTGGATGAGAATGTAGGAGGCATGGTTAGTAAGTTTGCAGATGACACCAAGATTGGTGGCATAGTGGACAGTGAAGAAGTTTATCTTGGATTTCAATAGGATCTTGATCAATTGGGCCAGTGGGCTGATAAATGGCAGATGGAATTTAATTTAGATAAATGCGAGGTGATGCATTTTGGTCGATCGAACCAGGGCAGGACTTAGTTAATGGTAGGGTGTTGGGGAGAGATTATTGTTGCTGCACCAGTTTACCAGATAGAGAATCTGATGAACTGGTGCAACAACAATAATCTCTCCCTCAATGTCAACGAAACGAAGATCGTCATCGACCTCAGGAAGCATAAAGGAGAACCTGCCCCTGTCTACATCAACGGGGACGAAGTGTCGAGAGCTTCAAGCTTTTAGGTGTCCAGAACACCAACAACCTGTCCTCGTTCCCCCATGCCAATACTATAGTTAAGAAAGCCCACAACACCTCTACTTTCTCAGAAGACTAAGGAAATTTGGCACGTCAGCTGGGACTCTCTTCAACTTTTACAGATGCACCATAGAAAGTATTATTTCTGGTTGTATCACAGCTTGGTATGGCTCCTGCTCTGCCCAAGACCGCAAGGAACTAAAGGTTGTGAATGTAGCCCAATCCATCACGCAAACCAGCCTCCCATCCATTGACTCTGTCTACACTTCTCGCTGCCTCGGCAAAGCAGCCAGTATAATTAAGGACCCCACGCACCCCGGACATTCTCTCTTCCACATTCTTCCTTTGGGAAAAAGAGACAAAAGTCTGAGGTCATGTACCAACCAAACAGCTTCTTCCCGGCTGCTGTCAGACTTTTGAATGGACATACCTTGCATTAAGTTGATCTTTCTCTACAGCCTAGCTATGACTGTAACACTACATTCTGCACTTTCCGGTTTCCTTCTCAATGAATGGTATGCTTTGTCTGTATAGTGCGCAAGAAATTATACTTTTCACTGTGTTAATACATATGACAATAATAAATCAAATCAAATCTTCTCCCAAAGGTAGGGGAGTCTAAAACTAGAGGGCATAGGTTTAAGGTGAGAGGGGAGAGATACAAAAGGGTCCTGAGGGGCAATTTTTTCACACACAAGGTGGTGAGTGTCTGGAACAAGCTGCCAGAGGTAGTTACATGGGTAAGATGGGTATAGAGGGATATGGGCCAAATGCGGGCAATTGCGACTAGCTTAGGGGTTTAAAAAAAAAGGGCGGCATGGACAAGTTGGGCCAAAGGGCTTGTTTTTGTGCTGATTTCCTCTATGACTAAAAGATTTATCCCTTATCCTCAAACTATGACCCCTGGTTCTGGACTCCCAAACCATTGGGAAGTAACCTGTTAGAATTTTTATACGTTTCTATGAGATCCTCTCTCGCTCTTCACAGCTCCAGTGAATATGGACCTGCAGATTTATCCACCTTCAATCCCATCAATTTCTCCAAACCATTTCTCTACTAATGTTGATTTCCTTCAGCTCCTCACTACAACGTTTCTCTCAGTACTTCTTGTACATTATTCATGTCTTCCTTTGTGACGACTGAAGCAAAGTACGAATTTAATTCTTGAGCCATTTCTTTATTCGCCGTTATGAATTCTCTCATTTCTGACTGTAAGGGGCCTACATTCGCTTTTGCCAATTTTTTTTTCTCTTTACATATCTATAGAAATTTTTACAGTCAGTTTTTATGTTCCCGCTAGCTTACTTTCATACTCTATTTTTCCCTTCTTCATCAACCCGTTGGTTGTCCTTTGCTGAATTTTAAACTGCCCCCAATCCTGAGGCCTATTTCTTTCTCTTGCCAATTTGAATCTGATACTATCTCTAATTTCCCATGTAAACCATGGCTTGGCTACAATCCCCCTACCACTCTGGAATAAACAACTTCTGGAGTTCACCTATTCGCTCTTTAAATGCCTGCGATCGCCTGTTCACTGTCATTCCTTTCAGTAATGTTTCCCAGTCCATCATGGCCAATTCATGCCTCATACCATCATAGTTGCCTTAATCGCGATTTAGGACCCTGGCCTCAGAATCAACTACATCACTATCCACCTTGACAAAGAATTCTACCGTATTACAGTCTGTTGTCCCCAAGGGTTCTCTCAACTGGACTGGCAACTAATCCTTTCTCAATGTGCAACACCCAGTCCAATGTGGCCTGTTCTCTTGTTGGTTCCTCAATGTATTGCTCCAGGAAACTATCCCACATGCATTCTGGAAATTCCTCCCCTGTTGTACTGTGACTAATTTGACTCTCCCAATCTATATGCAGGTTAAAATTGCCCATAATCACAGATATTCCTTTAATGCATGTATCTCCAATTTTCTGTCTCATGCTTTTCCTAACATTACCACTACAATTTGGTGTGTATTCAATGGCATTATTATCGCTGAATCTCCCACCATCAACATCCTGAAAAACCAGAAACTGTAGTGGACCAGCCTTATAAATGTGGCTACAAGTGCAGATCAGAGTGGGGAATTCTGTGGTGACTAACTTAACTCTTGACTTCCCAAAACCTGTCCACCATCTACAAGATACAAATCCGGAGTGTGATGGCGTACTCTTCACTGAGCTCTACCATCATTCAAGAAGCTTGACATCATCCAGGACAAAGCAGCCCACTTGATTGGCATCCAATCCACCAATTTAAACATTCATTCAGTCCACCTCCAACCCACAGTGGCAGCAATTTGTATTGTATACATAAAGTATTGCAGCAACTCGCAAGGACTCCTTGGACAGTACCTTCAAAACCCGCAACCTCTACCACCTCAAAAGGACAGGGTAATAGACACATGAGAACAAGTTCCCCTCCAAGCCAGACTTGGAATCACAGAATGGTTACAGCACAAAAAGAGGGCATTTGGCCCATTGTGTCTGTACTGGCTCTCTCTCTTTCCCTGCATTTCTCCATAAACCCTACACATTCTTCTTTTTCAGATAAGTCGAATAGCCTTTGAATGCCTTGATTGAACCGGCCTCCACCACACTGTGCATTCCCAAAAACATCCTTATGAGGAACTATATGGCCATTCCTTCACTACCAAGGGACCAAAATCCTGGAACTCCCTTCCCTGAAGTACAATGGGTGTATCTGCACCAGATGATGGAGGCTAGTGAGGCAACTCACTATCACCCTCTCAAGAATGAGCAAAAGATGCTGGCCTTGGCAGTCATGCCCATATACCATGAAAGTTGTTAAAAAAGATCTGTGTAACAAAATGTGCTGTTACAATTTGGGTCAGAAACTCAAATGTTTTATGAAGTCTGCCTGGATCATAAATTTTGCAATTTATTTTTGGGTAAGCTGAGCATGAGATATTTCACTTCAGGTATGATTCACATGACCCACAAAGGAGCCTTATCAAACAAAGTTTATTTTCGTATGCAATTAACATGTATAGAAAGAAAATTAGCAATAACTTACCAATTACAAACAAGAAAAAAAAATTATATTGTATAACCCTTAATGAATATAGGAAATGTTCCAATCAAACAAAACTCATACACAAAACAGTTGCTACAGGTTTAACACGGCAAATACAAATGCTCGTGATGCTGGAACTGAGACCTTTGGATGGAGAATTGAAACTCTGACTTCCCAGCCTTGTAACTTCTAGCAGCCCTCTGGGTATACACCCCAGAACAGCTTCCAAAACATCAGGGAGAGAGAGACTTTAGGCAGGCCAGCCACCAACAGCACGTTTTCCACTTCAGGAAGGCCAGGAATCTTGCTCCCAGCTAACAGCAGAATTTCCAAAACCAGGGAGAGAGAGCAACACTGTTTTCCAGTCTTCTAAACCTAAACTGAAAATGAATCCTCAGATTCTTTTCTGGGAAGGAACCACCTGACTTTGACTTGTCAATCAATCATCCTTCTCACAATGCAAGACCATAAAAAATCCCAGAAAGTATCAGAGGCCCCAGAGTAAAAATAAACAAAACCCCATTTAAGCCACTGAAGTAGCAATAAAAGGACTTCGAGCAGACGGCCCAGCAGCAGAGGGGGAAAAAACTGAAAAGATCTGCTTACAACTGCAGAGAACATGATTAAAGAAAATTTCTTAAAGGTACACCAACATCACAGGGTCCACAGTCTGTTTAGGAAGTCAATGCATTTCCAGTCTTTCTAGTATTAAGGACCACAGTCTATCCCTTATTCAAAAGCTTTGAACCCCATTTCTTTTATTAGCAATATTGCAAATTCTACTAGTGGCACAGCTAACTGAGAAAATTATTATTAGGTTAAGCTGGGCAGACCAATTGGCTGAGACAGTAGTTTCAATTGTATGCTTTTATTTCTGGTTCAAATCCAACATTAGGAAAGGAAGTTAACATTTTCTCTCAATGACAGCTGTTTAGAATCTTAAATGCATTCAGTTTTGGCAGTCCCAGTCTAGTTCTCACTTGACTGGTATCCACATTGCGACACTACTTAAATTCATCAGCTAATACTTGGCTCTGAAAGAACTAGGTTTTCAATAGTACAGGGAGAATTGCTGATAAATGCATAGCTAATTTTCCCCAAAATGTTATGCTGAACAAGAAACTTCTGAATAAAAATTACTGAGTGAGAATGGCATATTGAAATCCTATGCCCTGGAACTTTGATTAGGTGTTCAGACTCAATTGGAGATGGAGCCAAAGTTTTTCTGAGATTGATCTGGAGGCCATGCTATGGGGATGGTAGAGAGAATCAGAGCTTTTATGAATAGCTGACAATTACTAAGATTTATTTCCTAGTCAGTCAGGTCATTGCACTGAAACATAACAGATTTCTGGAGACCGGGAAATGTGGTTCAGTGTCAAGTAGCCAGATTGGCACCTCTTTAGTACCAAGCATAATTACCTGGCAGTACTTTCTAGACCAGCTGAAAGTGGTCTCAATAAAAAGAATAGTTTCAATATAAGTATTATAAAGTGTTCAAAGGAAGTCTCAAGTAATTTCCTGTCTGTTTAGGATAGGATGAAGTTGGATGTACCTTCACCAATTGAGTAGAACAATGGAGCTCTTAAAGCTTCAAAGATTTTTAGTATTTTTACTGTCAGTTTTACAGTGCATTTCTAATACTATCATCAACTATTAATTTTAGTTAGAGGTTTTATGAAAACATTTTTTTTTCTTCAAGCGTCTAAAATGGCCAAATATGTTCTGCCCATTCACCATGAAACCAAATGGAATTGAAGCATTTACTTTGAATGCCAACTGACTGACTTCTGTTTTTGCACAGGTGCTACTTGCTGTGCATTTTCAGCTTTTTTATTTTTTTTAAAAAAAGGTCTGGAGACTGGATTAAATAGAAACTCCCGACTCATCACAATAACTGCAAACTCACCATGGCTGAGACAGGAGCAATGTTCCATCCAATTTTTCTTTTTGTTTGCAGTCTATTTGTTCAGTGTGCAATTCCATTTAAGATCCTTGTGCACGTAAGTTAAAAGGAAGTTCGTTTGTGCATGGCCTTTTGTCTGTTTCACTGAATAGTATATGCTGTGGAATGCCACATGACCATGACCTGAATGGTTTCATGGGAACTTTATAAGTATATTATAAGTAAAACTTTCAGGAAGTTTAAGGCAGGAAGAGAGTAGGAATTGTGATAGTAGTTAGAGACCATGGTTCCATTAGTTATCGGGAAGTTATTGGGTGATGCCGAAAGCAGCTGGAAAACTCAATAAGGGACACAAGTCCTACTGATCTTAACAACAGGACCTCATTAACATTTTGCAGCTAGCCAAATTAAAAGGAAAACCAACTGCAAGAAGCCATAGCCAGTGATCTTTTGGACGATTCATGGAAATTTGGGACAAAATTGTGCAACTAGAAGGGCTGGGTGGATGTTGGTATTTGAGGATCATCAGACTGTGCAATGGAGCAGGGTTGGATGGTGAAGAAAGGCTAATGAATCTGGTCTGAGGGGGAACAAGGACCTTTGGGGCCTGGTCTACAAGGAGTACTGAAAGTGGCACTGAGGAGCTGGCAGCTTTTGCTGCCTTTCACTGCTGAGTTTCCCAACCCCTAGGAAACCTGAATTTCAAATCAAGCTCTTAAGTTTCTTGAGGATCTAACAAGCAGGGTGGATAAAGGGAACCAGAACAAAGAAAATTACAGCACAGGAACAGGCCCTCCGAGCCTGCACCGACCATGCTGCTTAACTGAACTAAAACCCCCTACCCTTCCAGGGACCATATCCCTCTATTCCCATTCTAATCATGTATTTGTCCAGATGCCCCTTAAAACTCACTATCGTATCTGCTCTTCTACTACCTCCCCCGGCAGCGAGTTCCAGGCACCCACCACCCTGTGTAAAAAAAAACTTGCCTCATACATCTCCTTTAAACCTTGCACCTTAAACTTCCGCCCCCTAGTAATTGACTCTTCCACTCTGGGAAGCTTCTTCTGACTATCCACTCTGTCCATGCCCCTCAATCTTGTAGACTTCTATCAGGTCGCCCTTCAACCTCTGTCATTCCAGTGGGAACAAACCAAGTTTCTTCAATCTTTCCTCATAGCTAATGCCCTCCATACCAGGCAACATCCTGGTAAATCTTTTCTGTACACTCTCCAAAGCCTCCACATCCTTCTGGTAGTGTGGCGACCAGAATTGAACACTATATTCCAAGTGCAGCCTAACTAAGGTTCTATAAAGCTGCAACATGACTTGCTAATTTTTAAACTCAATGTCCTGGCCGATGAAGGCAAGCATGCCATATGCCTTCTTGACTACCTTCTCCACCTGCCTTGCCACATTCAGTGACCTGTGTACCTTTACACCCAAATCCCTCTGCCTATCAATACACTTAGGGGTTCTGCCATTTACTGTATATTTCCTATCTGTATTAGATCTTCCAAAATGCATTACCTCACATTTGTCTGGATTAAACTCCATCTGCCATCTCTCCGCCCAAGTCTCCAACCGATCTACATCTTGCTGTATCCTCTGATGGTCCTCATCGCTATCTGCAAATCCACCAACCTTTGTGTTGTCCACAAACTTAGTAATCAAACTAGTTACATTTTCCTCCAAATCATTTCTATATATTACGAACAGCAAAGGTCCCAAGGCTGATCCCTGAGGAACGCCACTTGTCACAGTAGATTAGTATATTTTGAATTTCCAAAAGTGATTTGAAGAAGTGCCACACAAAAAAGTTGATGATGTGAGGGGTGATTTATTAGCATAGACAGAGGACTGACTAACAGGAAGCTGGGAGTTGAGAGAGTTATCAACTTCAGGAAGCATAAAGGAGAACATGCCCCTGTCTACATCAATGGGGACGAAGTAGGAAGGATCGAGAGCTTCAAGCTTTTAGGTGTCCAGATCACCAACAACCTGTCCTGGTCCCCCCCCCATGCCGACACTATAGTTAAGAAAGCCCACCAAAGCCTCTACTTTCTCAGAAGACTAAGGAAATTTGGCATGTCAGCTATGACTCTCCCCAACTTTTACAGATGCACCATAGAAAGCATTCTTTCTGGTTGTATCACAGCTCTGCCCAAGACTGCAAGGAATTACAAAAGGTCGTGAATGTAGCCCAATCCATCACACAAACCAGCCTCCCATCCATTGACTGTCTACACTTCCCACTGCCTCGGCAAAGCAGTATAATTAAGGACCCCACGCACCCCGGACATTCTCTCTTCCACCTTCTTCCTTCGGGAAAATGATACAAAAGTCTGAGGTCACGTACCAACCGACTCACGAACAGCTTCTTCCCTGCTGCCATCAGACTTTTGAATGGACTTACCTTGCATTAAGTTGATCTTTCTCTACATCCTAGCTATGACTGTAACATTACATTCTGCACTCTCTTGTTTCCTTCTTTATGAATGGTATGTTTTGTCTGTATAGCGCGCAAGAAACAACACTATGTTAATACACGTGACAATAATAAATCAAATCAAAAAGGGATAAAGGGACATTTTCAGGATGGCGAATGGTAACTAATGAAGTGCTGCAGCCTCAACAATTTACAACCACATTAATGCCTTGGACGAAGGGGCCGACTATACTGTAGCCAAATTTGCTAATAATAAGATAGATAGGAAAGGATATTTCTAAGTTGTAAGAAGAATATAAAGGCTGGACTTATCTGGACATGCCTGCAGCAGCAAGCTTGGCAGTTGGGGGGGATGTAGTTTGGCAGGAAACCAAAAATCAGCTTCCTGACAGTGGGATGAACTTCAGTAATTAAGTTCTTGATACTTTAAAAGCAGATTGAGCTTCCTGATGAACAATGTTGGGAAATTCTTTAGCATGTCATACTTGCTCATTAAAAGGCCAGAATTAAGATTTTCTCCAGTGAGAAATCAATGTTCACGTTTACAGCTGCATATAAGTGGTGTACACCTGGTGAGGAAGAGTTATTGCTTGATTGCTGATAAGTAGCTACTTTAGGGGACATCTGTAAATGCCAGCCTATGCTTGAGACTGGGTGATGGCAGTGCAGTTTGCATGGAGGATGACTAAGGCAGGCATAGCGAGGAAGGTTGGCAGGTTTAGTACAGGCTGTCCAGGGAGAGTTAGTGCGGGCTCTCTGGGGAGTGTGCAGGTTCTCCGTGGCCAAGATGGGCAGGTTAATCAACTCAAGTGGGTGTTGGCCATGCTTTTGGTTGGGAGAATGGCAGTCTGAGTAGTTAGAGGTTTACAGCATGGAAACAGGCCCTTCAGCCAACTTGTCCATGCCGCCCTTTTTTAAAAAAAACCCCGAATGTAGTCCCAATTGCCCGCATTTGGCCCATATCCCTCTATACCCATCTTACCCATGTAACTGTCTAAATGCTTTTTAAAAGACAAAATTGTACCTGCCTCAACTACTACCTCTGACAGCTTGTTCCAGACACTCACCACCTTGTGTGTGAAACAATTGCCCCTCTGGATACTTTTGTATCTCTCCCCTCTCACCTTAAACCTATGCCTTCTAGTTTTAGACTCCCCTACCTTTGGGAAAAAATATTGACTATCGAGCTGATCTATGCCCCTCATTATTTTATGAATCTCTATAAGATCACCCCGAAGCCTTGTACGCTCCAGAGAAAAAAGTCCCAGTCTATCCAGCCTCCCCTTATAACTCAAACCATAAAGTCTTGGTAGTATCCGAGTAAATCTTTTCTGCGCTCTTTCTGGTTTAATAATATCCTTTCTATAATAGGGCGACCAGAACTGTACACAGTATTCCAAGTGTGGCCTTACCAATGTCTTGTACAACTTCAACAAGACGTCCCAACTCCTGTATTCAATGGTCTGACCAATGAAACCAAGTGTGCTGAATGTCGTCTTCACCACTCTGTCCGCCTGTGTCTCCGCTTTCAAGCAGCTATGAACCTGTACCTCCAGATCACTTTGCTCTGTAACTCTCCCAAATGCCCTACCATCAACTGAGTAAATCCTGCCCTGGTTCAGTTTACCAAAATGCATCACCTCGCATTTGTCTAAATTAAACTCCATCTGTCATTCGTAGCCCACTGGCCCAATTGATCAAGATCCCGTTGCAATCAGAGATAACTTTCTTCACTGTCCACTATGCCACCAATCTTGGTGTCATCTGCAAACTTACTAACCATGCCTCCTATATTCTCATCCAAATCATTAATATAAATGACAAATAACAGTGGACCCAGCACCGATCCCTGAGGCACACCACTGGTCACAGGCCTCCAGATTGAAAAACAACCCTCTACAATGACCCTCGGTCTTCTGTCATCAAACCAATTTTGTGTCCATTTAGCTACACCCTGGATCCTGTGCGATTTAACCTTATGCAGCAACCTACCATGCGGTACCTTGTCAAAAGCCTTGCTAAAGTCCATGTAGACAACATCAACAGCACTGCCCTCATCTACTTTCTTGGTTACCCCTTCAAAAAACTCAATCACATTTGTGAGACATGATTTTCCACTCACTGTCCCTAATCAGTCTTTGCGTCTCTAAATGCCTGTAAATCCTGTCTCTCCAAATATCTTCCAACAACTTACCCAGCACAGGTGTAAGGCTCACCGGCCTGTAGTTCCCAGGCTTTTCCCTGCAGCCCTTCTTAAACAAAGGCGCAACACTTGCCACCCTCCAATCTTCAGGCACCTCACCTGTGACTATCGATGATTGAAATCATAGAAATCATAGAAACCCTACAGTGCAGAAGGAGGCCATTCGGCCCATCGAGTCTGCACCGACCACAATCCCACCCAGGCCCTACCCCCACATATTTACCCGCTAATCCCTCTAACCTACGCATCTCAGGACTCTAAGGGGCAATTTTTAACCTGGCCAATCAACCTAACCCGCACATCTTTGGACTGTGGGAGGAAACCGGAGCACCCGGAGGAAACCCACGCAGACACGAGGAGAATGTGCAAACTCCACACAGACAGTGACCCGAGCCGGGAATCGAACCCAGGACCCTGGAGCTGTGAAGCAGCAGTGCTAACCACTGTGCTACCGTGCCGCCCTGTAAATATCTCTGCTGGGGACCCACAATTTCCTCCCTAGCCTCCCCCAATGTCCTGGGATACACTTCATCAGGTCCCGGTCATTTATCTACCTTGATGCGCTTTTAAGACTTCCAGCACTTCCTTCTCTGTAATATGTGCACTCCTCAATACATCATTCTTTATTTCCCCAAGTTCCCTAACATTCATGCTTTTCTCAACAGTAAATACTGATGAGAAATATTGATTTAGGATCTCACCCATCTCTTGTGGATCCACACATAGATGACCTTGTTGATCCTTAAGAGGCCCTACTCTCTCCCTTGTTACTCTTTTGCCCTTTATGTATTTGTAGAAGCTCTTTGGATTCTCCTTTGCCTTATCTGCCAAAACAATCTCATGTCCCCTTTTTGCCCTCCTGATTTCTCTTTTAACTCTACTCCTACACCCCCTATAATCTTCAAGGGATTCACTTGATCCCAGCTGCCTGTGCATGTCATGTGCCTCCTTTTTGACCAGGGCCTCAATATCTCGAGTCATCCAGGATTCCCTACTTCTACCCCCTCTTGCCCTTCACCCTCAGAGGAATGTGCTTACCCTGAACTCTGGTTAACACATTTTTGAAAGCCTTCCACTTACCAGACATCCCTTTGCCCTCCCACAGACTCCCCCAATTAACTTTTGAAAGTTCCTGCCTGATACCATCAAAATTGGCCTTGCCCCAATTTGGAATTTTAACTTTTGGGCCAGACCTATTATTCTCCATAGCTGTCTTAAAACTAATGGAATTATGGTCACTGGTCCCGAAGTGATCCCTCACTGACACTTCTGTCACCTGCCCTTCCTTATTTCCCAAGAGGAGGTCAAGTTTTTCCCCCTCTCTAGTCGGACCATCCACATACTGAATGAGAAATTCCTCCTGAATACACAACAAATTTCTCTCCATCCAAGCCTCTAATACTGTGGCTGTCCGAGTCAATGTTGGGAAAGTTAAAATCCCCTACTATTAGCACCCTATTTTTCTTGGAGCTTTCTGTAATCTCCTTACATATTTTCTCCACAATTTCCCGCTGACTATTTGGGGGCCTATAGTACAACCCTATCAAAGTGATTTCCCTCTTATTTCTCAGTTCTACCCATATAGACTCAGTGGCCAAACCCTCGGATATATCCCCTCTCAGTACTGCTGTGATGTTCCCCCTAATCAAAAGTGCAATTCCCCCTCTTCTCTCACCTGCTGTTCTATCTTTCCTATAGCATCTGTATCCTGGAACATTGAGCTGCCAGTCCTGTTCCTCCCTTAGCCATGTTTCAGTAATTGCTATAATATCCCAGTCCCATGTACCCATCCATGCCCTGAGTTCATCTGCTTTGCCAGTCAGGCCTCATGCATTGAAATAAATGTAGTTTAATCTGTACTTCCCTTGCTCTTGCCTGATCTGTCTGGTACTAGGATTACTGCCTTTACTACTTAATTAGTTCTCTTTAACTTCTGTGCAGTTCTCAACCTTCTCTTCTGTCTCCCTACTGCTTTGGGTCCCACCCCCCACCCCTGCCAAACTGATTTAAACCCTCCTGAGTGGCTCTCGCAAATCTCCCCGCCACGATGTTAGTCCCCCTCCAGTTCAGGTGTAACCCATCCCTCTTGAACAAGTCACCCCTTCCCCAGAAGAGATCCCAATGATCGAAAAATCTAAACCCCTGCACCAGCTCTCAAGCTACGCATTCATCTGCCTAATCTTCCTATTCCGACTCTCACTAGCACATGGCACCAGTAGTAGTCCAGAAATTACTACCTTCGAGGTTCTGCACTTGGGCCTTCTGCCTAACTCTCTATATTCACACTTCAGGACCTCATCCCTTTTCCTACCAATGCCATTGTTACCAATATGTACAATGACCTCTGGCTGCTCACCCTCCCCCTTAAGAATGTCCTGCAACTGCTTAGTGACATCCTAGAGTCTTGATTGCGGCCACAGAAATGCCTGTTTGTGCCTCTAACTAGTGAGTCCCCTATTGCTACTGCTTGCTTGCTCGTTGTCCGACCCTACTCTACAGCAGAACCAGTTGTGGTGCCACAGGCCTGGCTGCTGCTGGTATTTTCCCCTGACAGGCTATCCCCCTCAACAGTATCCATAACGGTATACCTGTTTGAAAGGGGAATAGCCACAGGAGACTCCTGCACTACCTGCCTACCTCTTCTGGCGGTCACCCATCTACCTGACTGAACCTGTGGTGTGGCAACCTCCCTGTAATTAGTGTCTATCACACTCTCGGCCCCCTGTATGCTCTGCAATGTGTCCATCTGCTGCTCCAACCGAACAATGTGGTCTGTGAGGTGGACACACTTCCTGCAGACAAAGTTGTCAGGGAGACTAGATTGCTCCCTAATTTCCCATATCTGGCAGGAAGCGCATACTACTGCCCTAGCTGACATGCTGCCCTTGTATAGGCAAAAGGATGAAAGAATCTCAACTCGCCTTTCCCCTGCTTGTGATCCTCCCAGTGACATTTTGTTTGGTTAGAGGCAGACCTAGGGAGGGAAACACTGAAGTAGTGTTTAGGGTTTAACTGTCCCTTTACAACAGCTCCTCCACAAATCACCTTCTGGTTGCATTGACTGCACCTATGCAAATCTTACCTGAAACAGCCAATCAGCGTCGCTGCTCTGCTGCCCTCACCTATGATGATGGCACAGGAAAGCATCCAAAGGGTGGGGCTGTGGTTGTCAAGGTTTGGTTCCTAAGTGTTGAGATTAGGGTTCTGGGAGACAGAGTGACAGTGCTGGTTCTGTTAGGTTGAATAGGTGGCACAGTGGTTAGCACTGCTGCCTCTCAGTGCCAGGGACCTGAGTTCGATTCCCGTCTTGGGTCACTGTTTCTGTGGAGTTTGCATGTTCTCCGTGTTTGCATGGGTTTCCTCCAGGTACTCTGGTTTTCTCCCACACTCCAAAGATGTGCAGATTAGATGAATTGGCCATGCTAAAATTCTCCCTCAGTGTACCCAAACAGGTGCCGGAGTATGGTGACTAGGGATTTTCACAGTAATTTCTTTGCAGTGTTAATATAAGCCTACTTGTGACTAATCAATAAACTTTATTTAAACTTTACTTTAGAATTGGGTACTGTCGAATTTCATGAAAAGTCAGGTTAAGGGTGACCTCAAGGACTGGAAGGGTGACGGTTGGAATGGGCATCTTCAATTGGACAGTTAAGGGCTTGGGGGATAACAGAGATAAAAATGTAAAGTTGTATCAAGGGTAATGAGGGAGGTGCGAGGCAAACAGGGGGATTCAGGGGCAACTTGGTAGGTGAGAAGAGGAGGATAGAAGGCACCGGACCTTTGTCTTACCTGCAATGTTGCAACGCAGCCTCACAGTGAGAGTCACGACTCAAAGCGGTAGAGTGGGTTAACTAAAATTGTACCCTAAAATCATTAGTCGACTGGATGCTCAGTTGTGTTCTCATCTCTATAGTCAAACCAGCAAGACATCAGCATTTCTGCATAACTTGTGGGTCTCGTGCGCTACATTCCAGCAAAGTCTGGAGCAGCACCAAAGCTTGTGCTGAAAGCCATTCCCTCTTGACTGAGGCCGGACTGTCTGAAGGAAGTGAAGCTCCGCAGAGCTCAGGTGAGAGAACGGCCGCAATGTGTCAGGTTGGAACCTTGAGCTATCTCGGTAGATAATAATGATGAGGGGGTGGGTGTTACATCGATGGTGGTAAGAACAAGGTCTACCAAATGTTTCAAGTTTTGGGGGGAAGCTCAATAGTGTTCGAGGAAAGATGTGTGGACATGACTTACATGATCCTAGTCCAAGCATCATGTATCCGCGCACATAGATTAAATGAGAGGAGCATTAATCTTTGGTCCTCCAGCATGGTCTTCTCTATGCTGGGAGGTGTGGGGGGAGGGGGCAGGTGTAGACCAATGCGAAGTCCATGCCTTCCCATTGGTGGTCAGGAATGGAGGGAAGGTTTCAAACAATGTGATGACTGCAGTGTGTTCAGAGAGCACGTCAGGCATCTCAGATGATGACTGAAGGCAACCGTACCATTTTGCTAGTCATGATGCAACTAAGGAGGAACTGGTGCAGGTTGGTCCAGTGCCAGAAACAGCAACCTCCACATTAGCAAGAGACAGCAGTTGGTGACCCTGCATGTTAGCTTTCAGGTCGATACAGGAGGGAGGGGGTGGTCCCGCTGCACACTCTGCCTGTGATTGGTGGGGGTGGGGGGGGAGAGAAGAGAGGGAGTGCTGTTGCTCTCTGCGCACTCTGCCTGTGATCGGGGGGCGGGGGGGGTGTGTGCTCTGCGAATGGTGGGGGTCTCAATTGGTCTGGGCGGCAGGGGGGGGCAGCGGGGGTGATATTTTCAGGCAGCGTAGGGCTCATGATCAGCTGCGGGACCCCACAGTTGTGGTGGGGGCTGGGTTGAGACTGGCTGCAGCAGCAGAGGCCTGACATCTCTCTCGCTCTCTCAGTATGTTTGATTTCTTTATGAACTGCAGACTAACAGCCACAAGTGAGGTGTCTGACGATTGTAGGGTGACAAGTGTTGAACCTTTGTTTAAGAAGGGCTGCAGGGAATCTACACGCCAGTGAGCCTAACATCTATAGTGGGTAAGTTGTTAGAAGGTATTCTGAGAGCCAGGATCTACAGACGTCTAGAGAAGCAAGGACTGATTCGGGACAGTCAGCATGGCTTTGTGAGTGGAAAACCCATGTCTCACAAATTGGATTGAGTTTTTTGAAGGGGTAACCAAGAAGGTAGATGACGGCAGTGCAGTCGACATTGTCTACATGGACTTTAGCAAGGCCTTTGACAAGGTACCACATGGTAGGTTGTTTCATAAAGTTAAATCTCTCAGGATCCAGGGTGAAGTAGCCAAATGCATACAAAATTGGCTTGATGATAGAAGCCAGAGGGTGGTTGTAGAGGGTTGTTTTTCAAACTGGAGGCCTGTGACCAGTGGTGTGCCTCAAGGATCGGTGCTGGGTCCAATGTTTGTCATGACCAAGGTTGGTGGCATATGGACAGTGAAGAAGGTTTTCTAGGAGTGCAACGGGATCTTGATCAATTGAGCCAGTGGGCTGACGAGTGGCAGATGAGTTTAATTTCGATAAATGCGAGGTAATGCATTTTGGTAGATCGAACTAGTGCAGGACATAGTTAATGGTAGGGCGTTGGGGAGAGTTATAGAACAAAGATCTAGGGATACAGATACATAGCTCCTTGAAAATAGAGTCACAGGTGGACAGGGTGGTGAAGAAGGCATTCGGCATGCTTGGTTTCATTGGTCAGAGCATTGAATACAGGAGCTGGGACGTCTTGTTGAAGTTGTACAAGACATTGGTAAGGCCACACTTGGGTAGTTGTACACATGTACAGTTCTGGTCACCCTATTATAGAAAGGATATTATTAAACTAGAAAGAGTGCAGAAAAGATTTACTAGGAAGCTACCGGGACTTGATGGTTTGAGTTATAAGGAGAGGCTGGATTGACTGGGACTTTTTCCCCTGGAGCGTAGGAGGCTTAGGGATGATCTTATAAAGGTCTATAAAATAATGAGGGACATAGATCAGCTAGATGTTTGTCTAATTTGGTGGAATTCTTTGAGAACATTACATGTGCAGTGGACAATGGGGAATCTGTGGATGTGGTGTATCTGGGATTTCCAGAAGGCATTTGACAAGGTTCCGCACCAAAGACTGCGACATAAGATAAAGGTGCTCGGTGTTACAGGTAATGTATGAGCATGGATAGAGGATTGGTTAACTAGCAGAAAGCAAAGAGTGGGGGTAAATGGATGTTTTTCTGGTTGGCAATCAGTGACTAGTGGTGTGTTTCAGGGACCAGTGTTGGGACCGCAATTGTTTATGATTTACATAGATGATTTGGAGTTGGGGACCAAGTGTAGTGTGTCAACATTCGCAGATGACACTAAGATGGGTGGAAGAGCGAAGTGTGCAGAGGATGCTGAATGTCTGCAAAGGGCTATAGATAATCTAAGTGAGTGGGCAAGGGTCTAGCAGATGTTGGTAAATGTGAGGTCATCCATTTTGGTACGAATAACAGCAAAATGGGCTATTATTTAAATAGTAAAAAATTGCAGCATGCTGCTGTGCAGAGGGACCTGGATGTCCTTGTGCAGGAATCTCAAGGAGTTGGTTTGCAGGTGCAGCAGGTAATTAAGGCGGCAAATGGAATTTTGTCCTTCATTGCTAGAGGGATGGAGTTTAAAAACAGCGAGGTTATGTAGCAGCTGTATAAGGTGCTGGTGAGGCCACACCTGGAATACTGTGTACAGTTTTGGTCTCCCTACTTGAGAAAGGATATACTGGCACTGGAGGGGGTGCAGAGGAGATTCACTAGATTGATCCGGAGTTGAGAGGGTTGGTTTATGAGGAGAGGCTGAGTAGACTGGGACTATACTCATTGGAATTCAGAAGAATGAGGGGAGATCTTATAGAAACATATAAAATTATGAAGGGAATAGATAAGATAGAAGCAGGGAAGTTATTTCCACTGGTAGGTGAAACTAGAACTAGGGGGCATAGCCTCAAAATAAGGGGAAGCAGATTTAAGACCGAGTTGAGGAGGAACTTCTTCACACAAAAGGGCTGTGAATCTGTGGAATTTCCTGCCCAGTGAAGCAGTTGAGGCTACCTCATTGAATGTTTTTAAGGCAAGGATAGATATATTTTTGAACAGTAAAGGAATTAAGGGTTATGGTGAGCGGGCGGGTAAGTGGAGCTTAGTCCACAAAAAGATCAGCCATGATCTTATTGAATGGCGGAGCAGGCTCAAGGGGCCAGATGGCCTACTCCTGCTCCTAGTTCTTATGTTCTTGTGTAGATAGTCAGCATCTTTTCCCAAAGGGAGGTGAGATACAAAAGTGTCTAGAGGGGCAATTTTCTCTCACAGAGGGTGGTGAGTGTCGGAACAAGCTGTCAGAGGTGGTGGTAGAGGCAGGTACAATTTTTGTCTTTTAAAAAGCATTTAGACAGTCACATAGGTAAGGTGGCTATAGAGTATTATGGGCCAAACACTGGCAATGGGGACTAGCTTAGTGGTTTAAAAAAAAGGGGGCAGCATGGACAGTTGGGCTGAAGGGCCTGTTTCCATGCTGTAAATCTCTATGACTCTTATGACTGATGCAAAAAATATCAGCCACAGCATCATGGAAGGACTGCATGACACGTAAACTCGGAATGAAAACTGCCATGGGCAAAATAGGGTCACCTGATCCTGTAAGTCTTGCTGCAGGAGACTTAAGAGGTCTGTGACAACCAACCCTGAGAAGCAAAACTTCCCAAAGCACTTATCTTCAGATAATTCAAATTGACTCCAGCCCATTATGCAATGCAGGATTTTTTCAAACAGGTAGGTAGTCCTGTCACCAGGACTGAAAGTGGGGCCCAAATCTATGCAGTTGAGCAATGGACCTTGACGGCATTATATCCGCAGTGACCAGTAAGATTGCTGGTTGCTGCCATGATAACGATTCACTTTAGGAAAACCTCCTAAAGCTGCTGACCCAATCAGAGGGCCAGCAGTTTGGCAACCTCAGCAGCACCACCGATATGGGTGGCTGCTGTTAAGGCTGCAGGAAGAAGTAGGAGGGCTTCTCCATGCTGAGATACCCTTGAGGCAAGGTAATTTTAAAATAAACTTTGCTGGGATTGGACAGGCTGGCTCCGCCAAATGACTTGTTGGGGTGGGATTTGGCGGGGAGGTGGCTCAGTAGACTTGATGGTGATGTACTCTCCAGTAGCTGCGGAGTTGGCCATTTCTGGGGGTTGGAGGAGGAATCCCTCCATGGAATAGCCATAAACGGCGTTTTATCTGGTGTGGTGGCAGCCCTTCCACTAAAATGCCAGTGTTGGCAAAGTACGGAAAGTGACTGGTAACTGACCCTCCTGCATCCAGAGAGCTAGTAAAATTCAACCGTACATAGTCGATTCTCATTTTCTGTTTAATTGTTTAACACCAACACCAGATTGGTGATAGTTCTGGCTTTATTTGACACAGGTAAGAATTAATATACTGAAATATTTAAATAGTTGTTAACAAAGGACATTTTAAGTTAAATTACTTCCTTGAGATTTCGGTTAAAAAATGTGATATTGGTACCTTTCCCTTTGCACCCTCCATGATTGTCTATTTCCAGGCTTTTAACAAGATTTTTTTTTGTACTTAAGTTCCAGGAGAACTTTTGTTCCATTTGTTCCATTAAGGGAACTTTTGTTCCATTTTTCACGCTGCTTTTCAGCAGCAAATGTCCATCAATCACTTGGATATCTGGGTACAGTGATTTATGAACTTTGTCAGGCAAGCCACGAGCTATACTTTGTTTCCAGCATTTCATTAAACAATAATTCATGAAAGGGGACAGCAATTCCAGCGATAGTGACTTTTAAGGGGCATCTGGACAAATGCATGAATAGGATGGGAAGAGGGGGATATGGTCCCCAGAATGTATGGGGTCTTATTTCAGACGGGCAGCATAGCCAGTGCAGGCTTGAAGGGCCTGTTCCTGTACTATAATTTTCTAAGTTCTTGAAGCCAGAGTGATTTAATTTTCCAATGTCAATCCTCTAATTACCCTATTAACTTATATTTCCCCAAAGTTATGGGCTGGGTAGTCTTCAGCACCTTAGTGAGGCAGTGATGCAGTGATATTGCTGCTGGACTATTAATCCAGAGACCAAGGGTAATGCTCTGGGGACCTGGATTCAATAAAAATCTGGAATTAAAACTCTAATGATGACCATGAAACCATTGTCAATTGTTGTAAAAACCCATCTGGTTCACTCATGCCTTTAGGGAAGGAAATCCTGTTGTCCTGACCTGGGCTGGCCTATATGTGACTCCAGATTCACAGCAATGTGTGGTTGACTCTGAATACCCTTAGAGATGTGCTGTAAATGCTGGCCTAGCCAGCAGTACCCACATCTCATGAACAATTTTTTAAAAACCTAACAACATCCCCATCACAACTCCTGATGAGTGGTCTCGGGAGAGGTATAACTGCTGCTGCTTGTGTTTGACCAGCTTACTGCTGCTACTCTTGCTGTATTTCTTCATTCTCTTTCTCCTTTTATAAAGTGGAAAAAATTACCATCATACACTTTATCATATTGTGTGTAAGAGCAGAATAAATGTGGAAAAATATAATCTCCATAGCAAACGTTCCTGTCAAAGTCCATAAAATAGTGTAGCAAACAATGATCTGAATGCTTGCAAGTGAGTTCACCTTTAAAGGTGTGCCAAAATTATGATGGGCTTAGATAGAGCTGACAGGAAAGACTTGTTTCCCCTTGCTGAGGGGTCAATTACCAGTGAACATAGATTTAACGTGATTGGTAGAAGAATTAGAGGGACTATGTGGAAAAACTTTCATGCAGAGGTTGGGTAACTGGAACTCACTGCCTAAGTATGTGGTTGAGGCTGAAACGCTCAACTCATTTAAAAGGTATTTGGACCTGAAATTCTGTAACCTGCAAGGCTATGGACTAGATGCTGGAAATTGAGATTAAAATGAGCGGCTAGTTTCTTGTTTCCCTTTTTCGGTTGGTGCAAACACAGTAGGCTGAATGGCCGCTTTCTAAAAGCCCAAGAGAGGTGAAACTTCCATAAAGAGCATGGGGAGAAAGAGAGGCAAGACTTCAATAGAGAGACCTGAGACTTCAGTAAAGAGCGCAGGGAGGGAGACATGAGACTTCAGTGCAGAGAGAGACAAGATTTCAATCAGATTGCAGGGAAAGAAACGATACTTCAGTAAAAAGCACAGGGAGAGAAAGAGGTGAGCCTTCATAAGAGCATATAGGGAGAGATGAGACTTCAATAAAGAGTGCAGGAAGAGAGGGGCAAGACTTTAGTAAAGAGCATGGGACTCGCTTTCTGGGAGCAGAAACAACAAGGGACACAGTGACATCACAAGAAAATGGTAACTTCATTGGCTGGTGAGTAACTGTTAATTTGGAGTAACTATTGTAAATTGCTTTCAGATTAAAGGTAGTAAGGAAAAGTATTTTATAGATTAAAAAGCTAAAAACCAATTGAAAATTAAAAAAAACAAATTAAAGACAAATTCAATAAAATAGGGATGGAGGGTAAGGTGACGTGTTGTACTTGCAAGATGTGGGAGCTGGTGGACCCATTGTGGTTCCTAGCGAACACCGCTGTAGTAAGTATTGGTTGCTTGAGGAACTGTGGCTCAGAGTTGATGAGCTGGGGTCTGAACTTCGGATGCTGCAACATTCAAGGAAGGAACACTGTTTTTCAGGAGGCAGTCGCACCCCTTAGATTAATGACCTTGAATTCAGCCAGTGGTCAGGGACAGGAAGGTGTGACTGAGTGAGGCAGGTAGAGGGATCCAAGGGATAGCATTACAAGAGCCGATGCCCTTGTGCTTGAGAGAGGGGACTGTATGAAGGATGACAAACTGACCATGACGTTGTTCAGACAGTTGTTCAAGTGGTGGGAGAAAAGACAAATGTAGAAGAATCCCTGCAGTGCAGAAGGAGGCCATTCAGCCATTGAACCTTCACTGACAACAATCCCACCCAGACCCTATCCCTGTAACCCCATGTATTTACCCTGTGATTCCCCCTGACACTTTGGGCATGGTACATTGCCCCTATCAACCTAACCCGCACATCTTGAGTGTGGGAGGAAACCGGAGCACCTGGAGGAAACCCCCACAGACACGGGGAGAATGTGCAAACTCCACACAGGCAGTCAGCCAAGGCTGTAATTGAACCCGGGCCCTTGCTGCTGTGAGGCAGCAGTGCTGACCACTATACCACCGTGCTGTCCCAATGTACGTATGTATGTATGCAACTATGTAGTCATAGTTGGGGATAGTATGGTCAGGAGAATAGACATTGTTTTCTGTAGCCAGGATTGAGTGTCTCGAAGGCTGTGTTGCCTGCCCGCTGCCAGGGTTTGTGACTTCTGCTCTGAGCTGGGAACTTGCAGTGGGTGGGGGAGGATCCAGTGGTGCATGTAGGTAGCAATGGCATAGGTAGAACGAGAAAAGAGATTGTGTAGGCAGTGTGAGGTGTTGGGCACTAAATTAAACAGAACCTCCAAGGTTATAATCTCTGGATTATTACTTGAGCTATGTGCAAATTGACAGAGTACCCAAAATTAGAGACGAGTTCATGGCTCATAGACTGGTGTAAGAGCGTGGTAATCGGTTCGTGGGATGTTGGCATCAGTACTGGGGAAAAGGGGGGGCTGTACTGTTGGGATCATGCTGGGACACCGCTCGACAATCACCAGACAAGCGTGTTCTCTTCCTGTTGGGGAACACTTTAGCAGTCATGGGCATTCAGCCTCTGATCTTCGGGTAAGCGTTCTCCAAGGCAGCCTTCACGACACACGCCAATGCAGAATCGCTGAGCAGAAACTGATAGCCAAGTTTCGCACACATGAGGACGGCCTCAACTGGAATCTTGTGTTCATGTCACACTATCTGTAACCACCACGACTTGCCTGGACTTGCAAAATCTCACGAACTGTCCCGGCTGGAGACAATACACATCTCTTTAACCTGTGCTTAACCCTCTCTCCACTCACATTGTCTGTACCTTTAAGACTTGATTACCTGTAAAAACTCGCATTCCAACCATTATCTTGTAAATTGAGTTTGTGTCTTTATATGCCTTGTTTGTGAACAGAACTCCCACTCACCTGATGAAGGAGCAACGCTCTGAAAGCTTGTGCTACCAAATAAACCTGTTGAACTTTAACCTGGTGTTGTGAGACTTCTTACTGTGCTTACTCCAGTTCAACGCTGGCATCTCCACATCACTTTTTAGGACCCAGCAGCAAAAGACTTTAAAGCTCATAAGATGGGTGAAAATGAAGAGAAAACTTGCTTGTAGCAGAAAAAGAGTTTCTATGGATATATAGCTAGGAAGTGAGTAATTAGGGTAAATATGAGACTTCTACTGAATGAGGCGGGTGAATTGATAACAGCAAACAAAGAAATGCCAGATATGCTAAATACATTTTTTTGCATCAGTCTTCACCGTGGAAGACATTGCAAAAATCCCTAAATTATCAGAGAGGCTGATTTCAAATAACATGGTAGAATTTATTCTATAGTGAAACTCATGGGCTAAAGGCGGACAATTTGTAAGGACCTGATGAACTGCACACTAGGATTTTGATGGAAGTGGCTGAGAGATAGTGGACCCTTTGGTTGAAATTTTTCATAACTCGCTAAATTCCAGGAGGATACCAGAAGATTGGAAGATAGCCAATGTGACACCCTTTTTCAAAAAAGAACGGCAGGAAACTAGAGGCCAATTAGTTTAACATCTATTATTGGCAAGATGCTGGAGACAATAAGCAAAGAGGAAACAGCTAATCATTTTGGAAATAATTAAACCTAGTCAACATGGTTTTATGAAAAAAATAAATCATTGACAAATTTGCTGGAATTCTTTGAGGATGTAACAGGGAAAATAGATAGAAGGGAACCTGCAGATGTAGTGGATTTAGAGTTCCAAAATGCAGTTGACAAGGTGCCACATAAGAGGCTGGTGCATAAAGTAAAAGCCCATGGGACTGGAGGAAATGTGTTAACATGAATTGAAAACTGGCTGTTAGATAGAAAACAGTTGACATGAATGGTCTTTTTCAGAGTGGAAAGATGTAACCGCAGGGCTCAGTTCTTGGCCCACAATTGTTCGCTGTTTACATTGTTTATGATTGTCACATGTATTAGTATATAGTGAAAAGTATTGTTTCTGTGCTATACAGAAAAACCATACTGTACATAGAAGAAAAGGAGAGATATAGAATGTAGTGGTGTTAATGACCTGGAGGAAGGAACAGAATGCAAGGTTTCCAAATGATACAAAGATGTGTGGAAAAGCAGTTTGTGATTCTGCAACAGGATATCGCGAGATTGGGTGACTGGGTGAAAATCTGGCAATTGGAGTTTAATATGGGGAAGTGTGAGGTCATGTACTTTGGTAGGAGCAATCAAAAGGCAGAGTATTATCTAAATGGAGAGACTCTGCAGGTCAGTGAAGTACGGAGGAATCTAGGTGTTCTAGTGCATGATCACAAAATGCCAGCAAGTAGGTCCAACAAGTAGTTAAGAAAGCAAATGGCATTTTGGCCTTTATTGTTAAAGGGTTGGAGTTTGCAATTGTACAGAGTGTTGGTGAGAGCTTACCTGGAATACGGCTTATAGTTTTGGTCCCCTTACCCAAAAAAAGAACATAGTAACATTGGAGGCAGTCCAAAGGAGATTCACCAGGCTAATTCCTGGGACGAGAGGGTTCTCCTATCAAGAGAGTCTAAATAGTCTGGGTCTGTATTCCTTGGAATCTAGAGTGAGGGGTGACCTTATTCAAACATATAAAAGATCCTGAGGGAGCTTGATAGGGTAGATGGTGAGATGTTTTCACTAGTGGGAGAGTCTCGGACCAAGGAACCAGATAAAGGACTAGCCATTTAAAACTGAGGTGCATATAAATTTTTTCTCACATAGGGTGGTGAATCTCTGGAATTGTCAGCCCCAAAGGGAAGTGGAGGTTGGATCATTAGCATTATTTCAAGTGGAGGTGGATAAATATTTGATAGTTCAAGGAATAGAGAGCTATGGGGAAATGGCACAGAAAATGAGTTGAGGCTTGCATAGATCAGCCATGATTGTATTGAATAGTGGGGCAAGCTTGAAGGGCCTGGTGGCCTATTCCTGCTTCTATTTCTTGTGTTCTGCATCATAGCATTTCTATGGTTCTAAATACCACTTCTTCTTGCTGTCAAAAACCAATCCCACAAAGGTTTTACTGATCCAGCACTCAACAGGAGTTACATCTTTGATAAACTTATGCTCAAGTCCTAATAATATAATGGAACTCAATTTTTAGTCATGATGTTCCAGTTTTAAGTGACATTTTTGACACCTGTAAAAACTGCAGTAAAGTGAGCAAGGAATGTTAAAATCATCATTCTTGGCTTTCTGTTTGGAAGCATGGAGGTACAATTCAACTTTGCAGAGCAAATTGAAGGGACAGAATGGCATATTTCTATTTCTGCTATATGTTGCACTGGAGCTTAGCTAGTTCCCAGTTCGAGCAGTGGCCAAGCCCACTGCTCTTACCTTTACTCCAGTGCTGCTCCTGATGCAGGGCCGATTGCATTCCCAACAGTCCCTTGATGTTGGTTAATTTAGCTTCAGAATGATTGCTGAGATGTTGGTATGTCCAAAAAATAACTGATTTATTATATGCAACTAAACTATGTATAGCTACCAATGACTAAGTGTTACACTGCTGAAGCGATGAACATTCTCCCCCTTGACTCCTCACCATGTGTTCTCTTATATCATTATGGGAGGTGCAACTGACATCGTCCCATACATTAATTCTACGAATCAAAATATTAGAGTCATATAATCAGATTCCCTGGCACAAACCAAAGTTGAAGTGGAGGCCAGATATTGTTTTTAGCACAGAACAGTAAAAATATTGGGGAAGGAAGTAGAACACTGGAATTAGACTATTGGCTTGTGGAGAAAACCAGCGCAGACTTGATCGACCAAATGGTTATGCTTTTGTGCTGTAACATTTCAGATTCGTACAATATTTTTAAAAATCTGCTCAATTATTGCCTATTTGCACAAATGGCTGATACATTTCATGGAGTCATAGAAGTTTACAGCATGGAAACAGGCCCTTCAGCCAAACTTGTCCATGCTGCCCCTTTTTTTTTAACCCCTTAGCTAGTGCCAATTACCCGCGTTTGGCCCATATCCCTCTATACGTATCTTACCCATGTAACCCTCTAAACGCTTTTTAAAAGACAAGATTGTACTGCCTCTACTACTACCACTGGCAGCTTGTTCCACACACTCTCCACCTCGTGTGGAAAAAATTGCCCTTCTGGACACTTTTGTATCTCTTCCCTCTCACCTTAAGCCTATGCCCTCTAGTTTTAGACTCCCCTACCTTTGGGAAAATATATTGACTATCAAACTGATCTATGCCCCTCATTATTTTATAAATCTCTATAAGATCACCCCGAAGCCTTCAATGCTCCAGAGGAAAAAGTCCCAATCTATCCAGTCTTTCCTTATAACTCAAAACCATCAAGTCCCGGTAGCATCCTAGCATCTTTTCTGCACACTTTCTGGTTTAATAATATCTTTTTCTATAATAGGGTGACCAGAACTGTACAAGTATTCCAAGTGTGGCCTTACCAGTGTCTTGTACAACTTCAACAAGACGTCCCAACTCCTGTATTCAATGTTCTGACCAATGAAATCAAGCATGCTATGAATGCCTTCATCACTCTGTCCACCTGTGTCTCCACTTTCAAGGAACTATGAACCTGTACCCCTAGATCTTTGTTCTGTAACTCTCCCCAACGCCCTACCATTAACTGAGTTTGATTGACCAAAATGCATCACCTCGCATTTATCTAAATTAAACTTCATCTGTCATTCGTCAGCCCACTGGCCCAATTGATCAAGATCCCGTTGCAATCAGAGATAACCTTCACTGTCCACAATGCCACCAATCTTGGTGTCATCTGCAAACTTACTAACCATGCCTCCTATATTCTCATCCAAATCATTTATATAAATGACAAATAACAGTGGACCCAGCACCGATCCCCGAGACACACCACTGGTCACAGGCCTTCAGTTTTAAAACAGCCCTCTACAACCGCCCTCGGTCTTCTGTCATCAAGCCAATTTTGTATCCATTTGGCTACCTCAGCCTGGATCCCGTGAGATTTAACCTTGTGCAACAACCTACCACGTGGTACCTTGTCAAAGGCCTTGCTAAAGTCCATGTAGACAACATCAACTGCACCGCTCTCATCTACCTTCTTGGTTACCCCTTCAAAAAACTCAATCACAATTGAGACACATGATTTTCCATTCACAAAGCCATGCTGACTGTCCCTAATCAGTCCTTGCATCTCTAAATGTCTGTAGATCCTGTCTCTCAAAATACCTTCTAACAACTTACTCACTACAGATGTGAGGCTCACCGGCCTGTAATTCCCAGGCTTTTCCCTGCAGCCCTTTTTAAACAAAGGTGCAACATTTGCCACCCTCCAATCTTCAGGCACCTCACCTGTGACTATCGATGCTTCAAATATCTCTGCTAGGAGACCCACAATTACCTCTCAAGCCTCTGTTTCCTGGGATACACTTCATCAGGTCCCAGGAATTTATCTACCTTGATGCGCTTTAAGACTTCCAGCACCACCTCCTCTGTAATATGTGCACTCCTCAAGTCATCACTATTTATTTCCCCAAGTTTCCTAACATCCGTGTTTTTCTCGACAGTGAATACCGATGAGAAATATTCATTTAGGATCTCATCCATCTCTTGGGTGAGATAGACACATATAGCGCACATAGATGACCTTGTTGATCCTTAAGAGGCCCTACTCTCTCCCCAGTTACTCTTTTGGCCTTTATGTATTTGTAGAAGCCCTTTGGATTCTCCTTTGCCTTATCTGCCAAAACAATCTCGTGTCCCCTTTTTGCCCTCCTGATTTCTCTCTTAACTCTACTCCTACACCTCTATACTCTTCAAGGGATCTACTTGATCCCAGCTGCCTATGGGTGTCATGTGCCTCCTTCTTCTTGACCAGGGCCTCAATATCCTGAGTCATCCAGGGTTCCCTACTTCTACCAGCCTTGCCCTTCACTCTAAAGAGGAATGTGCTTGCCCTGAACCTTGGTTAACACACTTTTGAAAGCCTCCCACTTACCAGACTCCCCAATTAACTGTTGAAAGTTCCTGCCTGATAAAATTGCCCCAATTTAGAATTTTATCTTTTGGGCCAGACCTATCATTCTCCATAGCTATCTTAAAACTAATGAAATTATGGTCACTGGTCCCAAAGTGAACCCTCGCTAATACTTCTATACTTATAATTATTCATTTATATAGAATAACCTTTGTTATTTATAATACATGCATCTGTTAAGATAGTGAACCAAATAATTTCATCTATGCCGTATCTGTGTTAATATTGTACAGCATAATTTCTTGTCTAGAATAAACTATATTATTTTCCGTAACTAGTCGTTTAAAGTCCTCAGAGTAAAGATGTTGATCAATAATGGAATTGGAATGTCTGTTGTTCCAAAGTAACCCTTTTTAAAACCTGTTAAAAATCTTGCTGAGCACCTGTATGACAGAGATTATTTTGACGAGTAAGCCAATATAGCTTAGAGGAAGGAACAGAGTCAAACATGTTCTCCTCATTCCTGGCAGTTCTGAAAATTTGAATGTGGCTGTTCCATAAATGAGCAAATGTTTCACAATTGAAAGACCAAATCCTTGAAGTTACATTGTGGATATTGGTATATGAACGCTGACTTTGTCTTAAATGCAGTTAACGCAAAAGGTAAAAACATTGTTGGGCAAGCTTGCTACACACCATGGTGGTGGGGCCATCATGGCGAAACCCTTCTTTACTCCAGTGTCTCCTTCATCTCCAAGTTCACCCCTGTAGCCATGTATTTATTTCCGGATAGACAAAAAACAACAACTATAGTGGAGAAAAGATCGCAGTTTCAAAGAAATGTCAAAGGTAAGAACCAAATGGCTGGCATTTGTGTTGTATCACGCTTGGATTCTATTTAGTGTTTGTACACCGATATCCCATGACACTATTTCCCGTACTGTCATTTGAACCTGGATATTTAACCAATGATGGCTGCAATCCTCCCACCTCGTCCCACCGATTGATCAGCGGGGCAAGACTGGACAATTGTGTGCAATGTTAAAAAAAAAATTTGTGCATGGCATAAAATAGTTTGCTATCCTCCCGACGCCTTATTACTGGTATAAAATGGGTGTGAAGCTTACCAGCATGCATTTGAATGGATTTTAATATCATTAGCGAGGTCGGCATGCATGCTTCGTCCCTTCCAAATGCTTCCCACCTTCAATGAGAAGTCACGCTGGCACGAATCATCGCTGCCCTATAAAAGTGTAGTTCAGGCATAGCAGGAGTGAAGGAGAACGAGGAGTTGGGTAGCACTGACCACCAACAACTACAGTATTGGGGGGGAAGGGGTGTCACAGCCGCTGCATGATGAGGGATTGGTGTGCTTGTATGGGTGCAGGGCTTTGGGGGAACTCATGCAATTCTGGGAGTCCTCAGTTTGGAGGTCACCACTGGCTTGGGGCTTGTGTTGTGTGCATTCCCCTGGCCACTGAGTGACCTCCCCATGGGTTTCACATGCTTGACAGGTTCTGTGGCTAACTAGTGATATTCTATCCCAGGCCTTACTAACGAGTATCGTGCCTGGCAGCTGTGTCCCCAATCAAGGAGCTCTGCAGGTTTTAACACGGCTCCTCACACTGCATGGACTCTGCAGTACTGCCTTTGGGAACCCATCCGGTGCTAATTATGGGGGTGCTTCTCCACCATGTTAGCAGCAGTGCTAACCACTGTGCCACCCCTTGTGGCTAAAGGGATCAAGAGATATTGGGGGAAGGCAGGATCAAAATATTGAATTTCATGATTGGCCACAACCAAAATGAATGGTGGAGCAGGCTGGAAGGGCTGAAACAGTTTCTATAGCTACATCTTGTGCAGCTCAGACATCCCTGGGCTTTGAGGACCAGCCCAGGCTGCTGGAATGGCTCATGGGGGACAAGGACTACCTGCTGAGGCCAGTGCAGAGGCCCGAGAATGATGCGGAGACCTGCTACAATGAGGCCTATGCTGCCATCCAGTCCATCATCGAGCAGTGCATCTGGCTCCTGAAGATGCAGTTCCTCTGCCCAGACCACTTTGCCGATGCCCTCCAATACAGTTCCTGGGGTCTCTCCATTATCTTTGTTGTCTGCATAGGCACTCCACAACCTGGTGTAGCAACCCCTCCGCATCCAGTCATCGGTCCCATTGACATCACACCAGGATGATGGGCCTAGATTAGCCATGTTAGTGAGTTACTGATTTGATTTAATTTGTTATATGTATTAGTTTACAGTGAAAAATATTGTTTCTTGCATGCTATACAGACAAAGCATACTGTACATCGAGAAGGAAAGGAGAGAGTGCAGTATGTAGCATTACAGTCATAGCTAGGATATAGAAAAAGATAAACTTAATGCAAAGTAGGTCCATTCAAAAGTCTGATAGCAGCAGGGAAGAAGCTATTCTTGAGTTGGTTGGTACATGGCTTCAGACTTTTGTATCTTTTCCTGGTGGAAGAGAGTCTGTCCGGCGTGCATGGGGTCATTGATTATGCTGGCTGCTTTTCCAAAGCAGCGGGGAGTGTACACAGTGTCAATAGGTGGGAGGCTGGTTTGCGTGATGGATTGAGGCTTTGTAGTTCCTAGTGGTCTTGGATAGAGCAGGAGCCGTACCAACCTGTGATACAACCAAACAGAATTTTGCATCTGTAAAAATTGGAGAAAGTTGTAGTAGACATGCCAAATTTCCTTAGTCTTTTGAGAAAGTAGAGGCATTGGTGGGCTTTCTTAATGATAGCATCAGCATGGAGGGACCAGGACAGGTTGTTGGTAATCTGGACGCCTAAACTTGAAGCTCTCGATCATTTCTACTTTGTCCCTATTGATGTAGACAGGAGCATGTCCTCCACTATACTTCCTGAAGTCTATGACTATCTAATTCGTTTTTTGACATTGAGGGAGAGATTATTGTTGTTACACCTGTTCACATATTCTCCATCTCTTTCCTGTACTCCATCTCATCATTGTTTGAGATCTGACCCACTCTGGTGGTGTCATCAGCAAACTTGAAAATCGAGTTGGAGGGGAATTTGGCCACACTGTCATAGGTGTATAAAGGAGTATAGAAAGGGGCTGAGGACACAGCCTTGTGGAGTACCAGTGTTGAGGATGATCGTGGAGGAGGTGTTGTTGCCTGTCCTTACTGATTGCAGTCTGTGTTAGAAAGTTCAGGGTCCAGTCGCAAAGGGAGGAGCCGAGTCCCAAGCCACGGAGTTTGGAGACACACCCCCATCCTAGATTTAGCACAGAAAATCAATATGCTCACGTGAAGCTGGATTTTGCAGCTCTGCAATACCTGCTGTGAATTAGTCCTTTGGATTGGAGAATTGAAACTCTGACTTCCCCATCCTGGAGCTCCCAGCACTCCTTGAGGTAGAGATGGAGTCACAGCTTGCCTCTAGCTAGCAAACCATCAACAGCAAAATTTTCACTTGAGAGGCAAGAAAGACTGCTTCCAACCAGCAAGCAGAATTTCTAGTATCAGGGAGGGAGTCAAAAACACATCCAGCTGGAGACCAAACACCTAACTATCCAGCAGCCAAAACTGAAAGTAAAGAACTCTTGTGAGAAAATAAAACTGTCCCACCTGACCTGTCAATCATTCCTCCTCCAACAATTGAAAAGGGCAGTGAAACTCCAGGACATTAGGCCCAGATTAAAATAAACAAAAGGTCTATTATATGACTCTAGCAATAATAAAAGATGCCACTACAGACCTCGGGTGCCAATAACAAAAACAAAAGATTTGCTTACAAACTGCTGAGAACATGATTAAAAATACACTTCTTAAAGGCACAGTGGTGTCATATACCTTTGGTGGCTATGCTTTCAGCTCTCTGGGACCTGAGCTCTGGAAGTTCATACAAACCTCTCTGCTCCTCTACCACTCTCATCCTTTAAAACTTACCTGATCCCATTCAAATGTGGCTCAGTGTCACATTTTGTTTGACAGTGCTCCTGTGAAGTGCTTTTTGACGTTTTACTTCACTAAAAATCGCTGTATAAATGTATACGTACATTCAAGCTATCGTGTTTTATGTAGCTGAAGAGAATTTTAATAAGAGGCCAATTAATAAAGATAAGAGATTGGCATTTATATAATGCCTTTCACAATCTCAGAATTTCTTAAAGCATTTCTTAAATTCATTTATGGAACCTGAGCATTGCATCTGTACCTTCCCAGTTACCCTAGATGGTGAGCTAATGTTATGAACCCGTGCAGTTGGAGAGTTACATCACATTGCTCTGCAGGGTTTTTGACCCGATGGTATATCATAGAAATCATAGAAACCCTACAGTACAGAAAGAGGCCATTCAGCCCATCGAGTCTGCACCGACCACAATCCCACCCAGGCCCTACCCCCATATCCCTACAGATTTACCCACTAATCCCTCTAACCTACGCATCTCAGGACACCAAGGGCAATTTTTAGCATGGCCAATCAACCTAACCCGCACATCTTTGGACTGTGGGAGGAAACCGGAGCACCCGGAGGAAACCCACGCAGACACTAGGAGAATGTGCAAACTCCACACAGACAGTGACCCAAGCCGGGAATCGAACCCAGGTCCCTGGAGCTGTGAAGCAGCAGTGCTAACCACTGTGCTACCGTGCCGCCCATGAAGTAACACTGATATCGTTCCAAGTCAGGATGATTTGTAGCTTGAAGGGGAACTTGCAAGTGGTGGTGTTACCATGCATCTGTTACCCTTGTCCTTTTAAGGTGGCTGAGGTCATGAAAGGCACTACAATGGAGTTTTGACCTCAAAATGTGTACAAACCTTTGTGTATATCATGCACTAATAAATAAAGATCTTGTTATTACAGGCTAATTTCTGTCAAGTCAGGATTTATTCCCACTTGGAAATAAGTGGATGTATTAGTGAGGTAACATGGTTTTGTGAAGGGGAGATCGTGTCTCATTAACTTGATCGAGTTTTTTGAGGAAGTGACGAAGATGATTGAGGGTAGGGCAGTGGATATTGTCTACATGGACTTCAGTAAGGCCTTTGACAAGGTCCCCCATGGCAGACTGGTGAAGTCGCATGGGATCAGAGGTGAGCTGGCAAGATGGATACAAAACTGGCTCAGTCAAAGAATGTGGAGATGCCGGCGTTGGACTGGGTTAAGCACAGTAAGAAGTCTCACAACACCAGGTTAAAGTCCAACAGGTTTATTTGGTAGCAAATTTTCTACCAAATAAACCTGTTGGACTTTAACCTGGTGTTGTGAGACTTCTTACTCAGTCAAAGAAGACAGAGGGTAGCAGTGGAAGGGTGTGTTTCTGAATGGAGGGCTGTGACAAGTGGCGTTCCTCAGATCAGGGTTGGGACCTTTGCTGTTTGTAATATAAATGATTTGGAGGAAAATGTAACTGGTTTGATTAGTAAGTTTGTGAACCACACAAAAGATTGGTGGATTTGCGGATAGCGATGAGGATCATCAGATGATACTGCAGGATATAGATCAGTTGGAGACTTGGGTGGAGAGATGGCAGATGGAGTTTAATCCGGATAAATGTGAGGTAATGCATTTTGGAAGGTCTAATACAGATAGGAAATATACAGTAAATGGCAGAACCCTTAAGAGTATTGATTGGCAAAGGAATCTGGGTGTACAGGTACACAGTTCACTGAAAGTGACAACGCAGGTGGAGAAGGTAGTCAAGAAGGCATACAACATGCTTGCCTTCACTGGCCGGGGCATTGAGTTTAAAAATTGGCAAATCATGTTGCAGCTTTATAGAACCTTACTTAGGCCGCACTTGGAATATAGTGTTCAATTCTGGTCGCCACACTACCAGAAGGATGTGGAGACTTTGGAGAGAGTACAGAAAAGATTTACCTGGTATGGAGGACATTAGCTACGAGGAGAGGTTGGAGAAACTTGGTTTGTTCTCACTGGAGCAACGGATGTTGAGGGGCGACCTGATAGAAGTCTACAAGATTGAGGGAATGGACAGAGTGGATAGTCAGAAGCTTTTTCCCAGGGTGGAAGAGTCAATTACTAGGGGGCATAGGTTTAAAGTGTGAGGGGCAAGTTTTTTTTTAATACACAGAAGGTGGTGGGTGCCTGGAACTCGCTGCCAGGGGAGGTAGTGGAAGCAGATGCGATGCGTGACATTTAAAGGGGTGTCTTGACAAATAAAATGAATAGGATGGGAATAGAGGGATATGGGCCCCGGAAGGGTAGGGGGTTTTAGTTAAGTCGGGCAGCATGGTTGGTGCAGGCTTGGAGGGCCGAAGGGCCTGTTCCCATGCTGTAATTGTTTTTGTTCGCTTTGTTTTTTGTTCTTTGTAAGTATCAGCTTATTACAAAATAAAAGTTGTATGCTATTTTACTTTCTTATATGCCTGTGGTTTAGTAATTGTTCTGTCATTTAACCATACATCATCCATCAAATATTAAGATACTAATTTCAAAAACCTTTTAAAGCCAAGGTAAACATGATGATGTTTGAAAACGAAAGTGGCGTTTGAAGCTTTCTTGTGACGAAACATGAAAGCCCCAGGCACTTAATAAATATTTCAGTCGATCCGTCAAAACAACAGAGAAATCAGCCAATGTGCCGGAAGCAGAAATGAATGTGTCAGTATAAAGATATTGAGAATAAAATCATGTGGTTCCTGTGCATTTGGGATAATTGGGTGCAACATGATTTTTAACAGAGGTATTGGCGGGATGGTATGGCTAGTTACAATTTTCATGCAGACTACAAGGGTTCAAACCACAATGAAGAATCAAAAATTACTAACTTTTTATGCCATGGCATGAATAACACAGACACATGTGTCTGTGATAGACACATGGAAATATGACATTATAGCCATTCGTGAAACTTGGCTACAGGAGGGCAGGACTGGCAGCTCACTGTTCCAGGCGGGATAGAGGCAGAGGGATAAACGTTGTGGGGGGGGGGGGGGGGGGGGGGGGTGGCATTGTTGGTCAGGGAAAATGTTACAGCGGTACTCCGGCAGGATAGATTAGGGAGCTTGTCTACAGAGGCCCTATGGGTGGAGCTGAGAAACAGGAAAGGTATGACCACATTAATGGGGTTGTATTATAGACCACCCAATAGTCAGCAAGAATTGGAGGAGCAAATCAGCAGAGAGATAGCTGACAACTGCAAGAAACACAAAGTTGTGATAGGGGATTTTAATTTTCCACATATAGATTGGGACTCGCATACTGTTAAAGGTTTAGACGGGGCAGAGATTGTAAAATGTGTTCAGGAAAATTTTCTACATCAGTATATAGAGGTGCCAACTAGAGAGGATGCGATATTGGATCTCCTATTGGGAAATGAGTTAGGGCAGGTGATGGATGGGAGTGCGAGGGAACACTTTGGATCCAGTGATCATAATGCCATTAGTTTCAACCTGATCATGGATAAGGATAGATCTGGTCCTAGGATTGAAGTTCTGAACTGGAAAAAGGCCAAATTTGATGAAATGAGAAGGGATCTGGGAAGCGTGGATGGGCACAGGCTGTTCTCTGGTAAGGATGTAAATGGAAAGTGGGAGGCCTTCAAAGGAGAAATTTTGAGAGTGCAGAGTTTGTATGTTCCTGTCAGGATTAAAGGCAAAGTAAATAGGAATAAGTAACCTTGGTTCTCGAGGGAGATTGTAACACTGATTAAGAGGAAGAGTGTGTTGTATGAAATGTACAGGCAGCAAGGAACAGATCAGATGCTAGGGGAATTTAAAAAGTGCAAGAAGCTACTTGAGGGAAATCGGGAGGGCTAAAAGACGACATGAGGTTGCTTTGGCAGACAGAGTGAAGGAAAATCCAAAGAGCTTCCATAGGTATATTAGGAGCAAAGGATAGTGAGGGATAAAATTGGTCCTCTTGAAGACCAGAGTGGTAGACTGTATGGAACCAAAAGAGATGGGGGAGATACTAAATGGTTTTTTTGCATCCGAATTAACTGAGGAAACGGGCATGGAGTCTACGGAAATAGGGCAAGTAGGTAGGGAGGTCATGGAACCTTTACAGATTAAAGGGGAGGAGGTGCTTGCTGTCTTGAGGCAAATCAGAGTGGATAAATCCCCAGGACCAGACAGGGTATTCCCACAGACCTCGAGGGAAACTAGTGTTGAACTTGCAGGGGCCCTGGCAGACATATTTAAAATGTCAGTATTCACAGGGGAGGTGCCGGATGATTGGAGGGTGGCTCATGTTGTTCAAAAAAGGTTCCAAAAGAAATCCGGGAAATTATAGGCCAGTAAGTTTGACGTCGGTGGTGGGCAAGTTATTGGAATGTGTGATGAAGGGATAGGATCTACAAATATTTGGATAGACAGGGACTTATTAGGGAGAGTCAACATGGCTTTGTGTGTGGTAGGTCATGTTTGACCAATCTAGAGTTTTTCGAGGAGGTTATCAGGAAAGTGGATGAAGGGAAGGCGGTGGATGTTGTCTACCTGGATTTCAGTAAGGCCTTTGACAAGGTCCCTCATGGGAGGTTAGTTAGGAAGGTTCAATCGCTGGGTATACATGGGGAGGTAGTAAATTGGATTAGACACTGGCTCAATGGAAGAACACAGTAAGGAGTCTAACAACACCAGGTTAAAGTCCAACAGGTTTATTTGGTAGCAAACACTGTTTGCTACCAAATAAACCTGTTGGACTTTAACCTGGTGTTGTTAGACTCCTTACTGTGTTTACCCCAGTCCAACGCCGGCATCTCCACATCAATGGAAGAAGCCAGAGAGTGGTTGTGGAGGATTGCTTCTCTGAGTGGAGGCCTGTGACTAGTGGTGTGCCGCAGGGATCGGTGTTGGGTCCATTGTTGTTTGTCATCTATATCAATGATCTGGATGATAATGTGGTAAGTTGGATCAGCAAATTTGCTGATGATAAAGATTGGAGGTGTAGTCGACAGTGAGGAAGATTTTCAAAGCTTGCAGAGGGATTTGGACCAACTAGGAAAATGGGCTGAAAAATGGCAAATGGAATTTAACGCAGACAAGTGAGAGATATTGCACATTGGAAGGACAAACCAAAGTAGAACGTACAGGGTAAATGGTAGGACTCTGCAGAGTGCAGTTGAACAGAGGGATCTGGGAATACAGGTACAGAATTCCCTAAAAGTGATGTCACAGGTGGATAGGGTCGTAAAGAGTGCCTTTGGTACATTGGCCTTTATAAATCGGAGTATCAAGTAGAAAAGGAGTGTTATGGTAAGGTTATACAAGGCATCGGTGAGGCCGAATTTAGAGTATTGTGTACAGTTTTGGTCACCTAGTTACAGGAAGGATGTAAATAAGGTTGAAAGAGTGCAGAGAATGTTCACAAGGATGTTGCCGGGACTTGAGAAGCTGAGTTACAGAGAGAGATTGAATAGGTTGGGACTTTATTCCCTGGAGCGTAGAAGAATGAGGGGAGATTTGATAGAGGTGTATAAAATTATGATGGGTATAGGTAGAGTGAATGCAAGCAGGCTTTTTCCACTGAGGCTTGGGGAGAAAAAAAACCCAGAGGGCATGGGTGAAGGGAGAAAAGTTTAAAGGGAATATTAGTGGAGGCTTCTTCACGCAGAGAGTGGTGGGAGTGTGGAATGAGCTGCTGGATAAAGTGGTAAATGTGGGGTCACTTTTAACATTTAAGAAAAACTTGGACGGATTCATGGATGAGAGGGGTGTGGAGAGATATAGTCCAAGTGCAGGCAAGTGGGACTAGGCAAAAAAATGGTTTGGCACAGACAAGGGCCAAAGGGCCTGTTTCTAACAGTAGAAACATTTCTAGACATTCGTGGGAGAAAATAGATGTATTTTTTGAAATTGCATCAGTGGAGTTTGTCATATAGAGAATACACAGATAAGAATTTGCAAAGGCTTTATCATCTCTGAATACAGTATGTTTGATTGGCAAAAGCAACAAGAGAATTGAAGGGGCTTGCTCTGAATTTTGTGCGCTCTTCCACTCATTGCTCTTTTAAAAGGACAGTGTCATGGATGTGGCTCAAGCTGATTCAAATAAGCACTTAATGTACAGTCGCGTCGTGGTTATGCGACTGTAATCTCGATCACAAATTCATATCCCACCATGGTATTCTGAAAATGACCAGGAAGCTTTAAGATTATTGTAAGAACCAATCTGTGTGGGCGGCACGTTAGCACAGTGGTTAGCACTGCTGCTTCACAGCTCCAGGGACCTGGGTTGAAATCCCGGTTCGGGTCACGTTCACAACCCTTCGTAGTTTCTAGGTTAGAGGTCTAAGTCAGAGTTGGAGCCATGACAAGATGTGATACATTCGGAAACGATACTTTCAATGGTGCATCTGTAAAAATGGGAGAGAGTTGTAGCAGACATACCAAACTTCCTTAGCCTGCTGAAAAAAAAAAGAGGCAATGGTGGGCTCTCAACCATAGCATCAGCATGGAGGGACCAGGACAAGTTGTTGGTGATCTGGACACCTAGAAACCTGAAGCTCTCGCCCATTTCCACTTCTTACCCTATTGATGTAAACAGGGTAAGAAGTTTAACACCAGGTCAAAGTCCAACAGGTCTATTTGGTAGCAAAAGCCACAAGCTTTCGGAGGGCTGCTCCTTCGTCAGGTGAGTGGGAATTCTGTTCACAATAGGGCATATAAAGACAAACTCAAATTTACAGAATAATGGTTGGAATACGAATACTTACAGCTAATCAAGTCTTAAAGGTACAAACAATGAGAGTGGAGAGAGCACCAAGACAGGTTAAAGAGACGTGTATTGTCTCCAGATAGGACAGCCAGTGAAATTCTGCAAGTCCAGGCAAGCTGTGGGGATTACAGATAGTGTGACATGAACTCAATATCCCGGTTGAGGCCTTCCTCATGTGTGCGGAACTTGGCTATCAGTTTCTGCTCAGTGACTCTGTGCTGTCATGTGTCGTGAAGGCCACCTTGGAGAACACTTACCAGAATATCAGAGGCTGAATGCCCGTGACCGCTGAAGTGCTCCCCAACAGGAGGAGAACAGTCTTGCCTGGTGATTGTCGAGCGGTGCTCATTCATCCGTTGTCACAGCGTCTGCATGGTTTCCCCAATGTACCATGCCTCGGGACATCCTTTCCTGCAGTATATCAGGTAGACCACATTGGCAGAGTTGCAAGAGTATGTACCGTGTACCTGGTGGATGGTGTTCTCATGTGAGATGACATCTGTGTCAATGATCCGGCACGTCTTGCAGAGGTTGCTGTGGCAGGGTTGTGTGGTGTCATGGTCACTGTTCTCCTGAAAGCTGGGTAGTTTGCTGCGGACAAACCGCAGGCTGAGGTGTAGTCAATAAGTGTGATATGTGTCTTTGTTATCCAGGTGTTCCAGGGTTGAGTGTAGAGCCAGGGAGATGGTGTTCATTCAGGGGATGGCAGGACTGATGTATGAGGAGAGATTGACTAGGTTAGGATTGTTTTTGCTGGAGTTCAGATGGATGAGAGGGGGTGGATCTCAGACTTAAATTCTAATAGGACTAATTCTAAATGTTCCAGGGTTGTGTAGAGCCAGGGAGATGGCGTGCTGTGGATATGTTGTGGCGATAGGTGAACTGTAATGGAGCCAGCCTGAGTTGACGTGTGCCGTAACTAACCTTTCGAAGCACTTCATAATGGTGGATGTCAAAGCCACCGGGAGGTAGTCATTAAGGCACACTGCCTTGCTTTACTTTGAGACAGAGATGGTGGTCATCTTCTTGAAGCAGATAGGGACTTCAGATCGGTGTAAGGAGAGGTTATAGATGTCTGCGAATACCCCTGCCAGCTGGTCTGCGCAGGATCTGAGTGCTCCTCTGGGTATCCCTTCCATGCCAGTAGCTTTCCGTGGGTTAACTTTTAAGGCCGATCTGATGTAAACCATTCAAATTCTACCAAATGTGGACAACGAGGGAAACGTATAGCAATGCCCACATTTCAAGAATGAATAAAGAAAAGCTTTAAAATTTTGCATACGGTGACAACCAGCAAGTTGTCCTTTTTGGTTTTCTACCATGCTGATTAATAATTTCAGTTACAAAGGATACAATTAACAACAAGAATAAAAATTTTGATCAACTCCTAACTGTAGAAATGAAATAAGATGTGATATAAAGCATTAAGCTCAAATTTCTTTTGGACCTTTGGTAGGGTGCAGTCAATAGTTTTTCTTTCATGGGATGGAGGCGTTGCTGGCTAAGCCAGCATTTTAATTGCTTATCCCTAATTGCCCTTGGGCAGCTACCTTCTTGAACAACTTGCAGTCCATGTGGTGTAGGTACACCCAGAGTGCTATTAGGGAGAGAGTTCCAGAATTTTGACTCGGCAACAAAGAAAGAATGACAATCTAGTTTCTATTCAGGATGTTGTGCGGCTTGGATGGGAATTTGTAGATGTTCCAAAGTATTTGCTGCTCTTGTGGGTTTTGAAGGTGCTGTCAAAGGATCTTTCGTGAATTGCTGCAGTGTATTTTGTACGCACTGCGCCTCCTTGGTGGAGGGACTGGATGTTGAATGTGGTGCTAATCAATCATGCCAGGAGGAGGGGTAAGAAGCAATCGGGAAGACAATCCCCTGGGGCGGATCCCCTCCATAATAGGTTTTCGGTGCTGGAGGCTACAGTTGAGGAGGAATCAACTGAGCATAGAGAGCAGATCTCTGGGGGTGAGCCGAGTGAGAAAGCTCAGGTGGTTAGGGGCTGTAAAAGACTGGGCCTTGTGATTGGGGACTCCACAATTAAGGGGACAGATAGGAGGGTCGGAACTAAAGGTAGGGACTCAGGGTTGGTGTGTTGCCTACCAGGGGCTGGGGTCCGGGATGTGTCTGACAGGGTATTCAGGACTCTTAGGGGGGAGGGAGATAAACCACAAGTTATTGTACATGTGGGGACACACGACATAGGGAGGATAGGGGAAGGGGATATTAGGCAGGGATTTATGGAGTTGGGGTGGAAACTAAAGGCCAAGACTGACAGAGTGGTTATCTCTGGACTCTTGCCTGTACCACGGGATAGTTTAGAGAGGAATAGGGAGAGGGAAGGTTTGAATTCATGGCTGAGGGGATGGTGCAGGAGGGAGGGGTTCAGGTACTTAAGCAATTGGGGCTCGTACTGGGGAAGGTGTGACCTCTATGAGAAGGATGGTCTACACCTTAATCAGAAGGGGACCAATATCCTGGGGGGTAAATTTGCTAAGGCCATGCAGGGAGGTTTAAACTGATTCGGGGGGGGGAGGGATCCTGAGTAGTGGGGCTGAAAGTGAGGGATGCATGGATGGGGACTGCAATGCACGGCATTGCAGAGGTGGGGTGGAGCAGGGTTTGAAATGTGTATACTTCAATGCCAGGAGTATTCGCAATAAAGTGGGTGAACTTGCAGCGTGGATCAGTACCTGGGACTTCGATGTTGTGGCTATTTCAGAGACATGGATAGAGCAGGGGCAGGAATGGATGCTGCAGGTCCCGGGGTTCAAATGTTTTAGTCGAAGTAGGTAGAAGAGGGGGAGGGGTAGCATTATTGGTCAGAGATTGTATCACAGTGTCAGAGAGGAGGTTTGATGAGGACTTATCTGTTGAGGTAGTATGGGCGGAGATTAGAAATAGGAGAGGAGAGGTCACCCTGTTGGGAGTCTTTTATAGACCTCCTAAAAGTTCTAGAGAGGCTGAGGAAAGGATTGCGGAGTCAATCCTGCTTAGGAGTGAAAGTAATAGGGCAATTGTTATGGGGGATTTTAACTTGACTAATATTGACTGGAATTGTTATAGCTCTAGCTCGTTAGAGGGGTCAGTTTTTGTTCAAAGCGTGCAGGAAGGTTTTTTGACTCAGTATGTAGACAGGCCAACTAGAGGTGAGGCTATATTGGATCTGGTGCTGGGAAATGAGCCAGACCAGGTGCTAGACTTGGAAGTTGGTGTGCATTTTGGTGATAGTGACCACAATTCGGTTACGTTCACCTTAGTGATGGAAAGGGATAGGCATGAACCTCGGGCCAGTGGTTTTAGCTGGGGGAAGGGTAATTATGAGGCTATTAGGAGAGAATTAGGAAACATAGGTTGGACTAGGAGATTACAGGGACTGGGAACGTCCGACATGTGGAGTTTTTTCAAGGAGCAGCTACTGCGAGTCTGTGATAGGTATGTCCCTGTCAGGCAAGGAGGAATTGGTAGGGCTAGGGAACCGTGGTGCACCAAAAAAGTTTCTTTGTTGGTTAAAAAGAAAAAGGAGGCTTATGTTCGGATGAGACGTGAGCACTCGGGTAGTGCACTAGAAAGCTTTAGATTGGCTAAGAGGGAGTTGAAGAGCGAGCTTAGAAGGGCTAAAAGGGGACATGAGAAGACTTTGGCGGATAGGGTTAAAGAGAATCCTAAGGCGTTCTATAGGTATGTCAAGAACAGAAGGTTGGTTAGGGCAAGTTTAGGGCCAGTTATAGATGGCAGAGGGAAGTTATGTGTGGAACCGGAGGAGATTGGTGAAGCATTGAACCAATATTTCTCTTCGGTGTTCACGCAAGGGGACATGAGTATAGCTGAGGAGGACACTGGGTTGCAGGGGAGTAGAATAGACAGTATTACAGTTGATAAGGAGGATGTGCAGGATATTCTGGAGGGTCTGAAAATAGATAAATCCCCTGGTCCGGATGGGATTTATCCAAGGATTCTCTGGGAGGCAAGAGAAGTGATTGCAGAGCCTCTGGCTCCGATCTTCAGGTCGTCGTTGGCCTCTGGTATAGTACCAGAAGATTGGAGGTTAGCGAATGTTGTCCCATTGTTTAAGAAGGGGAACAGAGACTTCCCCGGGAATTATAGACCGGTGAGTCTCACTTCTGTTGTCAGCAAGATGTTGGAAAAAATTATAAGGGATAGGATTTATAGTTATTTGGAGAGTAATGAATTGATAGGTGATAGTCAGCATGGTTTTGTGGCAGGTAGGTCGTGCCTTACTAACCTTATTGAGTTTTTTGAGAAAGTGACCAAGGAGGTGGATGGGGGCAAGGCAGTGGACGTGGTATATATGGATTTTAGTAAGGCGTTTGATAAGGTTCACCATGGTAGGCTTCTGCAGAAAATGCAGATGTATGGGATTGGGGGTGATCTAGGAAATTGGATCAGGAATTGGCTAGCGGATAGGAAACAGAGGGTGGTGGTTGATAGTAAATATTCATCATGGAGTGCGGTTACAAGTGGTGTACCTCAGGGATCTGTTTTGGGGCCACTGCTGTTTGTAATATTTATTAATGATCTGGATGAGGGTATAGTTGGGTGGATTAGCAAATTTGCTGATGACACCAAAGTCGGTGGTGTGGTAGACAGTGAGGAAGGGTGTCGTAGTTTGCAGGAAGACTTAGACAGGTTGCAAAGTTGGGCCGAGAGGTGGCGGATGGAGTTTAATGCGGAGAAGTGTGAGGTAATTCACTTTGGTAGGAATAACAGATGTGTTGAGTATAGGGCTAACGGGAGGACTTTGAATAGTGTGGAGGAGCAGAGGGATCTAGGTGTATGTGTGCATAGATCCTTGAAAGTTGGGAATCAAGTAGATAAGGTTGTTAAGAAGGCATATGGTGTCTTGGCGTTTATTGGTAGGGGGATTGAATTTAGGAGTCGTAGCGTTATGTTGCAACTGTACACAACTCTGGTGCGGCCGCACTTGGAGTACTGTGTGCAGTTCTGGTCCCCACATTACAGGAAGGATGTGGAGGCTTTGGAGAGGGTGCAGAGGAGGTTTACCAGGATGTTGCCTGGTATGGAGGGGAGATCCTATGAGGAGAGGCTGAGGGATTTGGGATTGTTTTCGCTGGAAAGGCGGCGGCTAAGAGGGGATCTTATTGAAACATATAAGATGATTAGAGGTTTAGATAGGGTGGATAGTGATAGCCTTTTTCCTCTGATGGAGAAATCCAGCACGAGGGGGCATGGCTTTAAATTGAGGGGGGGTAGTTATAGAACCGATGTCAGGGGTAGGTTCTTTACCCAGAGGGTGGTGAGGGATTGGAATGCCCTGCCAGCATCAGTTGTAAATGCGCCTAGTTTGGGGGCGTTTAAGAGATCCGTAGATAGGTTCATGGACGAAAAGAAATTGGTTTAGGTTGGAGGGTCACAGTTTTTTTTTTAACTGGTCGGTGCAACATCGTGGGCCGAAGGGCCTGTTCTGCGCTGTAATGTTCTATGTTCTATGTTCTATGTACTGCTTTGTCCTTGGTGTCAAGCTTAGAGTGTTGTTGGAAATGTACTCATCCAAGCAAGTGGAGAGTGTTGCATCACACTCCTGATTTGTGCCTTGTGGATGGTGGACAGGTTTTGGGAAGAGGTAGGGTCTCTCCACACAATTCCCAGTCTCTGACTTGCAACCACAGTATTTATATAGCTGATCCAGTTCTGTTTTTGATTAATGCGAGGGATATTGATGTCAATAAATATCAAGCAGAGATGGTTCAGCCCTTTGTTGTAGATGGTCAGTGGCTGGCATTTGTGTCGTGAATGTTGCTTGCCACTTAGCATCTCAAGCCCGAATGTTGTCCAGGTCATATGGATACACCCTGCTTAAGTACCTGAGGAATAGTCATTGGTGCTGAACATTTTGCAATCATCAGCAAACATACCTGCTTCTGACCTTGGAGGCAAGGTCATTGATGAAGCAGTTGAAGGTGGTTGAGCCTAGGACACTACCCTAGGGAACTCCTGCAATGACATATCAACATACGGATCAGAAGTAGGCAATCTGGTCCCTCAAACCTGCTCTGCCATTCAGTATGATGGCTAATTTGTTTGTTTCAAATTCCACATTCCCATTTACCCCAGATAACCTTCGGTTGCCTTGTATAACAAGAATATATTAACATACGAAATAAAACATCCTGGGACTGAGATGATTTCATCTCCAATGACCTAAACCACTTTCCTTCATGCTAGGTATAATTCCAACAAGTGGAGAGCTTTTCCCCGATTCCCATTGACTCAAGTTTTACTTTAGGGATCCTTAATGCCAAAAAAGTGAGAAGAGAAGAAAAAGAGACTGACAGCTAACATAAAAGGAAATCTCAAGGTCTCCTATAAGCATAGGATAAAAAGGTGGTAAAAGAAAGTATGGCCGATTTAGGGATGAAAAAGGGACTTTCATGTTGATACAGAAGAAATAGCAGAGGTATTAAATGAATACATTGCATCTGTCTTAACCAGGAAGGTGGTGAGAGGTGGTAACTGGTACACAAGAAGAATTCACAATTGAGAAGTTAGAAAGGCTAACTTTACTTAAAATTGATATGGTACCAGAACTAAAGATGCATCTCAGGGCACTGAAGGGAGTGCGTGGAAATTGCAGAGCCATAAGTAGTAATTTTTTCTTAGCTTGCATCATCCCTGTGCCCAAGGAAACTAACTGGAGAGTTTAGAAAGTTGCACGCTTGTTCAAGGAGTGCAAGGATAAAGCTGGGAAATACAGACAAGTCAGTTTGATTTCAGTGGTAGGGAACATCTGGAAACTGCAGTTTGGGACAAAATCAATAGTCATTTCGACAAGTGCAAGATAATTAAGGAAAGCCAGCATGGATTCATTGAGAAAATCATGTTAAACTAATTTGCTGGAGTTTTGAGATGGTAACAGAGAAGGTTGATAAGGGCATGGAGACTGCTGTTGATGTGATGTACGTAGATTTTCAAAAAGCATTTAATATAGTGCCACATAACTGACTGGTTATGCGAAGTGATGCATTTTGGAAGAAATAATGTAGGGAGGAGTTATACAATAAATGGCAGAGTCATCAGGAGTATAGAAACACAGAGGGACCTAGGTGTGCAAGTCCACAAATCCTTGAAGGTGGCAACACAGGTGGAGAAGGTGGTGAAGGCGGCATATGGTATGCTTGCCTTTATAGGACGGGGTATAGAGTATAAAAGCTGGAGTCTGATGATGCAGCTGTATAGAACGCTGGTTAGGCCACATTTGGAGTACTGCGTCCAGTTCTGGTCGCCGCACTACCAGAAGGACGTGGAGGCATTGGAGAGAGTGCAGAGAAGGTTTACCAGGATGTTGCCTGGTATGGAGGGTCTTAGCTATGAGGAGAGATTGGGTAGACTGGGGTTGTTCTCCTTGGAAAGACGGAGAATGAGGGGAGATCTAATAGAGGTATACAAGATTATGAAGGGTATAGATAGGGTGAACAGTGGGAAGCTTTTTCCCAGGTCGGAGGTGACGATCACGAGGGGTCACGGGCTCAAGCTGAGAGGGGCGAAGTATAACTCAGACATCAGAGGGACGTTTTTTTTTACACAGAGGGTGGTGGGGGCCTGGAATGCGCTGCCAAGTAGGGTGGTGGAGGCAGGCACGCTGACATCGTTTAAGACTTACCTGGATAGTCACATGAGCAGCCTGGGAATGGAGGGATACAAACGATTGGTCTAGTTGGACCAAGGAGCGGCACAGGCTTGGAAGGCCGAAGGGCCTGTTTCCTGTGCTGTACTGTTCTTTGTTCTTTGTTCTTTGGTGAATGAAATTCTAGATCATGGAATAAAAGGGCAAGTAGGCACTTGGATGAGAAATTAGCTGAGCCACAGGAAACAAAGAGGTGATAAGTGGTTGTTTTTCAGATTGAGGGAAGGTTGTCGTGGAGTTTCCCAGGAGTCAATGTTGGAACCCTTACTCTTCCTGATATTAATGACCTACAGTGTGATGTTCAGGGCATATTTGAATCAGACAGCCACAGGTGAGGTACCTGAAGATTGGAGGGTGGCAAATGTTGTGCCTTTGTTTATAAAGGGCTGCAGAAAAAAGCCTGGGAGCTACAGGCCAGCAAGCCTCATCTGTAGTGGGCAAGTTGTTAGAAGATATTGAGACACGATCTGCAGGCATTTAGAGATGCAAGGACTGATTAGGGACAGTTTGCATGGCTTTGAGAGTGGAAAATTATGTCTCACAAATTGGATTGAGTTTTTTGAAGGGTTAACCAAGAAGGTAGATGAGGGCAGTGCAGTTGATGTTGTCTACATGGACTTTAGCAAGGCCTTTGACAAGGTACTGCATGGTAGGTTGTTGCACAAGGTTAAATCTCACGGGATCCAGGGTGAGGTAGCCAAATGCATATAAAATTGGCTTGATGACAGAAGGCAGAGGGTTGTTTTTCAAACTGGAGGGCTGCGACCAGCAGTGTGCCTCAGGGATCAGTGCTGGATCCACTGTTATTTGTCATTTATATGAATGATTTGGATGAGAATTTAGGAGGCATGGTTAGTAAGTTTGCAGATGACACCAAGATTGGTGTCTAGTGAACAGTGAAGGTTATCTAGGATTGCAATGGGATCTTGATCAATTGGGCCAGTGGGCTGACGAATGACAGATGGAGTTTAATTTAGATAATGCAAGGTGGTGTATTTTGGTCGATTGAACCAGGGCAGGATTTACTCAGTTAGTGGAAGGGCATTGGGGAGAGCTATACATCAAAGAGATCCAGGTTCATAGCTCCTTGAAAGTGGAATCCCAGCTGGACAGTGGTAAAGAAAGCATTTGGCATGCTTGGTCTCATTGGTCAGAACATTGAGTGCAGGAGTTGGGACGTTGGTAAGGCTACATTTGGAACACTGTGTGCAGTTCTGGTCACATAGAAAGTTATTAAACTAAAGGGTGCAGAAAAGATTTACTAGGATGCTACTGGGACTTGATGGTTTGAGTTTGAGGCTGGGACTTTTTTTCTCTGGAGTGTAGGAGGCTTCGGGGTGATCTTAGAGGTATATAAAATAATGAGGGGCATAGATCAGCTCGATAGTCAATATCTTTTCCCAAAGGTAGAGGGCATAGTTAAGGTGAAGGATATAAAAGGGTCCAGAGGGGCAATTTTTCAGAGGGTGGCGAATGTCTGGAACAAACTGTCTGAGGTAGTAGAGGCAGGTACAATTGTCTTTTTAAAAAGTGTCTTTTGTCTTTAAAAAAAAAAGACAGTGGAGAGAGTAGAGGAAATTCACAAGAATGAAGCCAGTGATAAACAACAAGTGCTTGGGACTAATTTTCTTGGGAAATAGAAGGCTGAGGGGAGATTTCATATGGGTATTCAAGACCCTGAAGGGCATAGACAGGGTAAATAGTGAAAAAAGCATCAAGAACTAGAGGACACAGTTTAAAAATAATTGGCAAAAGGTGTAAAAGTGATGCAAGGAAAAGTTTTTTCACCCAGAGGGTGTTAGGAGTCTGGAGCAAACTTTGACAGCATGGTGGAAGCAGGTTCGATCGAGATATTCAAAAGAGAATTGGATTGCTATCTGAAAAATGTGCAAGGTTGTGGGGATAAAGCAATGGCACAAGACTAGGTAGAATGCTGAGCCAGTGCAGATTTGATGGGGTGGATGGCCTTCTGCAGCAAAGATTGTGATTTATAATCAAGGGCAGTCACTCTTACCACCTCTTTTGTCCATGTTTGGACCAAGGCCATAAGGTTATAAGTTGAGTGGACATGATGGAACCCATACTGAGCAGGTTATTGCTGAGTACGTGTTGCTTGATACTGTCGACCACCCCTTCACTGATGAGAGAGTAGACTGAGTGTAATTGGTTGAGTTGGATTGGTCCTGCTTTGTGGACAGAACATACCAGGCAGCTTTCTGCATTGCTACGTAGCTGTACTGAGGGTGCAACTAGTTCTGGAGTACAACTCTTCAGTTCTAGTGCTGGAATGTTGTCTGGGCCCACAGCCTTTGCAGTATTCAGTGCCTTCAGCTGTTTCTTGATATCATGTGGAGCGAATCAAATTAGCTGGGGACCTCAGGAGGAGGCTGAGATGATTCATTCACTTGGTACTTCTAACTGTTGACAATTGCAAATATTTCAGCCTTGTCTTCATCATTGTAGGGAGGGATATATTAAAGCTTCTTCCTCCAGTTAGTTTAATTGTCCACCACCATTCATGACTTAATTTGAAAGGAAGTAAATAGCAACAGTAGTGACAGCAACAAGAAAATAAAAATTACAATTACCAGGGTAGTGGTGCTTAGCAGTCCCTGGGTCCAGTTGGATTTCACCTCATCTGAAGCTCTCACTGGCCAGTTCTTTTATGTTGGTTTTAATTTTCCAAAATTCAGACAATATGGAAAAGGTTCCACTTGATTGCAAAATAACTAATGCAACACCTTTGTTCAAAAAAGACAGGAAACAGTTGGCCAGATAGCTTAACAGCAGGCATACAGATTTTGAACACAAGTCAAAAAATGTACAGCTGCCTCACGCAATTCAGTTGCTACATTGCAAATTAAATTCGAGTAGTGACTGAAACATGGGATGAATGATGCACAGAGGCTTGTTTGTAGACCTGAATACTTTCCTGACATTTGTGGCATTATCAAAGTCCTGCCCATGACAATTTTTGATGTCCAAACCTAAATTTGCAATGATTTCCAAAATAGTTGACTCCAGGCACTGAAGTGTGGGATTGTTGCTGGAAAAAGAGAAATCGCCCTACAATTTCACCATCACTGGTCACACATCTTAAAATTAAGGTTAATTAGTCCACATGACTCACACCTGGTATTGAATCAACTATTATGGAATAGTATTTTCATCTTTAACTACAGTGAATTGGTTTGAGCTACTCTGCCATCATAGGTTTAGGGACCGGATCAGAAACTCCAAGGTATATTAAGTTAGCCTGACCACAACTTTTTTTGATTTTGGCATTAGGGCGGGCATATGATGTTTCACTCCAGGTATGATTCTATTGACCCACTAGGAAGTTTTTATTTAAAAAAAAACTTATTTAACACAAGTTAAAATATAACTTAGCATAACTGTTACAAATTGATATACTTAAACTTGACTTGGTATAATTCTTAGAGCTGGCTATCTCTGTAGTTCCAATATAGGAATAACCACACAAACATAAATCCCTCTTCAGAAAAAAAAATCAACTCACATGGATGCTAGATTTCCAGTCTTTTAACCTTTCTGGAGAGATACAAAAATATACCAGTCTTCTGACTCTCATACAGCAGCCTTCAGAGAAAAAGACATATTTCTTGGCAGCACCCAGTCTCCAAATCCAAGGAGAGAGCAAAAGAACTTCTCTCCAACAATTCCAAGCAGCAACTGATCTTATTTGTGTAAACCTAGTCCCGCCCAGTCACATGATTTGTCCTGTCAATTAAAATAATCAAGTCCCATTCAACCCCGAGTGGAAAACACTAAAATAACAACCCTGAATTAGTCCTGATTAAAACAAACATTCCAGCAATTAAGATCAATTATTCTGAAACAAATCCTGCACAGAAACATAGTCATAGAGCAAGACAGCACAGAAACAGGCCCTTTGGCTCAACCACTCCAAGCCAACCAAGGTGCCCTCCCAGCTAGTCCCAATAGCCCACGTTTGGCCATGTCCTTCAAATCCTTTCCCATCCGTGTACTTATCCAAATGTTTTTTAAATATTGCTATTGTATCTGCCTCAACCACTTTCTCTGGCAGCTCATTCCATATACGCACCACCCTCTGTGTGAAAACATTGTCCCTCAGGTCCCTTTTAAATCTTTCCCCTCTCACCTTAAACCATGCCCTCTAGTTTTCAATTCCTCTTTTCCTAGGAAAAAGACTCTGCGTTCATCCTACCTATGCCCCTCATGCTTTTATACACCTCAATAAAGTCACCCCTCATTCTCCTATGTTCCAAGGAATAAAGTTCTATCCTGGCCAACCTTCCCTATAGCTCAGGCCCACTAGTCCTGGCAGCATCCTTGTAAATCTCCTTTGTATTCTTTCCAGTTTATCAATGTCTTTCCTATAACTAGGTGACCAAATCTGTACACAATACTCCAAGTGTAACCTTACCAACGACATATACATCTGTAACATAATGTCCCAACTCCAATACTCAATGCCCTGACTGATGAAGGCCAGTGTGCTAACTGCCTTCTTCACCATCCTGTCTACCTGTGACACCGCTTTCAGTGAACTATGTACTTGTACTCCTAGGTCCCTCTGTTCGTCAATACTCCCCAAGGCCCACCATTCACTGTACAAGTTCTACCCTGGTTTGACTTTCCAAAATGCAGCACTTCACACTTATCTGTATTGAAATCCATTTGCCAATTCTCCACCTACTTCCCTAACTGATCAAAATCCCCCTGTAACTTTTGATAACCTTCTTCACGATCAACGATACCTCCTAATTTAGTATCATGTGCAAACTTATTAACCATGCCTTACACATTCACATCCAAAACATTTATATAAATAACAATTAACAAAGGTCCCAATGCCGACCCCTGAGGCACACCATTAGTCACAGGCCTTCAATCCAAGAAACAATCATCAACCATCACCTCTGCTTCCTACAATCGAGCCAATTTTGAATCCAGTTAGCTAGCACTCCTTGGATCCCATGCGACCTAACCTTCCAGACTAGCCTGTCATGCGGGACCTTGTCAAAGGCCTTGCTAAAGTCTTTATACACAACATCTACTGCCCTATCCTCATCCATCCTCTTGGTTACCTCTTCGAAAAACTCTAAAAGATTCATCAGACATGATTTCCCACGCAAAAAGCCATGCTGACTATCCCTAATCAGACCTTGACTATTCAAATGTTGGTAGATCCTGTCCTACAGATCCCCTTCAGTAACTTACCCACCTCTGATGTCAGGCGTGTAATTCCCTTGCTTGTATTTGCTACCCTTCTTAAACAATGGAACAACATTAACCATCCTTTCGTCTTTCAGAACTTCCGCCATGGAAAGAGATGAAGCAAATATCTCTGCAAGGGTCTCTGCACTTTCTTTCCTAGCCTCCCACAAGATCTGAGGATGCACTTGATCAGCTCAGGGGATTTATCCATGTTAATGCGCATTAAGGCTTCAAATACATGACACATTTAAAACATTTAACGACATGGTATTGTCACAATAGTGATGAAGTCATCGTACTTCTGTGCAATAAAATGTTGGTCTTTCCTGAGCCACAATGTTTATAGCTTTTCAAATGTTCTTTGAGAAGCTTGGCAAATTCACTGAGATATTCAAGGCAGGTGAAAAAATTACCTCCTTGACTTGACACTGAAGACTCATTATGTCCTCTTAAAGTAAGTGCCAAGGAAGATAACAGTTTGATTGTGGCAGCAACACTTCTCAGCACTTTCCCCCAGTAAGAACACTCCTATAAGACCATAAGACATAGGAGCAGAATTAGGCCACTTGGCCCATCGAGTCTGCTTCGCCATTCAATCATGGCTAATTTTTTTTCTCATCCCCATTCTCCTGCCTTTTCCCCATAACCCCCGATTCCCTTATTAATCAAGAACCTATCTATCTCTGTCTTAAAGACACTCAATGATGTGGCCACCACAGCCTTCTGCGGCAAAGAGTTCCATAGATTCACCACTCTCTGGCTGAAGAAATTCCCTCTCCTCTCTGTTTTAAAGGATCGTCTCTTTAGCCTGAGGTTGTGCCCTCTGGTTCTAGTTTTTCCTACTAGTGGAAACATCCTCTCCACATCCAGTCTACCCTGACCTCGCTATATCTTGTAAGCTTCAATAAGATCCCTCCTCATCCTTCTAAACTCCAACGAGTACAGATGCAGAGTCCTCAACCGTTCCACATACTACTTTTCAACTTGAGCCAATAACGTAGAATCAATTATTCCAGATGATTTACAACTTGGAATGAATGCACACATAGCCTTAATATGACTTTTGGAAGCTACACGATCAGCAAGATCTCTTTCCGAAATTTCTCCAGTTAGAGCACCCATTGATGAAAGCATGTGTCCCTCTACTAGGGTCAGGGAATAATTTGCAAACATAACAGTAGACTGCCTTGGTTTTCTGAAAATAATCAACCAATTTCTCCTTTCCATTTCCTTTCATCCTCAAAATGGGACTCATGAATACTGCTTTTGGCCACCAACACCAAACTCTTTTCTCAGATTTTCCATATTACCTGGTCTATTTATTACAAAGTATTCAATCATACCCTGTGGAACAGATTTTAGCCATAAGCAATGTCTTGTAGGTTTCTTCCCTCACTTCAGCTGCAGAAGAATGAGCTTGTCATTCCAGTCCCAATTCAGAGTTCACTTCTTATTCTTGAACAACTTCAACATTTTCAGGCAATATGACATCTCTGGAAATTGGCAAGTCGAAGTCATCAGATAATTCATCCATAATTTTGATGGATGAGGATGAATGTGCAGTTTGCACTGCCCAATACTTCAAACTTTCTAAAGTAAAATGACAAACTGTCTTTTTGGCGGCTTTGTCCTCTTGCCTTTAATTTTCTGTGCTTTTGACTGTCAAATTGATAGTGTTGCTTTGCATCGACTCATGTTTCTTGACTTTAACGAATTACATTTCTGAAAGAGCACATTTTTTTTGCCACCCTCAGCCCTGGGGTTCTAGTTGTCCATGCTCACTTAATGACCTCACTGTTGTGCTGGCTCATTGGCTCCCTGGCTATGGTATGGCCTTAGCCCCGTCCTCAGTTGCCCAGTCCTCCACAGCCCTGGTTGGGGTCCAAGTTGCCCCTGGTCACTCAATGACCTCGCTGTTCTGCTGTCTCACTGGTTGTCTGCCTGGCTATCTGAACTCCTCATCTTGCCCTCAGCTTATTGCCCAGCCCTACTGGCCTGGTCAAGTTGCCCCGATGTTCCCCTTAATGACTGCTGGCATGTCCTCGGCTTTCGTACCTTAGATTTACTTTACAATGACCTTGGCAAATTGCTGCTGCTTTGCCTGTTGCATGATTGGCCTTCTCAGCTTGTCCTCCGTTCATTGCCAACCAGCCTTTTCAGTCTTGCTGTTGGCCTGGTCGAGTCGCCCCATTGCTTCCCCTTGACGACTGCTGGCACCTCCTCGGCCATCACACTTCACCTCTGCACGACACTGACTTCAGGGAATGTACTCGCTCATTCACTGGCTGCCTTGCCTGCTGTCTGGCCCCCTTGCCTTCGCCTTTGGTTCATTGCCCATATGCCCTCCTCAACCTGCTGCTAACTTGATTGAGTCACCCCGCTGCTTCACTCGACGACTGCCGGTGCCGCCTCAGACCTAACACCTTGCCTCTACTTGATGACGACATCGGGAAATGTGCTGGCTCACTTACTGGCTGCGACGCCTTCTGCCTGACTGACCTCCTCACCTTGCCCTCGGTTCATTGCCCACTAGCCCTTTGAACCTTGCTGCTAGCCTGGTTGAGTCACCCTGCTGCTCCCCTCGAGAACCGCCAGCACCGTTTCGGCCTACACAGCTCACCTATACTCAATGACAACCTCAGGGAATGTGTTGGCTCACTCACTTCACTGGCTTCGTTGCCTGCTGCTTGGCCTCACCTCACCTTAACTTCACCCTCAGTTTGTTGCCCACCAGCCCTCTCAGCTGGTGGCCTGGTTGAGTTGCCCATTGCTCACTCCGATGAGCACTGGCTTCTAGGGATAATGTGCTTCATTGTAAATCTGCCGCTGGCTCTAACATATTCTTCTTCCTTTCAGTTTTTGACAGCGTCTCTGACTCAAAATGTTAACTCTACCTGATAGATGCTGGCAGATCTGCTGAGATTTTCCTGTGTCTTCTGTTCTTGTTTCAGATTCCAACATCCACAGTATTTTGCTATTCCAATGTCTCTTCACTTGTAATATAAGTGGGAGTGGGAATGGAGGGATACAAAAGAATGGTCTAGTTGGGACCAGGGAGCGGCGCGGGCTTGGAGGGCCGAAGGGCCTGTTCCTGTGCTGTATTGTTCTTTGTTCTATAAGCCCTTGCACCCAAAGCAAACTTACTGTTGGCTCAGGTTGCTCTGGCCTCCATAGATCCCTGGCCCTGGTCAGAAATTGGCTTGCCTTTTTTTATACTTTGGTTGCCTGCCCATCCTCCTCAGCCCTGGCATGAGGGTTGACCTGCTGCTCCCTTTGATGACTGCTAGCCAGCACCTGCCCTCACTTGGCCCTCGCAAGCTCGCAACCCCCCCCAAGATAAGTTCATGACCTTGCTGTTGGCTTAGCTACCTGCCTGGTCATCTGGTCTTCTCAACCCTACTTCTGGGCTGTTGTTGTTTTAAAATATATTTTTGGAAATCCTCGTTGCTGCTGTTCTATTCTCCAAAGTCATCAAACTCTCAATGATCTTGCACAATGTTTTCCCTCTCTGTCGGGTCTCCACCAAGCAGCAATTGCTTTGTATTGATTGCAGATAGGCTCAATGAGCCTATTAGCAAATTCAGAGCTCTCAGGCTCTGATTGGAGGTCACCTACCAGCATGGGGTCCCACATTGGTTAGGGTCCTGTATCTAGGCATAATGTGCTTCATTGTAAGTCTGCTTCTGGCTCTAACACATTCTTTGTCAAAACTGAAAGGAGGGAGAGTCAACGACTCAAAATGTTTACTCTCCTGATAGTTGCTGGCATGATCTGCTGAGTTATTCACATGTCCTCTGTTGTTTCAGATTCCAAGCTCGCAGTTTTAGCTATTCCAATGTCTCTTCACTTTTAATAGAGATAGGCACTGGCAGGGTAGTCTCCTTGCAGCCTAGTTTTTAAAACTAGCCTTTGTTCATTCATGAAATATTGTGGTGAAATTATTGAGATCATGAAGCGATAGAATTTTGCACAGAACCATAGCAAATTCTAAGCCTGCTCTTTAATTGATTTTACTGAGTGCACCATGATTAGATTCTGGAAAATCACTAAGCTATGAGTCACATCATAAAAACTAATTAGAGTTTGCTCGCCAGTTTATCATCCTGCTGTGGATTGCCGCTAAGTGGCATCTTAGATGATGTTGCCAAACTGCTTTGTTTAATTTTTAGAAGAATATTCATTTGAAATAGAAGGGAGTTTATTTTGGATTTACTTGAATAACAGCTTTAAAAAACTTATTTGAAAAATAGTTTTGTTTTATTCATTTGTGGTTCATGGCCATTGCTGGCTGGCCAGCATTTATTGCCCATCCCTAGTTGTCCTTGAGAAGGTGGTGGCGAGCTGCCTTTTTGAATCGCTGCAGTCCTTGTGCTGACCACAATGCCATTCGGGAGGGAATTCCAGGATTTTGACCCAGCAACTGTGAAGGAACGGCAATATATTTCCAAGTCAGGTCGGTGAGTGGCTTGGAGGGGAACTTGCAGGTGGTGGTGTTCCCATGTATCTGCTGCCCTTATCTTTCTAGGTGGAAGTGGTCATGGGTTTGGAAAGTGCTGTCTAAGGATCTTTGGTGAATTGCTGCAGTGCATCTTGTAAATAGTACACACTGCTGCTGATGAGCATCGGTAGTGGAGTGGATGTTTGTAGATGTGGTGCCAATCAAGCGGGCTGCTTTGTCCTGGATAGTGTCAAGCTTCATGAGTGTTGTTGGCGCTGCACCCACCAGGCAAGTGGGGAGTATTCCATCACACTCCTGACTTGTGCCTTGTAGATGTGGATAGGCTTTGGGGAGTCAGGAGGTGAGTTACTCTTGCAGTATTCCTAGCCTCTGACCTGCTCTTGTAGCCATTGTTTATGTGGCGAGTTGAGTTTCTGGTCAATGATAACCCCAAAGATGTTGACAGTGGGGGATTCAGTGATGTAATGCCATTAAATGTCGAGGGGCAGTGGTTAGAGAGTCACTTATTGGTGATGGTCATTGCCTGGCATTTGTGTGACGCGAATGTTACTTGCCACTTGTCAACCCAAGCCTGGATATTGTCCAGATATTTTTGCATTTCAACATGGACTGTTTCAGTATCTGATGAGTCGCGAATGGTACTGAACATTGTGTAATCATCGGCGAACATCCTCACATCTTACTTTATGATGGGGGGAAGGTCATTGATGAAGCAGTTGAAGATGGTTGGGCCTGGGACACTAACCTGAGGAACTCCTGCAGAGAGGTCGTGGAGCTGAGATGACTGACCCTCCACAACCATCTTCCTATGGATTGGGGGGCATGCCTTATGAGGATAGGTTGAGGGAGCTTGGTCTCTTCTCCCTGGAGAGACGAAGGATGAGAGGTGACCTGATAGAGGTTTACAAGATGTTGAGGGGTCTGGATAGGGTGGACTCTCAGAGGCTATTTCCAAGGGCTGAAATGGTTGCTACGAGAGGACACAGGTTTAAGGTGCTGGGGGGTAGGTACAGGGGGGATGTCAGGGGTAAGTTTTTCACTCAGAGGGTGGTGGGTGAGTGGAATCGGCTGACGTCGGTGGTGGTGGAGGCAAACTCGTTGGGGTCTTTTAAGAGACTTCTGGATGAGTACATGGGATTTAATGGGATTGAGGGCTATAGATAGGCCTAGAGGTGGGGATGTGATCGGCGCAACTTGTGGGCCGAAGGGCCTGTTTGTGCTGTGACTTTCTATGTTCTATGTTCTATGTTCTATATGTACCAGGTATGATTCCAACCAATGGAGAGTTTGCCCCCTGATTCCCATTGATCCCAGCTTTTCTAGGGCTCCTTGATGCCACACTCCATTTAATGTGGCCTTACAAAGAACAATACAGCACAGGAACAGGCCCTTCGGCCCTCCAAGCCCGCGCCGCTCCCTGGTCCAAACTAGACCATTCTTTTGTATCCCTCCATTCCCACTCCGTTCATATGGCTGTCTAGATAAGTCTTAAACGTTCCCAGTGTGTCCGCCTCCACCACCTTGCCTGGCAGCGCATTCCAGGCCCCCACCACCCTCTGTGTAAAATATGTCCGTCTGATATCTGTGTTAAACCTCCCCCCCTTCACCTTGAACCTATGACCCCTCGTGAACGTCACCACCGACCTGGGGAAAAGCTTCCCACCGTTCACCCTATCTATGCCTTTCATAATTTTATACACCTCTATTAAGTCTCCCCTCATCCTCCGTCTTTCCAGGGAGAACAACCCCAGTTTACCCAATCTCTCCTCATAACTAAGCCCCTCCATACCAGGCAACATCCTGGTAAACCTCCTCTGTACTCTCTCCAAAGCCTCCACATCCTTCTGGTAGTGTGGTGACCAGAACTGGACGCAGTATTCCAAATGCGGCCGAACCAACGTTCTATACATCTGCAACATCAGACCCCAACTTTTATACTCTATGCCCCGTCCTATAAAGGCAAGCATGCCATATGCCTTCTTCACCACCTTCTCCACCTGTGACGTCACTTTCAAGGATCTGTGGACTTGCACACCCAGGTCCCTCTGCGTATCTACACCCTTTATGGTTCTGCCATTTATCGTATAGCTCCTCCCTACATTATTTCTACCAAAATGCATCACTTTGCATTTATCAGGATTGAACTCCATCTGCCATTTCTTTGCCCAAATTTCCAGGCTATCTATATCCTTCTGTAGCTTCTGCCAATGCTCCTCACTATCTGCAAGTCCTGCCAATTTTGTGTCGTCCGCAAACTTACTGATCACCCCAGTTGCACCTTCTTCCAGATCATTTATATAAATCACAAACAGCAGAGGTCCCAATACAGAGCCCTGCGGAACACCACTAGTCACAGGCCTCCAGCCGGAAAAAGACCCTTCCACTACCACCCTCTGTCTTCTGTGACCAAGCCAGTTCTCCACCCATCTAGCCACCTCCCCCTTTATCCCTTGATTTCAAGGGCAGTCACTCTCACCTCACCTCTGGAATTCAGCTCTTTTGTCCATGTTGGAACCAAGGCTGTAATGAGGTCAGGAGCTGAATGACCCTGGAGAAACCCAAACTGGGCATCCAAGAGTCTTCCATCTTGTTTTCACACTTTACAGTTACTGTTAAATCTCTGGATAGTTCAAAAGTGAAAAGGTTCTATAAATGTATAAACTGACATCACGTAAAATTGATTTTCCTGGAATAGTTAGCACAGAAAAATAAGGTAAAGCAGTTAGGGATTTGTGCAGAAACTGTTGAAAGTCTTAGTTTTACAACATTTTGGCATCTGTTGGGCTGTTGGTAAGTGCATTATTTGTGTTCAAAGAATATTTATAGTATATGCAGTAGCTGCATTCATAACATGGCCAAACAGGTTGATTATCAACTTGCAAACCCCTCAGCATACCTGTGGCAGGCGCAAAGAGCGGGAGAGTCTCCTGGTCAGTCAGAACCTGCAGAAGGCAAGAACATGCCATTGTAGTACCTTGCCAAGCATAACAATGGACCAACACATGGAAGTCCATGGCCACCAATGTCATCTTGGGGCATGGTACCTAAACAGAGAAAGAGCTTTGGAGGAGCAGTGAACCATGGAGTCCGCCAAGTAAGATCATGATTAAATATAAAGACCTGGGCCATGATTCTTCCATCCTGACCCACTAATTTTTTGGCGGGTCGGGCCAGGAGAATTGCATGTGCGCCGATTTGCGGGATTCACGCATGTGTTCCCGATGCGTGCGCACCTCCCAGCAACAGATATCCGGCGCGATTGGGACCATACTGGAAACGGGCAGGAACAACAGGTAAGTTAATTTAATCTTGTTTTAATGTGATTTGAATGCCATTATCAGGCCCGGGACTGAATTCTCCAGGCCCGATAGCATCCCCCACCCCGCCAGTACAATTTCACTCCGGTGGGGTTTAGAGTAGCACCCCACTTTCGGGGAACTAGTGGGAGACCCCACTGGAGTGAAAGGGGGGGCAATCAGGGCCCATAAGAAAGAACATAAGAAATAGGAGCAGGAGTAGGCCATCTGGCCCCTCGAGCCTGCCCCGCCATTCAATAAGATCATGGCTGATCTGATAGTGGTTTAGTTCCACTTACCCGCCCGCTCCCCATAACCCTTAATTCCCTTGTTGATCAGAAATCTATCTACCTGTGACTTAAACATATTTAATGAGGTAGCCTCCACTGCTTCAATGGGCAGAGAATTCCAGAGATTCACTACCCTCTGAGAGAAGAAGTTCCTCCTCAACTCTGTCCTAAACTGACTCCCCCTTATTTTGAGGCTGTGTCCTCTAGTTCTTGTTTCCTTTCTAAGTGGAAAGAATCTCTGCCTCTACCCTGTCGAGCTCCTTCATTATCTTATATGTCTCTATAAGATCTCCCCTCAGCCTTCTAAACTCCAACGAGTACAGGCCCATTCTACTCAATCTCTCCTCATAAGCTAACCCCCTCATCTCCGGTATCAACTTGGTGAACCTTCTCTGTACTCCCTCTAAGGCCAATACATCCTTCCGCAAATAAGGGGACCAAAATTGCACACAGTACACCAGTTGCGGCCTCACCAGTACCTTGTACAATTGCAGCAAGACCTCCCTGCTATTATACTCCATCCCCTTCGCGATAAAGGCCAACATTCCATTTGCCTTCTTGATCACCTGCTGCACCTGCAAACTGAGTTTTTGCGATTCATGCACAAGGACCCCCAGGTCCCTCTGCACAGTAGCATGTTGTAATTTTTCACCATTTAAATAATAGTCCATTTTACTATTATTTCTTCCAAAGTGGATAACCTCACACTTGTCAACGTTATACTCCATCTGCCAGATCCTCGCCCACTCACTTAGCCTATCCAAATCTCTCTGCAGACTTTCTGCATCCTCCACGCAATTCGCTTTCCCACTCATCTTTGTATCATCCGCAACCTTTGTTACCTTACACTCGGTCCCCTCCTCCAGTTCGTCTATATATATGGTAAACAGTTGAGGCCCCAGCACCGATCCCTGTGGCACGCCACTAGTCCCCAACTGCCAACCAGAAAAGCACCCATTTATTCCAACTCTCTGCTTCCTGTTAGATAGCCAATCCTCAATCCACGCTAACACTTTACCCCCAACTCCGTGTACCCTAATCTTCTTCAGCAACCTTTTGTGAGGCACCTTATCAAACGCCTTCTGGAAATCCAAAAACACCACATCCACCGGTTCCCCTCTGTCAACCGCACTCGTTACATTTTCATAAAAATCCAGTAAATTTGTCAAACATGACTTTCCCTTCATGAATCCATGCTGCGTTTGCTTGATCAACCCATTTTTTTCCCAGGTGTCCTGCTATTTCCCAACTACGGACGTTAAGCTAACCGGCCTGTAGTTACCCGCCTTTTGTCTACCTCCTTTTTTAAACAGTGGCGTCACATTAGCTGTTTTCCAATCAGCCGGCACTTCCCAGAGTCCAGCGAATTTTGATAAATTACAACCAACGCACCCGCTATTACTTCTGCCATTTCTTTCAGTACCCTGGGATGCATTCCATCCGGGCCCGGGGACTTGTCTACCTTTAGTCCCATTAGCCTACCAAGCACTACCTCTTTAGTAATAGTAATCGTTTTAAGGACCTCACCCCCTACAGTCCCACAACCATCAATTTTCGGTAAGCTATTTGTGTCCTCTACCGTGAAGACCGACACAAAAAACTTGTTTGAGGCCATTATTAAATCCCCCTTCTTGTCTTCTAAGGGTCCAACATTTACTTTAGCTACTCTTTTCCTTTTTACATATTTGTAAAAACTTTTACTATCAGTTTTTATATTTTGTGCCAGTTTAGTTTCATAATGTATCTTTCCTTTCTTTATCGCTTTCTTAGTAGTTCTTTGTTGTTTTTTAACGCTTTCCCAATCTTCTAATTCCCCACTAGTTTTGGCCACTCTGTACGCATCGGTTTTTAATTTAATACTCTCCCTTATTTCCTTAGTTATCCACGGCTGGTTATCCCTTTTCTTACGTTCCTTTTTTATCACAGGAATATATTTTTGCTGAGTACTAAGAAAAATCTCCTTAAAAATCCGCCACTGTTGCTCAGCTGTCCTACCAACTAGTCTGCGCTCCCGGTCTACATTAGCCAGTTCTGCCCTCATCCTATTGTACTTCCCTCTGTTCAAGCAGAGGACACTGGTTTGGGACCTTACTTTCTCTCCCTCCATTTGTATTAGAAATTCAACCATATTGTGATCACTCATTCCAAGAGGATCCCTCACAAGGAGATCATTAATTTTACCTGTCTCATTACACAGGACCAGATCCAAGATAGCTCACTCCCTCGTAGGTTCTGTAACATACTGTTCGAGGAAACTATCCCGACAGCATTCTAAGAACTCTTCCTCAAGTCCACCGCGTTCGACCCCCAGGGGGTCAGGTGGCAGGGGGTGTTGCCCCCTGGGCAGGGACACCCTGGCAATGCCAGCCTGTGCCCCCTGGCACCGCTCAAGGGGCAAAATGTCCATGCCCGGGGGCACCTTGGCACTGCCCACTGGGCATCGGGCAGTGCCGTGGGGTCCCTAGACGGTGGGGCCTATGGGCAATTGGTGGGGGTGGTGGGTCCCACTGCCACTCTGCATGGGGATCGGTCAGGGCTGGAGGGAGGCTAGCGATCGGGGTGTTCTGGGGTCGGGGGGGTTGGGGTGTCTGCCAGGGGTTGGGGGCATCTGCTGGGGGGTCTGCATCCTGTGCGGGTTGGGGTGGGGGGAATCATCGTCACTGTGGGTGCTGGAGATTGGGAGGCTTCTGGACTGGGGTGGGGGATGGGGTTCGGGGCCGGCCTGGGAATACTCGTGGGGCTGCGTTTCAGCCATGGGGGTGTCGGGAGGGGTAGCACTGCAAGGGTCCTGGGCTGGCCAGCGATTGGGCTGGCCAGCAAGCGGCAGGCTGACAGTTCGGGGCCACTGTGCATGCGTAGAGGCCCAGAACTGTTAGCCTCTGGCGTGAATAGGCCCTGCCCTGGAGCTTTTTAATCTGATTTGATTTATTTTTGTCACATGTATTACCATACAGTGAAAAACATTGTTTCTTGCGTGCTGTACAGACAAAGCATATCGTTCATAGAGAAGGAAACGAGAGAGTGCATAATGTAATGTTACAGTCATAGCTAGGGTGTAGAGAAAGATCAACTTAATGTAAGGTAAGTCCATTCAAAAGTCCGACAGCAGCAGGGAAGAAGCTGTTCTTGAGTCGGTTGATACGTAACCTCAGACTTTTGTATCTTTTTCCCGATGGGGGTGGAAGAGAGAATGTCCGGGGTGTGTGGGGTCCTTAATTATGCTGGCTGCTTTGCCGAGGCAGCGGGAAGTGTAGACAGAGTCAAAATGGATGGGAAGTTGGTTTGCGTGATGGATTGGGCTACATTCACGACCTTTTGTAGTTTCTTGCGGTCTTTGGCAGAGCAGGAGCCATACCAAGCTGTGATACAACCAGAAAGAATGCTTTCTCTGGTGCATCTGTAAAAGTTGGTGAGTGTCGTAGCTGACATGCCAAATTTCCTTAGTCTTCTGAGAGGCGTTGGTGGGCTTTCTTAACTATAGCGTCGGCATGGGGGGACGAGGACAGATTGTTGGTGATCTTTTAATGATATTCATTTTTGTGAGAGTGTGGGAGATTCGAATCTGAACTCCCACTGAAAAAACACTCGTGATTTACACCAGTTTTCCTGCAATTCAGCATTTAGAAATTGTTTGGGAGAATCGCCTTCATCGAGTCTCATCCCCCCCTCCCTGAGTCATATCCCCCCCTCCCCCTCGCGTCTCATCCACCCCCCTCCCCCCTGCGTCTCACAATACATGACAACGCAAAACCGCTGAGCAGAGACTGATAGCCCAGTTCCGCACACATGAGGACGGCCTCAACCGGGATCTTGGGTTCATGTCACACTATCTGTAACCCCCACGACTTGCCTGGGCTTGCAAAATCTCACTAACTGTCCTGTCTGGAGACAATACACATCTCTTTAACCTGTGCTTAACGCTCTATCCACTCACATTGTCTGTACCTTTAAGACTTGATTACCTGTAAAGACTCGCGTTCCAACCATTATTTTGTAAATTGAGTTTGTGTCTTTATATGCCCTGTTTGTGAACAGAACTTCCACTTACCTGACGAAGGGGCAGCGCTCCGAAAGCTAGTGGTTTTTACTACCAAATAAACCTGTTGGACTTTAACCTGGTGTTGTGAGACTTCTTACAACTATTACCACCCCTAGCTTTAGTGGAATTTGGCAATTAATTAAATAAATGCAGGAGAGTAACTGAAACCAGTCCTGTGACGAACTCGTGCCATGTCTGCCCAGATTTCACAAGTTATTTCCCCTTCCTTACTCACCACAGCAAAAAGTTATTTGAGGATATTATTGTTAAACTTCCAATAGCTCATTGTGAAGAAGGAGAGTAGGTTACAACCTTTACTCAGTTTTAGATTTATTCACAAAGTGAGGCATAAATGTATAGCTGCTAACTTTCCAACCAGTTTGTGTCTCTTTATATTCTTTTGAAATTCAAATAAACAGATAAATAAATGATCAACACATTTTTAAAGAGGCACTGTAACTTTACCTTAACAAAAATGTTAATGGAAACTTACCAAATTAAATCAAAATATTTTTGGGAGTCATGTCCTCCACCCCCTGTGGGACCTATCAATTGCAGAAGGCGTCAGTCATGTAGACACCACATGCTCCCTCTCCAGGGAGACTCAGATGTAGATGTAGCCAAGAAAGAGAGGCCTACTCCCTCAATTGACAATTCCACAGACTTGTAATCATCTTGAATAAAACAATGTATTGATTAATAAACAAAAATGTCAGGGGTGCCCCTGCTGGGGCACTGTACCTAAAACGAAACTTCAAAAAGAAACTTAATTAATTAAATGTCATTCCTTGGGGTGATGAAGCACCACAACCTTAGTGGAGCTCACTGGTCACAGAAGCCTGAAATGTGCCAGTGGACACACTGGAATGTGGGTGTTGCTGGCACGGATAGCATTTGTTGTCAATCGCTAATTGCCCTTGAATTGAGTGGTTTGTTGGGCCATTTCAGAGAGCAGTTGAAAGTCAACCATCTGGAGTCACGTGTAGGCCAGACCTGGTAAAGACAGCAGATTTCCTTCCCTGAAGGACATGGGTGGCACAGTGGTTAGCACTGCTGCCTCAGAGCCAGGGTCCCGGTTCGATTCCTGGCTTGGGTCTGTGTGGAGTTTCCACATTCTCCCTGTGTTTGCGTGGGTTTCCTCCAGGTGCTCTGGTTTCCTCCCACAGTCCAAAGATGTGCAGGTTAGGTTGATTGGCCATGCTAAATTGAATCTAGTTTCGGGGGGATTAGCAGGGTAAATATGTGGGGTTACAGGGATAGGGTGGGATTGTTGTCAGTGCAGACTCGATGGGCTGAATGGTCTCCTTCTGTACTGTAGGGATTCTATGATTCTAATCTTCTATGAGTGAATTAGATGAGTTTTTATAACAACCGATGATAATTTCACGGCCACCATTATTGAGATTTAATTGAATTTAAATTCCACCAGCTGTCGTGGTGGGATTTGAACCCATGTCCTCAGAGCATTAGCCTGGATTTCTGGATTACTAATCCAGTGACATCACTGTAATGGTAGTGTCACATCCCTTTAAAACTGCCTGTACTCAATGTTGAGTTCAACAATTTCAGACAATGAACTCTGTCTCAAGTTTACATTCTTTTTTTTTGCCATGTGCCATTCTGAATATTAATTTTTTTTGTTTCTTTACTACAACCATGATTACTCCCTTTGCCATTTGTTCCGTGGCATCTTTGTCATTTAATCTCTTTCAACCTCTACCCTATCCCAGTTCTTCCCTTTTGTCTTTTCCTTGCCCCCATTCAAAGCATAAAATCTATCCCATTTGTACCTTCTGGCCTGAAGGAGAGCCATATTTGACTCAAATTGCTAACTCTGTTTCTTTCTTCACAGGTGTTGAACCTGCTGAAAATTTCTTACACTTTGTTTTAATTACAATGGCACCTGTCAAGTTGTCTTGGGTGGCTACACTCCTGGATCTGAGTAAACAGTCTACTTGGGGGCTGAGTAGTGAGTTGCTTTTACAAGTTTTTGGTATGCCCAAGGCAACATTCTCTGCATTTTCCACTGTCGGACCCATGCATTTTGTGACATTATCTCAAAGATTTTCACAGATAATGTCCCTGACAGCTACATTTTATTCTGAATACAGAAACCCCAGGTGTTAAATTGTTAATAAACGTTGCTCAATAGTTAACTCAATGTTTTTAATTGCAGAATTCAGGTTCAACGTTGAGTAAGGCTCAAAACTTGTTTTGGCTTTAAATTACTTTGTTACTTCCAGTGTTAAATTTTCAGATTCATTGCATTCCTGCAGAGTGCAGAGGGGCGGCATGGGTGGCACAATGGTTAGCACTGTTGCCTCACAGCACCAGGGACCCGGGTTCGATTCCCAGCTTGGGTCACTGTCTGTGTGGAGTTTGCACAATCTCCTCGTGTCTGTGTGGGTTTCCTCTGGGTGCCCCAGTTTCCTCCCACAATCCAAAGATGTGCGGGTTAGGTGGATTGGCCATGCTAAATTGACCCTAGTATCGGGGGAATTAGCAGAGTAAATATGTGAGGTTAAGGGAATAGGGCCTGGGTGGGATTGTGGTCAGTGCAATCTCGATAGGCTGAATGGCCTCCTTCTGCACTGTAGGGGTTCCGTAGGTTCTATGGCGTTTTTAACAACTGTAACATTGCTGGCCTAATGGAGAATAAGGCCTCACTAAAATATCTCAAATGCCAGTTAAATCAGCCAAATCGTAGAATGGTTACAGAATAGAAGGTGGCCATTCAGCTCTGTGTCCTTGCCAGCTCTCTGCTGGAGGAATTTGGCTAGTCCCACTCCTTGCATTTTCCTCATTGCTCTGCAAATGTACTTCATGTACTTATCCAATTTTTAAAAGCCCATATCGCACCTGCCTCCATCATGCTCTCAGGTAGTGCATTCTAGATCTTAAGTACTCACTGCATAAAAGGATTTCTTGGGTTCCTTTACCAATCATCTTATTTTGGTGTCATCTGATGGGAACAGACTTTTTTCTGTATATTCTAACCTAAGACTGTGATGGATTCTCTGAAGCGCCTAATGGAGCAGGAACCATCATCTTGTCCACTTCTCATTCAAGTGGCCGATGATCACATTTCAAGAATATAACCTTATCACAGCATTAAACTGAATTTCAATAAAAAGTTGAGGATTGAAAAACAGTAACCACGACACCCTCCTCCCCAAGGCCCCGGCAGCTCATCTTCCCCATGGCCCTAGCAGCCTAGCCTCCCCCAGGCCCCAGCAGCTTGAGCATCCTGTGGTCCTTGCAGTCTCTCCTCCCCATGGTCTTGACAGTTTGTCCTCTTTGTGGCCTTGGCAATTTATTCTCCCAGTGGCCCTGGCTGTCTCTCCTATGTGTGACTCTGGCAGCTTGTGCATCTCCTCCAATGGGTCCCAGAGGCCGGTCCATCCCATGACCCTGGCAACCTGTCTTCTCTGTGGCCCTGGCAGACTCTCATCCTCATGGCCCCAGCAGTCTCTCCTCCTTGGCCCTGGCAGCCTGTCTTCTGCATGTCTCCAATGGTTCCCTGGGGCCTGGCCCTGGCAGCCAGTCCTCCATGTGACCCTGTCAGCTTGTCCTCTGTATTCTTCCTGTAGTCTCTCCTTCCAATAGGGCAAAGGTGCCTGTCTGCACATTGCCCTAGCAGCCTGTCCTCACCCAGGCCCTCTTTCCACCCTCCCCAAATCTTCCCAGCAAACCCATGCCCACTACTGTTTGTTGCTCCTCCAATCAGAGACTGTTTCTCTCCCACATTTACACATTAGCAAACTTGGGGGAGAAACAGTCTCTGACTGAAGGAGCAGCACCTTGCAGAATCTTCAACTTCTTCGGCCGCCTCAAACCATGTGTTTTGATCATCAGGCTCGCTGCCCTCCTCCTCCTGTCTTTCCATTGTCCTGCTGCCTACGAGAGCACTTCCAAGAAGGCTTCACAGAATCTTGGGGCAATTCTTCCTCTCGATGAAACAATACCTCAGCACCTTCATAGCCCGTCCGTAATTTTTCACAGGCTACAGACTTCCCTTTAAAAATTGTGGCATTTGGTTGCTGGCACCAGGACCCACACACCGCCTTTAATTGGCTGGTGCCCCATTTGCTGGCTGTTAGATGGCTTCCCCTCACGATATCATGGGAGTAATCATGCCACCTGCATATGCTGATCACAGATCTGGACATTTTTTAAAAAATGGACATCACTTTGGTAGGAGGAACGGATTATGCAGAGTATTTGTTAAATGGGCAGAGATTAGACAATGTCGGTTAACAAAGGGATCTGGGTGTCCCAGTCAATAAGTCATTAAAAGTTAAAAAGCATGTGTAGCAACAATTAGGAAGGCTAATGGTCTGTTAACCTTTATCACAAGCGGATTTGAGTGCAGGAGTAGTGAAGTTTTGCTTCAATTGTATGGGATCTTCATTAGACCACACCTGGAGTACTGTGTGCTGTTTTGGTCCCCTTACTTCAGGAAGGATATCATTGCCATCAAGGGAGTGCAATGAAAGTTCACTGGACTTATTCCCAGGATGGCAGGACTATCCTCAAAAAAAGAGATTGGCAAACTGGACTTGTATTCTTTGAGAGTTTTGATGAATGAGAGATGATCTTGTTGAAACCTAGAAAATACTTAAAAGGACAGGCAAGGTAGATGCAGGTAAGGTGTTTCCCCTGGATGGGAGACCAAGGGACACAATTTCAAAATAAGGGGAAAGCCAGTTAGGACTGAGAGGAAGAGAATTGTTTTGGTTTAGAGGGTTATGAGTCTATGCAATTCTCTACCCCAGAGAGTTGTGGAAACTTAGTCATTGAGTACGCTTAAAATACAGATTGACAGACTTCTAACTACCAATGACATGAGGGATATGGGGATAGCATAGGAAAAATACATTGAAGTGGATGATCTGCCATGATTGTATTGAATGGTGGAGCAGGTTTAAAGGGCTGAATGGCCTACTCCTGCTCCTGTGTTCCTATTAACCCATAATTGGGCCATCTATCTGGTAAAATCAAGACTGAAGAGTCTGGATGGAGTAGAGGGAAATTGTTTCCATTTGCAGAAGGATCGAGAGCCAGGGGATACAAATTTAAAGTGACTAGCAGAAGAACTAAAAGAAAACGAGGAAGAACTTTTTTCCACACTGAGTGGATGGGAGCTTGAATGCACTATTTGAGTCTGTGATGGAAATTATATCATAGCTTTATAAAGGTAATTGGATAAGCACCTGAAGGGACATGGTTTGCAGGGCTGGGGCTGGAGGCTGAGGAGACTTGCTAAATTGTTCCTTCAGAGAGCCAGCACAGACTGATTGGGCCAATGACCTTCTAATTTGCTGTAACCATTCTGTGATTCTAAGTTTTAAAACTAGTGATTTTTTTTCATCAAAATAGCTACCCAGTTTACACCTTGATCAAATTTCCATTCCATTGAGCCAATTGAATGGGAAAATCATTGGGGCATTGAATGGTTGTTTCAAATTCTACTGTTTACATAATCATCCAGAGTTAAACTCAGTGCATCCCAACTCTCATACTGCTAGTTACAATAAGAAATCTTGCCACATTCACATTTTATGTGGCTTCATGCATAAAACCATTATCACACAGACATGATTACTTGCAGGCTTCCATGATCAACTTTAGATTGGGAAAATGACAGCCATCATTGACTTCATGTACTTTTACCTTGCATCCCACCCCCTCATTGAACTTCATGCCTTTGTTGCAATAGCTGCATGGGAACATCCCACAGCACAGTGCTGTTCAGACAGACACGAATGTGGCAGGGAAGGAGACCGCTGTATTCCCTGACCCCAGACAGCTGTACTAATTTGACACATTGCACGAGAGGGTTCATGGGTCTATCAGCACTGTGCTATCCATGGAGATCAACTCGGCATGAAGATGGAGGACGGGCCTGCTCTGGCAGTGTGGTGTACAGCGTACCAGACGCAGCACAGTACTATGGCAGAAAGGCTTTGTTGCTTTCACCTCAAAGCTTCCTGCGAACTGAGGACTACCTTGTGCATGCAACCCTATATCAATTGGGTCTTAGACCTACCGTAATTTCCCACTGTTGTGATTCAAATTTGGAAGGCCTGGCAGAAAACCGGTAGCTAGCTGTTTTAATGAGCATTCACGAGATGCAAGTGAATGTAAATGGAGCTAATGCCACCAGCCAGCAGGAAGACACATCTGCCATTTACACACCATTGGGAGGATTGCAATGTGATGTTACACCGGCGGGTCTCTGACTTTTTCGCTGCCACTAGATTCTCTGCTCCTGCCCGCCACCAAACCCACTGCGAGCGAGATGGGAAAATTCTGCCCCAATCTATTCCTCCCATTTCAAATGGGTGTTACAGGAAAAAGAAAATCTTACATAAGTGTCATATTATGGTACTGCTATGTGTTCCTTACATGAAATCTGAGACTTTAATGAGCCTTTTGTAATAACTTGTGTATAAGCCCTCAGCAACCCAGGTGCTTCCCTAAAGCACTATACTGCCTATGCTCAACAGAAGTGCACAGCAGGCATAAGGCTTCAGAACAAGGGCCAGGATTCTCCCAAAAAAATTCTAAGTGTCGAATTTGCATGAAAACTGGAGTAAGTCACGCTGTGGGAGTTCAGAGAAGAATCTGCCACACCCTGTGCAGTACTGAGTGTACTAGTGTAAATCACAAAAATTTAGGGGGCAGGGCATATTTCCACCCAGGAGGCCGGCAACATAGTGCTAAGCAGATCACTGTGCATGCGCTGATCTGTCAACGCTGAGATCGATATATGCGCAGTAGCCCACGCTGCCGGCCTCCCAATTGCTGGCCAGCTTGATTGTTGGCTCCTCAAACATGCTCGGGCCCAGCCCCCCCCCCCCCCTCCCCCGCCCCTCCACACACACCGGCAGGTTACCCCCCCCCCCTCCCCCCCCCCCACCCCTGCCCCCGATGGCCAGCCCCGATCACTGGCCTCCCTCCCCCACCAATCCCAACTGCAGAGTGGCAGAGGAACCCCCTGTCCCGCCCCCTTGGCACTCCCCCATGCCTAATGGGCAGTGCCAAGGCGTCTCCTGGGCATTGGCACTTTGTCCCTTGGGCAGTGCCAGGGGGCCCAGGCTGGCACTGCCAAGGTAGCAATGCCCGGGGGCACCCCCCACCACCCGACCCTCTGGGGGCTCCAATTGCACCCCGCCTTCACTCCAGCAGGGTCAGGCCACTAGCTGCCCAAAAGTGGGGAGCTACTGTAAACTCCTACTGGAATGAAATATTCCTGGCGGGGTGGAGAGGCATGAATATATGAACGCTTGCATATGTAATGCAGCGACGCGCCTATTTCCGGCGTGGACTCCGCGGATCGGGCACCACTTAAATCTTCCGGCCAGCTGTGCTGATTTTTTAGTGCAGCGGAATGGGAGAATTGCCCCCCAGATATCTGGAGAATTATTGTCTGTTGTGCCAAAACCCTGCTCTAGCACTTTTATTAGCCTCTCAGAGCACTTTCTGTCTACATTGATGCAACAGCATCTTTCTTATATTGACAGATTTTACTCCATTAAAAATGCATATTTCCATCAATTTTCACCACAATATTTTTACAGAGCCTACCCCAAATACTTATGATAACATCTGTAGCACATCAATTCTTGAATGCATCGTAGATGCAGTAGACCTAATTAATTCATGTATACTTGTGCCATTTTAGGTCCCTGTTTTCTATCAGCAGGTCTCTTGATGACTTAACATGGGTTGTTACGTATTGTCCAACTGAACAATGAACACACATTATGTAATAGATTGAAGTCGACTCATGGCTCAAAGTACAAAAGGGTTTATTGCCAACGATGGATATGACTATTCTCCACCCCTCCCTGGCCCCAATTGAGGATCAACCCTTGCACCCGATTTGCTTGCTTTCTGCCTTGACACTCCATAAAGTCTGGCCCAGTCATGTGGTCCTCAGGGATTGTTCCCTTAAAGGATCAGCTACCACATTGACTTTTAAATTAAGCTAACACACATCGTAACGCAAATGTTGGAGGTAATAGGCATCTGGACTTAGTTCAGATGTTATGAGTACGTCCCTTTTGTGTTGTCCAAAAATTGATTGGAATCATGGCTGAGGTAAAGTTGAGGTTGTTGGTGAGACTACTCCTAGTGTACTCTGTAAAGTCTTGGTCTCCTTTTTTAAGGAGGGATATACTAGCATTGGAAGCAGTTTGGAGCAGGTTCATTATGATTTAGGCTGATGCCTGAGATAAAGGGGTTGTCTAATAAGGAGTTGGTGGCATCTGGGGATTTCAGGCTTCTTATCAGCTTATAAATTGGAGCCTCGCAGATTGTTAGTCGGATAACCCAATGCTTTTTTAACCCCCTCACAATTTCATTGGCCTTCAAGAAATAATGTAGGCATTCGACATGCAGCACCCACTGTTCCATATTTGAATTGAAAGGTTCCAGTTCACCAAAAATGGGCATTTTGGCATTCACAAACTGCTGAATGATTTCACTTCAAAAGTCTTCCAAACGAGGTCTACTGTCCTGATTTTCTGTGGTTATATGAAGGCACTCCTATTGATCCTCCAGGACAAATGTAATATCTTGAATAACAGGCAGCCACCAGGTAAATAAACGAATAAACGGTTTATTGGGATAAATCACAGTTTACAGAGTGATGATAAGGTTAGCTTATTCCATGACTCCAGATTCTTAACAACCAGGGAGACGCTGATGCCAAAACATTGAATGTATTCAAGAGGCAGCTCGATATAGCACTTGGGGGCGAATGGGATCAAAGGTTATGGGGAGAAAGCAGAATTAGGCTATCGAGTTGGACAATCAGTTATGATCGTGATGAATGGCGGAGCAGGCTCGAAGGGCCAAATGGCCTCCTCCTGCTCCTATCTTGTGTGTTTCTATGTCCCTGGAACTGCACGTTCCGGCCCAATTGGCTGACTGGGTCACATGGCCCACAGACACCCCCCGCCCTTAAAGGGGCAAGCTACCATAGTAGCATAGCGCAAATATTACTGGATTAGCAATCCATAGCCTTGACTAGTGATCCTGAGACATTGGGCTAGATTTTTCAGCCTGTTGCTGACCTGTTCGAAGGCTGAGGTTCTCGTAAAACCCAACCTGTCTCTCATTTTATTGGTGACAGTGGAGGCACCAGGAGGCCTACTTGCCCTTGGGCCTAGTGAGACCCTTAAGTGGCCAATTAATGACCACTCAAATAGCTTAACCTGTCTTTGCCACAGTTTTACTCATGGCAAGGGGAGGCTCAGGCAAGGATGCTATTTTGCCTACACCATGCCTCCTCGAACAGTAAAGTTGTTCAGAAGATGCAGACAAAAAAGCCAGCTATTCTGGAGCCATTTTATGTTTGGAGAGATTTATAATTGGTTCAGGGACAGACTTTGGCCCCAACCTGGAGAGGAGGTCCCATCTTAGAGAGCTGCCCACCAGTCCAATTGGCCATCAGTTCTGTAGTCCCAGCAGCGATGAGTTTGATGGTGGCCACTGTTGGGACTTTAGACAATTCTCAAAGAGGGGATTATGGAAGCCAGACCTCAGGTAAGTCTGGAGTATCAGCTGTCCTGGCTGGCGGGCCCAGAAAGGAGGGGAACAGGTTTGAGAGCCCAAGTGGAAGCGTTAAATAGGGGGTAAGACCTTGGTGGGGGGTGCCTCCAATGGATACAGAGGCCCCCCCAAAGGAGGTGGCCAGCTCCCTTGCTCAATGGCAGCTCATCAAGTAAAAGGGGGCCTAGCATCCTGTAAAATCCAGTTTAGATCCCATCAAAGCAGTTGCAGTTCGTAAATGCAATTAATTAAAAATTAAAAATAGCAAGTATGAGTAATGGTGATCATGAAGACACCGGATTGTTACCCATTTGGTTCTCTAATGTCCTTTAAGGAAGAAATGTATCCAGACAGGGGATCTGCTTAGCTGGGAAGACAACTAACATGTGATTCAGAATAATGCCAACAGCACAAGTTCAATTCCCATTCTGACTCAAGTAGAATTGGGAAATACCTCCTGAGTGGAAGCCAATGGCAAATGACTACTGGCAAAAACAGCCAAGAAAATAGCTCAGGATGAAGCATCTGTTGACAATGAGCCAAAAACTTGCATTCCGACAGAGTACAGACACCAGGTCCACAGCAATGTGGTTGATTCTTAAACTGGTCTAGCTAAAAAGTTTAAATTTATTTATTAGTCACAAGTAGGCTTACATTAACACTGCAATGGAGCTACTGTGAAAATCCCCTAGTTGCCTGTTCGGGTACACTGAGGGAGAATTTAGCATGGCCAATGCACCTAACCAGCACGTCTTTCAGACTGTGGGAGGAAACCAGAACACCCGGAGGAAATCCACGCAGACACAGGAAGAACGTGCAGACTCTGCACAGACAGTGACCCGAGCTGGGAATCAAATCCGGGTCTTTGGCGTTGAGGCAGCAGTGCTAACCACTGTGCCAGTCATTCAATTGTGTTCAAGAAGGCAACATCATTGTCTCAAGGGCATTTTTTTTTATTATTCAGCCCATGGGATGTGGTGTCATTGGCTGAGCCTGCATTTATTGTCCATCTCTAATTGCTCTGAATTGAGTGGCTTTTAGGCTGTTTCAGAGGTCATTTAAAAGTCAACCACATTGCTACGGATCTGGAGTTACATGTTGGCCAGACCACAGAAAGGATGGGAGATTTCTTTCCCGAATAGATATTAGTGAACCAGATAGATTTTTATAACAATCTGCAATGGCTTCATGGCCATCATTAGACTTTTAATTCCAGATTTTTATTGAGTTCAAATTTCAACATCTGCCATGGTGGGATTAGAACCCAGGTCCCCAGAACATTACCCCTGGTCTCAGTACCACTATACCATTTCCTTCCCTATTAAAACTAAAATTAAATAGAAATTCCAAAACTGTTCCAAAGCTTTTTGCTCCAACTAATTTTGTTGGTGTCTATTTTCCTCAAAAGTAGTAGTTCAAGTCATTCAAATCACGTGTACTTGCATGCATATCTTTTTTCTCCTTCTCTTCAATTACCATGCAATCATTGTAATGTACATTGGATGGAATTTTATGTTTTGTTTTAAAGTGCTATCTTGGGCAGGAAAAAAAGAGAGCAGCCCCTCGGATGTCTTGCTGGCATTTCCTGCCAAATTTTCAAGTACGTTGAAAAAATGGAAGGGGCAAGACCTACGACATCACACTGGTGAGGAGGGCTCTGAATCTACGGGTTCCGTGACAAATGATCTGAAAACAATAACAAAAGAGAAACAAATACCCCTTGGACCCACCCCTCCCATGGAATTGGGAACCCCCCCCCCATAGACATGTGTTGTGTCTGTCCAATTCAGATACTTCAACCAGCTTCTTCATCAAAGTTTTACCCAGGTGCCTTTATTTATGAGAAGAACAAAGTACGGACACAGATATAAAGCAACAAACTTTATTAAATATAGTTAACCCGTAAATTGCCAACTATGTATACAAGAAACACCCAGGATTCGGCTATACTACTCGTAAAGATGGCTTGGTAGGCTGTAGATCTGGTCCATGAGTCCCTCTGGTTCCTCTTCGTGAAGGTGATTCTTGCTTGCTGATGCTTGCATGCTTCCTTCCTTCCTTGTCTGGTCTCAGTCATCTCTGGTCTCGAGTCTCCACTCCCAAGATGTCCGGAATGCCTATTTTTATCCCCGTGTGGCCTCGCACTTTTTTTTCTACCTGCCCTTGACCTTCTGCCAATAGGGTGTTGGGAGGGGGGGTGGGGTCTCAGTGCCCAATGGTCTAGTTGATGACCTGTTAACAGGATATCTGAGCCCACCCCGGGTATCTTGGAGTCTGGCCCCATCTAGGCTGCGGATAATATGCCCATGCATATCAAATAGGAGTGATGATTACTTGATAGATTATCAGGGCTGATCCAGATATGCCTGGCAACCTGTCTGAGTTCTGTATATTCAAACTTTGGTCAGGTCTGATTTTTGCTGGAACTGACTGTAGTTTAATTTAGAGTGCCCAGTTCTTTAATTTCAGATGTCCAATTTTATTTTGAGCTCAGCACTACACATTGGACCCCAGCCTCCCCCCAACCTAAACCTCCCCAATGGAAGCACCAACCTCCGGCCGTGCTCCTGGGGGCAATGGGTTCTCACGTACTGCCTCTCCCCCTGGGAATTGTACTTGCCTGTACTCCCCCCAGTGGGAACTATTTGCCAGGTCCCCATTTGTTCAAATCTATTATAAACGCCACCAACGTAATGTCATGCCAGCATGGGAGGAAATCCTAACGTGGGGACATTACAGCAACAAAATCTTCTAATGATATTTAAATATACACTAATTGGTTTCCCAACCCATTACATCATTGGCGGGTGTGAGAACATTGCAGTGGGAAATCCCGGCAACATAAAAGCTGTTTGGCGACTCCCTTTGGATTCTCTGCCCGCACTGGTTTTTGTGCTAAAAACGGGAGCAGAAAACCCCCTCCCATTGAAACTTGTCTATGTATTTGACAGCAGAAGTCTGATACCCCAAACAGTGAACATGTAAAAAATAAATAGATTTAAACCCAAACACCAGCTTACAAAACTGTGCACACTCTAGTTTCCTTCAATATGCTAATATGGATGAACATGTCTTGATATTTGGAGAAAATAGAACATCACTCATTTTTAGGCAGTGGTGGCATGAGTTTGTTTACATCAATGCTTTGGTATAACAGAACATTAAGTAGAAGCAAAACTTCTCTGGTCTATAGCATTTACTTAGATGATAAGAAAGCATTAGATAAAGAAAGGCTTTAAAAAAAAAAGTCTTATGAACTTCAGGACAAATTAATTTGCTGGACTGAGTCTTGCTTGGCAACAGAAAGCTGAAACTGTGACAAATGAATACATTTGCCCCTGGGGACAATGGTTAGTGGAGTAGTGCCACTAAACTGAGCAATGCTTTCAACTTCCACTTGGTTCCTTCGGTGGAAATTAAAATGTTCCAGCATGATCAGTGGCTTTGGAGAGCATTGGCCTTCAAGGATCTTTGCAAAGTCATCGTAAGCTTTTGCCCCAGGCTTTGTTTGGATGAACCAAGTTCCAGAGCCAACTGAATGTTTTACTTCCTATTGTACTGAGAAAAACTGGGATGAGCAACTCATCTGCAACTTTATTCACTTGTACAAAATGCTGAAAAAGCTCCCCATCAGGACACCATGATTCATTTTCTTCATTGAAAGTACCCATGGATCCTATTGAGCATCCATTTCTCTTGCAGTCACTAGCAACGTGAGACTGCTCAGTACTTTCTTTCTACTGTCTTCCTGGTACTCCCCTTTATACCCTGGAGACTGTTGACTTGACATACGTTTTTTCAAATGACCCCAGCTATACAGCAAAGCATACACTCTTTTCAAATATGTCAGATACTACATGGAATACTACTGGAATCTCATCCGTTCTCTGATAGGAAAAAAAAATCCCCTCTTTTAAAACCACACGGACACCTTTTTTTCTTAATTGGTCTTTCTGGCACACTCTAATCTTTAATCCTGATCTTGCTTCTCCTCAGTCTTCTAATATTAAAGTGTGAGGGCCCAAAATTTTTTCTTCTTAGAATTTTTCCTCAACGTTCCTGTTGAAACAAAATTCTGACTTGCAGCCAATTTGCTCCCTGTAATGTCCTCACTATGTAACAGGCTGTCAGTTTTAACAGAAGGGAAGAACATGGTTTGCACATGTCAATTCAGAGTAACAACAGATTTATTGAAGAGCTGTTGTCTGCACTACACAATAAAGAATTGAAAGTAAAATAACAGACTTTGCAAACACCCTAATGACATCACCATCAAATCATGTAATCTATGAAGAAGGTTATCTAGGAGTGCAACGGGATCTTGATCAATTGGGCCAGTGAGCTGATGAATGGCAGATGGAGTTTAATTTGGATAAACGCGAGGTAACGCATTTTGGTTTCTAAATGGGGGGTATTCAAAAGTGAGCAATTATGTCATAATCCTATGCCCCTCTATTAAAAAGTGGGTTTCCTCCGGGTGCTCCGGTTTCCTCCCACAGTCCAAAGATGTGCAGGTTAGGTTGATTGGCCAAGCTAAATTGCCCCTTAGTGTCCCAGGATGCGTAGGTTAGAGGGATTAGTGGGTAAAATATGTAGGGATACGGGGATAGGGCCTGGGTGGGATTATTGTCGGTGCAGACTCGATGGGCCGAATGGCCTCTTTCTGCACTGTAGGGTTTCTATGCTTTCTTTATATGGTAGATTGAACCAGGGCAGGATTTACTCAGTTAATGGTAGGGTGTTGGGGAGAGTTATACAACAAAGAGATCTAGGGGTACAGGTTCATAGCTGCTTGAAAGTGGAGTCACAGGTAGACAGGGTTGTGAAGAAATAATTCAGCATGCTTAGTTTCATTGGTCAGAATATTGAATATAGGAGTTGGGACATCTTGTTGAAGTTGTACAAAACTTTGGTAAGGCCACACTTGGAAGACTGTGTACAGTTCAAGCCCAATTTAATGCTCTGCTCTTCTAGATATAAGTGGGGCTGAAGTTTGTTTTCCTGTTTCTTTAGTGTGAGCAGGAATTTGAGCATAAATATGTACCAAATATTTAGTTAAGCTAAAATATTAAGTAAATATGTACTTACAAGGACCAATTTTAGTCTCACTAGGTGTTGCAAACATTGGTAAACAGGGATAAAAGGGTGCTTTTGTATAATGCGGAAACCAAACACACCAATATGTAGCTTAATGCAACATAAACTACCGCCACATCCCATTTGTGTTTTAATACTTCCAAAAATATTTATTCAAGCTTTTAACAGTTTTGTATATAACATTCTTCTATTTATGTAGGGACTTGAAATCCAAACATATTTGTGGTCTCTATAAATTGGCTTGACATAACCTCCAATACAACTTTTCCAGTAAAAGAAGATGCATTTTCATACCAAACCAGTGAATAAACAGGTATCTAATTCCAAATGAAAAAAGTAACAGTTACATAACGGATGGCAACTGTGTAATTATTACTTAAAAATAGTTATATTGAAAATAATGGTTTGCTCGGAAAGATTTGCACAGCTGCAATCCAGCTAAGGACAATGGCCTGAATTTTCCAACTGTTCCTGCCAGTGGGATCTTCCAGTCACGCCGACAGCAAACCACCAGCGCAGGTTTCCTAGCAGCAGGGGTACATACAACAGGAAACCCCGTTGACAGTGGGACCAGAAGATCCTGCCACCGGCCAATGGTGGGCTGCCTCCGCTGCTGTGAAACATGCTGCAGGGGGTGTGAAAAACCCTGCCCAATAGATGTGATCAATGAATAAAAGTCAGATCTTTTGTGACTCTTTTTCAGTTTTTAAATTGGGAAGCAAAATGGGCCACACTCAAGGCTACAAGAACAACTTGCAAATAACCATTAACGTGCTAAAATATCCACATGCCAAGTCTCCATGGTGCCTGATGTATGTCTGATCGGGAATTGTTGCTGCAAATTGCCCTTGCAAATTTCACAGGCATCAGTCTGCTTGCATATACTGAGCATCCTGAGATCTGTTTTTGGACCTCATCCTGAAATTAGGCTGCATGGAGATGAACAATCGCCATGTTGCTGTGCTCAGGCTTTCACTGTGTGAATGAGGCCCAACAACCCTTGAAGGTGGAGCCAGAGAGGGTCACGTGTGTTCCTCTCACCTTCAAAGCACTCTAGATGGATGCTGTTGGTCCTGATCGTCCTCTTTCATTCTCCTTTGACTACTCCTCCAGGGACTTGAGGACTGTTGCTAATGTTGTAGGTGACCCAATTATATGACATGAAATGGGCTAGTTGGGTCTGGATCTATGACAGGAACCAGCTAATGATCTCAGCTATTACAATGAAACTTGAGACTCAATTTTAAATGAGTCGAATGCTTTCTGCTTCAGAGGGAATGTTAAGTGAGAAATGCCTGTTGTATGCCCGAGAATAAGCCATAACAAATGTCTACCACAGAGTTTATTGTGGACCAGATTGAGACTAAGTTGGAGCAGTTTCAACATCATAACTACGTTAAATGAGTAGTATAATTTGGGATCAGGATCATCTAAATTACACTGAGGCAGGCAGTGTGTCATTCTCTGAAATTTGTTTATTGCTTTTAATAGTCTGGCAATAAGATGAAAGTGTGTGAAAAGATGAACAGCTAACATAAAAGAGAATCCAAATGCCTGCCACAAGCATATAAATAATACAAGCATAGTAAGAGGAGGAATGGGGCCAACTGGGTAACAAAAAGGGGAAATATGCATGGAGGTAGAAGACAGTAAAAGCAAAATATTGCAGATGGTGGAAATCTACAATAAAAAAGAAAATTCTGGAAACACTCTGATCTGCAGCATCAGTGGAGAGAGAAACAAGAGTTAATGGTTTGAGTCAAATATGACTTTTGTTCAGAGCATACATGTGATGTTCTAACGATGTTAGGGGTGTGGGTTTTAACAAAAAGAAAAGTTGTGGTTTACTCACATAGATTCGAACCAACAACAGCAAGGTTTATTGTAAGAGATGTTCTCTGCATTGCACAGAGTACAAACTGAAAGTAAAACAACAGCCTCTGCAACACCCTGATGACATCACCATCAAATCATGTGACTGGCTCTTAAAGCAATCAGCAGCCACTTAAATATATAACAACACTGAACAGCATATTATGAGAGGGGCAGCCCCCCCTCACTCAGATTCAAAGTCAGCATGAGGCAGTCGCTCCATGCCTGCCAGCCCCACAGTCATGATATGGCACTGCAGGAGGCCTGAATTGGGCAGTGTGGAACTTCTGCGTCTCACTGGGTGGGAAATTCTGCCTTTGGGAGTGACTGGCCAAACAGATTAATAATGATTGTAATTGCAATAATAATCAAAGTAGTAATGGAACTTAAAAAAACTAAAGATGTGGCAAGTAAAAGTATGAACAGCAGAATCTTGAACAGCTGCCATCCAAAAGCAAAGAAAAATTAATTTAAAAACCTGTAAAGAGAAAGGAAATAACATTTTATTTGATTTTGATTTGATTTATTATTGTCACATGTATTAGTATACAGTGAAAAGTATTGTTTCTTGCGTGCTATATCCAAAAAGCATACCGTTCATAGAGTACATTAGGGAGAAGAAAGCTGGAGGTGCAGAATATAGTGTTACTGTCATAGCTAGGGTGTAGGAGAAAGATCAACTTAATATAAGGTAGGTCCTTTCAAAAATCTGATGGCAGTAGGGAAGAAGCTGTTCTTGAGTTGGTTGGTATGTGATCTCAGACTTTTGTATCTTTTCCCCAACGAACGAAGGTGGAAGAGAGTATGTCTGTGGTGTGTGGGGTCCTTAATTCTGCTGGCTGCTTTTCCAAGGCAATGGGAAGATATTATGGGTTGAAATTGTTGAACTCGGTGTTGAATCTGGAAGACTGGAAAGTATGTTAATTTGAGTTATTTTGTTTGGTTAGCATGAAAAGAAATATCTAATTGAAAGATGAGGTGCTGTTTCTCATGTCTATATTAAGCTTCATTGGAACATTGCAATAGGCTGAGGACAGAGAGGTCAGTTGAGAGAGAGCTAGGGAATTAAATGACAGGTGACTCGAATGTCACAGTCATGTGTCTGAACTGAGGTTTTCTGCAAAGCAGCCACCCAATCTGTGCGTGTCTCCCCAGTGTAGAATCGTGAGTAATGAATGCAGTACACTAAATTGAAAGAAGTAACACAAATCACTGTTTCACTTGGAATGAGTGTTTGGGGCTTTTGAGAAAGAGAGAAGAAGCCATTTTTTTTTTCATGCTTACATATAATGTGCCATCAGAAAGTGATGAGAGTGGCCCAGGGTGTTATGGAGGTAATGATCCTCACGGAATGCTGAAAGAGGAGGGGAAGATGGGTTTAGTGGTGGCAATAGCTGGAGGAGCTCGGAATAGCAGTGGACGATCTGTTGAATAGGAGGCTGATGAAGTGAAAAATTAGGACAAGGGACTGTCGAGAATAAAGAATTGATGAGCCCCTTGACCATCACCATCCCATTTCCATCACTTAAGCTCTCAACCTTTCCTCTGCCTCCCAGAACCATGATGTCCTAACAGTCCACCCCACCAACCTTCTTGTCCAATGAATTAACCTCTGCATTAGGGTGGCACAGTGGTTAGTACTGCTGCTTCAGAGTGCCAGGGACCTGGGTTTGATTCCCGACTTGGGTCACTGTCTGTGTGGAGTTTGCACATTCTCCTCATGTCTGCATGGGTTTCCTCCAGAAGTCCGGTTTCCTCCCACAGGTCAAAGATGTGCGGGTTAGGTGGACTGGCTATGCTAAATTGCCCCTTAGTGTCAGCGGGACTAGCGAGGAGAAATGCATGTGGTTATTGGGATAGGGCCTGGGTGGGACTGTGGTCAGTGCAGACTTGATGGGCCTTCTTCTGCACTGTAGGATTCTATGATTCTCCAGTGTGATGCTCCCATCTTCTTCTCCCATCACCTTTCAGCATTTTAAAGGCAACTGTTGCACCCTGGACCACTGCTCATTCCAAAATTCCTCCCCTTTCCAAAGCTTCTTTCCATGCACGTGCAGGAGATATAAGACCTGCCCTCTTACCTTCTCACTCCTCAACCTCCAAGGCTCTGAGCACTCCTTCCAGGAGAAACAATACTGTACTTGCAATGTAAAATATTGTATTCAGTGCTCAGAATACAGTCCACTCGACATTGGAGAGAGCAAATGCAGATTGGGCGACTGCTTTTCAGAGCGCATCTGCTCATTCTCGGCAATACCGAGTTTCTGGTTGCCTACCATTTTAATTTTCCACTTTCCTCTCTCACTGACTTCACTGTCCTTGATTCAATGAGACAGAATTGTCTCAGAATTGACAGAGAGACTATTGTCATCGCACCAGTTCACCAGATTTTCTATCTCATTCCTGTATTCTGTCTCGTCATTGTTTGAGATCCGACCTATCACGGTATTGTCATCAGCAAACTTGAAATTCAAGCTGGAGGGGAATCTGGCCAGTTGTAGGTGTAGGAGTATAGTAGGGGGCTGAGGACACAGCCTTGTGGGGCATCAGTATTGACGATGATCATGGAGGAGGTATTGTTGCCTATCCTTACTGATTGTGGTCTGTGAGTTAGGAAGTTCAAGATCCAGTCGCAGAGGGAGGAGCTGAGGCCCAGGCCATGAAGATGGGAGATGAGTTTTGTTGGAATTTCAATGGGAAATCCCATTACCAGCAGCGAGACCAGAAAATCCTGCTGCCGGCAAGTGGCAGGTTGCTTCCCGCACAAGAAACATGGGATGGAGGGAGCCAGAGAATCCCGTCTATTATCGTTCTCACTACAAGATCTGTTCCCTAGCCGCCATGCCATCGCCTTATATCAGGCTGGTCCATTCTTCTCTCTTGGAGGGCGGGGGGTCGGGGGGGGGGGGGGGGGGTTCACATTTCCAATTTTTTCTCACTCAAAGGACCAATGAGCAAGTTTTGGAAAGCTTATGATTGATGGAGCAGCTGTTTGCAACACCCAATTTACCTGTTTGACCGGCATTGTGAAACTGACTAAGGGGGCCACAAAGAATAACTTTGGGGTCCACATCTGGCCCTTGGGCTGCCAGTGGGACAATCCTGCTCTATATAAATACAAGTTGTTATTGTTTCACAATGACTGAAGAAATTACTCATTGTAGAGAAATGAATGAGTCAACAGCAAGCTGGATTAAATTACACTTTCTAGACGAAGTGCTGGGTGTGTACTGTGCTCTAATGTCCTGATGGTGAGGATAAAAAGCTTTTCCTTCATTTGCACGACAGTGGTGTCAGCAGATTTAGCTAATCATTTTATAGCAAGGAACTGTCTGTTCCTGTGAGATGATGGCGTCTGTGAGATGATGGCAGATGCCATCATCTCACGTGAGAACACCATCCACCAGGTACACGATACATACTCTTGCAACTCGGCCAACGTTGTCTACCTGATACTCTGCAGGAAAGGATGTCCCGAGGCATGGTACATTGGGGAAACCATGCAGACGCTGCGACAACGGATGAATGAACACCGCTCGACAATCACCAGGCAAGACTGTTCTCTTCCTGTTGGGGAGCACTTCAGCGGTCACGGGCATTCGGCCTCTGATATTCGGGTAAGCGTTCTCCAAGGCAGCCTTCATGACACACAACGGCGCAGAGTCGCTGAGCGGAAACTGATAGCCAAGTTCCGCACACATGAGGACGGCCTCAACCGGGATATTGGGTTCATGTCACACTATTTGTAATCCCCACAGCCTGCCTGGACCTGCAGAGTTTCACTGGATGTCCTGTCTGGAGACAATACACATCTCTTTAGCCTGTCTTGATGCTCTCTCCACTCACATTGTTTTGTATCTTAAAGACTTGATTAGCTGTAAGTATTCGCATTCCAATCATTATTCATGTAAATTGAGTTTGTGTCTTTATATGCCCTGTTTGTGAACAGAATTCCCATTCACCTGAAGAAGGGGCTTGGCGCACCGAAAGCTTGCGTGGCTTTTGCTACCAAATAAGAACATAAGAACATAAGAAATAGGAGCAGGAGTAGGTCATCTAGCCCCTCGAGCCTGCCCCGCCATTCAATAAGATCATGGCTGATCTGACGTGGATCAGTACCACTTACCCGCCTGATCCCCATAACCCTTAATTCCCTTACCGATCAGGAATCCATCCATCCGCGCTTTAAACATATTCAGCGAGGTAGCCTCCACCACCTCAGTGGGCAGAGAATTCCAGAGATTCACCACCCTCTGGGAGAAGAAGTTCCTCCTCAACTCTGTCTTAAACCGACCCCCCTTTATTTTGAGGCTGTGTCCTCTAGTTTTAACTTCCTTACTAAGTGGAAAGAATCTCTCCGCCTCCACCCTATCCAGCCCCCGCATTATCTTATAAGTCTCCATAAGATCCCCCCTCATCCTTCTAAACTCCAACGAGTACAAACCCAATCTCCTCAGCCTCTCCTCATAATCCAAACCCCTCATCTCAGGTATCAACCTGGTGAACCTTCTCTGCACTCCCTCCAATGCCAATATATCCTTCCTCATATAAGGGGACCAATACTGCACACAGTATTCCAGCTGCGGCCTCACCAATGCCCTGTACAGGTGCATCAAGACATCCCTGCTTTTATATTCTATCCCCTTCGCAATATAGGCCAACATCCCATTTGCCTTCTTGATCACCTGTTGTACCTGCAGACTGGGCTTTTGCGTCTCATGCACAAGGACCCCCAGGTCCCTTTGCACGGTAGCATGTTTTAATTTGTTTCCATTGAGATAGTAATCCCATTTGTTATTATTTCCTCCAAAGTGTATAACCTCGCATTTCTCAACGTTATACTCCATTTGCCATATCCTCGCCCACTCACTCAGCCTGTCCAAATCTCTCTGCAGATCTTCTCCGTCCTCCACACGATTCACTTTTCCACTTATCTTTGTGTCGTCTGCAAACTTCGTTACCCTACACTCCGTCCCCTCCTCCAGATCATCTATATAAATGGTAAATAGTTGCGGCCCGAGTACCGATCCCTGCGGCACGCCACTAGTTACCTTCCTCCAACCGGAAAAACACCCATTTATTCCGACTCTTTGCTTCCTGTCGGATAGCCAGTCCCCAATCCACTTTAACACACTACCCCCAACTCCGTGTGCCCTAATCTTCTTCAGCAGCCTTTTATGGGGCACCTTATCAAACGCCTTTTGGAAATCCAAAAACACCGCATCCACCGGTTCTCCTCCATCAACCGCCCTAGTCACATCTTCATAAAAATCCAACATGTTCGTCAAGCACGACTTTCCCCTCATGAATCCATGCTGCGTCTGATTGATCGAACCATTTCTATCCAGATGCCCTGCTATCTCCTCTTTAATAATGGATTCCAGCATTTTCCCTACTACAGACGTTAAGCTGACCGGCCTATAGTTACCCGCCTTTTGTCTCCTTCGTTTTTTAAACAGCGGCGTAACATTAGCCGTTTTCCAATCAACCGGCACTACCCCAGAATGCAACGAGTTTTGATAAATAATCACTAACGCATCCACTATTACCTCTGACATTTCTTTCAATACCCTGGGATGCATTCCATCCGGACCCGGGGACTTATCCACCTTCAGTCCCATTAGTCTACCCAGCACTGCCTCTCTGGTAACATTAATTGTATTAAGTATTTCTCCTGCTGCCAACCCTCTATCGTTAATATTTGGCAAACTATTTGTGTCCTCCACCGTGAAGACCGACACAAAAAACTTATTTAAAGACTCAGCCATAACCTCATTTCCCACTATTAACTCCCCCCTCTCGTCCTCCAAGGGTCCAACATTCACTCTAGCCACTCTATTCCTTTTTATATATTTATAAAAACTTTTACTATCATTTTTTATATTAATTGCTAGCCTAGCTTCATAGTCTATCCTTCCTTTCTTTATCGCTTTCTTAGTCTCTCTTTGTTGTTTCTTAAATTTTTCCCAATCACTTGTTTCTCCACTATTTTTGGCCACTCTGTACGCAGCTGTTTTTATTTTAATACTCTCCTTTATTTCCTTCGTTATCCACGGCTGGTTCTCCCTTTTCTTACAATCCTTGTTTTTTGCTGGAATATATTTTTGCTGAGAACTGAAAAGGATCTCCTTAAAAATCCTCCACTGTTCCTCAGCTATCCTACCTGCCAGCCTGCTCTCCCAGTCTACCTTAGCCAATTCATCCCTCATCCTATCATATTTCCCTCTGTTCAAACAGAGGACACTGGTTTGGGACCAAACTTTCTCCTCTTCCATCTGAATCAGAAATTCGACCATATTGTGGTCACTAGACCCAAGAGGGTCCTTCACAATAAGATCCTTAATTCTACCTACCTCGTTACACAATACCAGATCCAAAATAGCTCGTTCCCTCGTCGGTTCCGTAACATGCTGTTCAAGGAAACCATCCCGACAGCATTCTAAGAACTCTTCCTCCATTCCACCCTTACCGACTTGAGTCTGCCAGTCAATGTGCATGTTGAAGTCCCCCATGATTATTGCCGTTCCGTTTTTACACGCATCCCTTATCTGCTTGTTTATAGCCCTCCCTACCTCAACATTATTATTCGGGGGCCTATATACCACACCTACTAGTGTCTTTCTCCCTCTACTATTCCTCATCTCTACCCATAATGATTCCACGTTTTGTTCCTCAGAGCCTATGTCATCCCTCAGTACTACCCTGATATTATCTCTTATTAATAGCGCGACCCCACCACCTTTTCCTTCCTGTCTATTCTTCCTAAACGCCTGATACCCCTGGATATTCATCTCCCAGTCCTGGTCACCTTTCAGCCACGTTTCTGTAATGGCCACTAGATCGTACCCACTCGTGCTGATTTGCACCATCAACTCATTTACCTTGTTCCGAATGCTTCGTGCATTCAGGCAAAGTGTCCTTATTCCAGCTTTTATCTGGACCCGCTTTGATGAGTCGCGAACACCCTCTCCCTCTACTCCCTTATCTAAATTACCGCCTTCATTCACTTGCACCCTCTCCTCTACCATTAATTTTGTAATTCCCCTTACCCCTGCATCCTCCACCCCATCAATTAGTTCCTTGATCCTAGTCAACTCTTCTAGCTCCCCTCCCCCCAACCTATCTAGTTTAAATTCTCCCCAGTAACCTTAGCCAACCTACCGGCCAGGATATTGGTCCCCATGTGATTCAAGTTCCACCCGTTTTTTGTATACAGATCACCCCTGCCCCTAAAGAGGTCCCAATGGTCCAGGAACCTGAATCCCTGCCCCCTGCACCAGTCCCTCAGCCACACATTCATCTTCCACCTCACTCCATTCCTGCCCTCACCTTCCCGTGGCACAGGTAGTAATCCTGAGATTACTACCTTTGCTTTCCTCTTTCTCAGCTGTCTCCCTAATTCCCTGTACTCCCTTTTCATGACCCCTTCTCCCTTCCTACCCACATCAGCGGTACCAATATGTACCGCTACCTCAGGTTCCTCTCCCTCCCACCTCAGGATTTCCGGGACGCGACTAGCGACATCCTGGATCCCGGCCCCAGGGAGGCAGACCACCATGCGAGAATCCCGCCTACCTCCGCAGAAACGCCTGTCTGTCCCCTTCACCATCGAGTCCCCGATTAATACCGCCTTCCTCCTCTTTTCCTTAGCCCTCTGAGTTACAGGGCTGGACTCCACTGCGGAGACACGGCCACTGCTGCTTCCCCCAGGCGGGCTGTCCCCCCCAGCAGTACTCAAGCAGGAGTACTTGTTGTGCAGAGGCAAATCCACTGGGGTGCTCTCAACCACCCTAGCCTTACCCTTCCTGGCCATCACCCACTTGGCCTCCTCCCGTTGCCCTGGTGTGACCACCTGATGATAGCTCTTGTCTATCACCTCCTCATTCTCCCTCATCAGCCTAAGATCCTCGAGCTGCAGTTCCAGCTCCCTAACACAGTCCCTCAGGAACCGCAGCTCGACACACCCCTCACAGATGTGGATGTCCGGGAGGCCAGATGCCTCCAGGACCTCCCACATCCTACACTGGGAACAACACACTGGTTTCACACTCATACTGGACACTTTATGTCAAGTAAGACAGTGAAAAGTTAATAAGAGTGTAAGGAAACAAAAACTCACCCCTGCTCGTCCAAGCCCTGTGAGCCAAAGCCCTTACAGCTCACTCAACTTCCCATTCACTCTGCTGCCCGCTACGATGCTGCCCGCTGTATACTTTGGTGCGCTTTTAAACCCTCCAAAAACTTCCCCAGGCCTCTCCTGGCCCGACTTCCGGTTTTGAAAAAAACCTCCGATTTTAAACCCAAAATTAACTGGAAAAATAAATAATTAATTAAAGTCAGAAAACCCACTCTCTTACCCTCAGCCTGCTCCTGGGAACAAATCCCTGATATTAACAACTGATATTAAACCCAAACAACTGAGATTAAACCCAAACAACTGAGATTAAACCCAGAACAACTGATATTAAACCCAAACAACTGAGATTAAACCCAAAACAACTGAGATTAAACCTAAACAACTGATATTAAACCCAAACAACTGAGATTAAACCCAGAACAACTGATATTAAACCCATACAACTGATATTAAACCCAAACAACTGAGATTAAATCCAAACAACTGATATTAAACCCAAACAACTGAGATTAAACCCAAACAACTGATATTAAATCCAAACAACTGAGATTAAACCCAAACAACTGAGATTAAACCCAAACAACTGAGATCAAACCCAAACAACTGAGATTAAATCCAAACAACTGAGATTAAATCCAAACAACTGAGATTAAATCCAAACAACTGAGATTAAATCCAAACAACTGATATTAAACCCAAACCACTGAGATTAAACCCAAATAACGGAGAGTAAACCCAAACAACTGAGATTAAATCCAAACAACTGAGATTAAACCCACAACAACTGGGTTTAAACCCAAACAACAAGGCTGGTGAGCCTTGCATCAATGGTAGGGAAATTATTGGAGAGGATTCTTCGAGACAGGATTTATCCCCACTTGGAAATAAGTGGACGTATTAGTGAGAGGCAACATGGTTTTGTGAAGGGGAGGTCGTGTCTCACAAACTTGATCGAGTTTTTCGAGGAAGTGACGAAGATGATTGATGAGGGTAGGGCAGCGGATGTTGTCTGCATGGACTTCAGTCAGGCCTTTGACAAGGTCCCTCATGGCAGGCTGGTGCAGAAGGTGAAGTCGCATGGGATCAGAGGTGAGCTGGCAAGGTGGATACAAAACTGGCTCGGTCAAAGAAGACAGAGGGTAGCAGTAGAAGGGTGCAGCTTTATAGAACCTTAGTTAGGCCGCACTTGGAGCATAATGTTCAATTTTGGTCGCCACACTGCCAGAAGGATGTGGAGGCTTTGCAGAGGGTACAGAAAAGATTTACCAGGATGTTGCCTGGTATGGAGGGCGTCAGCTATGAGGAGAAGTTGGAGAAACTTGGGCGGCACGGTAGCACAGTGGTTAGCACTGCTGCTTCACAGCTCCAGGGTCCCGGGTTCGATTCCCGGCTCGGGTCACTGTCTGTGTGGAGTTTGCACATTCTCCTCGTGTCTGCGTGGGTTTCCTCCGGGTGCTCCGGTTTCCTCCCACAGTCCAAAGATGTGCGGGTTAGGTTGATTGGCCAGGTTAAAAATTGCCCCTTTGAGTCCTGGGATGCGTAGGTTAGAGGGATTAGCGGGTAAATATGTGGGGGTAGGGCCTGGGTGGGATTGCGGTCGGTGCAGATTCGATGGGCCGAATGGCCTCCTTCTGCACTGTAGGGTTTCTATGATTTCTATGATTTCTTTTCTAAACTTGGTTTGTTTTTACTGGAACGACGGAGGTTGAGGGGTGACCTGATAGAAGTCTATGAGATTATGAGAGGCATGGACAGAGTGGATAGTCAGAAGCTTTTTCCCAGGGTGGAAGAGTCAATTACTAGGGCGCACAGGTTTAAGGTGTGAGGGGCAAGGTTTAAAGGAGATGTACGAGGCAGATTTTTTACACAGAGGGCGGTGGGTGCCTGGAACTTGTTGCCAGGCGAGGTAGTGGAAGCAGATACGATAGTGACTTTTCAGGGGTGTCTTGGCAAATACATGAATAGGATGGGAATAGAGGGATATTGTCCCCGGAAGGGTAGGGGGTTTTAGTTAAGTTGGGTAGCATGGTCGGTGCAGGCTTGGAGGGCCGAAGGACCTGTTCTTGCGCTGTAATTTTCTTTGTTCTTTGCTCCTTAATTTACATTCTGCATCTGCTTATTATTCTACATCGAGGATATGCAGGCACCATTAAATGAACAACAAGATATTCATTTAATAATATCCGCTCTAAAAAATATATCCACTTTCGATAACGCAGTTGCTGTAGTTAAAAGGGGCTCGACTAGTATATTTGCATATATTTTTCTTCCAAACCTCACTTTCTTCCAAAAGAAAAGTGGAAGACAAAGCTTCTTTGGATGGCACCGAAAATAGGAGTCTCCAGTGTGGAAAAAGTTCAGCTATTTATCTTCACAGATAAACAGACAGACACTGGGGCAGCTCTTTCTGTTAACTTTCAACCCCTTCTTTGTATATTCTAAATGGAAACCGGAATCCGCTGGTCCACCTAGGCATTACATACAGGATCTTTTGAGATGAGATGGCCATTATGTCCCTTTGTCTTTACCGGAGATGATAATCAATATTTGAATGCTTTTAGAAGTACCTTGTCTGGAAACGGGGAGGAACTCTATTGTTCCTGAGAGAATCATCCTGTAGCCATTCCTGTCAGTGGTCGACTGTAAATTTTCAGCCATCTTTAGAAATCCATTTTTAGAAATGAAACTCGGGTCTTATTTAAAATCCTACATTTCCATGTGTAATTCCAAGTTTTTTTTCTCCATCATTATGACCCTATTTGTGTTTCATCTTCACAGTTTATTTATTTTGTTTTGAATGTTATGTGCATTCAGATACCGAATCATTAGTTTTGTCCTTTTATTATTTTTGTAACCTCTAGCCTTAACTGCTGATTTACTCTTAGATTTATATTCTCTATCAGGGTCTGTTTTTCCTTTCATATATTAATATGTGAAAAGAAAAACATAAAAAAAGGAGAGACATATTAAATTGTCTCTCATGCCTTTGATTTACCATTTTTTTCTAAATTTGATCAGAAGGCCCCACTATTTCATTTCTTACCCTCTTTAGTTCCCTCATTATGTGGCTCATTAGAACACCTGGCCCCAGTAACATTGAAGTATAGACCATTTCAACCATACAGACCTGATTTTCCCCAGTACTGGTGCTAGTGCCCCACTAACTGGAACAGCCTTTTACCACACCAGTCTTTGAATCACGCATTCATATCCTGAATTTTGTTTACCCTACGCCAGTTAGGCAAGATGTCAAAGTAACAGGGTTGTTGTGGTGGGTGATTTTAACTTCCCGTATGTTGACTGGGACTCGCTTAGTGGTAGGGGCGTGGATGTGGTAGAGTTTATAAGGAGCATCCAGGAGGGCTTCTTGAAACTGTATGTAGATAGTCCAACTAAGGAAGGGGACGTACTGGACCTAATATTGGGGAATAAGCCTGGCCAGGTGGTCAATGTTTCAGTAGAGGAGTGGTTCGGGAACAGTGACCACAATTCAGTAAGCTTTAGGGTAGTGATGGATAAAGATAAGTGTACTCCTCAGGTCAAGGTGCTAAATTGGGGGAAGGCTAATTACAACAATATTAGGCAGGAACTGAAGAATGTAGATTGGGGGTAGATGTTTGAGGGCAAATCAACATCTGGCATGTGGGAGGTTTTCAAGTGTAAGTTGATAGGAATTCATGACCGACACGTTTCTGTAAGGATGAAGGATAAGTATGGCAAGTTTCAGGAACCTTGGATAACGAGAGATATTGTGAGCCTAGTCAAAAAGAAAAAGGAAGGATTTGTCAAGGCTAGGAAGCTGGGAACACACAAAGCAAGTATGGAACATAAGGAAAGTAGAAAGAAACTTAAGCAAGGTGTCAGGAGGGCTAAAAGGGGTCATGAAAAGTCATTGGCCAGCAGGATTATGGAAAATCCCAAAGCTTTTTATACATATAAAGAGGGAAAACAGGGAGAGGGTTGGCCCAATCAAGGACAGGGGAGGGAATCTATGCTTGGAGCCAGAGGAAATGGGTGAGTTATTAAATTACTATTCACCAAAGAGAAGGACTTGGTGGATGATGAGTCTGGGGAAGGGTGTGTAGATAGTTTGAGTCATGTTGAGATTGAAAAGGAGGGGGTATTGTGGATCTTGAGGAACACTAAGGTAGACAAGTCTCCAGGGCCTGATGGGATATACCCCAGAATACTGAGAGGCAAGGGAGGAAATTGCACATATAAAGAAACACTATTGACATTGATATAAGAATTTGGGCGTAATTAAAATTTAGGACTGATGGTATAATTAGTCAATTTAACTTTGTACCCCAAACTTACAGTTTATACAGGTTTCACTGAGCTGACCTACAAGATACAATCAGATGCAGTGAATCAAAGTAGAATTTATGGAGCATGAATGGTAAATACACTTAACAAAAAGCAGTAAAGACAACATGTATCAACCCTCAAAGGTGCGGATCCTTTGAGTGCTAACAGAAAAGTTAAAAGGGGTGACCTTAAACTTCTCTTCCCGCCAGTTGATGGGCGGGGCATGCCCAATTTCTCACCTATTGCAATCTTACCGGCCTCGGATATCCAGCGAGATCAGCCTCGTGCCCAGGAAGGGAATGAGAATGATTATAACATTCAAATCTATTTTAATGTGGATTCAAGTGTTATTAGTGAGTCCGGGACGCAATCATCTGGGCTCACTTGCCTTAGCAGCCGCGCTGGGGAAGGTCCTAACCGACGGGGATCACATATGGTCCCCATCAAAAGAGACCTGTTGTGATGGCCTCACCAGTAGGACCAGAGACCATTGAGGCCCCCAGGAGGTTGGGGGTAAGGGAGAGGGTAGTGTCCCTTGGCCAGTGCCAGCCTAGCACCCTGGCAGTGCCAGTGATGGTGCCAAGGAGGCCAGGCCTAAGGGGAGGTGGAGGGAAGCTGCACACCCTGCAACTGGGGCTTGGCAATCGACTGGGATAGGGAGACAGGGCCAGGACAGGGGGTGGGAGCAAAGGGGTGTTCACAGAACAGAGATCTGTGCATGTGCGATTACGCTCTCTACTATGAGATGCCAGCTTTCCAGCGAGCTTCGGCCCCACCCCTTCCCCTGCTGGCCTGACACAGATTTAGCATTATTTTTTGCAGGGTGGCATAAGATTGGACTTGTGGCCTCACCACTAAAAAAACAGATCTGAAACTCTCCCACTTGAATATTTGTACAAGACTTAGAATGTTATTGCAAGTTTTTCTCTTCATCCTCGTTTGAACTATGTCTTAGGAGAGTTGGCATCATAGCAGCAATGCGATAACTGGGACAATGATGTCTCAGAACCGTTCATATTTATCCCTAAGTTTTGGTCTGCTTGTGCCATATTTGGACATTGGTTGTTTTAACTCTTTCAGGTGGTTAAAAGTTAGGTCCCGAGCTTTATCCCCACTTCCATGGTTCAAGTAACATAGTAAGAAGACTCACAACACCAGATTAAAGTCCAACAGGTTTATTTGGCAGCACTAGCTTTCGGAGTCTCAGGTTCCTTCATCAGGTGAGTGAGGACTTGTGTTCACAAACAGGTCATATACAGACACAAACTCAATTTATAAGATAATGGTTGGAATGCGAGTCTTTACAGGTAATCAAGTCTTAAAGGTACAGACAATGTGAGTGGAGACAGGGCCAAGCACAGGTTAAAGAGGTGTGTATTGTCTCCAGCCAGGGCAGTTAATGAGAGTTTGCAAGCCGAGGCAAGTCATGGGGGTTACAGATAATGTGGGATGAACCCAAGATCCTGGTTGAGGCCGTCCTCGTGTGTGGAACTTGGCTATCAGTTTCTGCTCAGCGATTCTGCGTTGTCGTGTGTCGTGAGGGCCGCCTTGGAGAACGCTTACCCGAAGATCAGAGGCTGAATGCCCGTGACTGCTGAAGTGTTCCCCGACTGGAAGGGAACACTCCTGCCTGGTGATTGTCGAGCGGTGTTCATTCATTTGTTGTCATAGCATCTGCATGGTCTCCCCAACGCACCATGTCTCGGGACATCCTTTCCTGCAGCGTATCAGGTACACAATGTTGGCCGAGTCGCACAATCTCAAACAAACCATTGCCCGCAGCAAACTACCCAGCCTTCAGGAGAACCGTGACCACACAACCCTGCCACTGCAACCTCTGCAAGACGTGCCAGATCATCGACACGGATGCCATCATCTCATGTGAGAATACCATCTACCAGGTACACAGTACATACTCTTGCGACTCGGCCAACGTTGTCTACCTGATACACTGCAGGAAAGGATGTCCCGAGGCATGGTGCGTTGGGGAGACCATGCAGATGCTACGACAATGAATGAATGAACACCGCTTGACATTCACCAGGCAGGAGTGTTCCCCTCCAGTCAGGGAACACTTCAGCAGTCACGGGCATTCAGCCCCTGATCTTCGGGTAAGCGTTCTCCAAGGTGGCCTTCACAACACACGACAACGCAGGATCGGCGAGCAGAAACTGATAGTCAAGTCCTGCACACATGAGGACGGCCTCAACTGGGATCTTGGATTCATGTCACACTATCTGTAACCCCCACGACTTGCCTCGGCTTGCAAAATCTCACTAACTCTCCTGGCTGGAGACAATACACAGCTCTTTAACCTGTGCTTGGCCTTCTCTCCACTCACATTGTCTGCACCTTTAAGACTTGATTACCTGAAAAGACTCGCATTCCAACCATTATCTTGTAAATTGAGTTTGTGTCTGTATATGACCTGTTTGTGAACATAAGTCCTCACTCACCTGATGAAGGAGCCTGAGACTCCGAAAGCTCGTGCTGCCAAATAAACCTGTTGGACTTAAACCTGGTGTTGTGAGACATCTTATTGTGCTTACCCCAGTCCAACACCGGCATCTCCACATCAAGTTACATAGCCAGTAACTAAACTACACATGCTTATTCCTTGTATTCAATGTTAGCTCGAGACATTACATGAATTAGAAGTACAAATGACAATCCCATAAAACAAATTTCACTCTTATTACAAAATGCAGCTTGTCGGTTTTTTCAAGTTGTTTCCAGATTTTTGCAGACTAGTCATGTATGTCCTGAAAGATATTTTTACTAGTGTTAAACAGTTTCTCATGGTGAAACAGGAACTGCAGCAAATAAGATGTCTTATTTGCCTTACTCTTGGATTAAAGTTCAATGATCAATAGTTAGAAAATTATTCTGATTAGAAGGTATGTGTGTTGGTCCTAGCATTTATCACTTTGTGAGTGATTCATGGTGAGATTTTTTACGAGGCCTTGAGTGTGTCTTAAAAACAAAGGGATGCTTTGAATGCTTCAGATATACAGGCAAGCTAACTCTTATCAGCAAGACAGTTCTTCACAAAGTACTAACAGCCTTGAATTGTTTTTAAGCTGTTGCACAGCTGCAATTATTGAAAGTACTGTTTTTAACTGTATAATTGCCACTCTCAGCAGGCAATAACTTCAGCTAGTCTATTTAAAATGTGGTTAGTATAAGATCACAAAATGTTAATCCCAATTATTATAAAATCCTAAAATAGTAGATTATCAAATGCTTACACTGATGGTGGGGTTGTAGAGTTAGGAGCTATACTTTTAGAACATAGAACATAGAACAATACAGCACAGAACAGGCCCTTCGGCCCACGATGTTGTGCCGAGCTTTATCTGAAACCAAGATCAAGCTATCCCACTCCCTATCATCCTGGTGTGCTCCATGTGCCTATCCAATAACCGCTTAAATGTTCCTAAAGTGTCTGACTCCACTATCACTGCAGGCAGTCCATTCCACACCCCAACCACTCTCTGCGTAAAGAACCTACCTCTGATATCCTTCCTATATCTCCCACCATGAACCCTATAGTTATGCCCCCTTGTAATAGCTCCATCCACCTGAGGAAATAGTCTTTGAACGTTCACTCTATCTATCCCCTTCATCATTTTATAAACCTCTATTAAGTCTCCCCTCAGCCTCCTCCGCTCCAGAGAGAACAGCCCTAGCTCCCTCAACCTTTCCTCATAAGACCTACCCTCCAAACCAGGTAGCATCCTGGTAAATCTCCTCTGCACTCTTTCCAGCGCTTCCACATCCTTCTTATAGTGAGGTGACCAGAACTGCACACAATATTCCAAATGTGGTCTCATCAAGGTCCTGTACAGTTGCAGTATAACCCCACGGCTCTTAAACTCCAACCCCCTGTTAATAAAAGCTAACACACTATAGGCCTTCTTCACAGCTCTATCCACTTGAGTGGCAACCTTTAGAGATCTGTGGATATGGACCCCAGGATCTCTCTGTTCCTCCACAGTCTTCAGAACCCTACCTTTGACCCTGTAATCCACATTTAAATGAGTCCTACCAAAATGAATCACCTCACATTTATCAGGGTTAAACTCCATTTGCCATTTTCTAATGTTTTACTTTATGAATAAGTCTAAAACTGAGTAAAGATTGACTTTTGGTCTCCTCCTTCACCAACTAGCTATAGTATGTTAAGACCATCAATACTATACACTTCTGAAGAGATCAGCAAGGATCTAATTGAATATTGGAAGGAGGCTTGAAGAGCTGTATGTATTACTCCTGTTCCTATGTTTCGAACAAAGTTTGACCCAAACGAAACATAGTCACAAGACTCAGAATAGTTCCAGATAGAACATAGAACATAGAACATTACAGTGCAGTACAGGCCCTTCGGCCCTCGATGTTGCGCCGACCAGTGAAACCAATCTAAAGCCCCTCTATTCTACACTATTCCAATATCATCCATATGTTTATCCAATAACCATTTGAATGCTCTCATTGTTGACGAGTCCACTACTGCTGCAGGCAGGGCATTCCACGCCCTTACTACTCTCTGAGGAAAGAACCTACCTCTGACATCTGTCCTATATCTCTCACCCCTCAATTTAAAGCTATGTCCCCTCGTATTAGCCATCACCATCTGAGGAAAAAGGCTCTCACTATCCACCCTATCTAATCCTCTGATCATCTTGTATGCCTCTATTGTCACCTCTTAACCTTCTCTCTAATGAAAACAACCTCAAGTCCCTCAGCCTTTCCTCATACGATTTTCCCACCATACCAGGCAACATCCTGGTAAATCTCCTCTGCACCCTTTCCAACACTTCCACATCTTTCCTATAATGCGGCGACCAGAACTGTACGCAATACTCCAAGTGCAGCCGCACCAGAGTTTTGTACAGTTGCAGCATGACCTCCTGGCTGCGAAACTCAATCCCTCTCCCAATAAAAGCCCACACACCGTACGCCTTCTTAACAACCCTATCAACCTGGGTGCCAACTTTCAGGGATCTATGCACATGGACACCCAGATCCCTCTGTTCATCCACACTACCAAGTATCTTACCATTAGCCCAGTACTCTGTATTCCTGTTACTCCTTCCAAAGTGAATCACCTCACACTTTTCCGCATTAAACTCCATTTGCCACCTCTCAGCCCAGCTCTGCAGCTTATCTATGTTCCTCTGTAACCTGCCACTTCCCTCCGCACTGTCTACAACTCCACCGACTTTACTGTCATCCGCAAATTTACTAATCCATCCTTCTACCCCCTCATCCAGGTCATTAATAAAAATGACAAACAGCAGTGGCCCCAAAACAGATCCTTGCGGTACACCACTAGTAACTGAACTCCAGGATGAATATTTCCCATCAACCACCACCCTTTGTTTTCTTACTGCTAGCCAATTCCTGATCCAAACCACTAAATCACCCTTAATCCGACGTGTCCATATTTTCTGCAAAAGCTTACCATGGGGAACCTTATCAAACGCTTTGCTGAAATCCATATACACCACATCAACCGCTTTTCCCTCATCCACCTCTTTGGTCACCTTCTCAAAGAACTCAATAAGGTTTGTGAGGCACGACCTACTCTTCACAAAACCGTGCTGACTATCCCTAATCAAATTATTCCTTTCGAGGTGATTATAAATCCTATCTCTTAGAATCCTTTCCAATACTTTGCCCACAACAGAAGTAAGGCTCACCGGTCTATCATTACCAAGGTTGTCCCTACTCCACTTCTTGAACAAGGGGACAACATTTGCTATCCTCCAGTCTTCTGGCACTGTTCCTGTAGACAATGACGACACAAAGATCAAAGCCAAAGGCTCTTCAATCTCCTCTCTCGCCTCCCAGAGAATCCTAGGATAAATCCCATCCGGCCCAGGGGACTTATCTATTTTTACCCTTTACAGAATTGCTAACATCTCCTCCTTATGAACCTCAATCCCGTCCAGTCCAACAGCCTGCATCTCAGTACTCCCCTCGACAACTCTGTCCCTCTCCTGTGTGAATACCGATGAAAAATATTCATTTAGTGCCTCTCCTATCTCTTCAGACTCCACGCACAACTTCCCACTACTGTCCTTGACTGGCCCTAATCTTACCCTAGTCATTCTTTTACTCCTGACATACCTATAGAAAGCTTTAGGGCTTTCCTTGATCCTACCTGACAAAGACTTCTCATGTCCCCTCCTGGCTCTTCTTAACTCTTTCTTTAGGTCCTTCCTGGCTAACTTGTAACTCTCAAGCGCCCTAACTGAGCCTTCACGTCTCATCTTAACATAAGTCTCCTTCTTCCTCTTCACAAGAGATTCAACCTCCTCAGTCGTGTGAGCAGTCGTGTGAGGCAACCACGGTTGCCTCACACGACTGCTTCCTCCCTGCCTGACAGATGTTCCAATGAAAATTACAGTAAAATGAAAGAATTCCTGAAGGGAAACCATTAATGCTGACTTAAAATAGACAACAAGCAAAAGATGTTTGCTGAATTTTTTTTTTGCCATTGACAAGAGTCTTTCACAACTTCATGTATACTACTTACAGTGGCAACATTTCAGAGGAATCTTGACAAATGCATGAATAGGCAGAAAATAGACTGCATAGAGGCAAAACATCTTTAATTTAGGAAGGCATCATGTGTCGGCGCAGGCTTGGTGGGCCGAAGGGCCAATTCCTGTGCTGTACTGTTCTTTGTACTGACCATTATATGTTGGGCTGAGCTAAGGAAAGTGAAACATGGAAACCAGGCACCAAAAGTGCATGAGCCATTGCTGTGGTATATTTAACAAGAGCAGTTATTCCCCCTTGGGGCACAGTTTATGTTGTACATAGATGCTCCATTGAGTGTTGTTACAGATCAATGCCAAATATGTTAGCAATCTCAATTTCCTACAATGTCAGTTTCCAATCTTATTTGTGTACCAGGAAGGGAAATGTCATATGACAAGAAATCTCAGTCCGTCTCCCACACCTCCATCAGCAAGGTTAAGAAAAATATTTTGCCAAAGCCTGGAACCATTTCATTTGCCTTTCAATCTGTGTGAGAGATCTGGCACAGGCAAGAAGGAGAAGAAAAATGGCAACAATAATTTTTATGAAACATTGCGAAAAGTACATGAATAATATGATATACATTTAAATTGTGGAGATTGAGGGGGTAATTAACTTCTCCCATTTAGTACAAAATGAATGGCTTGGCAGTTCTGCTGTTTTGTATACCTTCTGTATTTAAAAAAAATCTGTATCTAGAACTTTGGACTTGACATAAAAAGCTTGCGCGCTGTCAAAAAATGAACCGCTCATGCAGCGTATGTGCTGAAATGGAATGCAAGATAATATTGATTTACATGTTGCTCAGACAGAACCAATGCCTTAAATGAGTAAAGGATCAATATCCTGATAAATGGAATACTTATTTTTTTTGTAGTTCTAATAGTACACACATGCACATACAGACCAATAGATATATAATAAATATGCTTCTAAATTCTTAAATTATCACTTAAGATCAATACAAATGGGTATCAACTTCATAAAAAACATTTAAATAAAAATATTATGAACCCCATTTTTGAAAAATGTCAAGTGTTACAGTGCTCCAATTCTGCCAACAATACCACATTTAATCTGTTTTAGTGATTGTTATTGGCAGGAGTGGTGCATTTTTCGAGAAAGAAAAATAATGTATGAATTGCACCTTTTGATTAGTATTGGTATCACTTCTGCTTAGATTTTTTGGTGTAAAGATTTCTGCAAATAATGTTAATCGTGACATGCATTTAGCACCTGAAGTTTGATTGCACAACAGTGAATAAGAGTAAGAGCAGGAATCATATTTTTAGGTTTCTTAATTTTTTAATGAAGGATTCCAAGGATCAATGTGCATTTACATTGCTAACAAAGGATTTTCTATGAAAATAAAAGCTGGCAATATTAAGGTTTCCCTGGCTTTTGAATCTCTTAACATGTTTTCAGTAGAAAATCTAAGCCTTGAAATTACAGTATGCATACTAGCATATGAAATGACTTTAATAGAAGAATCTGTTTATTTGAAATAAAGCCCTTAAAATTGTAGTTCAAGGAATATCATACAAATGCACGGAACTTTAGCATCACAGCATAATTTCAATGCCAAAATGTATTTTTCAGCTAATTAAATTGATTGTCAGTGATGCAGTTAAGAATTCCTTCCTACTGCAACTCATCAATATATACTCCCAGGCACTTATTGAATCTGTTTATTTGAATAGCTAAACTTGAGAGTGGAATTTTCCCACCTTGCGCTGCTGGTGATCGTTTCACATCTTCCTTTCTTCTGAGAGTACATAGCAAAAATTGGGGCATACGTAATGCACAGTATGGCCAATTTATTATTGAGCTCTACTGGTGGGTGAGTTTTGCCCCCATGAAAAGTGTGAAGTTAGGCAATTGTAGTTTAATTGGTTTTAATACCTGTTCCTGTATGTTAGAGTGAAAAGATTAAAGGGAGATTTAATAGGGGTGTTCAAAACTATGGATGGAATCTTACCAGAATTTGCCAAAGTATCAATTCCAGTGAGAAAACCGGTGTGAATCCTGCCGGTATTGGTGGCAGGAAATCTCACTGTACTTTGAGGCTCTTTATCAATTTTATTTCTCCATGTGAATCATGCCGTGCTCGTGGCAGCCTATCTGATTCGCTTGCCCCAGGATGATTTAATCACTGCAATTAATGGGGAGCTCCATATAAATGCCCCTCCAGCACTATTTCCAGATCCATTAAAGGGGATAGCTGGCAGAAAGCCAGTACCTCGATGCTCCAAGGGAGCCCTGACCACAGCCCTAGATGGTGTGCAGCAGAGGTGGGATGGCCTCTATCAATGGTCACATAAACGTCCTTCCAGCAAGATCAACACCTCTGCCTGGGAGGCAGTGGCATCTTCAGACAGTGCCAGCTCACTACAGAAGAGGATGGGGCAGCGGTGCCGCAAGAATGCGTGTGGCCAAATTCCCCTCCAACTAAATTTTGAAGTTTGCTGATGACACCACCGTAATGGATCGGATCTCAAACAATGACGAGACAGAGTACAGGAATAAGATAGAGAATCTGGTGAACTGGTGCGGCAACAATAATCTCTCCCTCAATGTCAAAAAACGAAGGAGATTGTCACCGACTTCAGGAAGCGTAGAGGAGAATGTGCCCCTGTCTACATCAATGGGGACAAAATAGAAAGGGTCGAGAGCTTCAAGTTTTTAGGTGTCCAGATCACCAACAACCTGTCCTGGTTCCCATTCCCGAAAGTATAGCTAAGAAAGCCCACCAATGCCTGAACTTGCTCAGAAGACCAAGGAAATTTGACATGTCAGCTATAGAACATAGAACAGTACAGCACAGAACAGGCCCTTCGGCCACGATGTTGTGCCGAGCTTTATCTGAAACCAAGATCAAGCTATCCCACTCCCTATCATCCTGGTGTGCTCCATGTGCCTATCCAATAACCACTTAAATGTTCCTAAAGTGTCTGACTCCACTATCACTGCAGGCAGTCCATTCCACACCCCAACCACTCTCTGCGTAAAGAACCTACCTCGGACATCCCTCCTATATCTCCCACCATGAACCCTATAGTTATGCCCCCTTGTAATAGCTCCATCCACCTGAGGAAATAGTCTTTGAATGTTCACTCTATCTATCCCCTTCATCATTTTATAAACCTCTATTAAGTCTCCGCTCCTCAGAGAACAGCCCTAGCTCCTTCAACCTTTCCTCATAAGACCTACCCTCCAAACCAGGCAGCATCCTGGTAAATCTCCTCTGCACTCTTTCCAGCGCTTCCACATCCTCCTTATAGTGAGGTGACCCGGACTGCACACAATATTCCAAATGTGGTCTCACCAAGGTCCTGTACAGTTGCGGCATAACCCCACGGCTCTTAAACTCCAACCCCCTGTTAATAAAAGCTAACACACTATAGGCCTTCTTCACAGCTCTATCCACTTGAGTGGCAACCTTCAGAGATCTATGGATATGGACCCCAGGATCTCTCTGTTCCTCCACAGTCTTCAGAACCCTACCTTTGACCCTGTAATCCACATTTAAATGAGTCCTACCAAAATGAATCACCTCACATTTATCAGGGTTAAACTCCATCTGCCATTTTTCAGCCCAGCTTTGCATCCTATCTATGTCTCTTTGCAGTCTACAACAGCCCTCCACCTCATCCACTACTCCACCAATCTTGGTGTCATCAGCAAATTTACTGATCCATCCTTCAGCCCCCTCCTCTAGGTCATTAATAAAAATCACAAAGAGCAGAGGACCAAGCACTGATCCCTGTGGCACTCCGCTCGCAACCTGCCTCCAGTCCGAAAATTTTCCATCGACCACCACCCTCTGTCTTCGATCAGACAGCCAGTTACCTATCCAATCGGCCAACTTTCCCTCAATCCCACACCTCTTTACTTTCATCATAAGCCGACCATGGGGGACCTTATCAAACGCCTTACTAAAATCCATGTATATGACATCAACTGCCCTACCTTCATCAACACACTTAGTTACCTCCTCAAAAAATTCTATCAAATTTGTGAGGCACGACTTGCCCTTCGCGAATCCGTGCTGACTATCCCGGATTAATCCGCATCTTTCTAAATGGTTGTTAATCCCATCCCTAAGGACCTTTTCCATCAATTTACCAACCACCGAAGTAAGACTAACCGGTCTATAATTACCAGGGTCATTTCTATTCCCTTTCTTAAACAGAGGAACAACATTCGCCACTTCCAGTCCTCTGGCACCATCCCCGTGGACAGCGAGGACCCAAAGATCAAAGCCAAAGGCTCTGCAATCTCATCCCTTGCCTCCCAAAGAATCCTAGAATATATTTCATCAGGCCCAGGGGACTTATCAACCTTCAGTTTACTCAAAACTGCCAGTACATCCTCCCTCCGAACAACTATTTCCTCCAGCCTATTAGCCTGTAACACCTTCTCTTCCTCAAAAACATGGCCCCTCTCCTTGGTGAACACTGAAGAAAAGTATTCATTCATCACCTCGCCTATCTCTACTGACTCCATACACAAATTCCCACTACTGTCCTTGACCGGCCCTAACCTCACCCTGCTCATTCTTTTATTCCTCACATAAGAGTAAAAAGCCTTGGGATTTTCCTTGATCCGACCCACCAAGGACTTCTCATGCCCCCTCCTAGCTCTCCTAAGCCCCTTTTTCAGCTCATTCCTTGCTAACTTGTAACCTTCAATCGAGCCATCTGAACCTTGTTTCCTCATCCCTACATAAGCTTCCCTCTTCCTTTTTACAAGACATTCCACCTCTTTTATGACTCTCGCCAACGTTTACAGATGCACCATGGAAAGCCTTCTTTCTGGTTGTATCACAGCTTGGTATGGCTCCTGCTCTGCCCAAGACTGCAAGAAACTACAAAGGGTTGCGAATGTAGCCCAATCCATCACGCAAACCAGCCTCCCATCCATTGACCCTGTCTACACTTCCCGCTGCCTCGGCAAAGCAGCCAGCATAATTAAGGACTCCACGCACCCAGACATTCTCTCTTCCACCTTCCTTCCATCGGGAAAAAGATACAAAAGTCAGGTCACATGCCAACTGACTCAAGAACCTACTGCCATCAGACTTTTGAATGGACCCACCCTGCATTAAGTTGATCTTTCTCTACACCCTAGCTTTGATTGTAACACTATTCAGATACGTAGATAATTGGAACACATTCTGGGGAAGGTGGGACCTGTACAAACAGGACGGGGTGCACCTGAACCAGAGGGGCACCAATATCCTAGGAGGGAAATTTGTTACGGCTCTTCAGGGGGGTTTAAACTAATTTGTCAGGGGAGTGTGAAAAGGAGTTGTAGTCCGGAGGTCAGTGAGGGTGGTGAGGTATTGGGGAAGGTATCAGGGTCAAGGGTGGGTACCGGTAGACAGGAAGGTGGGTTGAAGTGTGTCTACTTCAATGCAAGGAGCATCCGGAACAAGGTAGATGAACTTGGGGCGTGGATTGGTACTTGGGACTACGATGTTGTGGCCATTATGGAGACGTGGGTAGAACAAGGACAGGAATGGTTGTTGGACGTTCCGGGGTATAGATGTTTCACTAAGTGTAGGGAAGCTGGTAAAAGAGGTGGAGGAGTGGCATTGTTAATCAAGGATAGTTTAATGGCTGCGGAAAGGCACTTCGAGGGGGGTCTGCACACTGAGGTAATATGGGCTGAGGTTAGATAGGAAAGGAGCGGTCACGTTGTTAGGAGTTTACTATAGGCCCCCAAATAGTAATAGAGATGTGGAGGAAGAAATTGCTAAGCAGATTATGGATATGTGTGGGGGTCACAGGGTAGTTGTCATGGGGGACTTTAACTTTCCAAATCTTGATTGAAACCTTTGTAGGTCAAATAGTTCGGATGGGGCAGTTTTTGTGCAGTGTGTGCAGGAGGGTTTCCTGACACAATATGTGGATAGGCCGACAAGAGGTGAGGCCACATTGGATTTGGTACTGGGAAATGAACCGGGCCAAGTGTTAGATTTGGTTGTGGGAGAGCACTTTGGAGATAGTGACCACAATTCGGTGTCTTTTGTTATTGCAATGGAGAGGGATAGGGCCGTACGGCAGGGCAAGGTTTACAATTGGGGGAGAGGAAATTATGATGCGATTAGGCAAGAATTAGGGGGCATAAGTTGGGAACAGAAACTGTCAGAGAAAGGAACTAATGAAAAGTGGAACTTTTTCAAGGAACAAATACTGGATGTCCTTGATAGGTATGTCCCTGTCAGGCAGGGAGGAAATGGCCGAGTGAGGGAACCATGGTTCACGAAAGAGGTGGAATGTCTTGTGAAAAGGAAGAGGGAAGCTTATGTAGGGATGAGGAAACAAGATTCAGATGGCTCGATTGAGGGTTACAAGTTAGCAAGGAATGAGCTGAAAAAGGGGCTTAGGAGAGCTAGGAGGGGACACGAGAAGTCCTTGGCGGGTCGGATCAAGGAAAACCCCAAGGCTTTTTACTCTTATGTGAGGAATAAAAGAATGACCAGGGTGAGGTTAGGGCCGGTCAAGGACAGTAGTGGGAACTTGTGTATGGAGTCAGTAGAGATAGGCGAGGTGATGAATGAATACTTTTCTTCAGTGTTCACCAAGGAGAGGGGCCATGTTTTTGAGGAAGAGAAGGTGTTACAGGCTAATAGGTTGGAGGAAATAGATGTTAGGACGGTGGATGTCCTGGCAGTTTTGAATAAACTGAAGGTCGATAAGTCCCCTGGGCCTGATGAAATGTATCCTAGGATTCTTTGGGAGGCGAGGGATGAGATTGCAGAGCCTTTGGCTTTGATCTTTGGGTCCTCGCTGTCCACAGGGATGGTGCCAGAGGACTGGAGAATGGCGAATGTTGTTCCTCTATTTAAGAAAGGGAATAGAAATGACCCTGGTAATTATAGAACGGTTAGTCTTACTTCGGTGGTTGGTAAATTGATGGAAAAGGTCCTTAGGGATGGGATTTACAACCATTTAGAAAGATGCGGATTAATCCGGGATAGTCAGCACGGATTCGTGAAGGGCAAGTCGTGCCTCACAAATTTGATAGAATTTTTTGAGGAGGTAACTAAGTGTGTTGATGAAGGTAGGGCAGTTGATGTCATATACATGGATTTTAGTAAGGCGTTTGATAAGGTCCCCCATGGTCGGCTTATGATGAAAGTGAGGAGGTGTGGGATAGAGGGAAAGTTGGCCGATTGGATAGGTAACTGGCTGTCTGATCGAAGACAGAGGGTGGTGTTGGATGGAAAATTTTCGGATTGGAGGCAGGTTGCTAGCGGAGTGCCGCAGGGATCAGTGCTTGGTCCTCTGCTCTTTGTGATTTTTATTAATGACTTATAGGAGGGGGCTGAAGGGTGGATCAGTAAATTTGCTGATGACACCAAGATTGGTGGAGTAGTGGATGAGGTGGAGGGCTGTTGTAGGCTGCAAAGAGACATAGATAGGATGCAAAGCTGGGCTGAAAAATGGCAGATGGAGTTTAACCCTGATAAATGTGAGGTGATTCATTTTGGTAGGACTCATTTAAATGTGGATTACAGGGTCAAAGGTAGGGTTCTGAAGACGGTGGAGGAACAGAGAGATCTTGGGGTCCATATCCACAGATCTCTGAAGGTTGCCACTCAAGTGGATAGAGCTGTGAAGAAGGCGTATAGTGTGTTAGCTTTTATTAACAGGGGGTTGGAGTTTAAGAGCCGTGGGGTTATGCTGCAACTGTACAGGACCTTGGTGAGACCACATTTGGAATATTGTGTGCAGTTCGGGTCACCTCACTATAAGAAGGATGTGGAAGCGCTGGAAAGAGTGCAGAGGAGATTTACCAGGATGCTGCCTGGTTTGGAGGGTAGGTCTTATGAGGAAAGGTTGAGGGAGCTAGGGCTGTTCTCTCTGGAGCGGAGGAGGCTGAAGGGAGACTTAATAGAGGTTTATAAAATGATGAAGGGGATAGATAGAGTGAACGTTCAAAGACTATTTCCTCGGGTGGATGGAGCTATTACGAGGGCACATAACTATAGGGTTCGTGGTGGGAGATACAGGAAGGATATCAGAGGTAGGTTCTTTACGCAGAGAGTGGTTAGGGTGTGGAATGGACTGCCTGCAGTGATAGTGGAGTCAGACACTTTAGGAACATTTAAGCGGCTATTGGATAGGCACATGGAGCACACCAGGATGATAGGGAGTGGGATAGCTTGATCTTGGTTTCAGATAAAGCTCGGCACAACATCGTGGGCCGAAGGGCCTGTTCTGTGCTGTACTCTTCTATGTTCTATGTTCTAACACTACATTTTGCACTCTCTTATTTCTTTTTCTATGAATGCTCTGCTTTGTCTATATCGTAGAAACATAGAAGAAACATAGAAAAACTACAGCACAATACAGGCCCTTCCGCCCACAAAGTTGTGCCGAACATGTCCCGACCTTAGCGATTACTAGGCTTACCTATAACCCTCTATCTTACTAAGTTCCATGTACTTATCTAAAAGTTTCTTAAAAGACCCTATCGAATCCGCCTCCACCACCTTTGCTGGCAGCCCATTCCACGCACCCACCACCCTCTGAGTGAAAAACTTACCCCTGACATCTCCTCTGTACCTGCTCCCCAGCACCTTAAACCTGTGTCCTCTTGTGGCAACCATTTCAGCCCTAGGAAAAAGCCTCTGACTGTCCACTTGATCAATACCTCTCAACATCTTATACACCTCTATCAGGTCACCCCTCATCCTTCGTCTCTCCAAGGAGAAAAGGCCGAGCTCACTCAACCTATCCTCATAAGGCATGCCCCCCAACCCAGGCAACATCCTTGTAAATCTCCTCTGCACCCTTTCTATGGCTTCCACATCCTTCCTGTAATGAGGCGACCAGAACGGAGCACAGTACTCCAAGTGGGGTCTGACCAGGGTCCTATATAGCTGCAACATTATCTCACGACTCCTAAATTCAATTCCTCGATTGATGAAGGCCAGTACACCATACGCCTTCTTAACCACAGCCTCAACCTGCACAGCTGCTTTGAGTGTCCTATGAACTCGGACCCCAAGATCCTTCTGATCTTCCACACTGCCAAGAGTCCTACCATTAATATTATATTCCGCCATCCTATTTGACCTGCCAAAATGAACCACCTCACACTTATCTGGGCTAAACTCCATCTGCCACTTCTCTGCCCAGTCTTGCATCCTATCAATGTCTCGCTGCAACTTCTGACATCCCTCCACACTATCCACAACACCTCCAACTTTGTGTCATCAGCAAACTTACCAACCCATCCTTCCACTTCCTCATCCAGGTCATTTATAAAAATCACAAAGAGTAAGGGTCCCAGAACAGATCCCTGGGGCACTCCACTGATGACCAACCTCCATTCAGAATATGACCCATCTATAACCACTCTTTGCCTTCTGTGGGCGAGCCAGTTCTGGATCCACAAAGTAATATCCCCTTGGATCCCATGCCCCCTCACTTTCTCAATAAGCCTTGCATGGAGCACCTTATCAAATGCCTTGCTGAAGTCCGTATATACTACATCTACTGCCCTTCCTTCATCAATGTGTTTAGTCACATCCTCAAAAACTTCAACCAGGCTCGTAAGGCATGATCTGCCATTGACAAAGCAATGCTGACTATTCTTAAGCATATTATACCTCTCCAAATGTTCATAAATCCTGCCTCTCAGGATCTTCTCCATCAACTTACCAACCACTGAGGTTAGACTCACTGGTCTATAATTTCCAGGGCTGTCTCTACTCCCTTTCTTGAGTAAAGGAACAATAAATAAAGGAATATAGTTTGCAAGAAACAATACTTTTCACTATGTAAATACATGTTACAATAATAAATAAATCAAATAAATGAGCTTTTTCGCATGGCCAAGGTAAGTGTACCTCTTGCACTCCCTTCACACCTCCAAGGAGATCACTCACCCAATCACCTTACAAGTTGACAACACATATCACGCAGCCCCTTTCCCCACCTTCCCCCGTCTATCCCCATAGTCCTCCCCCAGTAGCTACTCTACTCCTCACATTCCTGCTCTCTCTCATGTATGCCACGTATCATCGCCATCTGGACTGGCATGACTCCTGCCTAAACTCTACTCATCTATGTGATTGTGTGACAAACAGGAGCATAACAAGTGTGCCTCACCCTTTGAGGAAAGAGCCCTTGAATTGGCTGGAGGGGATCAAGACCGTGCCTGCACAGAGGATGGAGTGAAGGTGGCAGACAAAAATGAAAATCCTCAAGGCAATGTAGGGTGCAAGATTAGTAAGTTTGCAGATGACACAAAGATTCGCCAGGCAGTTAACAGTGAGGTTGAGTGTCTTGGGCTACAGGAAGATATAGGCGGGATAGTCAAATGGGCAGATAAGGAGCAAATGAAATTTAACGCTGAAATGTTTGAAAGTAGTAATTTGACATGGAAGTATTCAATCAATGGAATGACAGTAAGAAGTTCTGTGGAACAAAGGGACCTTGGTGTGTTTGTCCACAGATCTCTGAAGGCGGAAAGGCACATAAGCCTTTATCAATCGAGGCATAGATTATAAACGCAGGATGGTCATGTTGGAGTTGTACAGAACTTTGGTGAGGTCACAGCTGGAATACTGTGTGCAGATCTGGTCACCACATAATGGGAAGGATGTGATTGCACTGGAGGGGGTGCAGAGGAGATTCACCAGGATGTTGCCTGGGACGGAACATTTAAGTTGTGAAGTGAAGTTGGATAGGCTTGGGTTGTTTTTATTGGAGCAGAGAAGACTGAGGAGCAACCTGATCAAGGTGTACAACATTATGAGGCACATGGACAGGGTAGGTAGGGAGCAGCTATTTTTCTTCGTTGACGGATCAGTCATGAGGGGGCACAAGTACAAGATGAGAGGCAGGACATTTAATGGAGATGTGAAGAAAAACCTTTTTATCCCAAGGGTGGTGATGGTCTAGAATGCACTGCCTGGGAGGGTGGTAGAGGCAGGTTGCCTGACATTCTTTTAAAAGATACCGCGATGTGCACTTAGCCTGTCATAACGTTCAAGGCTATGGGGAAAGTGCTGATAAATGGGATTAGGTAGATAGGTCAGGTGTTTCTCACCCTTCAGTGCAGATTGGATGTGCCAAAGGTCCTCTTCTGCACTGAGATTCTGTAAAATTGTGCCATCATTCCAATGCAACGAGGGCAATATTGACAGGCTGACATCCACAGTAGAGACCTTGGTGCAGGAGGTGCATTCCATGGCAGGAGATGTCTGCTCTATGGCTCAGCTCATGATCTCCATGGCTGAGGACCTGAGCTTCTTGATGCACACATTGGTAAGAATGTATAAGTGTCTGTGCCAGAGGTTAACAGGGCTTCTGTTAAATGGTAAAAAATTGCAGCATGCTGCTGTGCAGAGGGACCTGGGTGTCCTTGTGCAGGAATCTCAAGGAGTTGGTTTGCAGGTGCAGCAGATAGTTAAGAAGGCAAATGGAATTTTGTCCTTCATTGCTAGAGGGATGGAGTTTAAAAACAGCGAGATTATGTTGCAGCTGTATAAGGTGCTGGTGAGGCCACACCTGCAGTACTGTGTACAGTTTTGGTCTCCTTACTTGAGAAAGGATATACTGGCACTGGAGGGGTGCAGAGGAGATTCACTAGGTTGATTCCGGAGTTGAGAGGGTTGGCTTATGAGGATAGACTGGGGCTATACTCATTGGAATTCAGAAGAATGAGGGGAGATCTTATAGAATTATGAAGGGAATAGATAAGATCGAAGCAGGGAAGTTGTTTCCATTAGCAGGTGAAACTAGAATTAGGGGGCATAGCCTCAAAATAAAGGGAAGTAGATTTAGGACTGAGTTGAGGAGGAACTTCTTCACACAAAGGGTTGTGAATCTGTGGAATTCCCTGCCCAGTGAAGCAGTTGAGGCTACCTCATTGAATGTTTTTAAGGCAAGGATAGATAAATTTTTGAAATGTAAAGGAATTAAGGGTTTTGGTGAGCGGGCGGGTAAGTGGAGCTGAGTCCACAAAATGATCAGCCATGATCTTATTGAATGGTGGAGCAGGCTTGAGGGGCCAGATGGCCTACTCCTGCTCCTAGTTCTTATGTTCTGGGTCTATTCCAGCTGTCCCGCTATCCCATGGAGGAGCACAGGAGCCCTTGGCAACCCAAAGGAAAGAGGATCGGCAGGAGCATAGCCCAGGGTTGTCCACCTAGGAGACCTGGTGGTGCCCAAACCATCTAACACCCCCCCTCCGTGTGAGTGACACACATCCAGCCCTGCACACCGAGGAGGATAACACTGTAATACCCATGCTGCCTGAAAGTTGGCTTGAACATTCCAAGTCAAGGCCCTCCAGGTCAAGTCCACCAAGGGTATTTCAGGCAACAGGATGTGGGTGGCAGCAGACTGCCTCAAGCTCTGCTGTGGATGCGGGGGATACACCTAGATGCAGCAGAATGGTGAGGAAGAGTAAGAAACAATTGGTACCTCGTGGGCAGGGGTGAACCTAGGCACAAGTATATAAATGTCGCCATTGTTATATAGTTCTAGAAATAAAGATCATTTTGTTCACCAACAGAGCCCCCACTCTGTCATTTCATGGTGCCAAGCTTGTCGAACCCCCGCACACACTTGGCACTTCATTTCTGTGGAGTGTGAGAATGGCAATGCTGTATCTCTTCCATCTCTCTCACTGACAAAGCAGTAAAGATGCACTGCTGCTGGCACCATGATCCCCCCCCCCCCCCTCTCTTATAACTGCCACTCTTCCCCAGAGATGATGCTGGGGGCTGATGAAGTGGTGAGAGCCTGCCCACCTCGGATGTCTATATCTAATTCCTTCTTGAAATCGCACATCATTTTGGCCTCAACTGCTTTCTGTGGTACTGAATTCCATAGATTCACCACTCTGGGGGGAAGAAATTTCTCCTCATCTCAGTGCTAAAAGGTTTACCCCTTATCCTCAAAATATGACCCCTAGTTTTAGATTCCCCCACCATCGGGAAGATTTTTTCTGAATGATCCCTGTCCAATCCTGTTAGAATTTCTATGAGATCCCCTCTCACTCTTCTGAACTCCAGTGAATATAATCCTAACTGACTTAGTCATTGCTCATATGACAGACCTGCCATCCCAGGGTAAACCTTCGCTGCGCTGCCTCTAGCAAGAACATCCTTCCTCAGATAAGGACACCAAAACTGCACACGCTACTCCAGGTGTGGCCTCATCAACACCTGTACAATTGCAGTAAAACATCCCTATTCCTATGCTCAAATCCTCTCATTATGCAGGCCAACATACCATTTGTCTTCTTTACTGCCTGCTGTATCTGCGCGCGCACTTTCAGCAACTGATGCAAGAGGACACCAAGGTCTCGTTGAGTATCCAGCTCTTTCAATTTGCGCCCATTCAAATAATAATCTGCCTCACTATTTTTGCAACCAAATTGGATAACCGCACATTCATCCACATTGTACTGCATCTGTCATCCTTATGCCCACTCACTCAGCCTATCCAAATCACCCTGAAGCAGCGCTGCATCCTCCTCACAGCTCACCCTCTCACCCAACTTTGTATCATCTGTAAATTTGGAGATAATACATTTAGTTCTCTCGTCTAAATCATTAATATATAATGTGAACAGTTGGGATCTGAGCACAGATTCCTGCGGTACCACACTAGTCACTGCCTGCCAATCGGAAAAAGACTCCTTTATTCCAACTCTTTGCTTGCAGTCTGCTAACCAGCTTTTTACCCATCTCAAATCACTACGTGCAATCCCATGCGCTTTAACTTTATATTGTAATCTGTTACGTGAAACCTTGTTGAAAGCCTATTGAAAGTCTAAATAAATCACATCTACCAGTTCTCCCTGGTCAACCCTACTCGTGATATCATGAATCAAAATCGGGAAATTTGTTAAGCATGATGTCCCTTTCGTAAATCCATACCGATTTTGTCGAATTATACCAATGCTTTCCAAATGCTATGCTATGAAATCCACGATAATGGATTCTAGCAACTTCCCTCCTACTGAAGTTAGGTTCACTGATCAATAGTTCCCTGTTTTCTTTCCACCTCCCTTTTTGAATGATGGGCTTACATTAGCTACCCTCCAATCTGTAGGAATCATTCCTCAGTCCAAAGAATTTTGGAGAATAGCTACCAATGGATCTACTATTTCTAGGGCCATTTCTTTTTGTACTCTGGAATGAAGATTATCAAGCCCTGGAGATTTATCCACTGTCAATCCCATTAATTTCTCCAAAACCTTTTCTCAACTAGTACTGATATCCAACCTTGAAAGACTTTTTGCTGGTAGTGTCTCCTACGAGGTTCCGCACTCATGAGGTATTGCTCTCAGAACACCTATGGGCCCAGCATCCCCCTCCTCTGCAGGGTGCTGGTCCTGGCCACTTGCAGTGAAACATTGATATTTCTGCTGCTGGTCGATCGCTCAGAGTAGAATCACCAACTCAACTGGCTCCATGATTCTCCAGAATCAAGCAATGAAAAGAACAGCAAAGATGAGGGGTCCTGGAAGAGCCCTAACCCCTCAGCCTGCATGCCTTTGGGACATTCACCCATGTACTTCCCTCTTAGTGAGTGCCTCTCCACTGAGCCTCTCATACAATAGCCACTTCCCCACAATAATCCCTCTCAACTCCACCTGGATGAAGTGTGTGGACCCTCCAGAGTCTCAGTGGTGCCTAACCCGGCCATTCCACACAGCCCCCCCCGACTTTCCCCGCCCCCAACCTTGGTGTTAGGTGAAAGGGCTGTTGAGCGGATGCATGGGTCTGGCATTTGCATCCTCACAGGGTCCTCAACGATGCCCTCCTGTCGTAACATTGACCTTTAGTGATGATGGATAGCACCATCATGCCTTGCATATGGGTTACACATCAGTGTTATCTATGTAATGTTAATGCTTATTTGAACATTAGAGTTCAAGGCTTGGTGCCAAAGCTTCCAAAGCGTTAAGATCATGGCTTCAATCATGCTGATTTAACTCCCACTATTGACTAGTCAACAAAGGTTGAGGGAGCTGATCAGGCAACTGGCTGCTTCTTGAAGCACATAAGGCTTGATTTGTGTGAACACTGTAATTACCATGTAAGCTCATACCAAAAGGACACACTCATTCTCCCAGGTAACAAGGGCTGCAGAGTTAGTCAACCTTCCATCAACCACAGCCATCCACCCTTGCACTAATTTCTTACACTCAAATCTCCCTGAAAAGTGGATTTGAACTTCGAGGCAGCTTTTCCCCGTTGATCTCACACAGTTGCCTGAGTTTGGGGATCAAATCACACTGCAGTCGTCCAACCTCCTCTGCAGCCATTGTGACCTGGGAGAATGAGGGTTCTCTCTTGGAATGAGTTTGAATGTTTTTTTTTATTCATTCATGGAACATGGGTGTTGCTGGCTGGCCAGCATTTATTGCCCATCCCTAGTTGCTCTTGGAGGGCAGTTGAGAGTCAATCACATTTCTGTGGCTCTGGAGTTACATCTAGACTGGGTAAGGACAGCACATTTCCTTCCGTAAAGGACATTAATGAACCAGATGGGTTTTTCCGACAAATATAGTAAATGCTATCTTCATACGAATCAGGTGTGCATTGCCTGCTTCAAGAGGCAGCCAGTGAGAAGGGCTTCAGGCCTCTGAGGCAGGAATGCACCCCATTCCTGAGTCCTGCACTCTGTCCTTACAACCTGGCCTCTCATGGAACCCCACTCAGGCACCCCATAGTCATCCCCAATGCTGAACCTCCATTTTCACCTCCTACTAATTTTCCAGCTCCCATTATGGAAGGGCACTCCCTCAGCAGCAATTTGGATACATGCCCAGCAAGGAGGACATGATGTGGAGATATGGCCTTGGACTGGGGTGGGCATAGTAAGTAGTCTCACAACACCAGGTTAAAGTTCAAAAGGTTTATTTGGTATCATGAGCTTTTGGAGCGCTGCTCCTTCATCAGGTGAGTGGAGAGTTGGGTTCACAAACAGGGACACAGAGTCAATTGCAAGATAATGATTGGAATGCAAGTCTTTACATGTAATCAAATCTTTACAGGCACAGACAATGTGAGTGGAGAGAAGGATAATGACAGGTTAAAGAGATGCGAATTGTCTCAAGCCAGGACAGTTAGTAAGATTTTGCAAACCCCGGTCAAATCATGGGGTACATACTCATGTGACTTGGCCAATGTTGTCTACCTGATACGCTGCAGGAAAGGATGTCCTGAGGCATGGTACATCGGCGAGACCACGCAGACGCTACGACAACGGATGAATGGACACTGCTCGACAATCACCAGGCAGGAGTGTCCCCTTCCTGTTAGGGAACACTTCAGCAGTCAAGGGCATTCAGCCTCTGATCTTCGGGTAAGCGTTCTCCAAGGCGCCCTTCGAGACACACAATAAAACAGAATCGCCGAGCAGAAACTGATAGCCAAGTTTCGCACACATGAAGACGGCCTCAACCGGGATCTTGGGTTCATGTCACACTATGTGTAACCCCCACCATTTGGGTTGGGTTTGCAAAATCTTACTAACTGTCCTGACTTGAGACAATTCACAACTCTTTAACCTATCATTAACCATCTCTCCACTCGCACTGTTTGTACCTGTGAAGACTTAATTACCTGTAAAGACCTGCATTTCAACCATTATCTTGCAATTGAGTCTGTGTCTATATATGCCCTATTTGTGAACCCAATTCTCCACTCACCTGATGAAGGAGCAGTGCTCCGAAAGCTCGTGATACCAAATAAACCTTTTGGACCTTAATCTGGTGTTGTGAGACTACATACAGCAAGGAGGACATGAGAAGCACTGCCTGCATGCCATCTTTCAAGCTCCTTTTTCAACTAGGGGTTTCCTGACACAAAGGGAAGGTAAGACCTGCTCTCAATGGAAACAGCTTCGCCATAATTACTCTGTCAAAAACATTCATAAGGGGGCAATTTTGAGCCCACATGAACCATCAGTGAGAATGGCAATGCGGGCAGGATCCCCACTCCCCTCCCCACTAGATGGGGAAACTGAACCCATTCCTCTCCAGATCTGAGTTGAACTTATCTGTGTCCTCCGTGACCTTTCCGTTGCCCTCTCAGCAAATCAAACCTTAGAAGTTGTTGGTGGCTTGACTGCTCACCTCTGATGTCCCTTTCAGAGCTGAGGTCACCAGGTTCATGTTCACATAAAGCTGTTGTAAATGGTACCAACGTGACATCATGCCACGCCCCGCTGAATATTCAGTGAGGGGGAAATCTAGGATTAAGTGCTGGCTAATGACATGCTCATGTATTTAACTTAGATACCCGAGCTCCCTTACCGTTTTTTGCACTACACCATTGGCGTGTTGGTTTGAAAATTGGAAATTGCGATCTCTCCAGATCGCTTTTCAAATTTCCTATCCGCATCACCATTCTCACTGATGGCTCATGCGGGCTCAAAATTGCCCCCTCATGAGTGGTTTTGACAGAGTAAATATGGCAAAGCTGTTTCCATTGAGAGAAGGCTCAGTAACTGGAAGACATGCATTTAAGGTAATTAGCAAAAGAACAGAGAGGAGTTGACAATTTATGATTTTTGAATGAGAGGTGCCAAGGATAGAACAAGGTGCGGTGCTCAAAGGAGGAGAATGAGCCATAGGAGTAGAGAATTGGGTCAAGGTGAAATTTGGTGATAAGTACCAAACCGCCACTGTAACAGTCTTGATGGAGAAAATTGTGGACGATATAGCCAGGTGAGGAGGCTTCATTCAATGAATGTGTCATCTGTCATTCTATACAACTCTTCTTCATTTCTAACTAAGCTTTAAAAAAAGCTTCTGAACAGATGGACTTTATGAACATCCATAGTTTTCTTTTCCGCTGTAGAGTACGTAGTAAGGCTATTGTTTACTTAACCATATCTTAGGAGGTATTTGCATAAGTCTTCTGATGCGAGTTTGCCTTTAGTGTAACATTAAGCACTTCACAAAGCAACAATAAAACTGATTCAATAAAGTCAGGGTAATCAAAATCTGCCTGTATTCATTTTGAGTTCTGCAATGCATATGGTTGGTAGTTAAGGCATATTGATGATCTTTGAACATGAATACTTACATTTTATTTTAGCTCTTTTTTTAAAATCCCAGATGTATGATCAAGTTGGACCTTTGGTTACTCCCCATATATTGGTGTAAGCTTCTTGAGTCCAGAGTTCAGATGCCCAAATATTTGTAAATTTGTCAGAATATTTGTCTCATCTGAGATTTTATGACATCTAAATTTGACTTAGAGATTTGCTAGGTGCTCTTTCTTAGATGCTCCGGTAATCAGTACATCATCTAGGTAGACAACCACCTTAGATAGGTTCTTCAGTAAATTTTCCATCGTGCACTGGAAAGAGTAGCCAGGTATACTAGTATCGGCCTTTGTGCCTATTTATAGTCACAAATTTTCTAGATATCTCATCTAATTCTAATTGTTGATATCCATGACTCATGTCAAGTTCAGTGTACCTGAAACCGCCTGCTAACTTAACATGTATATCTTCAATTCTTGATTTTGGGTATCAATCTAATTTGGCCACCTGGTCCACTGTTAGTTTGTAATCCCCACATATCCTGATTGTTCTAGTAGGCTTGAGCACTGGCATGATGGGAGCTACCCACCCCGAAAATTGCACAGGCTTGATGATGCCTAGTTCTTCCAACCGCTTTGTTCAGACTCACCCTTCTCATGTAAGGTGTAAGATACTGGTTGGGCTCTATAAAACTTGGGTATGGCCTTGGGCTTCACATACATTTTTGTTTTTAGGCCCTACATTTTGCCTAACTCATTTTGGAACACCTCCAGGTATTTAACTTGCAGGTATTTTTTAAGACATCATGAAAATCTCCTTCGTTAATTTTGAATAATTTGAGGCAATTTAATCTGATTTGGGGAAGCCAACATTGGCTCATCAGGCTTGGCCTTTTGATTCCCCATTACTGGAGCTAGCTTGGCTGTCGTCCGTTTTGAACTGGAGCTGGACACTCCTCCACCCCGGCAGATAATGATTAGTTGTTTTCCTACAATTATAGCAGAGGCCCACGTACTCATCTCCATTCTGGCTGATCATTTACCACCAACACAATCATAATTGGGGCCGTCTTGCCCACTTTAAGTTGTTCAATCTGTGCACTTCAGATATGTTTTCAGGGCTATTCTCAACATTGTGTACTGGAGTTGGAGTTGACCCTATTAGGCTTTGCTTCGTCTTGTATTTGCTCCTAATGTGTCCCCACCTATTGAAGGCAAACCACACAACGTTCCTGAATTTACATTTCTCCTGTGGGTGATCTCCCCCACACTGGTAGTATTGTTTTGTAGCTCCTGGTGTGCGGACTTAATTCCCTATATCTCTGCATTTCTTTTGCTCCACGCCTCTTTACTCATTAGTTTCTGTGCACTCATTCCTGGTGCCACAACTCCTGGCGGCTTACTGTCAAATTTGGTGGACCTCGCTGCTTGCACGTTCTGCAACTCCATCACCTTCCTCCTTAGTACTTTCCACACTCTGGGTGATCTCCAATGCCTTCTTTAAAGTAATTTCTGTTCATTTTGTTTTTGTATGAGCCTGTTATATCATCACAGACTAGCCTGACTCTAAATATATCATTGAGTACAGGCCCAAACTTGCACTGTTGAGCTGTTTGTCTTAACTAATTCCACAAGCTCCTCAAAGGTTTTGGAATTGGGTTAACTGGGGAAGCCCAACTCCCTATCAGGTTATAAGTTGGAGCCCTGCAGGTTGTTAGTAGGATAACCCACTGTGTTTCTTCCTCGCCGATTTCATTGGCCTTACAGAAGTAATGTAGCTATTCGAGAAACAGCCGCAACTGCTCCGTGTTAAGGTTGAATGGTTGCAGTTCATGAGATCCAGAGTCGATATTGAAAACTCCCAGGGCAACTCCCTCCATACTGTATACCATTGTGCTGCCACCTCTGTACATTAACAGGGCAGACCCAGGGATGGTAATCGTGAAATAATGGGAAATTATTTGTAATTAGGATTCTGTGTTGCTCGAGACAGCTGTCCCAATTTTGGATTTTGCAGGGTCGACAGAGCTGGGTTTGCTATTGCTGTTTCTGATGGCTAGGTGGATGCCAGGTGATCCATCTGGTTTCATTCCTTTTTTGACTTTGTAGCAATTTGATACAACTGAGTGGCTTGCTAGACCATTTCAGAGGGCAGTTAATAATCAACCACATTGCTTTTTGTGGAGAGTCACATTTAGCCCAGACCAGGAAATGAGAGAAGATTTGCTTCCCTAAATGACATTAATGTACCAGATGGGTTTTATGACAATTGACAATCATTTCATGGTTATTATTAGTCTTTTGATTCCAGATTTATTGGCACTTTTATCCTGTGGTGGGGTTCGAACCCGGGTCTCCAGAGCGTTACCCTGATTTTCTGGATTACTAGACGCGAACACTATGCCACCCCAAGTTTAGTACATCACACGTCAATAAATAGAAAACTAAATTACTGAAAACTAAAGTAAGCAATGTTAAAAGACAGCAATGTTACACTGAATTTATATCATTTTCATGGTATTTATTATACTATATATATATATGTATAAAACTATGTTCATGAGTAAGTATTAGAATTAAATGACTGCTACTGTAATTGTATCTTTAGTATCTGTTTACTCTACCATAGTATTTCTGTCATCAATAGCCACACAACCCAAAAACATCTGTTTTTTATTTTGTATTTCTCACAGAAGTAATTTTCTATTTTGCCACCGGCAGCATATTTTTGTGATTCATTGCAGATGAAATCTTTGTTCATTATTTTACTTCGAGCATGCCAGTTATACCACATTATGATGTAGCATAACTCAGGGGTGAAGCTGCCAAGAATAAATTTTGGTGACTTATATGCGACCACCTCAAAGGTGAATCCTACTTTCATTTCTCACTGAATGTAATATAACTGCAAGCACCATGGAAAAAACAATGCCAAGTTTGGACAGCTTGGAATGTTAAAAGTCACATTCATTGTTTGATTTTAGCAGAGCTGACTGTTTTGTTGGCTCTTCACTAATGTAAAAAATGTAACTGACAATTGTACCCTGGTGAGAGAAGCTTTATGTATGTGTGTAAAGCTCTGTTTTGCCTGACTAGAGAACAATGAGGAGCCAGTTGTAAAACTCAGCACTGTCAGATTCATATGGTTTTAAGCAAGCATTGGCCCTAAACTGATACCTATGGCGTAACTGGAGCAAAATAAATATGCATGCTAAACTTAATTGAATGTCTGTCAGGATAGGATCATAAAATTACTGACAGATGCTAGATGTTGACTTTGCTTATTAAATTCTAAGATTGCTGCACATATCAGGGAAAGTCTATTTCATTTCTCGTAAAGCAATCATGTTCTGCAGATTGATTACTCAGCATTAGTCCTTAACCTTTGGACTGCCAATAAGACTAAGGAAGTTCCAGATGGTCATGTCACACAATTTCCGTTTTAAATTTGTAGTTCACACAAAGTGATATTGAAACAAACACATGTATTACAAGATGAGCATTGTCAGATCAGGATTTTTGTGACATATTATTCCTAAGTAATTACAAAAAAACTTGAATATTTTGAGAAATATTTACAGCATAGTAACAAGCCATTCAGCTCAATTCGTCCATGAACATATGAATAGGAGTAGGTCATTTAGATTCTTGAAATTTTTCTGCAATTCAATGAGATTGTGGCTGCATGATCAGTGACCTAACTCCTGTCTTTGTCCTCTTTATCTTGGTGTGTTTGATTAACAGAAATCAATCTCAGATTTCAAATTAACAATTTATCGAGCATCAATTGCTTATTGTAAAAGGGACTTCCAAATTTCTATCATCCTTTCTGTGTAGAAGTGTTTTCTAATTTCACTCCAGGAACTTCTGTTTTATTTGGGCTATGTTCCCTTGTCCCATTTTCTAAAACCAGCAGACAACGTTTCTCATTATCTAATCCCTCAGTTCTCCTTAATCTCTTGAAAGCTTCCATAAAATCACCCCCTAATATTTTAAATTCCAGGGAATACAATCCAAGTTTGTTTAATATCAGTGTTTGTGCTGCACATTTATAAATAATACTTTTAAAAACAGTTTGGGTGTACACCATTGATCAGAATAGAATAAAAGCATCAAGAATTTTGTTAGATTGGGTAAAATAGAAAAAGAGGTGAAGGGGAAAAAGTCAAAAGATGCACCTACCACATAAGAGAGATAATGTCCCACAACCTCCTGGCTCCGCAGTGTCAGATTTTGGGGGGGTATCCCAAAAATTAACTGGGGAATCCCTCTTGGACGTTCCCAGGTAAGGGTTTACCCAGCAATTGTCCAGAAGTGCTAATTTCCCCTGGACAATTATGCTGCATTGGAAACCATCTGATAAAGTGACTTTTAAAAATTTTTTCATGGGATTTGAGCATGTCTGGCTGGGCCAGCATTTATTGCCCATTCCTAATTGCCCTTGAACTATGGGCATTTAAGATGTCCTGATGCTGTTTACCACTCCGAAGAAGTTATGGCCCAATAGGTTAAGTTATCGAATAAAAATTGTCAGGAGACACATGTAGGCCAGACCAGGTAAGGATTGCAGATTTCCTTCCCTAGAGGACAATAGTGAACCTGATGGGCCCAAAATCTACAATGGTTTCATGGTCATCATTAGACTTTTCATTCCCGATTTTTATCAAATTAAAATTTCACCTTTTGCTGTGGTAGATTTGAACCTGGGCTCCCGCGATCTGTGGATTACTCATCCAGTGACAATACCAGCATGCCACCGACTGCCCTCCCCACCACCCCACTGGCTAATGTTGGCTAGTTCTGTCAGCAATTACATTCATGGTTACTCTGAAAGAGTTGGAAGAAATAAAATGATTTCTAACTCACTTTAAGCATTTAAAACACCCAGACTGGTTCCCACACAGGACACCCTCTATATTCCTGACAACACAAGCAACCGCCCCCCCAACCACTACCACGGTATTCCACACTCATCCTGCCACCCACCCCTCAACTTGAACAATGCCACCTCCTGACCCGATCCGACCCCCCATGCAACCCAGTTGTACCCTCTTCCCCCAACCCTAATCTTTTCCTTCCTTTCCACTCAACCACTGTCCCCACAACAATCTGACCTGACCCAACTTGTGTCCCCAATCCCCACACCACACCTTCTGACCCAACCCAATATGACTCCCATCTTGATGTCTGATCCCCACCCTCAATGGCCGAACTTACCCTTCCAATGTCCTTCCCCCCGACTTCCTACCCTTCCTCTGTTGTCTGACTCACCCCAATGTCCGATCCCCTCTTCCCAATGTCCTGATGCTGATTAATACTCCAAAGAACAAAGACCAAAGAAAATTACAGCACAGGAACAGGCCCTTCGACCCTCCAACCTGCACCCACCATACTGTCCGTCTGCACTAAAACCCCCTACCCTTCCGGGGACCATATCCCTCTATTCCCATCCTATTCATGTATTTGTCAAGATGCCCCTAAAAAGTCACTATTGTATCTGCTTCCATTACCTTCCCCGGCACTGAGTTCCAGGCACCCACCACCCTCTGTGTGAAAAAACTTACCTCGCACGTCTCCTTTAAACCTTGCCTCCTGCACCTTAAATCTATGCCCCCTAGTAATTGACTCTTCCACCCTGGGACAAAGCTTCTGACTATCCACTTTGACAAGGCCCCTCATAATCTTGTAGACTTTTTTCAGGTTGCCCCTCAACCTCCGTCGTTCCAGTGTGAACCCTAAACCAAGTTTCTCCAACCTCTCCTCATAGCTAATGCCCTCTATGCCAGGCAACATCCTGGTAAATCTGTTTTGCACCCTCTCCAAAGCGTTCACATTCTTCTGGTAGCGTGGCGACCAGAATTGAACAATTCCAAGTGTGGCTTAACTAAGATTCTATAAAGCTGCAACATGACTTGCCAATTTTTAAACTCAGTGCCCTGACCGACAAAGGCAAGCATGCCGCATGCCTTCTTGACTACCTTCTCCACCTGTGTTGCCATTTTCAGTGACCTGTGTATCTGTATACCCAGATCCCTCTGCCTATCAGTACTCTGAAGGGTTTTGCCATTTACTGTATATCCCCCATTTGTATTGGACCTTCCAAAATTACTTCACATTTGTCCGGATTAAACTCTATCTGCCATCTATCTTCCCAAGTCTTCAACCAATCTGTATCCTGCTGTATCCTCTGAAGATCCTCATCGTTATTCGCAATTCCATCAACCTTTGTTGTCCGCAAATGTACTAATCAAACTAGTTACATTTTCCTCCAAATCATTTTTATATATTACAAATAGCAAGGGTCCCAGCATTGATCACTGAGGAACGCCACTAGTCACAGCCCTCCATTCAGAAACCCCCCCCCCCCTTCACTGCTACCCTCTGTCTTCTATGACCGAGCCAGTTCTGTATCCATTTTGCCAGCTCACCTCTGATCTCGTGCAACTTCACCTTCTGTACCAGTCTGCCACGAGGGACCTTATCAAACACCTTACTGAAGTCCATGTAGACAACATCCACTGCCCTACCCTCATCAGTCATTTTCGTCACTTCCTTGAAAAGCTCGATCAAGCTGGTGAGACACAACCTCCCCTTTACAAAACCATGTTGCCTCTCGCTAATATGTCCACTTATTTCCAAGTTGGAGTAAATCCAGCCTTGAAGAATCCTCTCCAATAATTTCCCTACCACTGAAGAAAGGCTGACCAGCCTATAATTACCTGGATTATCCTTGCTACCCTTCTTAAACAAAAGCATTGGCTATTCTCCAATCCTCTAGGACCTCCCCTGTAGCCAGTGAGGATACAAAGATTTCTCTCAAGGCCCCAGCAATTTCCTCCCTTGCCTCTTAATATTCTGGGGTATATCCCATCAGGCCCTGGGGACTTGTCTACCTTAATGTTTTTCAAGACCCCCAATACCTCCTACTTTTTGATCTCAACATGACCTAAACTATCTACGCACCCTTCCCCAGACATATTATCTACCAAGTCTTTCTCTTGGGTGAATACTGACGCAAAGTACTCATTTAATACCTCGCCCATTTCCTCTGGCTCTACGCATTGATTCCCTCCCCTGTCCTTGACTGGGCCAACCCTCTCCCTGACTACCCTCTTGTTTTTATATATCTATAAAAAGCCTTGTCATGGTCCAATGGATTGAATCATCCAATAAAAATGGTTAGATGACATAAGGATCACTTCTGGTTAGCTAAATGGTAACACAACTACTGCCCTTTGCATGTATAATTCGACTGTAATCAAAACACGGTTAAAATTTCAATTTACTATTTATTTTTGCATGGTGCCTAGTTTAATGTAAAATATTAAAAATATATGCCAATAAAAAGCCTTCCCATTTGGATAAAAAGGTGCAGGTATTAATAAAGCAGCTGTAAGATCATCAGTTGGTCCACTTGATAGCTCTATGTCCAGGATTTATGTATCAAGCCAAGTTGATATGTAAAAACTTGTTATCACAGGATAAAATTTAAAATCAATGTCCTGTTGCCTGTCAGTGTTCAAAGAATAAAGCTGTCCTGATTTCCTGGCCAACATTTATCCCTCAATGACCACAAAATTGGTTGTTTCTTATTTGAAAAAGACTTACATTTGTATAGCAGTTTTCACAATTTCACAGCATCCCTCAGCAGTTTACAATCAATGAAGTGCTTTTGAAGTACAGTCTATGTTATAATGTGAGAAACATGGAAACCAATGTGTGCTCATCAAGGTCTTACAAAGAGTAATGTGGGAAGGACCAGATATTCTGACCTGGTTGGTTCTTTGGTATTGTAGCAGGCGATTATTTATGCCACGTGAGAGAACAGATGAGGTCTTGGATTAAGGCCTTATGAAGAACTTTGTTAAAACATCGGGCTGCCCTCTCCTACCATACCAAGATTGCATATTTGAATATGGTAAGTGAGCAGCTGATGGGGGTGTGTAAAATACAGCCCTGCATTCCTGGAGGAGTCTTTTTTATTTTAACGACTCATTGTAGCCAGCTCTAGAGATACGAATTTGACAAGGTTTGAATTAACACAGAAAGGTGCCATATTGTTCGTCTATACTTCAATTTAAAAAAATACTTTTAAACTCATTGTAAAGGTTTGAAGACAGAAATGTACCTTTAAAATAGTTGAACTTAAAACCTGCAGCATCTTTCTGGAATACAGAACAAGTGGAGGCAAAATTCTAAAGCCATCAAAGTTATAGGCTATCAAAATGACTTATTTTAATATCTATTTTCAATAAAAATGTCAATTGTTCTCTCTTTCCCTCCCCTCCTCTTCTGATGCTGTTTCTTGCTGGTAACTAGTTCAATTCGTCTAATAACTCTCGAGGTCATTAGATATCCAAAGTAAATATGGGAGCAGGCTCCTCATCATGAAAATTAGCACAGAAAAGTCCAATTCTGTCCTTGGCTAAATCATTCATGCACACATGTGCATATGCATATTTACTAAATAGGAAAGTATTTAATAGAGAGTTCAAGTTCTTCTCATCCCCATAGCCTGATGGATTTGGCCAATCTTAGCACTATAACTTCTTCCACCATTAAGATGACCCAGGGGTTCCCAAACTGGGTTCCACAGATCCCCAGACCTGAGAAGAGCCGAGGAGGCTAGAGAAGAGCTGAGGCGAATGCGGTTGAGAAAAGCCAGGGATGGGGAGGAGCCAAGAAGAGCCAGACATGGGGAGCAGCTCAAGAGGAGCTGGCTGCAGGGACATCAGAAGAGCTGGGGCCGACACCAGAGGATCCTGAGAAGAGCCAAGGCCACGGGCTTAAGAAGATCTTGAACTGTGGGAGCCCAAGAAGGGCCAAGGCTGGAGGGGCCTGAAAAGAGTGAAGGTAGGAGGGTTCAAGAAGAGCCAAAGCTAAGGGCAGATGAGAAGAGCCGAGGGCGGTGGTGCCCAAGAGGTGGATGAAGGTGAGAGAGAGTGGGTGAGGGTGTGTGTGTAAGTCGATGCTCCTGTTTCAAAACTTCTGTAGAAGGGTCATTTGGTTAACTCTGTTTCTCTCCACAGATGCTTCCAGACCTGCTGAGTTTATCCAGAATTTTCTGTTTTTATTTCAGATTTCCAGCATCTGCAGTATTTTGTTTTTATTTGAGTGAAACATCTTATAAGTTTGTTTCTGTGTGTTTGTACGTATCGAACAATAATGTTGTTGTGGTTTACCATTTTAATATAATAATGTTTCTCAGGGGTTCCTTCAGTACTCTTGGGACGTCAAAAGTGTTCTGGGGCTGGAAATGTTTGGGAAACCAAAGCTAATTCAGAAGAAATTGGCAAATGTTTTTTTATGATAAAAGTTGTTTCCTTAGTTTATGCATTAAGAATCAAAAATGAATAACAAATGAAAAGCAATCAGTTAACTTTATTCCATGATTATGGTTTCCTGTAATTCATCTGTGCATCCATGTTAGACAAATACCTTTGCATTTTGATTGGAAAGTTAGGTAAAATTATCAAATTCAAATAGTATAGTCCTTGATTTAGAATCATAAAAGCAGAAGAATAGAATTATACAGCATAGAAGGAGGCAATTCTGTGCCTGTGATGTTTCTTTGAAAGAGCTACCCACTTCATCCCACTTCTCTGCTCTTTTCAAGTATTTATTCAATTTCCTTTTGAAATTTGTTACTGAATTTTCTTCAACGACCCTTTCAGACAACGGATTCCAGATCATAACACCTTGCTGCCTAAAATAATTTTTCCTTATCCCCTCTCTGTTTCTTTTGCCAAATGTCTAAAATCTGTGATGTCTGGTTACTGATTCTTTTGTCATTAGAAATAGTTTTTCTTTAACTACTCTATCAAACCTCTTCAATTTTGGATATCTCTATTAAATCTCTTAACACTCTGTGCGAAGGAGAACATCCCCACCTTCTCTACAACACCGCAATACCCTATATGGTCAGGACCCATAGTGTTCAGAAACATTTGAATGAGGGGTACGTTATTCCTTGGCTAAGTCTCTGGCCATAATTGTGGTATTAAAACTTGTAAAAAGAATACAAATGCATTATGTATGTAAAAAAATTGAGATGGGGATGCTGTTGGTTATAATGAAGTCCATGAAGATGCTAGTGACCCAGACAATGGGAAAGCTATAAAATGTATAGTACGGCATTGGCAGTATTATAATTAATTGGTGATTTGATTTAAATAGAATTTCTTCCTGGGAACTTATTATTGAATTTTTGTTTTATTTCAGGACATACAGGCCGCTTACTGAAAACCTTGTGCTTTACAAGCCTCACCTTTCTGTTGCTGCATGCCTTGTTTCAAATTACAATTTACAGCCTCCAAGCTAATGAAAAAATCAGGCCAGGCTTCAATTGTAAGTACATTCCTTTCTGTTCTTTTTCATATGTTGTGACAGCACCATGTGCATATTTTTTTTCACAGTGGTGATAAGGGATAGAATAAAGAGCTGTGCTTCTTGGCCTGGATTTGGAGTTAGGAGCAAAGCAACTCAATATTGCATACTGTGATTTACTGTGCATATTTGAAATATATATTAAATGTGTCCTATTAAAATATAAAGAAGTGTCATCTACAGATGTAAATAGCATAAATGCATTTAAGGGAAAACTAGATTCACAATATACATTAACAATTTGAAAGAAGGAACTGAAGGCACTATTGCGAAGTTTGCAGATGATACAAAGATACGTAGAGGGACAGGTAGTATTGAGGAAGCAAGAGGGCTGGAGAAGGACTTGGACAGGTTAGGAGAGTGAGCAAAGAAGTGGCAGATGGAATACAATGTGGAAAAGTGTGAGGTTATGCACTTTGGAAGGAGGAATGGAGGCACAGACTATTTTCTAAATGGGAAAATGCTTAGGAAATCAGAAACACAAAGGGACTTGGGAGTCATTGTTCAAGATTCTCTTAAGGTTAACGTGCAGGTTCAGTCGGCAGTTAGAAAGGCAATGTTAGCATTCATGTCGAGAGGGCTAGAATACAAGAGCAGGGATGTACTTCTGAAGCTGTATAACATTCTGGTCAGACCCCATTTGGGATATTGTGAGCAATTTTGGGCCCCATATCTAAGGAAGGATGTGCTGGCCTTGGGAAGGGTCCAGAGGAGGTTCACAAGAATGATCCCTGGAATGAAGAGCTTGTCGTATGAGGAATGGTTGAGGACTCTGGGTCTGTACTCGTTGGAGTTTAGAAGGGTGAGGGGGGATCTTATTGAAACTTACAGGATAGTGCGAGGCCTGGATAGAGTGGATGTGGAGAGGATGTTTCCACTCGTAGGAAAAACTAGAACCCGAGGGCACAACCTCAGGCTAAAAGGACGATCCTTTAGAACAGAGATGAAGAGGAATTTCTTCAGCCAGAGAGTGGTGAACCTGTGGAACTCTTTGCAGCAGAAGGCTGTGGAGGCAGGTTATTGAGTGTTTTTAAGACAGGGATAGGTAGGCTCTTGATCAATAAGGGGATCAGGGGTTATGGGGAAAAGGCAGGAGAATGGGGATGAGAAAAAAAAATCAGCCTTAATTGAATGGTGGAGCAAACTCGATGGGCTGAGTGGTCTAATTCTGCCCCTATGTCTTATGGTCTTATAGATAAACACGAGAGAAAAACGAATATAAGATTATGCTGACACGGATAGATGAAGTAGATTGGGAGAAGGCTTGTGGTGCCACAGAAACGTTGGCCAGAATTTCATGTGGTATTAGTGGGCATGAACTGAAAGAGCATGAAATCTTGCAAGAATATGCTGGCTTGCGTCCTGAAGTCATTTCGCACTCACAGATGCACACAGTTGGAAGTGCTCCTGCTGACAATTAATCAGGACAAAGGCAATTAAATTGACAATTGAAGATAATTTTACGTTGCCTGTGTGATTTAATGGTCGTTGCATGGGTGACAAGAGCAGGAAGACATTCTTTTTTCATTTTTTTCATTCAATGATGGGGTAAAAGGCAGCTGGAGCATTGGCTGTGTGAGTTGGTTGGAGTTCAGTTGAGTGTTTTCTGCTGCTTCATTGCTAATGTTTTTACCTTTTGCTTCTTCTGAAGTATTTGTTTTGTAATTTTTGTTCTGAGGACCCTTGTTTTGTCAACTCTGAGCATTTCTATTAAGTGCAGTCTTCAGTGAGTGGGACAGTGCCATTTGCATTTCAGCAGATGAGGATTTTCTACTCCATGATGGGGACCTCCTCTGAGGAGGAAGAGAATGGGGTGGGGAGGATCTGCAGGCAGCATCACAGAGAGAGAGACCTGTGGGAGGAGATGCCCAGGTAGTGGGGGTGCATGGCTAGCAGGGAGAGCAAGGCAGAAGGAACTATTGACGATGCTCTACTATCAGTGTGAAATTTGCCAATCAGCTGGCAAAAGTTGTATCAAGCTCATCACTGACGCTGTGTTCTGATGGGTCCTCCCATTCATTCATTACCAGACGGATAAAACTAACCAGACTGAGTACACCAAAGGCTTTGCAGTTATTGCTGTGTTCCTCCGCATTCATGGTGCCATAAACTGCACTGATGTGGCCATCAAGGTGCCAACGGGTCAGCTGGATGCCTTTGTTAATAGAAAGGGTTACCACCCCATGAATGTGAAGATAGTTTGCAATCACAAGACCCAGATTCTGTAGGTCTGTGCAAGGTACCCTGGCAGCACCCATGATGCAAGCATCCTGTGGCACACCCAGGTACCAAAGCTGTTTGTGGCTCCAACTTGGCTGGATGGTTGGCTGCTGGGTGATAAAGGATATCCCTTAAAAGGATGGCTCATGGAACCGGCACCCAGGGACAGAGGCGGAAGAGAGGTACAATAGGAATCATGCCTCCACAGGGGCGGTGGTTGAGAGAGGACCATTGGGGTGTTGCAGGTAAGATTCCACTGCCTGGACTGATCAGAGGGTGCACTGCAATATTCTCCAGAGCAAGTGTCACTCATCATCATTATCTGCTGCGCTCTGCAAAATCTGATGAGAAGCTCGTCAGACATAGGCTGAGGATGTGGAGGTAGACTTGAGGAACCTTCAAAGAAACCAGGGTGTCTAGATTCAATGCTTCTTCAGCTAGGTTGTTAAGGTATGGCTTCAATCTCATTGCAAGGGCACCAGCTCTTTCACACACTTCTGAGGAGACAATCACATTACTGCAAAATCAACTCACAACCTCTGTAATAAAGTTTACTAGCTCCTGGTGCTATGAGCCTTTCAAGGGATATCCTTTGTCACCCCGCAGCCAACCATGCTGCCATCTCACCATAAGATACTGATGAGGCCTTTACCTATGGAAAACATGAAGGACATTGAAGCCATTGAAACGTGATTTATATGTTTACCAGAGTTGCAAACAAGGAAAGTAACATAATATGAATGTTACTGTCACACAAAAACAATACATAAAGCTGATGAAATGAAAGAAAGCCACCCATAATAGCCCAATCCTGCGCTCACAGTGCCTTAAACTTATGCTTGCGAGTGCTGCATCTTGGTGCTTCTCTGCACCCTCACTAGCAACAGCATTATAGAAACATAGAAACTGGAAGCAGGAGTAGGCCATTCGGCCCTTCAAGCCTGCTCCACCATTCATTATGATCAGGCTGATCATCGAATTCAATATCCTGATCCCCCCGCCCCCCTTCTGCCCATATCTCTTGACCCCTTTAGTCCCAAGAGTTATATCTAACTTCTTTTTGAAATCAGACAACATTTTGGCCTCAACTACTTTTTGTGGTAGCGAATTCCATACGTTCACCACCCGATGGGTGAAGAAATTTCTCCTCACCTCAGTTCTAAAACGTTTACCCCTCATTCTCAAATATAAGCCCTAGTTCTGGACACCCCCATCATTGGGAACATTCTTTCTGAATCAACGCTGTTGAACCCTATTAGAATTTAATAAGTTTCTATGAGATCCCCTCTCACTCTTCTCAACTCCAGTGAAGGTAATCCTAACCGACTTAGTTTCTCCTCATATGACAGACCTGCCATCCCAAGAATTGGCCTAGTAAACCTTCGCTGTACTCTTTCTATAACAAGGATATCCTTCCTCAGATAAGGACACCAAAACTGCACACAATACTCCAGCTGTGGTCTCACCAACACCCTATACAATTGCAGTAAAGCATCCCTATTCCTATACTCAAATACTCTCACTATGAAGTCCAACATATCATTTGCCTTCTTTACTGCCTACTGTACCTGCGCACTTACTTTCAGTGACTGATGCATGAGGACACCTATGTCTCGCTGAGTATCCATCTCTCAATTTACACCCAATCAAGTAATAATCTGTCTTCCTACTATTGCTACCAAAGTGGATAACCTCACATTTATCCACATTGTGGTGCTTCTGCCATGCACATGCCCACACACTCAGCCTGTCCAAATCATGCTGAAACATCTCTGCATCCTCCTCACAGCTCATCCTCCCACCCAACATCTGCAAAATTCAAGATAATACATTTAGTTCCCTCTTCCAAATAATTAATATGTAATGTGAACAGTTGGGGTCCTAGCACAGATCCCTGTGGAACCCCACTAGTCACTGACTGCCAATCAGAAAAAGACCTATTTATTCCAACTCTTTGCTTCCTATCTGCTAACCAGCTTACTGTACACCTTAAGACATTACCTGCAATCCCATGTACTTTAACTTTACATAGTAGCCTGTTATGTGAGACTTTATTGAAAGCCTTCTGAAAGTCTAAATAAACCACATTCACTGGTTCACCTCGGTCAACTCTACTAGCTACATTCACAAAGAATTCTAATAGATTCTTCAAGCATGATTTCACTTTTGTAAATCCATGCTGACTTTGCCTGATTATATCACTGCCTTCCAAATGCTGAGTTACGAAATCCTTGATAATGGACATTAGCAACTCCCTCAGTACCAACGCTAGGCTCACTGGTCTATAGTTCCCTGTTTTCACTCTACCTCCCTTTTTGAATAACAGGCTTACATTTGCTATCCTCCAATCTGTAGAAACCAGTCCAGAATCCAAAGAATTTTGGAAAATAACTACCAGTGGATCTACCATTTCCAGGGCCACGTCCTTAAATACTTTGGGATGAAGATTATCAGGACCTGGAGATTTATCCACCTTCAATCCCATCAATTTCCCCAAAACCATTTCTCTACTAATGCTGATTTCCTTCAGCTCCTCACTTGTTTCTCTTACAACTTCTGGCACATTATTCATGTCTTCCTTTGTGAAGACTGAAGCAAAGTACATAATTCCTTGGCCATTTCTTTATTCCCCATTATGAATTCTCCCGTTTCTGACTGTAAGGGCTTACATTAATTTTTGTCAATCTTTTTCTCTTTACATACCTATAGAAACTTTTGGTCACTAGTTTACTTTCATACTCTTATTTTTCCATTCTTATCAATTCCTTGGTGCTCCTTTGCTGAATTTTAAATTGCTCCCAATCCTCAGTCCTATTGCTTTTCCTTGCCAATCTGTATGCTTCTTCCTTGAATCTGATAATATCTCTAATTTCCCTTGTAAGCCATGGTTTGGCCACAATTCCCTTACCACTCTTGAGCCAAACAGGAATAAACTTTTGGAGTTCACCTATTCTTCTTTAAATACCTGCCATTACCTGTCCATCGTCTTTCCTTTCAGTGTTGTTACCCAGTCCATCATGGCCAAATAATGCCTCATACCATCATAGTTACCTTTTATTGAGATTCAGGAACCTAGTCTCAGAATCAACTACATCACTATGCACCTTGACAAAAATTTTACCATTTTATGGTAACTCAACCCCAGGAGTAGTCTCACAACTAGATTGCCAACTGATCCTTTCATATTGCACAATACCCAGACCAGATGGCCTGTTCCCTTGTTGGTTCCTCAACGTATTGCTCCAGAAAACCATCCCGTATGCATTCCAGAAATTCCTCCTCTATTGTACTGTGAATAATTTGACTCTCCTAATCTATATGCAGATTAATGTTGGCCATAATCACAGATGTTCCTTTAACATATGCATCTCTGATTTCCTGTCTAATGCTTTTCCCAACATTAGCCCTCCAGTTTGGTAGTCTGTAAAAAAAAACCCGCCATTGTTTTTCACCCCTTGTTGTTTCTTAACTTGACTCATACAGGTTCCACACCATCAATGCTAATAACTTTCCTCAGTTTCATATCAATATCATTTTCAATCAACAATGGATCTCAACCATCTTTTCCTTTCTGTCTGTCCTTCCTAAACATTGAATGTTTATTTCCCATCCTTGGTCACCTTGGAGCCACGTCTCCGTAATGTCAACTATATCATACCCCTTTACATCTATCTGTGCAACTAATTCATCCATTCTGTTTCAAATGCTCTGAGCATTCACCTTAAGGTGAGTCACCACTGTGACTAGTGGTGAGCCGCAGGGATCGGTGTTGGGTCCATTGTTGTTTGACATCTATATCGATGATCTGGATGATAATGTGGTAAATTGGAACAGCAAGTTTGCTGATGATACAAAGATTGGAGGTGTAGTGGACAGTGAGGAAGGTTTTCAAAGCTTGCAGAGGGATTTGGACCAACTAGAAAAATGGGCTGAAAAATGGCAAATGGAATTTAACGCAGACAAGTGTGAGATATTGCACTTTGGAAGGACAAACCAAAGAAGAACGTACAGGGTAAATGGTAGGACTCTGAAGAGTGCAGTTGAACAGAGGGATCTGGGAATACAGGTACAGAATTCCCTAAAAGTGACATCACAGGTGGATAGGGTTGTAAAGAGTGCCTTTGGTACATTGGCCTTTATAAATCGGAGTATAGAGTATAAAAGTTGGAGTGTTATGGTAAGGTTATATAAGGCATTGGTGAGGCCGAATTTGGAGTATTGTGTACAGTTTTGGTCACCTAGTTACAGGAAGGATGTAAATAAGGTTGAAAGAGTGCAGAGGAGGTTCACAAGGATGTTGCCGGGACTTGAGTAGATGAGTTACAGAGAGAGATTGAATAGGTTGGGACTTTATTCCCTGGAGCGTAGAAGAATGAGGGGAGATTTGATAGAGGTGTATAAGATTTTGATGGGTATAGATAGAGTGAATGCAAGCAGGCTTTTTCCACTGAGGCTAGGGGAGAAAAAACCAGAGGGCATGAGTTAAGGGTGAAAGGAGAAAAGTTTAAAGGGAATATTAGGGGGGGCTTCTTCACGCAGAGAGTGGTGGGAGTGTGGAATGAGCTACTGGATAAAATGGTAAATGCGGGGTCACTTTTAACATTTAAGAAAAAATTGGACGGGTTCATGGATGAGAAGGAATTGGTACTCACCTGCAACACATTCCCATATGGGGTTGGCGCAGTTCTGACACACAGATGGCAAAACGGACAGCAACGGCCAATAGCGTATGCCTCCAGGACCTTAGCAATTGCAGAGCGAAGATTTGTCCAAATTGAAAAAGAAGGTCTGGTTGTAATTTTCGCAGTGAAGAAATTCCACCAGTACCTATATGGGCGGAAATTCACGATCGTCACAGATCACAAACCGTTGCTGGGCCTACTCGAGGAGGACAAAGCAGTGTCACCAATAGCTTCAGCCTGGGTCCAGCGCTGGGCATTATTACTGGCAGCATACCAATATTGGTTGGAGCATCGACCGGGGACTCGAGTGGGAAACACTGATGCCCTAAGCAGGCTACCATTACCAGACACCACACCATTGGTACCCAGAGTAGAGGAAACGGTGATGACATTAAACTTCTTGGATACCCTCCCAGTGGCCGCACACAACATACGCCTGTGGACACAAAAAGACCCTGTATTAGCGAAGGTAAAGCACCTGGTGCTAACAGGGGAGTTATTGTGGTCCAGCCACAATTCCACCCCTATTGGAGCAAAAGAGAGCAGATCACCTTGAGAGATGGGATACTGCTGTGGGGAGCATGAGTTATAGTCCCAAGCCGGGGCCGTCGGGCCATACTGGCTGAATTACATCATGGGCACCCCGGAATGTCCAAAATGAAGATGCTGGCCAGGGGCTATGTCTGGTGGCCAGGTCTGGATGCAGACATAGTGGAATTGGTGGGATAGTGCCAGAAGTAGGGCACAAGGCACTACTGGCATCCCCGCTGCACCCGTGGGAATAGCCAGGTAGACCATGGTCGCGACTCCATGTCGATTTTGCAGGTCCGTTTACGGGGTCCATGTTGTTGGAAATAGTAGATGTCCATTCCAAAGGGTTGGACGCCTACAAATTGAACTCGGCAAACAATGGCAACTGTTGAGAAACTGCGCACCTCGTTTGCAATGCATGGGATACCAGAGGTATTAGTTTCAAACAATGGATCGGTTTTTACCAGCCCAGAGTTCACAAAATTCACGAAATTGAATGGGATTCAGCACATCAGGACAGCACCATACCACTCAGCGTCGAATGGGCAGAGCAGTCCAGACCTTAAAAGCCGGGTTGAAAAAACAACTAGTGGCGTCAATAGAGACCAAACTCTCACGCTGGCTATTCGACTATAGGGCAACCCCACACGCCACCACGGGTATAGCTCCAGCAGAGTTACTCATGGGCAGACAACCCCGCACCAGACTGAGCCTGCTATTTCCAAATCTGGAAGGGAAGGTAGAAAAACATCAAGAAGCCCAATGCAGGGGCCATGACAACACTCGCCAAGAGAGGCACTTTGATGCCGGTGAGAAAGTCTGGGTAAGAAACAAATGGACCCGCATGGATAACAGGAATGGTCGAGTCCAAGATGGGATTGGTATCCTACCGGGTACGCTTTGGCGAGGCCGACATAAGGAAACACCTGGACCAGATCCATGCCACAAACTCACCTCCTGTTCCTGAGTCGAGTCAGCCCTGCAGTCCTAGGAACGAGCAGAGTCCTCCTCGACGGGCCAGCACCATCTCTCCAGCACTCCTGTTGGGAACCTCTAGAGTCTGAGATGGACACGGGACGAAGCTGCAGCGGTTCCCCTATCGCCAGAAGTAGAAGAGGAACTAGCCCTCCGGTGTTTGCTGCAGAAGAGACGGGCGCCCAACCGATACACCCCGCCAATGTCAGATGCTGAGTTGGAGAATCCCGGCCTGACGCTCAAACAGAGAAAAAGACCTGTGAAGGAATCAAACCGAGAGGATTCCTCAGACCTTCGGGGGGAAGGAGTGTGATGACTTCAACCTGACAATTGAGATTGGCTTGCTTGAGTATGAACTTCCTGATTGATTGCTAATTGATGGCCCAATTAGGGAGCCTCATGTTCTATATTTAAACAGGGTTGTCAGTCTTTTGGCATTTCAGTAGCACCGGGAGTACTCTGTAGGTTGTAGTGAGATCTTGTAAATAAAGGAACTTTTGGTGATGGGACTTGTGCTTCCGTGGACTTATTACAGGTGGTTTGTCTTTGACCAGCACATGCACAATGGGCTGAACAGCCTTTTCTTGTGCTGTAGCCCTCTGTCACTCTCTCTTTCAAATTCTAGCACTTGTTAGCGTCAATAGTGATGTTAACTGCACCGGTTCAATTCCTGTATCAGCTGAGGTTATTCCTGAAGACCTTCTCAACCTTGCCCTGAGGTGTAGTGATCTTCAGCTTAAATCACTAAAACTGAGACACTCCTTTTCCCAAACAACATCCATAATTAAGTGACTCTGAGTTAAATCTAATAATTGCCACATACATGTTAAGGTGGCCACATCTGGAGAATAGTTTTCAGGTTCAGTGAGGGTGGAAAATGGCTACTTCTTTTGGGAGACACTGGGGGCAATTTTCTGACCTTGCTGCGCCTGGCCCAGGTTGCGACAATCCCAGCTCTCCCACTCAAAGGGGAGTGCAGCCTATGGTCATCTGGGACTATGGCAACTTAAATTTGGACCTTTATGACTCTATAATGTGAGGAACAATGTACAACCCAGTGAGGAACAGTCCAACCATTGTGTGAATAATTAATAAAGAATATTTATTAAGTTAAAAAAATAAAAACACACAACAAGAAGGCCTATATTTACAAAATGATACTTAAGTACACTGATAACTATACACACACAATTTCATATGAAACTTTGCCGACGACACAAAGGTTGATGGGGTTGTGGATAGTCTGGAGGGATGTCAGAAGTTACAAAGGGACATAGATAGGATGCAAGACTGGGCAGAGCAGGCTGAGGGTAAGGGAGCTTGTGTGTGCACTAATTTATTTAATTATTTTTCAGTTAAATTAGTGAAAAAAATCGGAGGTTTTTTTTTTCTAAACAGGAAATAGGCCCAGCAGCAGCCTCGGAAGGTTTTGGAGTGTTTAAAAGTAGGCTGTACCTTTGAGCGGGCAGCGTCGTTAGCGGGCAGCGGAGTGAGCAGGGGACAGAGTGAGAGCTAAAAGGGCTTTGGCTCACAGGGCTTCGGCGAAGGCGAGGAAGGTTGTTTGTTTGTTTTTCTTCGGTTACACCCCCTTTTTGTTTTAGCCCCAAAACTAAAAAGGACATGGCTGGTATGAGTGAGAGGCCAGTATACTGCATTCGGTGTGGGATGTGGGAGTTCCTGGAGACAAATTGCCTCCCATATCTGTGCCAGATGTGTGGAACTGCATCTCCTGAAGGATCGTGTAAGGGAGCTGGAGCTGAGGCTCGATGAACTCAGTTTAGTTAGGGAAAATGAGAGAGTAATAGATAAAAGTTATAGTCAGGTAGTGACACCAGGGTCTCGGAAGGAAGACACGTGGGTCACAGTTAGGAGGGGTAATAGTCAGAAGGGTGGTGTGCCAGTAAATACCCCAGTGGCAGTCTCCCATAAAAGAAAGGAATGGGCAACAGATGGGAGAAGGGAAGGGAGTGAGCAGTCTGTGGAGGGATCCCCTGTGGTTGTCCCCCTCCAAAATAGGTATCTTGTTTTGGATTCTGTGGAGGGGGATGACCCTCCAGGGGTAAGCCACGAGGACCAGATCGCCTCCACGGAGACAGGCTCAGGGGTCCGGAAGGGAAAGAAGGGGTTTAGGAGAGTGATAGTTGTGGGGGACGCAATGGTTAGAGGCACGGACAGGCGCCTCTGTGGGACTGAACGAGAATCCAGGATGGTAGTCTGCCTCCCTGGTGCCGGGGTACTGGATGTCTCCGAGAGGGTAGGAAGCATATTTAAAAAGGAAGGTAGTCAAATGGATGTGATTGTACACATTGGTGGAAATGATGTAGGTAGGAAGAGCAGGGGGGTCATACGAGAGAAATTCAGGGAGTTGGGTGCTAGGCTAAAAAGTAAGACCTCCAGGGTAGCAATATCTGGACTGCTCCCGGTGCCTAGTGCAAGTGAGGCTCGGAACAGGGAGATTCTACAGTTGAACGCGTGGCTAAAGGACTGGTGCAAGAGGGAGGGTTTTAAATTCATAGATAACTGGGAAATCTTCAAGTCAGGATGGCAACTGTACAGAAAGGATGGGTTACACCTTAACTGGAAGGGAGCAAATATCCTGGCTGGGAGTTTTGCGAGAGTGTTTCGGCAGGATTTAAACTAGTGTGGCAGGGGGGTGGGGAACAAAACAGGAGGTCAGTAAATACTGAGGCTGGGGTCGAGCTGGGGGCCAGGGCAAGGCTAGCTAAGAAGAGGAGCACTCTGGAGGAGGAGGACCTGACTGGGCCTGGAAGTCTGGAGTGCATCTGCTTCAATGCGAGGAGTGTAACGGGTAAAACAGACGAACTTAGGGCCTTAATGCTTGTGCGGAATTTGGATGTGGTTGCGGTGACGGAAACTTGGTTAAAAGAAGGACAGGACTGGCAGCTGAATATTCCGGGGTATAAGTGTTTTAGGCGAGACAGAGGAGGGGCTAAAAAAGGTGGGGGAGTAGCGATATTAGTTAAGGAGCATATTACCGCGGTGCAGAGGGTAGACAACTTAGAGGGGTCATGTACTGAGTCGCTGTGGGTAGAACTCAGAAACAGGAAGGGTGCAGTCACTATGCTGGGGGTGTACTACAGACCACCCAACAGCCCACGGGAAGTGGAGGAAAGGATATGTCAGGAGATTCTGGATAGGTGCAGAAAACATAGGGTTGTTGTAGTGGGGGACTTTAATTTCCCTGGCACAGACTGGAAAGTGCTTAGAGCTGGGGGACCGGACGGGGAGGAATTTGTAAAATGCGTACTGGAAGGTTCTTTGGAACAGTATGTAGATAGCCCGACTAGAGAGGGGGCTATACTGGACCTAGTTCTGGGAAATGAGCCCGGTCAGGTCGTCAAAGTTTTGGTAGGGGAACATGTGGCAAATAGTGACCACAACTCTGTTAACTTTAGGATAGTAATGGACAAGGATGAGTGCTGTCCTACGGGCAGGGTGCTAAATTGGGGGAAGGCTGACTATAGCCGGATTAGGCAGGAATTGGTGGATGTTGATTGGGAGAGGATGTTCGAGGGTAAGTCCGCGTCTGGCATGTGGGAGTCTTTTAAGGAACTATTGATAAGGCTGCAGGATAGGCATGTGCCTGTAAAAAGGAAAGATAGGAAAGGTAGGATTCGAGAGCCGTGGATAACCAGGGAAATTGAGGATCTGATTAAAATGAAAAGGGAGGCGTACGTTAAGTCCAGGCAAATGAAAACAGATGGAGCTCTGGAGGAATACAGAGAGAGTAGGAAAGATCTCAAACGGGGAGTTAGAAGGGCAAAAAGAGGGCACGAGATGTTCTTGGCAGGCAGGATTAAGGAGAATCCTAAGGCATTCTATTCATGCGTTAGGAACAAAAGAGTTGTCAGGGAGAAAATTGGACCTCTCAGGGACAAAGGAGGGGAATTATGCTTAGAACCCAAGGGAATAGGGGAGATCCTAAATGAATACTTTGCATCGGTATTCACGAAGGAGAGGGGAGTGTTAACCGGGAGTGTCTCGGAGGGAGGTGTTGACCCGTTAGAGAAAATCTCCATCACAAGAGAGGAAGTGTTAGGTTTTTTAGGGAACATTAAAACTGACAAAGCTCCAGGGCCTGATGGCATCTATCCTCGACTGCTCAGGGAGACGAGAGGTGAAATTGCTGGGCCTCTGACGGAAATCTTTGTCGCTTCTTTGGACACGGGTGAGGTCCCTGAGGATTGGAGGATAGCGAATGTGGTCCCGTTGTTTAAGAAGGGTAGCAGGGATAACCCAGGAAATTATAGGCCGGTGAGCTTGACGTCCGTGGTAGGGAAGTTGTTGGAGAGGATTCTTAGAGACAGGATGTATGTGCATTTAGAACGGAACAATCTCATTAGTGACAGACAGCATGGTTTTGTAAGAGGGAGTTTTTTGAGGAAGTGACAAAAACGGTTGATGAAGGAAGGGCCGTGGATGTCGTCTATATGGATTTCAGTAAGGCATTTGACAAAGTCCCACATGGCAGGTTGGTTAAGAAGGTTAAGGCTCATGGGATACAAGGAGAAGTGGCTAGATGGGTGGAGAACTGGCTTGGCCATAGGAGACAGAGGGTAGTGGTCGAAGGGTCTTTTTCCGGCTGGAGGTCTGTGACCAGTGGTGTTCCGCAGGGCTCTGTACTGGGACCTCTGCTATTTGTGATATATATAAATGATTTGGAAGAAGGTGTAACTGGTGTAATCAGCAAGTTTGCGGATGACACAAAGATGGCTGGAATTGCGGATAGCGAAGAGCATTGTCGGGCAATACAGCAGGATATAGATCGGCTGGAAAATTGGGCGGAGAGGTGGCAGATGGAACTTAATCCGGATAAATGCGAAGTGATGCATTTTGGAAGAAATAATGTAGGCAGGAGTTATACAGTAAATGGCAGAGTCATCAGGAGTATAGAAACACAGAGGGACCTAGGTGTGCAAGTCCACAAATCCTTGAAGGTGGCAACACAGGTGGAGAAGGTGGTGAAGAAGGCATATGGTATGCTTGCCTTTATAGGACGGGGTATAGAGTATAAAAGCTGGAGTCTGATGATGCAGCTGTATAGAACGCTGGTTAGGCCACATTTGGAGTACTGCGTCCAGTTCTGGTCGCCGCACTACCAGAAGGACGTGGAGGCATTGGAGAGAGTGCAGAGAAGGTTTACCAGGATGTTGCCTGGTATGGAGGGTCTTAGCTATGAGGAGAGATTGGGTAGACTGGGGTTGTTCTCCTTGGAAAGACGGAGAATGAGGGGAGATCTAATAGAGGTATACAAGATTATGAAGGGTATAGATAGGGTGAACAGTGGGAAGCTTTTTCCCAGGTCGGAGGTGACGATCACGAGGGGTCACGGGCTCAAGCTGAGAGGGGCGAAGTATAACTCAGACATCAGGGGGACGTTTTTTACACAGAGGGTGGTGGGGGCCTGGAATGCGCTGCCAAGTAGGGTGGTGGAGGCGGGCACGCTGACATCGTTTAAGACTTACCTGGATAGTCACATGAGCAGCCTGGGAATGGAGGGATACAAACGATTGGTCTAGTTGGACCAAGGAGCGGCACGGGCTTGGAGGGCCGAAGGGCCTGTTTCCTGTGCTGTACTGTTCTTTGTTCTTTGTTCTTTGGCAGATGGACTTCAACCCAGATAAATGCGTAGTGGTCCATTTTGGCAGGTCAAATGGGATGAAGGAGTACAATATTAAGGGAAAGACTCTTAGTACTGTAGAGGATCAGAAGGACCTTGGGGTCCGGGTCCATAGGACTCTAAAATCGGCCCCGCAGGTGGAGGAGGTGGTTAAGAAGGCGTATGGTGTGCTGGCCTTTATCAATCGAGGGATTGAGTTCAGGAGTCCGAGGATAATGATGCAGCTATATAAGACCCTCGTCAGACCCCACTTGGAGTACTGTGCTCAGTTCTGGTCGCCTCATTACAGGAAGGATGTGGAAAAGATTGAAAGGGTGCAGAGGAGATTTACAAGGATGTTGCCTGGATTGAGTGGCATGCCTTATGAGGATAGGCTGAGGGAGCTCAGTCTTTTCTCCTTGGAGAGACGTAGGATGAGAGGAGACCTAATCGAGGTATATAAGATGTTGAGAGGCATAGATCGGGTGGACACTCAGAGGCTTTTTCCCAGGGTGGAAATGTCTGCTACGAGAGGACACAGGTTTAAGGTGCTGGGGGGGGTAGGTACAGGGGAAATGTTAGGGGGAAGTTTTTCACACAGAGGGTGATGGGCAAGTGGAATCGGCTGCCGTCAGCGGTGGTGGAGGCAAACTCAATAGGGTATTTTAAGAGACTCCTGGATGAGTACATGGGATTTAATAGGATGGAGGGTTATAGGTAGGCCTAGAAGGTAGGGATATGTTCGGCACAACTTGTGGGGCCGGAGGGCCTGTTTGTGCTCTAGTTTTTTCTATGTTTCTAACTATCCTTTGGTCGCCAATTACTTACGTTACCTAAAACTGAGACACTCGTTTTTCCAAACAACATCCAATATTAAGTGACTGTATGAGTTAAATCTAATAATTACTATATACGTGTTAAGGTGGTCACATCTGATAAATCGTTTTCAGGTTCAGTGAGGGTGGAAAATGGCTACTTCTTTTGGGAGACACTGGGGACAATTTTCTGACCTTGCTGCGCCTGGCCCAGATTGCGATAATCCCAGAAAAGCTTGTGGGTCTAAAAATCAGTTTCACGTTTCACACCAAACAGTTTGCGATTTTCCCAGCTCCTTTCTAATGGTGCAAACAGGACCATGCCCAGAAAGAGCTGATGCTGATTAGCATGAGATTGACTGGTTTTCAAACTCAGTGGCGAGTTTGGCACATGATCCTCCCTCTCCCGGAATGCTCCCACCTCTCTGCTGAGACATCCCAGATGTGGAGATGCCGGCGTTGGACTGGGGTAAGCACGGTAAGAAGTCTCACAACACCAGGTTAAAGTCCAACAGGTTTATTTGGTAGCACAAACTTTCAGAGTGTCACTCCTACATCGCAAGGGGGATAGAATATAAAAGCAGAGATAGAACATAGAACATAGAACAGTACAGCACAGAACAGGCCCTTTGGCCCACGATGTTGTGCCGAGCTTTATCTGAAACCAAGATCAAGCTATCCCACTCCCTATCATCCTGGTGTGCTCCATGTGCCTATCCAATAACCGCTTAAATGTTCCTAAAGTGTCTGACTCCACTATCACTGCAGGCAGTCCATTCCACACCCTAACCACTCTCTGCGTAAAGAACCTACCTCTGATATCCTTCCTGTATCTCCCACCACGAACCCTATAGTTATGCCCCCTTGTAATAGCTCCATCCACCCGAGGAAATAGTCTTTGAACGTTCACTCTATCTATCCCCTTCATCATTTTATAAACCTCTATTAAGTCTCCCCTCAGCCTCCTCCGCTCCAGAGAGAACAGCCCTAGCTCCCTCAACCTTTCCTCATAAGACCTACCCTCCAAACCAGGCAGCATCCTGGTAAATCTCCTCTGCACTCTTTCCAGCGCTTCCACATCCTTCCTATAGTGAGGTGACCAGAACTGCACACAATACTCCAAATGTGGTCTCAACAAGGTCCTGTACAGTTGCAGTATAACCCCACGGCTCTTAAACTCCAACCCCCTGTTAATAAAAGCTAACACACTATACGCCTTCTTCACAGCTCTATCCACTTGAGTGGCAACCTTTAGAGATCTGTGGATATGAACCCCAAGATCTCTCTGTTCCTCCACAGTCTTCAGAACCCTACCTTTGACCCTGTAATCCACATTTAAATTAGTCCTACCAAAATGAATCACCTCACATTTATCAGGGTTAAACTCCATTTGCCATTTTTCAGCCCAGCTTTGCATCCTATCTATGTCTCTTTGCAGTCTACAACAGCCCTCCACCTCATCCACTACTCCACCAGTCTTGGTGTCATCAGCAAATTTACTGATACACCCTTCAGCCCCCTCCTCTAAGTCATTAATAAAAATCACAAAAGCAGAGGACCAAGCACTGATCCCTGCGGCACTCCGCTAGCAACCTGCCTCCAATCCGAAAATTTTCCATCGACCACCACCCTCTGTCTTCGATCAGACAGCCAGTTACCTATCCAATCGGCCAACTTTCCCTCTATCCCACACCTCCTCACTTTCATCATAAGCCGACCATGGGGGACCTTATCAAACGCCTTACTAAAATCCATGTATATGACATCAACTGCCCTACCTTCATCAACACACTTAGTTACCTCCTCAAAAAATTCTATCAAATTTGTGAGGCACGACTTGCCCTTCACAAATCCATGCTGACTATCCCGGATTAATCCGCATCTTTCTAAATGGTCGTAAATCCCATCTCTAAGGACCTTTTCCATCAATTTACCAACCACCGAAGTAAGACTAACCGGTCTATAATTACCAGGGTCATTTCTATTCCCTTTCTTAAACAGAGGAACAACATTCGCCATTCTCCAGTCCTCTGGCACCATCCCCGTGGACAACGAGGACCCAAAGATCAAAGCCAAAGGCTCTGCAATCTCATCCCTTGCCTCCCAAAGAATCCTAGGATACATTTCATCAGGCCCAGGGGACTTATGAACCTTCAGTTTATTCAAAACTGCCAGGACATCCTCCCTCCAAACATCTATTTCCTCCAGCCTATTAGCCTGTAACACCTTCTCTTCCTCAAAAACATGGCCCCTCTCCTTGGTGAACACTGAAGAAAAGTATTCATTCATCACCTCGCCTATCTCTACTGACTCCATACACAAGTTCCCACTACTGTCCTTGACCGGCCCTAACCTCACCCTGGTCATTCTTTTATTCCTCACATAAGAGTAAAAAGCCTTGGGGTTTTCCTTGATCCGACCTGCCAAGGACTTCTCATGTCCCCTCCTAGCTCTCCTAAGCCCCTTTTTCAGCTCATTTCTTGCTAACTTGTAACCCTCAATCGAGCCATCTGAACCTTGTTTCCTCATCCCTACATAAGCTGTCTTGCTGCATTTGTACAGGGCATTGGTGAGGCCGCAGCTGGAATACTGTGTGCAGTATTGGTCCCCTTATTTGCGGAAGGATATTTTGGCCTTGGAGGGAGTGCAGAGAAGGTTCACCAGGTTGATACCAGAGATGAGCCTGGGTGGGATTGTGGTCGGTGCAGACTTGATGGGCCGAATGGCCTCCTTCTGCACTGTAGGGTTTCTATGAGGGGTGTTGATTATGAGGAGAGACTGAGCAGATTGGGTTTGTATTCGTTGGAATTTAGAAGGCTGAGGGGGGATCTTATAGAGACCTCTAAGATAATGAAGGGGCTGGATAGGGTGGAGATGGAGAGATTCTTTCCACTTAGAAAAGAAACTAGAACTAGAGGGCACAGCCTCAAAATAAAGGGGGGTCAGTTTAGGACAGAGTTGAGGAGGAACTTCTTCTCTCAGAGGGTGGTGAATCTCTGGAATTCTCTGCCCACTGAAATGGTGGAGGCTACCTCGTTGAATATGTTTAAATCACGGATAGATGGATTCCTGATTGGTAAGGGAATTAGGGGTTATAGGGATCAGGCGGGTAAGTGGAACTGATCCACTTCAGATCAGCCATGATCTTATTGAATGGCGTGGCAGGCTCGAGGGGCTAGATGGCCTACTCCTGCTCCCATTTCTTATGTTCTTATGTTCTTATCTTCAGGTGAGTGAGGAGTTGTGTTCACAAACAGGGCATATATAGACACAAACTCAATTTACAAGATAATGGTTGGAATGCGAGTCTTAACAGGTGCAGACAATGTGAGTGGAGAGAGGGTTAAGCACAGGTTAAAGAGGTGTGTATTGTCTCCAGTCAGGACAGTTACTGAGATTTTGCAATCCCAGGCAAGTCGTGGGGGTTACAGATAGTGTGATATGAACCCAAGATCTTGGTTGAGGCCGTCCTCATGTGTGCGGAACTTGGCTATCAGTTTCTGCTCAGCGACTCTGCGCAGAATCGCTGAGCAGAAACTGATAGCCAAGTTCCGCACACATGAGGGCAGCCTCAACCGGGACCTGTAACCCCCACGACTTGCCTGGGCTTGCAAAATCTCACTAACTATCCTGGCTGGAAACAATACACACCTCTTTAACCTGTGCTTAACCCTCTCTCCACTCACATTGTCTGTACCTTTAAGACTTGATTATCTGTAAAGACTCGCATTCCAACCATTATCTTGTAAATTGAGTTTGTGTCTACATATGCCCTGTTTGTGAACACAACTCTTCACTCACCTGAAGAAGGAGTGACACTTCGAAAGCTTGTGCTACCAAATAAACCTGTTGGACTTTAACCTGGTGTTGTGAGACTTCTAACTGAGACATCCCAGAGGCATGAATCACTACTGGTTCTTTAAAGTGTGGTTCAACTGAGGGTTGTGAGGGTGAGTGAGGAGGTGAGTACCGCTTAATACCAACCCCTGGGTGCAAGAGGACAGGTCAGCTGTTGCCATGGTGTGTGGTGGGGGACCCCAATAGGTGCTTGTGTGGCTTGGGCTGGGGGATCTCAGGTCAGGGGTTACCGCTAGGTTGGGGCTTCTGTGGTGAGCATTTTCCCTGGCCACTGAAAGACCTCTGAGGGATTCCATATGAGCTTGAGCTCGAGTCACACAAATGTCGCATTCATAATCCTGCCACCCGTCTGCTGGGTTAGGCTCTGTGGTTTCGGGTGAGGGACAGGAGTCTCCGAGGGGATGTGAGGAAAAAGTTTGCACTCCGTGGGTGGCAGGGATCTTGGATCAGTGAGGGCCAATTTCTGTATGGCCCGTGAAAGGCATTTGGAGGAGCACTTGGAATATTATAGCACTCGGGGATATAAGACCTATGGTGGATAATGTGATTAGTACAACTGCAGTGGTAGCTTTTGTCAGTGTGGACTCGTTGGGCTGAAGGGCCTTTCCTGTCCTATACGATGCTATACAGAGGAATCGCAACTTTGGGGTGCAATGTCCTTTAATCATGATTATTTACAGTGCACACTACCCTATCCCTAACTATAGGATCCGCCTTCACCTGTGCCCTTTTGGTGACCTGACAACTTCTTAATCTTAAATGACCTGTTGCTAGGTCTAGCTGTGTCCCCAGAATGCACATTGGAGATGGAGGTGGTCAGCTGTGTTCTGCGCCCTATGACCTTTGATGCCCTTGGTGAGCATCCCCTGGAAGGCCGGGACCTGGGGGAAACCCACTGTTAACCCACTTCAACCCACTGTCTGTGAAATGCACCAGTGTCAGGAGGGGAGAATTCGGATGGGCTGGAGACTGCCAGAGTCTCTTGGGTGTGTGGCTCTGGGATAACCTCCAGTGCTTCCTCCTCTCTCGGGGTGTTGGTGGGCCACGGGGATGAAGGGACAGCTGGAATGAGCTCCAGAAGCCTCTGCATTACCTGGCGCTGCCAGGCCTGGAAACCCAACATTATCTGCACCATGATGTGCAAAACCCCAGCGATATCCTTCTGAGTCGGACTAGGCTGTGGAGCCCCTCGCAATCACAGAATGACAGAATCCCCACAGTGCAGGAGGCCATTTGGCCGATCGAGTCTGCACCGACCACAATGCCACCCAGGCCCTATTCCCGCAACCCCTCATATTTACCCTGCTCATCCCCTGACAGGGTCAATTTAGCATGGCCAATCAGTCTAACCCGTACATCTTTGGACTGTGGGAGGAAACCGGAGCACCAGGAGGAAACCCATGCAGACATGGGGAGGATATGCAAACTCCACACAGACAGTGACTTAAGGCCAGAATTGAACCCGGGTTCCTGACGCTGTGAGGCAGCAATGCTAACCACTGTACCACTGAATCACCTGCTGTGTCTCGACTATGCTCTCAATGCACTCAATCATGGTCCTCAGCGACTTGGCAATGCCTTGGACCCTGCCACCCATGGCTACCATTTCCTTCACTAGACTTTCCACTGTGGTTGCCACCCTTGTACTGTTGACCTGGATGCAACGCAATATCAGCATCATCTCATGTGACTGAAGGCTGTGGAACTCCTCCAAATGGCCTTGCAGTTGCCAGAATGTCGCTGACATATCCTCCTGCAGTCCCCGACTCTGCTTCTACGTCTCCAGCAGCTCTGTGAGAACCACTTCCAGTGACTGGCTGGGGTCCAGCTGTTTCCTTGGATCCGGTGGATTTCCACCTGCCCAATCACTTGGACGTTTTCACTTCCACCTGATGTGCATCAGCAGCTGTATGCTGCTCACCAGAAATGACCCAAAGCTTGTCTGCTAATTCCGTCCACTGAGGTGTGTGTCTCTGCGCTGATGGATGGTACAGGTGATGCATTTGATGCCTCATCAGTGCTTTCCTCCTAGCTACTGCTGGGAATTGCAGGGGGGCTACTGATTCCTGAGGGCTTGTCCTCATCAGATGTTGCTCCTGCAAGAGAAGATGCATGGTTCAGTGCAAAGGAGGGACAAGTATCTGGGCAACTTGGAACTTACTTGAGAAAGGTCATATGGATGAAGGTTTCGTGGATTCCCACTTCTGTGGTGCACACCAACCTCACAGTCACTCAGTCTCTCAGGTGCCTCTCCTGAGAGCTCCATTGCTCGCTCCTTGAAGGGGGTCAGAGCCGCAACTCAGAAATACCCTCGCCAGTCTTTTCCCGCTCCCTTTGGTTATGGTCCATCTTCTCCTGCGGAGACAAAAGGAGATGATTGAGAGTTCGATGGTCAGCGAGGCAGGGAAAGGGTGGAAATAGTATTCTATGTTTCTATGAAATTTTTATGTTTCTATGGAATTAGATATAACTCTTGGGGCTAAAGGGATCAAGGAATATGGGGGAAAGTGGGAAGGATCAGGATATTGAATTCGATGATCAGCCATGATCAAAATGAATGGTGGAGCAGGCTCGAAGGGCTGAATGACCTACCTCTGCTTCTAGTTTCTATGTATGTCAGCACCATGCCTTGGCAGACAGGGGTTGTGACGGGGTGTGTCAGAGGGATGTGAGGATGATGCTGAGGGTCGGGTTCTGGATTGCCCCATGGTCAGGGATTGGATTTGTGTGTACATTCCAGGTGTGACATATGGGACTGATGCCTGGACAGAACAGATGGATACTCACTATTGCAGTTCGAATGAGGTCGTTGATTTCCTTCAGGCATTGGGTGCGGGGCCTCGGTCTTAGCCTGTGGGCACTGACTGCTACAGACACTGCATCCCAGGTTGCATTGGACTCCCTGCTCCTGGGTTGTCTGTCCTTTCAGGGGTGTAGGATGGCTCGCCTCTCCCCCATGGCATGCGGCAGCTGTCCCAGGGCACCCTCGGTGACGCGTGGAGCTGGTCACCATGCTGCCATCCTCCTGGTGTAACTGGTTGTGGGTCCAGCTTTTCCTTGTTAACTGCACATGGCTGTGGTCACTTTGGCGAGACGCATGGCTGTGGCCACTTCGGGTGAGTGGAGCTGAGGTCACGAAAAGATCAGCCATGATCTTATTGAATGGTGGAGCAGGCTTGGGGGGCCTGATGGCCTACTCCTGCTCCTAGTTCTTATATTCTTATGAATCACATGCCTGAAGATTCCATAAAGGCATGATTCATGTGGAGGCTCCTTCAGTGCACAAAGTGTGGGAGGATTGCACCAAAAATATCTGCATGGACTGCTCCTGTTTTCTCACCGTTTTGACACTTCAAAATATTTTGGGAGAATTCTGCCCTCTATCTATAACTGCTGCAGTTCTGATGTTAGTTGTCATTCTTTTTCGTTAGTTAGTGTTCTATAGTTAATCAGAATCAAAATGCGTTTTGGCAGAGAGATCTGGGTGTCTATGTTAATGAATGGCAGAAAGTCGGTATGCAGGTGCAACATGTAATAAAAAAGGCAAATGATATGTTGGCAATTATTGCAAAAGGACTGGAGTATGAATGTAGAGAAGTGTTGTTGCAATTATATAAGGTGTTGGTGAGACCACTTCTGGAGTATTGTGTCCAGTTTTGGTCTCCTTATTTGAGGAAGAATGTGGTGGCATTGGAGGCAGTTCAGAAGAAGTTCACAAGATTGATTCTGGAGATGAAAGGGTTGACGTATGAGGAGAGATTCAACAGTTTGGGCTTATACTTGCTGGAGTTTAGAAGGATGAGAGGAATCTGATCGAGGTATAGAAAATTTTAAAAGGGATTGATAGAGTAAACATAGACCAAAGGTTTCCTCTTATGAGGTGAGGCAATCTAGAACAAGGGTCACAGGTATAGGTTGCGAGGTGGTAGATTTAAAACTGAGATGAGCAGGAACGCAGAGGATGGTGAATTTGTGGAACGTGCTGCCCATAGCATGGTGGAGTCTGAATCGCTGAATGGTTTCAGGAAGGAGATAGATATATTTCTAATAAAAAAGGGATATGGGGAACAGGTGGGGAGGTGGATTTCAGACCAGGGAGCGATCAGCCACGATCCAATTGAATGGTGGAGCAGGCTCGAAGGGCTGAATTTGTCTACTTCTGCTCCTAATTCCTATATTCCTATTTCTTTCCCTTTGATGTTATCCATCCTTTAGAGTTGGCTTTTGGCAGGTATGAGTCAATTTTCTTATTTCTCCATATTGAAACTATCACCTCTATATCCCCATTGATTTCTCTCGTCACATATGAAAACACTTTTTTCCAATGATAGGCTAATTCGCATCTTATCATTTCTCCTCTGCCTCGAATCAACTCCCCGTTTTAGGTACTTTTATCATTGTTTCATTTTATTTTAATCTTAATTTTTCCCAATTCTTAATATGAGGTTGTGAAAGGCACTTTATAAATGCAAATCTTTCCTTTCCTTGTTTGGATTATTCGTTATTGGACAAATCAGCTGTCGAGACAGTGGTTATTTAAGCTGATCACAATCACGTGACAGATGATTTAGGGTGACCATAATGTCTTGTTTGGTTGATGTGCCCATTTGGTATAATATGGGCTATATGCAATACTTTAAACTTCATGGGTCTGTTACTGTAAAATGTTAATTAACAAAACAAAATCCTCTTTAATGAAGCCAACTTTTCTGTAATCATCAGTATTTCCTCATCGAACATTGATGTGGTGAACAACCTTCATATGGTCTCACCAGTCTCCATGTTTCAACATTTTAGGCATACACATAGTCCACTTATAAAACCACAAAACGTTAGCTTGGTGATCTTTGCATTTACCATATTAAAAGTCTAAAAATTCTCCTTTTTATAATCAGTTATGGAAACAATAGTGTCTTTTAGAAGGAGTTGGGTACTTGTTCGTCATCATTTCTCATGGGAACTGTTAAAAAAAATTGTTTTGCAATAGTAAAATTTTATTAAAACAAGCTTCCACATTCAACCTTTCACTTAGAGTATAGCATATGAAAGGTATATTGTGTAGCATAGAATTTGATGCAGATAAAATACTGCCTTTGCTAGCCTATCAATGACTGATGCTCCATCTTGGGGCAAAAGACTCTGCACACACACAGACAAATGCATATACACATAGATATACATATGCAGACACATAAATACACACATAAATACACACACACACACACATATGTATGCACATGTATGCTCACACAAAGATGTGCACACACGAACACATGCAAACATATACAGACAGACAAATATACACTTACACACATGGCAAAAGCTTAGCTTTCATTGATGTAGATTTTTAATATTTTGAGCTCCATAACCAGCAATCATTAGCTTTCTCCATTTTAAATTTTGCAGTACCAATGTGGAAATTTCCAAATTTGTAATCCTTTAAGCCTGATTTATTATCCTGCCTTCCTATATGGTAAACAAAAGTCACTGGACACTATTACCAGTACATAGAACATAGAACAGTACAGCACAGAACAGGCCCTTCGGCCCACGGTGTTGTGCCGAGCTTTATCTGAAACCAAGATCAAGCTATCCCACTCCCTATCATCCTGGTGTGCTCCATGTGCCTATCCAATAACCGCTTAAATGTTCCTAAAGTGTCTGACTCCACTATCACTGCAGGCAGTCCATTCCACACACCAACCACTCTCTGCGTAAAGAACCTACCTCTGATATCCTTCCTGTATCTCCCACCACGAACCCTATAGTCATGCCCCCTTGTAATAGCTCCATCCACCCGAGGAAATAGTCTTTGAACGTTCACTCTATCTATCCCCTTCATCATTTTATAAACCTCTATTAAGTCTCCCCTCAGCCTCCTCCGCTCCAGAGAGAACAGCCCTAGCTCCCTCAACCTTTCCTCATAAGACCTACCCTCCAAACCAGGTAGCATCCTGGTAAATCTCCTCTGCACTCTTTCCAGCGCTTCCACATCCTTCTTATAGTGAGGTGACCAGAACTGCACACAATATTCCAAATGTGGCCTCACCAAGGTCCTGTACAGTTGCAGCATAACCCCACGGCTCTTAAACTCCAACCCCCTGTTAATAAAAGCTAACACACTATAGGCCTTCTTCACAGCTCTATCCACTTGAGTGGCAACCTTTAGAGATCTGTGGATATGAACCCCAAGATCTCTCTGTTCCTCCACAGTCTTCAGAACCCTACCTTTGACCCTGTAATCCACATTTAAATTAGTCCTACCAAAATGAATCACCTCACATTTATCAGGGTTAAACTCCATTTGCCATTTTTCAGCCCAGCCTTGCATCCTATCTATGTCTCTTTGCAGCCTACAACAGCCCTCTACCTCATCCACTACTCCACCAATCTTGGTGTCATCAGCAACTCTACAGTAGTAACTGTAGAGTTCCATTCTCTTACATAAATTACAAGTGGGGAATTTTATCTAGGAAGCAAACTTGCCTATACAAACTGTTGATCCAAGTTTGGTAAAATAAAGATATGTCAACATCCAGCTGAACAGTTATCACTGTCCCCTGTTTTATAGGAACCAACGTCATTCTCCTGACCCTCACTCTGCCAGGCTCACTTTTGTTGATTCTTTTTACATTCTGATCAAATATATATATTTTCAGAACCATCAACAGTAGCATCCAATTTGCTTTAAAGATCATCCATGTGTCTGAAAGAAAATAAACTGACAGAGGAAATGATTGGATACTAACCTGCCACTGAGGCTGGTCCAGTTTGGTAATTCAGTCTTCACAGCTGAGTTCATTGATAACATTTGAAGTAACTTTGATAGATGATAAATAGAAGTGAAATTGAGTACACGTGATTCAGACTCCAATCCCTGCAGTTTATGGAAGGAGTTCACCTGTCATGGAACCCTATGGATGACCTACTGAAGTTTCTGCAAGTAAGAAAAGGAGTCTGCATAAATGGACCTTCTGTCATCATGGTGAGAGGCCCTGTAAAGTTTAAATTGTTTCGATTTGAGATTCTGTAGACTACAAAAGACTCAGGAGAGCACCAATCACTTGGTATCCAGCTTAAGGACCCTGATTTCTCATGATAAGGGCACAAAATCAGACTGTTTTACTGTTGATAATTCATAACCCAAGTGGATAGATTATTTGAGCCAAATACATGAGGAAAACTAAAGCATTAGTGCAAGTTCTGAAAGTATAAAATTAGGTTAACAAGCACTTATTTTTTATAGAGGTGTTGACCTCTTGAGTAGTTGCTATTGTGAGTGATTTGTGTGGCACTTCGGAAGGCAGCCAAATGAGTTGCTACGAGAAGAAGACATCCCAAGGTATAGAAGGTAACTAGGACTAGTGATATCAATCATTGCATTGTCCTGGAGTTAGCTTAATTGCCATTAGGGATTGGAGAGAAATTTTCAATTTTTCTGTCAAACTGACCTAAGTTTTTTTTTCTCTCAAAAGGTGGGGTGGGATTTTCCTCCCCCTCCACAGTGTGGTAGGGGAGTAGTGTGCCGCTCATTGGTGGTGGGATCTTTTGGTCCCACCATTGTCAATGGGATTTCCTGTTGAACACACCTCTTGCCATTAGGAAACCCGCTGCCGGGATGTGCCATCGGCGGGACCATAATATTCCGCTGGTGTAAATGGCAGCAATATTTCGGTGATATTGTATGTGGGGAGCCAATTAACTCAGTTGCTGGACAGCTGGATCATGATGCAGAGCAATGCCAACAGCACGTGTTTAGTTCCTGTACTGGCTGAGGATATTCATGAGGGCCTGCCTCCTCAACTTTGATCCTCACCTGAGGTGTGGCGATGTTCAGGTTAAATCACCACCAATCAGATCTCCCCCTCAAAGGGGAGAGCAGCCTATGGTCATCTGAGACTATGGCGACTTTACTTATTGTAAGCGGAATAGGATGAGTTCAGTGTGCATGTAGATTGTAGCATGTCTGAATGGGACAGATCTGGTGGATCACTTAGCACTTTCCTATCCTATTCTAGGTGTTCATCATTCCAGTGCTGTGTCAAAACAGGAGTAAAAATGTTCAGAGTCCTTATCTACAATTAATTTAAATGTGCATTACCTAAAAACTAAGTACAATGAAAGAAGCTCTGTAGATATTTGTAAATACACGCGAGCTGTGTAGTCTACTGGACAGCAGAATTCAAGTTTCACCCAAGCAACATGATTGGGAAAAAAAGCTCCCGTTGTGGTATAAATTCGCTTCAACAAGTAGCTAATCATTTGCCATCACTGTAACTTTTTGCTCAAGTATTGTGCCGTCTTTTGAAGTTATGCAATTTGTCTAGTTAACATTTTGCATGAATTAGACAGTACTGGATGGCTTTGAACAATTAGTTCTTAGCTGTCAGAGCATGCGGCTCATGATAATGAGTGAGTTGTATGGATTTTAAAAGTTTATTCATTCATAGGATGTGAACACACTGGTGAGACCAGCATTTATTTCCAATCCATAATTGTTCTGGGGAAGATGGTGGTGAGCTGCCTTCTTGATCTGTGGATTACAGTGCTTCATAGCAGTTTTTGATCCAATTGAGTGGCTTGCTGAAGAGTTAAGAATCAAACATATTGCTGGGGGTCTGGAGTCACATATAGGCCAGACTTGGTAAGGATAAAAAACATAAAAGAGTTGGGCTTTTATTACCATCCAGCAGTTTTATGGTGGTCATTACTGATGCTGCATTTTATTTCCAATTTATCTAATTAACTGAATGAAATTTCCCATCAGCTGCGGTGGATTTGAACTAACCCTTCTGGATTACCAGACAAGTCACCTGCTATCATATCCAGGTGATAATGATGCTAAGCAGGACTGATTTTCCTCTGCTCGCCCTGTTCAGGAATGACTTGGGGAGAGGACACTTGAAATGCACCCTGATGGGTCATATACGCTACTGCCTACACTTACTGTTTGGTTTCAGTAGGATTTTATGGATGTACATTTGACACACTATTGTGTATAGGGCTGCAGGAAAGAGGAAGTATGAACACCTCTACTAGATTAAAGACATTATTAAAAAGACTGGTTTGGGAGTGTATATCCATGACTAAAGGAGTTGTACAATTCCACATCTGAGGTACTGCGTATAGTTTGGTCTCCAGACCTGAGGAAGGGTACACTTGCTTAGAGGAGGTGCAATGCAAGTTCACTAGGTTGATTTTTGAGACTACATGGTTATCCTGTGAGGAGAGATGGGGTTGATTGAACTTGGAGAGGTGAGGTACCCGTTTGGAGCGGCGAGGTCCCCTTTTGGAGCGGCGAGGTCCCCTTTTGGAGCGGCGAGGTCCCCTTTTGGAGCGGCGACCAGAACTGGGCGCAGTATTCCAAATGCGGCCGAACCAACGTTCTATACAACCGCAACATCAGACCCCAACTTTTATACTCTATGCCCCGTCCTATAAAGGCAAGCATGCCATATGCCTTCTTCACCACCTTCTCCACCTGTGATGTCACCTTCAAGGATCTGTGGACTTGCACACCCAGGTCCCTCTGCGTCTCTACACCCTTTATGGTTCTTCCATTTATCGTATAGCTCCTCCCTACATTATTCCCACCAAGACCATAAGACATAGGAGCGGAAGTAAGGCCATTCGGCCCATCGAGTCCACTCCACCATTCAATCATGGTTGATTTCAACTCCATTTACCCGCTCTCTCCCCATAGCCCTTAATTCCTCGAGAAATCAAGAATTTATCAATTTCTGTCTTGAAGACGCTCAACGTCTCGGCCTCCACAGCCCTCTGTGGCAATGAATTCCACAGACCTACCAAGGGGCCTTGGATGTTGGTGCAGGTCAGCTGGTTGTATGAGTTGGCATGAATGGGACAGAGAGAGCGTGTGTGGAGGGGGATGAGGGATAGTGGACTGTTTTTGATTTACCCTTTCTCACAACTGGGATGAAGTCCCAGATCAAATGCGAAATAGTGAAAGAGGCACTGAAGATCATTTTTGGACTGGCAAAGTTCCACCAATTCCTGTATGGCTGGAAATTTGTCCTACTAATGGACCACAAACCATTCAAGAATTTTGGGGCCTATTCAGGTATTCCATCAATGGTGGCCACAAGGTTGCAAAGGTGGACATTGATTTTGTCAGGTCATTCATTTGAGACTCGTTATTGCCAGTTGGACCTATATGCCAACGTGGACACATTATCGACACTGCCTTTGCCAGGGAACAGGGAAGATACAGAGGAGACAGTGAAGATAATGTATTTTTTACAAGAGAATAAAGTTCTGACTACAGCTGTGAATGTTAAGCAAGCCGTAAGAAAAGACCCCATACTGAGTTGGGTGATTGATGTTGTCCGGAGGGTAACAACTTATCACAAGAAGGATCCTGTGTTGAGGGCCTACTTGAACCAACAGTGGGAAATTTCGATACAAGCTGGCTGTTTGTTGTGGGATATATGGATCATTATCCTGACCGAGTTGAGGAGGAAGGTGCTGGAGCAGCTGCACCAAGGGCACCCAGGAGTGATGCAGATGAAAGAGGTGGCCAGAAGTTGCATCTGGTGACCAAACATTGATACTTGTGTAGAAGAGAAAGCAGGAGCGTGTGTAGTGTGCTCCCAAATTTGGAAAGCACCACTAGCATCGCCATTACATCCTTGGATATGGCCAAAACGACCGGGGAAGGCATTCTTATCAATTTTGCTGGGCCAGTGGAAGACTACATGTTACTTGTGGCTGTTGACGCATACTCTAAGTGGCCGAGGTGATGTGCATGAAAACATCTACCACAGATTCGATCCTGGACAGGCTTGGCGACATGTTTGCCAGGTTTGGTTACCCGCAGGAAGTGGTAAGTTATAACGGGCTGCAGTTTGTGTCACGGGAATTCAAAGAGTACATGGAACTTCATGACATTTGGTATGTAAAGTCTGCACCATATCATCCGGCAACGAATGGTCTAGCAGAGCCGTTTGTGCAGTCGGTAAAATACTCCTTAGAGGCTGTGGTAAACCACTGTTATCTGTTATCTGTGGTGGTTAACCACTGTAGTTAGTATTTCTCATTACCTGTATATGTGGCACATCCCTGTCGGTTCCGCCCAAGTCTCCTCCCCCTGGTCTGGGTATGAAGGCGGTGGCTCCACCCCCCTTGCTCTCAGTTCAGACCCGATCACTGACAGGGATGGCTCCAAGTTCTTGCCAATAAAAGCCTGTTTGTCTTGCTCTCAACTAGTCTCAGCTCGACTGATAGTGCATCAGAGGCGTCAAAGGGGAAGGGTCATTGAGGCGAAGAACCAGTTTTTAAATATGTATGGAAGCACACGCATGCAACAACAAAATCCCCCCCCCCCCCAACCGCGATGTTGATGCCAGGAAGACCTTTACGGACAATGTTCATTTTACTGAGGCCGGAAAGGACCAGGTGAGTGGTGGAGAAGCAGATGGACCGGCGAGCTGAACATGCAAAACTGAGAATTTTTCAAAAAGGTGAAGTAGTTCTAGCGAGGAATATGTGCCAGGGAAGAAGTGTTTCCGACAATAATACTAGCCGAGCCTGGGCCGTTATCCTTTACTGTTGAGATGTAAGACGAGTTGGGTTGGCATAGACATGCGGATATCAAGGAATGGAAACACCAGCTGGGTAAATGGAGGCGGTTCAGCCAGAACCAGCAGAGTTTCCTGAGGAAGGGAGCAGGGGACCCATAGCTACACCTTTGCTTGATGAGCTGGGAACACCGGTAGTGGTGACTGATGATGTATGTATGAAAGAATAACTGGAGCCACGATCATTGGGAAGGGACCTAAGACCAGTTCCAGCTCCCAGGAAACAATCTCCATGGAACTATCGGCCCCCGGACCAATTGATCATGTCTATACATTGTTAAATGAATGTTTATTACTGTCTGTAATGTGCAAATAGTTAATTGCTATTTCTGGATGGAAATTGCTATTTTGACCATGTATTTAAATAATTGTTATTTCTGGATGAGGATTGCGATTTAGAAGAGAGGAGTGTTATGTATGTGGGGGTAGCCCCTTTAAGACGGTGGGTTGAGTGACCTACCCAGGAAACCACCCCTACAACAGTCGAGGGCTGGAGTGCGAGGAGTACAGTTCACCAATAAACCCTATTGTTGCTGCGGCTTGCCATTCCGTGACTTCTTTGGAGCTACTAGCCGATAGTCTCAGATAAGTTAAGTGAGAAGTGAGTGGGCAAAAGTTGGCAATGACATATAACATTGGAAAATGTGAACTTGTTCACTTTGGTTGGAAGAATAGAAAAGCTGCACTTTATTTAACTGGAAAGAGATTGCAGAGTTTTAAGGTTCAGAGGAATCTCGGTGTCCTAGTACATAAATCACGAAAGGTTAGTATGCAGGTGCAGCAAATGATTAGAAAGGCAAATGGAGAGTTGCCATTTATTGCAAAGGGAATAGAATAGCAAAGTAAGGATATTTTGCTACAATTATACAGGGTGTTGGTGAGACAACAGTTTTGTTTTCTTATTAAAGAAAGGATATAAATCCATTAGAAGCAGTTAAGAGAAGGTTCATTTGATTTGGAATGGGAGAGTTACCTTATGAGGAAAGGTTGGACAGGCTAGGCCTGAATCCATTGGAGTTTAGAAAATTGAGAGGTGATCTTATTGAAACATATAAGATCCTGAGGAGACTTGACAGGGTGGATGCTGAAAAGATATTTACCCTTGTTGGAGGGACTTGAACTAGGGAACACAGTTTACAAGTGTGTAACTCATGGGAAGGCGATGGCCCAGTGGTATTATCACTGGACTAGAAACTTGGCTAATGTTCTGGGGACCCAGGTTCAAATCCTGCCATGGCAGATGATAAAAAAATCAATAAACAAAAAATCTGGAATTAAGAATGATGACCATGAAACCATTGTTGATTGTTAGAACAATCTATCTGGTTCACTAATGTCCTTTAGGGAAAAAAATCTGCCATCCTTACCTGGTCTGGCCTACATGTGACTCCAGAGCCACAGCAATGTGGTTGACTCTCAACTGACCTCGGACAACGAGGGATGGGTAATAAATGCTGGCCAACCAGCGACACCCATGTCCCACAAATGAATTTTTAAAAAACAGTTTACGAATACCTTGTGATAAGTGATAAGACACGCACAATATTTGTTCAGTGCAGCACTATGATGATCTATTATTGTGGTATCGGTCTATCTCAAACATGGAGGAACAGGAAAAACAAATCTGAGCATGAAGAATTATGGTATTGGAAACAGACCATAAAGTTCAGCTTAACAGGAAAGACTGATCTCATAAGACTGATAATGCCTGAACAGCAGCTCGGGGATGAGTAGCACTAGTTTTTTTTACAGGAACAATACAGGATGAAAGCTGAGAGTAAAACTGTTGAACATGCATTTGCATAAAATGTATATTTAGACACCAGCAAATCTATTAAAATGTTTTAGTGATATTCAGGATCAAAATGAGATGAAAGGAATTGTGTTATTATTCCTCCCATGGTTACAATTTTAAGAAATGTAGTTGGGACAATACAGAGGATAATCAGTCTTAGCATGTTTAGATTATAGAATCATAGAATCTACAGTGCAGAAGGAGGCCATTTGGCCCATTGAGCCTGCACCAACTCCAATCTCACCCAGGTCTTATCCCCATAACCCTACATATTTATCTTCCTAGTCCCCCTGACGCTAAGGGACAATTTATCATGACCAATAAACCTAACCCGCACATCTTTGGAGTGTGGGAGGAAACCGGAGTACCCAGAGGAAACCCATGCAGACACGGGGAGAACATGCAAACTCCACACAGATAGTGACCTGAGGCCGAAATCGAACCTGGGTCCCTGGCACTGTGAGACAGCACTGCTAACCACTGTGACATAACTCAAATATTTACGATCTCAACTTCAAACAAAAGCCATCAATCATTTCATGAGGATCCAATTTTAATCTCATGTTCAGTAATTGGAGAATGCACCTCATTCACAGTAAATAAACCACCAAACAGCACCTTACTCAGAACTCAATTGCTCCTTGCAAAAAAGTGAGTTACACAGGCAGTGACAGAAGTGATTTATTACCTTAAGTCACTGGTCTCCAATTGTAGCAGATTGCAGATAAGGTAAATAAGGTGAAGTTAGGCAAACTAATAGAACATAGACATAGAACAGTACAGCACAGAACAGGCCCTTCGGCCCACGATGTTGTGCCGAGCTTTGTCTGAAACCCAGATCAAGCTATTTCCTCCCTATCATCCCGAAGTACTCCATGTGCCTATCCAATAGCGTCTTAAATGTTCCTAAAGTTTAGGTGTCATATTTTACAAACTATACTGCAAGGTTAATCTTATATTCTAGACCTTAAAGTATTAGATCAGAATGAAATGGAATTGAGATTATAACATGTCAACATTGCCAATATCAATACCTGTAAATTTGCTAAATTCAGGGGCACCAAAAAATGCGACTATACCATGCTTTTTGCACAAGCATTAAGGCTGAATGGACTATTTGCATATGAACACATTGCCCCACTTTTCGTGTGTGGTCACTTCTTGAATGGTCTGCATGCATGAAGGATGAAGAAGGGTGCACATAAGTGCATCCTCTGTGTGCACTAGAACAGCTTTATGCCAGCCTATTCTGATGTCACTTCGTGGAACCAATTTATGCAATGCCAGGATTCAGAACACAGTGCAGCCCACACATTGATGAATCCCTCACCAGAAATGAAGCAGGCAACTGTTGGATTGGATCTGAACCTCACAAATTAAAGGGCCTTTCACAAATTGCTGGTGATGTGGTTTTTAGTAACAGACCCTTGTGCAGATTTGGTGGTTGCTCAGTGGTAGGTTCCAGAGGTGTTTTTATACCATTTTAGCATAACTGCCTAAAGGATGAAAGAACTGTCCTGATATTTGAATCAGGTGGTCATCTTTGATGACCACCTGATTCAAATATCAGGACAGTTCTTTCATCCTAGTCTGCAGCAGCATTAGGGAATGGGAAAAAGGAGGGCATCCTGGCCTTTGTGTAACCAGATGGAATGTCTCATGATGAATTATGAGACTCCATTTCCACTTCAAAAAACATCCCCATCCCACCGTAGAACCATCAATCATCATAGCATCAATTAGAGCCTTCCTATCCAGTTTATCTAGACCCCTTACAATTTTATAAACTTCAACTCACTTACTCCTTGTCTTTCTATTCACAATCTTCTCTCATAACTTTCTCCTTTTCAAATATGTATTCAATTCCTTTTAAAAACAGAAGTCACTTAAATTGGATATTTGAGGATCTGGCAGGAATAGAACAAGTTAACTTTAGATTTTTAGTTTAGCAGCTATTAGACTTAGATGCTAAGTGGAAAGGATAGGAAGCTGTGTTACCTTAACTTTACAATTCAAATTTTACTGTGCTTTGCAAGTTCTCATCAGAGCCTTGGGAATCACATGTTGGTAGGAAATTGGTATGTTTTGCAAATTTAGAATTGTGAGGCAGTGGATTTTGCATTTACACAGAGACTACAATTGTTCTTCTTATAAAATTAGATCATACATCTCAATTTTGTAAACCATTTGTCATCAGATAATCTGTAGCTTTTATTTTGTTGTGTATTTTGATACTTTAATTTTGTTATACTAACAATCATTGGAAGGTTGTACCAGTTGTCTGAAGGAATATGAATTTTCCAAGGATAATTTACTGTGAAATCATTTACTGTAAACAGAGGATGCACATCAGGAAATGGTGCATTACAGAAAATGAACCATGGTGTAGCATGGTTGCCGTACTTCCTGAGTGCCACCTAAAGTGTCTGTCACATTACGAGTCATCTATTTTCTGCAATTGATTGCTTTTCTGAAATTTTCTTTTTTTTTCCCAAATACCACATTAAAAAAAATAATTTTGTAAAACCTACCTTTTCCCTTTACTCATTAATAGAGGTTTATAAGATGATGAGGGGGATTGATAGAGTGGACATTCAGAGACTATTTCCTCGGGTGGATGTAGCTGTTACTATGGGGCATAACTATAAGGTTCGTGGTGGAAGACATAGGAGGGATGTACGAGGTAGGTTCTTTACTCAGAGAGTGGTTGGGGTGTGGAATGGACTGCCTGCTGTGATAGTGGAGTCGGACACTTTAGGAACTTTCAAGCGGTTATTGGATAGGCACATGGAGCACACTAGAATGATACGGAGTGGGATAGCTTGATCTTGGTTTTGGAAAAGGTTCGGCACAACATCGTGGGCCGAAGGGCCTGTACTGTGCTGTACTGTTCTATGTTCCAATGCAGAGAGTAGGAATGGTTAGTGGTTTGCTTTTTGTGGTTCTGTATGTCACTACTTAAGGAATTCCAATCTTGCATCAAAGCACTCTGAAGCAAAGAGAAAGCAGAAATGTGAATAATGGGAAAGGGTTAGGATCCACAAACAAAATTAGATTGAGAAAAATGAGCCACTGAGGAACAGAAATATACTGAAGAGGCCTAACGAGCACAGAGGAAAATATATATGGGTGAATACATGCAACTGTTAGAGAAATAGTTCTCTTGAGCTTTTCCCCAAAGAACACACCTGGGGAGCACTACTGTTGAGCTGCCTGGAATTGCAGGATAAGTATTCTCCATTCTTCCTAAAATACTGCTTCAGGCTTAATATCATGTGGACTTGCCAGTGCCTGCATTTTGAGATTACATTAAAACCTTTAATGTTTTGGGATGTGAGCATCCTCGGAGTGAAATAAATTGGTTGGAAATTGTTTTGATGACCCCGGGAAATTGTCAATAGTTTTCTCCATGGACCTCATAGAGTACAAGCTCCACTATTAATTGAGTGGAGGCTCATCTGAAGGAGCTGTTGGGCGTTTAAAATCAGCCAGCTCCATTCAGGCCAGCAGTCGAAGGACACTGGGGTTTGACCTGTACACTGTAGCCGCGGAAGTGCTACTTCATGCATGTTGTAAATAAAGGGTCTTGGCGACGGAAGACTGACCTTGCAAGATTATTTCATTGGCAACGAGGAGTAAAATTAGTTTTTTCTTCCCCGGACAACCTTTACTATCGAGACAAGTAATCCTGAAGTAAGAAAAATGCCTCTTTTTGGTAAACTTGAAACCTACAATGCAAGCATATGTGATGCTAGTGTACCTTTAAGAAATTGATTTTTTTTAAAATCGTGTTCTCTGCAGTTAAATAGCTTTGGTTTTTTAATTGTTGCTGGGCTGTCAGGTTAGAAGTCCTTTTATTGCTGCTTCAATGGCTTAAGTGGTGTTTTGTTTATTTTTACTCTGGGCCTCAGGTACTTTCTGGGATCTTTTATCACCCTGCATTGTGAGAGGGAAGGTTGATCGACAAGTCAAAGTCAGGTGATTCCTCCCCAGAAAAATCTAAGGATTCATTTTCAGTTTTAGAAGGGGGGTGGACATCAGACTGAAAAGCAGTGTTTCTCTCTCTCCCCCTGGTATTGGAAATTCTGCTGGTTAGCTGGAAGCAAGTTTTTTTGCCTTCCTGGAGAGAAAATTCTGCTGTTGGTGGTTTTACTAGCTGGTACCTAGAGTCTCTCTCTCTCTCTCTCCCCTTGGTGTTTTTGGGAAGCTTCTCTGACTCCAAGCTTGTCTGTGTGTATATCAAGAGAACTGTAGCAGTCAACCAAAGGCTGCCAGCATCATGTGAGCATTCATATTTTCTATGCTAAACCTGCAAGGGTTTTATTTACGGGATTTGTTTGGTTGGAATGGTATTTAGCTGTTCAGGATTTTACAATATCATGGATGTTTTTTTCTCTTGTTTGTAATTGGGAAAAGTTATTGCTAATTTTCTTTCTATACATGTTAACTGTATTCTTAACTAAACTTTGTTTGATACAAGCTTCCGAGTGGGTTAGTTGAATCATACCTGAAATGAAGATCTCATGCTCCCCCTAGCCAAATTCAAATTGCAAAACTTATGATACAGGCAGACTTCGTAAAACACTTTGGAGTTTCTGAGCTTAATTGTATCAAAGTCCTTCTCACTGATTTTTGTACCCATACCATCCTTCTCACTAGTGAACACCATTACAAAGTATTCATTTAGAAACCTATCTACGTCCTCTGGCTCCACACAATTTACCACTGTAGTCCTTAATGGGCCCCACTTTTTTCCTTGTTATCCTTTTACCCTTAATGTACTTATAAAACAACTTAGGATTTTCCTTTATTTTATCTGCCAGTATCCTTTCATGTACCTTTTTGCTCTCCTAGTTTCCTTTTTATGTTCCCTCTATGCTCCTCTAGGGCTTCTTCTGTTTTGAGCTCTTGATGTCTGCCATAAGCCTCCATTTTCCTCTTTATCCAATGCTGTATATCCCTTGATATCCAGGGTTCACTGGATTTGTTGGTCCCACCCTTTTTCTTCATTGGAACATGTTGACCCTGGACTCTCGCTATTTCCTTCTTGAATGCATCCCACTGTTCTATCACAAATTTACCTAAAAGTGTCTGCTTCCAGACCACTCTGACCTAATCATATCTGATTTTATTAAAATCAGCCTTCCCCCAGAACTTTGATTACAGGCCCATCTTTGCCCTTTTCCATAACAATCTTGAATCTAACTGAGTTATAGGGCCCGAGTTTACCAACAATTTGCGCCTGTTTTCGGGCGTGAAATCACGGTAAAATCGGGTGTGAGGCCTTTATCGTGATCTGCACCCATGTCCGAGCAAATTGCGACTTTACAGACACCCGATTCGGGCGTGGATCCGTTCTGCGCCTGAATCGGGCGGCCCGACGATTTAACATGCATTAGCATGGATTTAAATCGATTTAATTAAACGCCCGCCCAACTCTATCATCAATTCCCATTTTACCTTCTTCTGTTCCGTTCCGGATCCGCGCTTTTAGCGACCTGCAAAAGAAAAATCCGAAGATGATTTTTATTTTGCAGGGGAACTCCGAAGCGGGTTCAGATCCTGCAACGGCTCTCTGACCCAGATCATCCTCTAGGAGGGGGGGGGAGGAGGGGAGGGGGTCAGATCACCCTCTGGGAGGGGGGGGAGGAGGGAGGTGGGTCAGATCATCCTCTGGGGGGGGGGGGGGGAGGAGGAAGACGGGTCAGAGCATCCTTTGGCGGGGGGAGCATCTTCTGGGGGGTGGGAGGAGGGAGGATAGTCAGAGCATCCTCTGGGGGGGAGGAGGAGGAGGCAGGTCAGATGTATCTCTGAGGGGGGAGCAGGGGTGTCCACTGCCACTCTGCGGGTGATCCCTCCTCCCCACCGGAGGAACGAATCCCTCCTCCCAGAGTGACTGCACGTCCACTCCGGGAGGAGGGATTCGTTCCTCCGGTGGGGAGGAGGGATCGCCCGCAGTGTGGCAGTGGACACTCCTGCCCCCCTCCCTCCCCACCGATCGCCCGCAGAGTGGCAGCGGACCCCCCTGCCTCCTCACCAGAGATTCATCCACACCCCCCCCCCCCCCACCAGTGAGTGATCGGGCCTCCCCCCCCCCCCCACCACCACCAGACAACGATCAGCCCTCTCGCCCCCTCCCCCCAGAGATACATCTGACCCGCCTCCTCCTCCTCCCCCCCCAGAGATACATCTGACCCGCCTCCTCCTCCCCCCCCCCCCAGAGGATGCTCTGACCTGCCTCCCTCCCCCCCCCCCCCGCCCCCCTCCCCAACCCAGAGATGCATTTGACTGCAAGACCCCAGACTGATTAGAGCTCCGGGTTCAGTGAATTGCACTAGACAGGACAGCAATCAGATTATTAACTCTGCTTGAAAATACTCTCCACTGCCCAGGATTAGCATGAATGTTTTGATATAGATCGATAAGCAATCTCCTCTCTATGAGAAATACCTGCAAGATTCATTTGTCTGATCAAAGGTTTATATCAGTGACAGCTAGCTATTGTTTTCTGCCTTCTTCACAGCAGAACCTGTCTAAAACTCCCAGGCTCTCTTTCACCTAATCGTGGAAGTCATCACAGGGTTACAAGATTCCATCTTCCTGTGACTTCCAGAATACAATTAGCACAGGAGCGACTTGCAGTGCAAGGCACATCAATGATCTGCATCACTGACCCGCCTACTCCCCCCCCCCAAGAGATACATCTGACCTGCCTCTCCTCCCCCCCCCCCCCCCCCCGCTCCCCCGCCCCCCAAGGATGGTCTGTGTCAGAGAGCTGCTCTCTCCGCTTCTGCTATTTTTTTCCCGACCTGGGCGCGCTTTTTCAAATTTTTTTTGAACTGCGCAGCGGACACCCCTGATTCGGCACTTAGAATCAAAATGGTAAAATCGGGTCCATAATCTGCAAAATGCTCTCTCACTGATGCATCAACTAGTTACCCGGCTTTGTTACTCATCCAGGACTCTCTTGTGGGACCTTCTACGTAGTGGCATTAAAGAATTCCGCTCCTTCTAAATCTTTCACACTATGACTACTTGAGTTAATGTTGGTGAAGTTGAAATCCCCACTATCATTACTCTATTACTTTTACACTTCTCGGAAATTTGCTTACATATTTACAAAGAACATAGAAAATTACAGCACAGGAACAGGCGCTTCGGCACTCCAAGCCTGCACTGATCATGCTGCCTGACTGCCCAACATTTTCCTCCAAATCATTTATATAGATGACAAACAGCAAAGGTACAAGCTTTCGGAGCGCTGCTCCTTCATCAGGTGAGTGGGGGTTTTGTTCACAACAGGGCATATAAAGACAAAAACTCAATTTACAAGATAATGTAAAGATGTAAGGGTAAAAATAGATAAGTTCCCTGGGCCGGATGGGATTTATCCTGGGATTCTCTGGGAGGCTAGAGAGGAGATTGCAGAGCCTTTGGCTTTGATCTTTGTGTCGTCATTGTCGACAGGAACAGTGCCAGAAGACTGGAGGATAGCAAGTGTTGTCCCCTTGTTCAAGAAGGGGAGGAGGGACAATCCTAGTAATTATAGACCGGTGAGCCTTACTTCTGTTGTGGGCAAAGTATTGGAAAGGATTATAAGAGATAGGATTTATAATCACCTCGAAAGGAATAATTTGATTAGGGATAGTCAGCACGGTTTTGTGAAGGGTAGATCGTGCCTCACAAACCTTACTGAGTTCTTTGAGAAGGTGACCAAAGAGGTGGATGAGGGTAAAGCGGTTGATGTGGTGTATATGGATTTCAGCAAAGCGTTTGATAAGGTTCCCCATGGTAAGCTTTTGCAGAAAATACGGACACATGTGATTGAGGGTGATTTAGTGGTTTGGATCAGGAATTGGCTAGCTGTAAGAAAACAAAGGGTGGTAGTTGATGGGAAATATTCATCCTGGAGTTCAGTTACTAGTGGTGTACCGCAAGGATCTGTTTTAGGGCCACTGCTGTTTGTCATTTTTATTAATGACCTGGATGAGGGCGTGGAAGGATGGATTAGTAAATTTGCGGATGACACTAAAGTTGGTGGAGTTGTAGACAGTGCGGAGGGAAGTGGCAGGTTACAGAGGGACATAGATAAGCTGAAGAGCTGGGCTGAGTGGTGGCAAATGGAGTTTAATGTGGAAAAGTGTGAGGTGATTCACTTTGGAAGGAGTAACAGGAATACGGAGTACTGGGCTAATGGTAAGATACTTGGTAGTGTGGATGAACAGAGGGATCTGGGTGTCCATGTGCATAGATCCCTGAAAGTTAGCACCCAGGTTGATAGGGTTGTTAAGAAGGCGCACGGTGTGTTAGCTTTTATTGGTAGAGGGATTGAGTTTCAGAGCCAGGAGGTCATGCTGCAACTGTACAAAACTCTGGTGCGGCCGCACTTGGAGTATTGCGTACAGTTCTGGTCGCCGTATTATAGGAAAGATGTGGAAGTGTTGGAAAGGGTGCAGAGGAGATTTACCAGGATGTTGCCTGGTATGGTGGGAAAATTGTATGAGGAAAGGCTGAGGGGCTTGAGGTTGTTTTCGTTAGAGAGAAGAAGGTTAAGAGGTGACTTAATAGAGGCATACAAGATGATCAGAGGATTAGATAGGGTGGATAGTGAGAGCCTTTTTCCTCGGATGGTGATGGCTAACACTAGGGTACATAGCTTTAAATTGAGGGGTGAGAGATATAGGACAGATGTTAGAGGTAGGTTCTTTACTCAGAGAGTAGTAAGGGCGTGGAATGCCTGCAGCAGTAATGGACTCGTCAACATTAAGAGCATTCAAATGGTTATTGGATAAACATATGGATGATATTGGAATAGTGTAGATTAGAGGGGCTTTAGATTGGTTCCACTGGTCGACGCAACATCGAGTGCTGAAGGGCCTGTACTGCGCTGTAATGTTCTATGTTCTATGAGGGACCTTGTCAAAGGCCTTACTGAAGTCCATGTAGACAACATCCACTGCCCTACCCTCATCAATCATCTTCGTCACTTCCTTGAAAAACTCGATCAAGTTAGTGAAACACAACCTCTCCTTCACGAAACCATGTTGCCTCTCACTAATACGTCCACTTATTTCCAAGTGGGAGTAAATCCTGTCTCAAAGAATCCTCTTCAATAATTTCCTACCACTGACGTAAGGCTCACCGGCCTGTAATTATCTGGATTATCCTTGCTACCCTTCTTAAACAAAGGAACAACATTGGCTATTCGCCAATCCCCTGGGACTTCCCTTGCACAGTAAGAAGTTTAACAACACCAGGTTAAAGTCCAACAGGTTTATTTGGTAGCAAATGCCACTAGCTTTCGGAGCGCTGCCCCTTTGTCAGGTGGAGTGGAGATCTGCTCACAAACAGGGCATACAGAGACACAAACTCAATGTACAGAAAATTACAATTCTGTAAATTGAGTTTGTGTCTCTGTATGCCTTGTTTGTGAGCAGATCTCCATTCCACCTGACGAAGGGGCAGCGCTCCGAAAGCTAGCGGCATTTGCTACCAAATAAACCTGTTGGACTTTAACCTGGCGTTGTTAAACTTCTTGCTGTGTTTACCCCAGTCCAACGCCGGCATCTCCACATCATGACCTCCCTTGCAGCCAGTGAGGATACAAAGAGTTCTCTCAAGGCCGCAGCAATTTCCTCCCTTGTCTCTCTCAGAATTCTGGGGTATATCCCATCAAGCCCTTATCTACCTTAATGTTTCTCAAGTCCCCCAATACCACCTCCTTTTTGATCTCAACATGACTCAAACTTTTTACACACCCTTCCCCAGTCTCATCATCCACCAAGTTCTTCTCTTTGGTGAATACTGACGCAAAGTACTCATTTAATACCTCGCCCATTTCCTCTGGCTCCATGGATAGATTCCCTCCCCTGTCCTTGAGTGGGCCAACCATCTCCCTGGCTACCCTCTTGCTCTTTATATATGTATAAAAAGCCTTAGAAGTTTCCTAAATGGCCCTGCTGGCCAATGACTTTTCGTGACCCCTTTTAGCCCTCCATACTCCTTGCTTAAGTTTCTTTCTACTTTCCTTGTGTTCCACACTTGCTTCATGTGTTCCCAGCCTCCTAGCCTTGAGAAATGATTCCTTTTTGTTTTTAATAGGCTCACAATATCTCTCATTATTCAAGGTTCCCGAAACTTGCCATACTTATCCTTCATCCTTGCAGGAACGTGCTGGTCCTGAATTCCTATCAATTTAGACTTGAAAGCCTCCCACATGCCAGATGTTGATTTGCCCTCAAACATCTGCCCCCAATCTACATTCTTCAGTTCCTGCCTAATATTGTTGTAATTAACCTTCCCCCAATTTAGCACCTTCACTTGAGGACTACACTTAACTTTACCCATCAGTATGCTAAAGCTTACTGAATTGTGGCCCTGTATTTCTCTTGGACTGTTAGGGGACCTTTAGAACACTTCCAGCAATGTGATTACTCCTTTTTGACTTTTAAGTTCTACCTATCGGCTTCATTTGCAGAGCCTTCTAAGATGTTGATCCTCCTTACTGTTTTTATTGATTACCTAATCGAAATTGCGACGGTATCTCCTTTTTTTTACCTCCTTCCCTGTCTCTCCTGGAGATTGTATCGTTGGAATCTTAATATGAAATGGCAATGTCAGTATCTGAATGAAAACCACTGTGTTTCTCTCTAAATCTGATGGTACTTGGCCTGATAAAAATCAGGGGAGCGTGTTTCATGCTGTCATTTTAAGGAGTGGGGCCTAAGTAAGCCAGCTGCGCTGAGGTCGAGATGCCATTTTTAAAGGGTGACCTAGTCAGACTAAGAAATAAACTCCCCCCACCCCACCATGGCAGTTTTGGGGGTCTTCCCACCCCGCCCCTCCCGATGGATCAAAGCCATCATTCGTCCTCCCATCGGATCAACGCCAGCATTCCATCCCCCTCCACCCAACTGGCATTGCTAGCATCACCCCTCATCTCCTCCCCGCCCCTCCAACCAGTAGTCACCACCAGCACCATCTTCTCTCTCCCCCCACCCCCCAAACAGTCACCTCCGGCATCTCCCTCTCTCCTCCCCACTACACACACATGCACCCACCTCCCTACCCATGAGGCTCTCACTGAGGTCTCCCTGGCAATGCCCCTTAGCGCAAGTTGGCACTGCCACATTGGCACAGTGTCAGCCAGTGCAAACCTGATTCCAGTGCTCCCCCAGTACTCACTTTTACCTCCCCAGGGGGATCCCCACAACAGATTCATGTCTGGGTGAACCTGTTGTAAACTTCACCAACGTGACGCAGTGAAAATACGGTGAAAGGGGAATCATGTGGTGAGGGGGGTCTTTAATTATTATCAAATTTATTCAAATGAATGGAAATCAGGTTCTTGGCCATTATGGGTGCAAACCTGATTCCAGTGCTGTCAAGGGGTGTTGCAAATCAGAGATCGCAATCTTGCCAGCAAGATTTGCGATTTTCGGGTTTCACCAGATCTTGAGCCCCTTCCACGGACCCCATGGTTGGAGAATGTGGGTTCAAGATCATCCCCAAATCCTGGAAGATTGAGCTGCCAATCCTGCCCGCTCTCATATATAAAAGCTCCGATATCTCTTGAGCATTAATTGTGGTCAACAATCATACCAAATATTAAGGATTCAAACATTTATCTAGTTTCAAATTTCACCTTTAATCCAACTCATAATTCCCATTTGATTTTAAACTCAGCACTGAAACTATTATTGCAAAATCACAATTTAAAGAAAAAAATAAACATTAAAGGTTGAAGCTAGCAGCACAAAAATGAAAAATCCACACAAATTATTTATTGACACATGGATTCACTCCAGGAAACTCCCATAGTCACACATCATCTCCATAGCATTTTGCTTTCATTCAATCTTAATGATTTAAAACTGAAATGAAAGTTAAAAATTTCAAAGAAAACAAGGAACTAGATTAACACAGCGGTCTTCATTCTTCTTCTTAAGAAATTATATAAAGAAAGTTTAACATTAAGACTCTTTCACAGCCAGATAACCTTTGACGTGAAACCAAAATGTAAAACATCATGGCCGGGATTCCCCCAAAACAAAACTTAAGGTGGAATTTTCCTGTCCTGCCCGCCATGGGAATCGCAACAGGTGGGACACAGACCATGCAAAAGTCTGTTGCCGTCGGGTGGGATTTTCCGGCTTTGGCACGAACGCGGCCAGAAAATCTCCCTTTGAATGCCCAAGGGCAGGAAAATGGGAGAATTTCCTGCCCGTTTTTTGGGCATACTTACCTGAATGAATCTCTGGCACTCTGTGAAATGCAGAGTGCCATAGAATGATTCACGCTGAAAAGTGGGGGAGGGGGGGGGGGGGGGCAGGGCCTCGTCCCGCTGGAGAGCTGGCAGCATAATGCTGAGCGGGCCACTGTACATGCCTTAATGACGATCATTCGGTGGCTCTGACAACCATCATTATGAAGTGTTTCGAAAGTTTAATCGAGACACAAATCAATTCCTGCCTCCCAGACTGCCTGGATCCACTATAGTTCATCTATTGCCACAACAGGTCCACAGCAGACGCCATCTCCCTGGCCCTTCACTCAACCCTGGAATACCTAGGTAACAAAGACACCTATGTCAGACTGCTATTCATAGACTACAGCTCAGCCTTTAACACCATTATTCCTACAAGACTCACTTCCAAACTTTGTGGCCTGAGGCTCGGCTCCTTCTTCTGCAACTGAATCCTAGACTTCCTCACCCACAGACCGCAGTCAGTCAGGATAGACAACAATACCACCTCCATGATCATCCTCAACACCGGTGCTCTACAAGACTGTGTCCTCAGCCCCTTATACACCTCTGTCTGTATGGTCAAATTCCCCTCCAATTTGATTTTCAAGTTTGCTGCTAACCCCACTGTAGTGGATCAGATCTCAAACAATGGCAAGACGGAGTACAGGGAATAGATAAAGAATCTAGTGAACTGGTGCGACAACAATATTCTCTCCCTCAATGTTAACAAAAGGAAAGAGATAGTCATCAACTTCAGGAAGCGTAGTGGAGGACATGCCCCTGTCTACACCAATGGGAACGAAGTAGAAATGGTCGAGAGCATCAGTTTTTAGGTGCCCAAATCACCAACAATCAGTCCAGGTCTCTAACAATCTGTCCTGGTCCCTCCATGTCGACGCTATAGTTAAGAAAGCCCACCAACTCCTCTACTTTCTCAGGAGACTAAGGAAATTTGGCATGCCCGTTACAACTCTCACCAACTTCTACAGATGCACCATAGAAAGCATTCTTTCTGATTGTTTCACAGCTTGGTATGGCTCCTGCCCTATCCAAGATCACAAGAAACTACAAAGGGTTGTGAACAAAGCCGAGTCCATCAATCAAACCAGCCTCCCATCCATTACGCTTCCCGCTGCTTCGGAAAAACAGCCAGCATAATCAAGAAGACCCCCACGCACACCAGACATACTCTTTTCCACCTTCTTCCATCAGGAAAAAGATACAAAAGTCAGAGGATATGTACCAATGACTCAAGAACAGCTTCTTCCCTATTGCCATCAGACTTTTGAATGGACCTACTTCACATTAAGTTGACCTTTCTCTACACCCAAGCTATGACTGTAACACTGCATTTTGCACACTCCTTTCCTTCCCAGTGTACAATATGCTTTGGCTGTATAGCATATTGTACAGAGAAACAATACTTTTCTCTGTAAGTAACAATACTTTGTTACTTACATTGTTGTTGAATTCGTTGTTGTCTCCCAGCCTGCTGTGCTACTTGAGCAGCGCAGCGCACTGGGACAATCCTGGCCCACATTTCATTGCCCCAGAATCGCCACTCTCTTGCCAGAACAAAGCAATTGCTTTAACAATTCCTCATCACTTTATCACAGAATATCCTTCCCCTCATTCAGCCTAATTCAAAATATTACTATATACATATGTTAAACAAGTAACTTTAAAATAACTAACACAACCAAACTCGGACACAGACACAGAATCACAGGCAAGAAAAATGACACTGGACAGTAACACACAGACAGAAACTTACTCAAACACAAGTTTTCTTTTTCACATAACAACTTGACTTTACTATGCCATCAAACCATTCTTGATATTCCTTACATATTTAGTACCATAACTTTGTACACAAACAATAGCTTTTCAAAACTATTATTACAGAAAGAGTTGGCTATGAATCAAGTGCTGGTAAATGGAATTAGTATAGATTGGTATTTGATGGTTAATATAGACATGGTGGGCCGAAGGGCCTGTTCCTCTGTTATATGACTGTAGGACACCCTCAAAGCTCCTTGAAAAAGTGCAATATCCCCACCAACACCTGGTAATCCCGAGACCAAAGTCACCTGAAATGGAGGAAAAGCATCTGGGAAGGAGCTGCATATCTCATATTTTATGGCCGAGGGCAAGTTGACACTAAGCATCGACAGTGGAAGAAGCGCGAAGCAACCCGGGAACCCCACCCACCTGGAGGACCCCACCCACACCCACCCATTCCTCCAACCGCAATCTGCCCACCTGTGACAGAGATGGTAGGTTGTACATTGGTCTCCTCAGTCATCTGAGAACTCACTTTAAGTATGGAAGTAAGCCATCCTAAACTTCGACGTTGCCATAGAAAGATAAAAAAGACTACCATTATTTCGGCTTATATGGCTCGATGTCTAATTTTGCTCAATTATAATGCTTCTGTGAAATGCCTTGGATATTTTATTGCATTAAAGGCACGATATACAAATATAATTTGTTTTTTTTTTGTATAGTGCCTTTCGCATCCAAAGAACATCCCAAAGCAGGTTACAGTAAGTGAAATAGTTTTGAAGTGTAGTCATTGTTGGAATGTTGGAAATACATGCGTCCAGCTCTCATAAACAGCAATGTAATAATGACCAGAGCATCTAATTTTAGTGAAAGCACGGAAATGCTTTAAATTTTGGAATAAAATTTAAGCTTGAACTTTCATTTCTGAACATCTTGATACTGAATAAAAGTAAGGTTCATGTAAGAACATTGCGAAGGAGCACATGGAGCAAGACTTCCCCGACAGGTTTCAGGACCCCAATATCAGAGTCAAATGGGAGTTCAAAACCTGCATCCTTAGGGAACAGTCATCCAGCTGTGATTTTCCATGTGACAATAAATTAATTTAATTCAATCGATCTCCGGGAAAGGGTTGGCTTGGTGCTAGAAAATCAGCAAACCAGCAGGCAGCATGAAATTCAGTGCCTGTCCACTGCCATACACCATTGCATATAAAAATCCAGCTCATCCATTCAAAATATTTGATTTGATTTATTATTGTCACATGTACTGGGATACAGTGAAAATTGTGGTTTCTTGCACGCTGCACAAGCAAAATATACTGCTCATAAAGTACATAGGGGAAAAGGAAAAGGATAGGGTGCAAAATATAGTGTTGCAGTTATAGGTAGGATGAAGAGAAAGATCGGCTGAATAAATGATAGGACCATTCAAGAGTCTGATGATAGCAGGGAAGAAGCTGTTCTTGAATCTGTTGGTATGTGTATTCAGATTTTTGTATCTTTATCCAACTGGTTGTTGTGGGGAGTTGAAAACCTCACTTAAAAATAATTATCATTGCCATGGTTTTCTTAAATGCATCTCCTAACAAACTACTCGATAGTCAGAGGTACAGACAGGAGGTTCTGCGGTCGTGACAGAGACTCCCGGATGGTTTGTTGCCTCCCAGGTGCCAGAGTCAGGGATGTCTCTGATCACGTGCACAGCATTCTGAAGTGGGAGGGTGATCAGCCAGATGTCATGGTACACATCAGTACCTATGACGTAGGAAGGAAGAGTGAGGATGTCCTGAAGAGTGAGTATAGAGAGCTTGGTAGGAAGTTAAAAAGCAGGACCCCGAGGGTAGTAATCTCAGGATTGCTACCTGTACCACGTGCCAGTGAGGGTAAGAGTAGGATGCTTGGACAGATGAACACGTGGCTGAGGAACTGGTGTAGGGGGCAGGGTTTCAGATTTCTAGATCATTCTGGGGCAGGTGGGACCTGCACAAGAGAGACGGGTTACACCTGAACTACAAGGGGACCAATATAATTGCAGGGAGGTTTGCTAGTGTTATTGGGGAGGGTTTGCAGGGGGATGGGAAGCAGAGTGCCAGAGTAAATAGTGGAGTGGGGGTGAAAATAAATGATGTTAATACTTCATGCAAAATCACAAATAGAAGGGTTGTGTGTGGTGGTAATAATCTTCTGAGGTGTGTCTATTTCAATGCCAGGAGTATTGTGGGGAAGGCAGACGAGCTGAGGGCGTGGATTGATACATGGAATTATGACATTATAGCCATTAGTGAAACTTGGCTATAGGAGGGGCAGGACTGGCAGCTCAATGTTCCAAAGTTCTGATGTTTCAGACGTGATAGAGGCAGAGGGATGAAGGGTGGGGAGTTGGCATTGCTAGTCAGGGAAAATGTTACAGCAGTGCTCAGGCAGGACAGATTAGAGGGCTTGTCTACTGAGGCCATATGGGTGGAGCTGAGAAACAGGAAAGGTATGACCACATTAATGGGGGTGTATTATAGACCACCCAATAGTCAGCGAGAATTGGAGGAGCAAATCTGCAGAGAGATAGCAGACAACTGCAGGAAACATAAAGTTGTGATAGTAGGGGATTTTAATTTTCCACATATGGATTGGGACGCCCATACTGTTAAAGGTCTTAGACGGGTTAGAGTTTGTAAAATGTGTTCAGGAAAATTTTCTAAATCAATATATAGAGGTACCAACTAGAGAGGATGCAATATTAGATCTCCTATTAGGAAACGAGTTAGGACAAGTGATGGAAGTGTGTGTAGGGGAACACTTTGGTTCCAGTGATCATAACGCCATTAGTTTCAACTTGATCATGGATAAAGATAGATCTGGTCCTCGGGTTGAGATGCTAAACTGGAAAAAGGCCAAATTTGAAGAAATGAGAAAGGATCTAAAAAGCGTGGATTGGGACAGGCTGTTCTCTGGCAAGGATGTGAATGGTAAGTGGGAGGCCTTCAAAGGAGAAATTTTGAGAGTGCAGAATTTGTATGTTCCTGTCAGGATTAAAGGCAAAGTGAATAAGAATAAGGAACCTTTGTTCTCGAGGGATATTGGAACTCTGATAAAGAAGAAGAGAGAGATGTATGACATGTATAGGCAACAGGGAGCAAATAAGATGCTTGAGGAGTATAAAAAGTGCAAGAAACTACTTAAGAAAGAAATCAGGAGGGCTAAAAGAAGACATGAGGTTGCTTTGGCAGACAAGGTGAAGGATAATCCTAAGAGCTTCTACAGGTATATTAAGAGCAAAAGGATAGTAAGGGATAAAATTGGTCCTCTTGAAGATCAGAGTGGTTGGCTATGTATGGAACCAAAAGAAATGGGGGAGATATTAAATGGGTTTTTTGCATCCGTATTTACTAAGGAAACTGGCATGGAGTCTATGGAAATAAGGCAAACAAGTAGGGAGGTCATGGAACCTATACAGATTAAAGGGGAGGAGGTGCTTGCTGTCTTGAGGCAAATCAGAGTAGATAAATCCCCAGGACCGGATAGGGTATTCCCTCGGACCTTGAAGGAGACTAGTGTTGAAATTGCAGGGGCCCTGGCAGATATATTTAAAATGTCGGTATCCACAGGTGAGGTGCCGGATGATTAGAGGATAGCTCATGTTGTTCCGTTGTTTAAAAAAGGCTCAAAAAGTAATGCGGGAAATTATAGGCCGGTAGGTTTGACGTCAGTAGTAGGTAAATTATTGGAAGGAGTACTAAGAGATAGGATCTACAAATATTTGGATAGACAGGGACTTATTAGGGAGAGTCAACATGGCTTTGTGCGTGGTAGGTCATGTTTAACCAATCTATTAGAGTTTTTCGAGGAGGTTACCAGGAAAGTGGATGAAGGGAAGGCAGTGGATTTTGTGTACATGGACTTCAGTAAAGCCTTTGACAAGGTCCCGCATGGAAGGTTAGTTAGGAAGGTTCAGTCGCGAGGTATACATGGAGAGGTAGTAAATTGGATTAGACATTGGCTCAATGGAAGAAGCCAGAGAGTGGTTGTGGAGGATTGCTTCTCTGAGTGGAGGCCTGTGACTCGAGGTGTGCCACAGGGATCAGTGCTGGGTCCATTGTTGTTTGTCATCTATATCAATGATCTGGCTGATAATGTGGTAAATTGGATCAGCAAATTTGCTGATGATACAAAGATTGGAGGTGTAGTGGACAGTGAGGAAGGTTTTCAAAGCTTGCAGAGGGATTTGGACCAGCTAGAAAAATGGGCTGAAAAATGGCAGATGGAGTTTAATGCAGACAAGTGTGAGGTATTGCACTTTGGAAGGACAAACCAAGGTAGAACACAAAGGTAAACGGTAGGACACTGAAGAGTGCAGTAGAACAGAGGGATCTGGGAATACAGATACATAATTCCCTAAAAGTGGTGTCGCAGGTAGATAGGGTCGTAAAGAGTGCTTTTGGTACGTTGGCCTTTATAAATCAAAGTATTGAGTATAAGAGTTGGAATGTTATGGTGAGGTTGTATAAGACATTGGTGAGGCCGAATTTAGAGTAGTGTGTGCAGTTTTGGTCACCTAATTACAGGAAGGATATAAATAAGGCTGAAAGAATGCAGAGAAGGTTTACAAGGATGTTGCTGGGACTTGAGAAACTGAGTTACAGAGAAAGGTTGAATAGGTTAGGACTTTATTCCCTGGAGCGTAGAAGAATGAGGGGAGATTTGATAGAGGTGTGTAAAATTTTGATGGGTATAGATAGAGTGAATGCAAGCAGGCTTTTTCCACTGAGGCTAGGGGAGAAAATAACTAGAGGACATGGGTTAAGGGTGAAGGGGGAAAAGTTTAAAGGGAATATTAGGGGGGGGGGGCTTCTTCACACAGAGAGTGGTGGGAGTGTGGAATGAGCTGCCAGATGAAGTGGTGAATGTGGGCTCACTTTTAACATTTAAGAAAAACTTGGACTGGTACATGGATGAGAGGGGTGTGGAGGGATATGGTCCAGGTGCAGGTCAGTGGGACTAGGCAGAAAAATGGTTCAGCACAGCCAAGAAGGGCCAAAAGGCCTGTTTCTGTGCTGTAATGTTCTATGGTTCTAAGTGAAATTCAAAAAAATTCATTATTCAGAATGATGAATTGGTTTAATTTATAACAGATGTTTTACAAGTACAAATCAAAATAACACTTAATCAGCATATTTGATTTTATTTTATTATTGTCACATGTATTAGCACAGTGAAATTTTCTTGCGCGCTGTATAGACAAAGCATATTATTCATAGAGAAGAAAACGAGAGAGTGCAGAATGTAGTGTTACAGCCATAGCTAGGGTGTAGAGAAAGATCAAGTTAATGCAAGGAAGGTCCATTAGAAGTCTGACGGCAGCAGGGAAGAAGCTGTTCTTTAGTTGGTTGGTACGTGACCTCAGAGTTTTGTATCTTTTTCCAGATGGAAGAAGGTGGAAGAGAGAATGCCCGGGGTGCGTGGGGTCCTTAATTATACTGGCTGCTTTGCCGAGGCAGCGGAAAGTGTAGACGGAGTCAATGGATGGGAGGCTGGTTTGTGTGATGGATTGGGCTACATTCACGACCTTTTGTAGTTTATTGCGGTCTTGGGTAGAGCAGGAGCCATACCAAGCTGTGATACAACCAGAAAGAATGCTTTCTGTGGTGCATCTGTAAAAGTTGGTGAGAGCCGTAGCTGACATGCCAAATTTTCTTAGTTTTCTGAGAAAGTAGAGACGTTGGTGGGCTTTCTTAACTATAGTGTTGGCACGGGGGGACCAGGACAGGTTGTTGGTGATCTCGACAGCTAAAAACTTGAAGCTCTCGACCCTTTCTACTTCATCTACTACTTTCTACTTCGCATATTCTTTGGGTGACCTGATCCCACACCTTAAAGTGACTCATTGATTTTATTTTATTTTTGCTTTGTGGGGTAATAACTGAACTGAATTTTACCAGCCCTTCGGGGATGTGCTGGGACATGGGAAGTTTGGCAAATGGCATGGCAAGGCAAAGGGTGGCATGCTGTTGTATTCCTGCCACTGGTGGGAAAGTTGGCAGGTGGCCAGCTGCTTGGAGCCAAATTGAGCCACTTAGAAGACAAATTATGGGTCTCTTCCAACCTTAGTTGGCATTTTACCAGCAGCTGGGGGGACTGTAAATTGAAACCCGGTGGGTTCTGGGAGAAATGCTCTCCTGTTCAGGCATGCTTTCGCCCACGGATGAACCCCCTGGTGCCAATGGCATAAGTGTATCACTTGCCCTCAATTACCCGCCCCTCCTCCCCCCTCCCTCCCCAGGGTCTGTCAACATGCTCCAGCACCTCTTGGCCCCACTTATCTGACTCTGAGGTCTCATGGTCATCAATGAACCTTCATCTTCCAGATGCAGCCCAGCAGTGGCCACTGCTAGTGGAGCTATTTAGCTCTGACCCTCTTGTTGACATCTTTAAAAGCAATGGCAGCTGCAGTGATACCCATTCAAATTGGCAGTGGAATATCTGCCATCTACTTAAAATTTATCCCCTGTCTCTGTTTGCGACGTTCCCATGATCAGTTGCACATGATCAGAGATTCTGTTTTACTGGAGCTGGTGGGAAAAGGAATATTGTTGAGGACAGCAGTGAGTGGGAATCAATGAATTTTGTTTAATCCCCTAGAGATGTCGGGCAGGGAGTATTAATGTGGATGGTCAACAGGTGCGATAGTGTAGATTATGCTAGTGATAGGCTTGATGGGCTGTTTATTTTTCTTTGTTAGTGCTTTGTTCTGCTCTAAGAAATAAGGAACATTGTGTATCAGATTCCCATTAAAGCCACTTTGTAACTGAATAGTGACATGTAGAAGATCACGTATTAATACATCATTTCTAAATTTCCTTTATCCATGTGATGCTTCTCTCAAATTATCAGAAACCACCCCACATTGGAGAGTTTTAGATTCAAAATGGGAGATATGAGCTTAATAGCACACTGTGCAGTGTAATTTCTCCATCAACATATTTTATTAAGCATAACAGAGGACATCACCTGCATTTATAAGAAGCATATAGTTCAAGTCATAGTCAAAGTTATTGGAGTAGAAATTCATTGATGCCTGGTTTCAGGCTTGAAAAGCAATGAAATGGAAATAATACACCTGAATCCGATTTGAAATCAGGTCTTCAGTCACATCTAAATAGCTCAGCTGAGCTATTGTTATGTGTCCACAGGCAGCCCAGCATTCTACAAGTATGAATTTTTGACATCTCTCATATGCCTCTAAGTCATGATGTGGAGATGCTGGCGTTGGACTGGGGTAAGCACAGTAAGAAGTCTCAACACCAGGTTAAAGTCCAACGGGTTTATTTGGTAGCACAAGCTTTCGGAGTGTTGCTCCTTCCTCAGGTGAGTGAAGAGTTGTGTTTACAAACAGGGCATACATAGACACAAACTCAATTTACAAGATAATGGTTGGAATGCGAGTCTTTACAGGTAATCAAGTCTTTACAGGTACAGACAATGTGAGTGGAGAGAGGGTTAAGCACAGGTTAAAGAGGTGTGAATTGTCTCCAGCCAGGACAGTTAGTGAGATTTTGCAAGCCCAGGCAAGTCGTGGGGATTACAGATAGTGTGACATAAACCTAAGATCCTGATTGAGGCCGTCCTCATGTGTGCGGAATGTGGCTATCGGTTTTTGCTCAGTGATTCTGCGTTGTCGTGTGTCGTGAAGGCCGCCATGGAGAACGCTTATCCGAAGATCAGAGGCTGAATACCCATGACTGCTGAAGTGTTCCCCGACAAGAAGAGAACACTCCTGCCTGGTGATTGTCAAGCGGTTGAGCAGTTGAACCAGAAGCACTCCTCATCACAATGGATGTCTTGGCACTCTTCACCAGCATCCCCCATGATGATGGCATTGCTGCAACTGCCTCAGTACTCAACGTCGACAACTGCCAATCTCCAGATGCAATTCTACAACTCATCCGCTTCATCCTGGACCACAACGTCTTCACTTTCAACAACCAGTTCTTTATCCAGACACACACAACAGCCATGGGGACCAAATTCGCACCTCAATATGCCAACATCTTCATGCACAGGTTCGAACAAGATCTCTTCACCGCACAGGACCTTCAACCAATGCTATACACTAGATACATCGATGACATTTTCTCCCTTTGGACTCATGCGAACAATCACTGAAACAACTATATGATGACATCAACAAGTCCCATCCCACCATCAGACTCACTATGGACTACTCTCCGGAATCAGTTGCATTCTTGGACACACACATCTCCATCAAGGACGGTCACCTCAGCACTTCACTGTACCGCAAGCCCATGGATAATCTCACGATGCTCCACTTCTCCAGCTTCCACCCGAAACAAGTTAAAAAAGCCACCCCCTACGGACAAGCCCTCTGTATACACAGGATCTGCTCAGATAAGGAGGATCGCAACAGACACTGAAAAGACACCCTCATAAGAACAGGATATAGCGCTCAACTCATCAATCGACAGTTCCGATGCGCCACAGCAAAAAACCACACCGACTTCCTCAGAAGACAAACACGGGACACGGCGGACAGAGTACCCTTCATCATACAGTACTTCCCTGGAGTGGAGAAGCTACGACATCTTCTCCGGAGCCTTCAATGTGTCATCGGTGAAGATGAACCTGTCGTCAAGGCCATCCTCACACCCCCACTTCTTGCCTTCAAACAGTCGCACCGTCTCAAACAGACCATTGTCCGCAGCAAACTACCCAGCCTTCAGGAGAACAGTGACCACGACACCACACAACCCTGTCACAGCAACCTCTGCAAGACGTGCCGGATCATCGACATGGATGCCATCATCTCACGTAAGAACACCATCCACCAGGTACACGGTACATACTCTTGCGACTCGGCCAACGTTGTCTACCTGATACGCTGCAGGAAAGGATGTTCCGAGGCATGGTATATTGGCGAGACCATGCAGATGCTACGACAATGGATGAATGAACACTGCTCGACAATCACCAGGCAGGAGTGTTCTCTTCCTGTCGGGGAACACTTCAGCAGTCACGGCCATTCAGCCTCTGATCTTCGGGTAAGCATTCTGCAAGGCAGCCTTCATGACACACGACAACGCAGAATCACCGAGCAGAAACTGATAGCCAAGTTCCGCACACATGAGGATGGCCCCAACCGGGATCTGTAACCCCCACGCCTTGCCTGGGCTTGCAAAATCTCACTAACTGTCCTGACTGGAGACATTTCACACCTCTTTAACCTGTGCTTAATCCTCTCTCCACTCACATTGTCTGCACCTGTAAAGACTTGCATTCCAACCATTATCTTGTAAATTGAGTCTGTGTCTATGTATGCCCTGTTTGTGAACACAACTCTTCACTCATCTGAGGAAGGAGCAACACTCTGAAAGCTTGTGCTGGCAAATAAACCTGTTGGACTTTAACCTGGTGTTGTGAGACTTCTTTCTATGCCTCTAAGTGACTGAGGAAACTGAGGGAGAAGTTGAGGAGAACAGGAAGAGATACAATTGCAGCCAAGACAAGTGACAGAACTGGTTCCACATTAAAAAAATTTTTAAATCGTACATTTTTGATGGTGTAAATTTAGGAGGCCAACTCCAGGCCAATGAAATCTGAGTGGAGCACAGACTGTAATTTCTCTGTGATACACAAGGAGCCCCCTGCCTTTTTTAAATGGTTTCAAAAATGCAATTTTAAAGTAGGGACAGCATGGTGGCACACTGGTTAGCACTGCTGCCTCACAGTGCTAACCAGTGAGGGACCGGGTTTAATTCTGGCCTTGGGTGACTGTGTGGAGTTTTCACATTCTCCCCGTGTCTACCTGGGTTTCCTCCAGGTGCTCCGGTTTCCTCCCACACACTCCAAAGATGTGCGAGTTAGGTTGATTGGCCATGGTAAATTGCCCCTTAGTGTCAAGGGGACTGGCAAGGTGAATATGTTGGGTTACGGGAATAGGCCCTGGGTGGGGTTGTTCTCGGTGCAGGCTGGATGGGCAAATGGCCTCCTTCTGCACTGTAGGGATTCTATGATAAATGTAATTTAATATATTATAATAAAACTAATGACAGCAACAGGTTGGCTGTCTTCAGATGTCATTGGGATTGGAAATTGGACCTCAGGTCACCAATTGTATCCTTGCAAAATGTTTTTGGCTGATAACTCTTGAGATGTAGATTTCATATGTACGAACAAAAGAAAAATGCAAAGCATTGTATAATGTATATTTTTGAAATTATTACAAAATGATGGCAGAGCTGTCTCATCTCAGTATAATTGCTGCAAAGGTACGTAGTTCTTGAGAAACATGAATATTCTGAAATGCGCATATGAACTGTTTTTATCCATTTTCATTCTGATGCAATTAGCTTTGGTAATCCTATACATTATTAAGCCAGTTCAAACTCTGCCAAAAATATTAAATTTAAACAATTCCGCACAGTGCAGTTGTTGATTACTTTACAGTAGCTGTTTTCCTGAATTTCAGGCAAATGATTCTGATGATCTACTTTGAAACTATTTTAATTTGTTAGTTTGAGCTCCCATGTGTTCAAATGCAATTTTTTTTCTCTAAGCCTGGTTCTAATTGGATCCATAGAGTGAGTACGTAAACATGTAATAGGTTATTAAGATATTGGTTTGCATCACAGCTGCCCTGACTGCACTGAGTAGTTTTACAATGACAGACCTAGGTATTAGTTCTAAGCAACAAGCAGGGCCATTACTAGTTGAGCAACATCTTAGGCCAAATATTTGCTGGACTCTCTTATGTTAACAGTTACAATGTGGAATGATGCAACTAAAATCCTTTAAAAGTGTTGGGATTCTTACAGTTCTGTGTGATACAAGATTGGTCTTATTGGCAACCTCACAAATAGGGCCTGAACTATTTGCTCACCATGCAAACTTGTTGCCGAAGTGAGGCATATCAAAGCTATCCTGTGGGATAATGGCTACCCTGATAAGATCATAGCTTGCTATATATCGCACAAATATATGATTGAGCCTAAGGCTGCCAATTTCGGTCCTGAAAATTGCCCAATCTATCTCAGATAATGTATTGAAGTTTTGAGCAACAGGTTCATAGCTCTTTGACAGCTTCATAGCTCCTTGAAAGTGGAGTCACAGATGGACAGAATGTGAAGAAGGCATTTGGCATGCTTGGTTTCATTGGTCAGAACATTGAATAGAGGAGTTGGGACATCTTGTTGAAGTTGTACAATACATTGGTAAGGCCACATTTGGAATACTGTGTACAGTTCTGGTTAGCCTATTATAGAAAGGATATTATTAAACTAGAAAGATTGCGCGAGAGGCAAAAAATCAGCTTCGTGCCTGGTCTCTCGCCTCTCACGGTATTAGTAACCCTGTTGAGCTGGCATAATCAAGGGTGCAAGGCTGATTTTAATATTTATAAGTTAATTTCCATATTATTAGCGAGCCCGGGACACAGTCGTCTGGGCTCACTTGCCTTAACGGCCTCGGGGTGGAGGTCCTCACCGGCAAAGATCACATATGGTCCCCCACCAACAGGGACCTGACATGATGGCATCCCTGGTGGGACCGGAGGCCATTGAAGCCACCCAGGTGGTTGAGGGCAGGGCTGGGCAGTGCCCCTTGGGCAGTGCCACCCTGGCACTGTCAGTCTCGGACCCTGGTAGTTCCAGCTCGGCACCCCGACACTATTCACTGGGCACCCTGGAACTACCAGCCTGACACCCTGGCAGTGTCCGGGGATGCCCGGGGGTGAGGGGAGGGGAAATCGGGGGATGGCAATCAGTGAGTGGTGGGGGGAGGGGAATGTGTTCTCCGGGGGAGTGAGGGAGTGACAATCTCCCAAAGCACTAGTGCACTGGGAGATCAGGGCACATGGGCAATAATATATTTCTATAAATAGCCCTCTCTACCAGTCAGCAGCCAGCTTCCCAGCATGAATAGACTCTGTCCACTGCCTCTACTGGCGAGAATCACATTTTGCCTCACTTGTTTTTCTAAGTGCCATAAGATTGCAACTAGGAGCTCGCCCAAAAAGTGGTCACAATTCTCTCCTGTTTTCACGCTCATTTGGCACTTAGAAATTTTTTTGGTGAGATCACCCCCTGACGTTTGAAGTAGAAAAAAGTATTGTGGAAATAGTTGCTTTACAAATATTGCAAGCAACTTTGTTTTCTTGCTGTGGCTGCCTTTTATTAATAAAATTTTTGCCTATGCCTTGCATGTAGTTCCAGCACAGTCTGATGAGTTGCCATCTTCATGAGATCATTAGTGTGGGCATTAAGATCCTGCATTGGAAATATGCATGATATCAGTCAGTGTGTAATGCTTTTTTGACTGTCCTGCCAAATTGTCTTTTTTCTCTCAGTTTTCAAAATATGAGCAGAGTTTTCAAAGCAGGTTGTTGGATGTGGATTAGCCTGAAGCCTTCTCAGTGAGATGGAAATTCTGGATAAAAAGATTTCCTTTTTTCTCTTTGTAGTTACAGAACATCAATCAGGTAGGGAAAAGTGTTATGGGAGGTGTGCAAATGTCATAACATTGAGTTCACACAGGATGGCGAAGGTATGCTTTCTATCAAGTGCCCATTTCCCTGTTTTTCTGATGTTTTCAGCTTCTTCATCTGCTAATTATATTCAGAACTGAATCAACAATTAATTAATTGAAAGTTGAGTATGTAGATAAGCAGCTTTTGGAGTGTCGAACTGGAAGCTTCTCACATTCCAATGAGCTGCTACCACTTAAAGTCAAACACCACCAATTGCTTGATCCACAAAATATACCAGCACACTTTAAAATCAGCTAAATACTCACATTTCCTTCTTTATATGTTTTACTCTAATTTAGTATTATGTTTAGAAACAGAAAACAATTATTTTGTAGCAAAATAAATAAACAGAAAGTGCTGGAAATACTCAGCCAGCCTGGCAGCACCAGTGGAGAAAGAAACAGAGTTTGGAGTGGAAAATTATGCTTTTTCTTCTCGTTCTGAAGAAGTTATGCTTGACTAAAAATTTAACTCTCTTACTCTTCACACAGATACTAGCAGACCTGCTGAGTAGCACCTACTCTTTTCATTTATGAACAGCACTGGACTTCATTGTACTTGTCTCATGGTGACCAATACAATCAGTCATATCAATCTAACTCATTCAGGGTGCTCATTTTAAAAAGCTAAAGAGTTAACTAAGTATAGTAGTGTATGCAACTTATTTGTGCACAGAGATGATACTAGCAGATGGCTGTTTCCTATTCTGTAAACAGAACACTTTTATCACTTGATTTTTGTATTGATGCAAAACAAAAATCCAATCCCTTTGTCATTCCACAAATCACTTAGGATATTTACTTCAATGCTGGAATAGCCTATCCCATTTTAGCTAGTCTACAGCATAATTACAAAGTGATGACAGCAATCATGGTGTCGACATTTTCCTTCACTGTTCAATAGAATTGTTATTTTCTTTTTAGCAACCCAGTGCATTACATTTTGTAACCTCCTCTGTCTACTGTTTATAGATATTTATGTGTGCAAAGGTATATATCACAATAGGATGAATCTGTGTGCTGAAAAGACACTATTGTGTTGGCAGTGTCATTTAGAGTTGACTGACAAAAAAGTAATCATTTCAGTGTTGGGGATTGGTGCAGTGAATTAGACAATGGCTTCCCGTCTCTGAGACTGGGGTTCAAATACAGCTTAGTCTGATGCGATGAAAGTTGTTTCTGTCTGTTAGTAGTCAGGACAGTCTCAATCAGTTTCTAATGGACATGGACCCACATCAGAAAACTGTAGTTACTGTGGCAAATGAAAGAAATATCACACTTTTATTAAGGAGAATGCTCTCCTACTGTTGGAGTTGGGGAAAGTCTTTTTTATTCTTTAATGTGATGTATCACTGGCAAGGTCAGAGTTTGTTGCCCATCCCTAATTGCTCTTGAACTGAGTAGCTTGTTCGGACATTTCAGAGTCAACCACATTACTGTGGATCTGGAGTCACATGTAGCCAGACCAGGTAAGGATGGCACATTTCCTTCCTTAAAGGTCATTAGTGAAGCAGAGGGATTTGGGTGTTTGAGTGCATGAATTGCAAAAGGCTAGTATGCAATACAGCAAGTAATAGAATATGATCATTTATTTTGAGGGGAGTTGAATATAAAAGTATGGAGGTTGTGCTTCAATTATACAGAGTACTAATGAGACTACATCTGGATTACCTTGTGCAATGTCGGTCAATTTATTTAAGGAAACACGTAAATGTGTTGAAAGCAGTTCAGAGAAAGTTTACCAGACTAATATCTAGAGTTGGTGGGTTGTCCTGCGAGGAATTCACTGGAATAAAAACAAACTATTGCAGATACTGGAATCTGAAACAAAAGTAGAAAATGCTGGAAAATCTCAGCAGGTCTGACAGCATCTGTGGGGAGAGAATAGAGCCAACATTTCGAGTCTAGATGACCCTTCGTCAGAGCTCAGACTTCCAGTTCCCCAGCCCAGACCGCCTCCTCTTCACCATGGATGTCCAGCTCTGACGAAGGGTCATCTAGACTCAACATTGGCTCTATTCTCTCCCCACAGATGCTGTCAGACCTGCTGAGATTTTCCAGCATTTTCTGTTTTGTTGTATTCACTGGACTTTAGAAGAGTAAGAGGTGATTTGATTGAAACATCTCAGAAGATCCTGAGGGGTCTTGAGAGGGTGGATGTGGAGAGGATGTTTCCTCTTGTGGGACTATCTAGGACTAGGGGTTGATCTTTAAAAATAGGGGGTCACCCATTTAAAACAGAGATGAGATTAACTTATTTCTCTGAGGGTCGTGTGCCTTTGGAACTCTTCCTGAGAAGACAGTTGAAGCTGTGTCTATGAATGTTTTTAAGGCAGAGGTGAATAAATTCTTGGTTAGCAAGGGGGGGTGATGCAAATTTTTGTTTACTATCAGATCAGTTATGATTTTACTAAATTGCGGAGCAGGTTCAAGGGGCCAAATATCTTACTCCTGCTCCTTGTTTGTATGTCTATATGTATTACACTGGGCCCTTGGATTACTAGTCCAGTGCATTTAGTTCTATGGAACTGTCTCCCTGTAGCTGCTGTAATCAAGGAGAGAAAATGTTACTCTGCAGTTGGCTGTGCTGCAACTAACCTGGACGTACTCAATCCTAATGCTGGGAGATAAAGATGGGATCCTCCAAAGCTAATGGGCCAGATTTTCAAAGCACAATTGGAGCCCGACACCCAGATGAATTCAGGATCCCAACCTTTGCCTCAACAGCGTTCTCGCAATGCTATTTTAAAATGGTCTAATTGGCTAGAAATGAGACCGGTATCCATTTAGTGATGCCCAGCACTACTTGGAGGTGGGTTTTCCTGCCTGGTACCAGTGCCAAGGGCAAAAAGCAACCATGTTGGGGCAGCCTCTCCTTTGTTGAAGATAGGCAGCTGCTGAAAGCGGCACATGTTGGTCCCAAAAAGGAATGAGTAAAAAACAAATGAACTTTAATTGGTCCCTTGCACTAATGCACACCTGACTGTTTGTTTGGATTCATTACTTGAATGGGTGTAAATTGAGAGAGGTGAATAATCAACGAGACCTTGGAGTCCTTGTGCATCATTCGCTGAAAGTAAGCATGCAGGTACAGCAGGCAGTAAGGAAGGCAAATGGTATGTTGCCCTTCATAACGGGAGGATTTGAATAAAGGGATAGGGATGTTTAGCTGCAATTGTATAGGGCGTTGGTGAGGCCATACTTGGAGTTTTGTGTGCAATTTTGGTGTTCTTATCTGAGGAGGCTGATCATCAAATTCAATATTATGATTCCTCCAATCCCTCCATATCCTTTGATTCCTTTAGCCCCAAGAGCTATAGCCGATTTCTTCTTTGCCTCTACGTTCTGTGGTAGTGAATTCCACACATTTACCACCCTCTGGTAAAGGGTGGAGAAATTTCTCTAAGTAAGTTAAGTTTATTTATGAATCACAAGTAGGCTTACTTTAACACTGCAAATGAAGTTACTGTGAAAATCCCCTAGTTGCCACACTCCGGCATCTCTTCCGGTACACTGAGGGAGAATTTTGCATAGCCAATGCACCTAACCAGCATGGCTTTTGGACTGTGGAAGAAACCTGAGCACCCAGAGGAAACACACGCAGACGTGGAGAACGTGCAGACTCCGCACAGACAGTGACCCAAGCCGGGAATCAAACCCAGGTTCCTGGCGCTTTGAGGCAGCAGTGCTAACCACTGTGCTTCTCCTCACCTCAGTTCTAAAAGGTTTACCCCCATATCCTCAAACTATGACCCCTAGTTCTGGACACCCCCACCATTGAGAACATTCTTTCTAAATCTACCCTGTCTAACCCTGTTATAATTTTCTATGAGATCTCTTCCCAAACACTCAGCTCCAGTGAATATAATTCTAACCAACTCTTCTCATATGACAGACCTGCCATGTCAGGAATCAGCCTGGTAAACCTTTGCTGTACTCCCTCTATAGCAAGGACGTTCTTCCTCAGATAAGGACAACAAAACTGCACACATTACTCCGGGTGTGGCCTCGCCAATGCCCTGTACAATTGTAGCAAAACATCTCTATCCCTATACTGAAAATTTGGTTCCAATTTTATTTTTCTTTAACTTTTATCCTTTATTTTATTGAAAAGGTGAGTTATTAAATTGGAATCATGGAATGACATTATTTAGTGGTCAGTTGCAACTTGTGTGAATGAAATGTTCACTTTTTGGAGAGTGCAAGTTTGAGATTAAAGAACATAGAACATAGAACAGTACAGCACAGAACAGGCCCTTCAGCCCACGATGTTGTGCCGAGCTTTATCTGAAACCAAGATCAAGCTATCCCACTCCCTATCATCCTGGTGTGCTCCATGTGCCTATCCAATAACCGCTTAAATGTTCCTAAAGTGTCTGACTCCACTATCACTGCAGGCAGTCCATTCCACATCCCAACCACTCTCTGCGTAAAGAACCTACCTCTGATATCCTTCCTATATCTCCCACCATGAACCCTATAGTTATGCCCCCTTGTAATTGCTCCATCCACCCGAGGAAATAGTCTTTGAATGTTCACTCTATCTATCCCCTTCATGATTTTATAAACCTCTATTAAGTCTCCCCTCAGCCTCCTCCGCTCCAGAGAGAACAGCCCCAGCTCCCTCAACCTTTCCTCATAAGACCTACCCTCCAAACCAGGCAGCATCCTGGTAAATCTTCTTTGCACTCTCTTCATTGCTTCCACATCCTTCTTATAGTGAGGTGACCAGAACTGCACACAATATTCCAAATGTGGTCTCACCAAGGTCCTGTACAGTTGCAGCATAACCCCACGGCTCTTAAACTCCAACCCCCTGTTAATAAAAGCTAACACACTATAGGCCTTCTTCACAGCTCTATCCACTTGAGTGGCAACCTTCAGCGATCTGTGGATATGGACCCCAAGATCTCTCTGTTCCTCCACAGTCTTCAGAACCCTACCTTTGACCCTGTAATCCACATTTAAATTAGACCTACCAAAATGAATCACCTTACATTTATCAGGGTTAAACTCCATTTGCCATTTTTCAGCCCAGCTTTGCATCCTACCTATGTCTCTTTGCAGCCTACAACAGCCCTCCACCTCATCCACTACTCCACCAATCTTGGTGTCATCAGCAAATTTACTGATCCACCCTTCAGCCCCCTCCTCTAAGTCATTAATAAAAATCACAAAGAGCAGAGGACCAAGCACTGATCCCTGTGGCACTCCGCTAGCAACCTGCCTCCAGTCCGAAAATTTTCCATCGACCACCACCCTCTGTCTTCGATCAGACAGCCAGTTACCTATCCAATCGGTCAACTTTCCCTCTATCCCACACCTCCTTACTTTCATCATAAGCCAACCATGGGGGACCTTATCAAACGCCTTACTAAAATCCATGTATATGACATCAGCAGCCCTACCTTCATCAACACACTTAGTTACCTCCTCAAAAAATTCAATCAAATTTGTGAGGCACGACTTGCCCTTCACGAATCCGTGCTGACTATCCCGGATTAATCCGCAACTTTCTAAATGGTCGTAAATCCCATCCCTAAGGACCTTTTCCATCAATTTACCAACCACCGAAGTAAGACTAACCGGTCTATGATTACCAGGGTCATTTCTATTCCCTTTCTTAAACAGAGGAACAACATTCGCCACTCTCCAGTCCTCTGGCACCATCCCCGTGGACAGTGAGGACCCAAAGATCAAAGCCAAAGGCTCTGCAGTCTCATCCCTTGCCTCCCAAAGAATCCTAGGATATATTTCATCAGGCCCAGGGGACTTATCGACCTTCGGTTTATTCAAAACTGCCAGTACATCCTCCCTCCAAACATCTATTTCCTCCAGCCTATTAGCCTGTAACACCTTCTCTTCCTCAAAAACATGGCCCCTCTCCTTGGTGAACTCTGAAGAAAAGAATTCATTCATCACCTCGCCTATCTCTACTGACTCCATACACAAGTTCCCACTACTGTCCTTGACCGGCCCTAACCTCACCTTGGTCATTCTTTTATTCCTCACATCAGAGTAAAAAGCCTTGGGGTTTTCCTTGATCCGACCCACCAAGGACTTCTCATGTCCCCTCCTAGCTCTCCTAAGCCCCTTTTTCAGCTCATTCCTTGCTAACTTGTAACCCTCAAGCGAGCCATCTGAACCTTGTTTCCTCATCCCTACATAAGCTTCCCTCTTTCTTTTCACAAGACATTCCACCTCTTTCGTGAACCATGGTTCCCTCACTCGGCCATTTCCTCCCTGCCTGACAGGGACATACCTATCGACAGGGACATACCTATCAAGGACACCCAGTATTTGTTCCTTGAAAAAGTTCCACTTTTCATTAGTGCCTTTCCCTGACAGTTTCTGTTCCCATCTTATGCCCCCTAATTCTTAATCGCATCATAATTACCTCTCCCCCAATTGTAAACCTTGCCCTGCCGTACGGCCCTATCCCTCTCCATTGCAATAACAAAAGACACCGAATTGTGGTCACTATCTCCAAAGTGCTCTCCCACAACCAAATCTAACACTTGGCCCGTTTCATTTCCCAGTACCAAATCCAATGTAGCCTCACCTCTTGTCGGCCTATCCACATATTGTGTCAGGAAACCCTCCTGCACACACTGCACAAAAACTGCCCGATCCGAACTATTTGACCTACCAAGGTTCCAATCAATATTTGGAAAGTTAAAGTCCCCCATGACAACTACCCTGTGACCCCCACACATATCCATAATCTGCTTAGCAATTTCTTCCTCCACATCTCTATTACTATTTGGGGGCCTATAGTAAACTCCTAACAACGTAACCGCTCCTTTCCTATTTCTAACTTCAGCCCATATTACCTCAGTGTGCAGATCCCCCTCAAGTGCCTTTCCGCAGCCGTTAAACTATCCTTGATTAACAATGCTGCTCCTCCACCTCTTTTACCAGCTTCCCTACACTTACTGAAACATCTATACCCCGGAACGTCCAACAACCATTCCTGTCCTTGTTCTACCCACGTCTCTGTAATGGCCACAACATCATAGTCCCAAGTACCAATCCACGCCCCAAGTTCATCTACCTTGTTCCGGATGCTCCTTGCATTGAAGTAGACACACTTCAACCCACCTTCCTGTCTACCGGTACCCACCCTTGACCTTGATACCTTCCCCAATACCTCACCACCCTCAACACTGACTTCTGGACTACAACTCCTTTTCCCACTCCCCTGACAAATTCGTTTAAACCCCCCTGAAGAGCCGTATCAAATTTCCCTCCCAGGATATTGGTGCTCCTCTGGTTCAGGTGCACCCCGTCCTGTTTGTACAGGTCCCACCTTCCCCAGAATGTGTTCTAATTATCCACGTATCTGAAACCCTCCCTCCTACACCATCCCTGCAACCACATGTTTAACTGCACTCTCTCCCTGTTCAAGACAAAAACATTATGAAAGTGATCAATCAAGCAAAGACTAGTTTGTATGCAAGAACAAATAGGCTTTTATTAGCAAATGACTTGGAGCACACCCATGCTGATGAACTGGTCCAGAGACTGAGGCAGGGGGTGGGGAGCAGTCACCTTTATACCTGGACCAGGGGGGAGGAGTCCCAGGCAGGGCTGGCAGGGGCATGTCCAGGCATGTCACACACACACAGGCAATAAGCTAACAGTGGTTTACCACAGAAAGCACAGGACTTATGTCAACTCCTGAAGCCACATTTAAATTAGAACAAATTGGTACCATCTGAGATTTAACTTGTGTTGTTTCTCTTTCAAATGCTGATAGGTTTATTCTATAGTTTATAGTATCTGTTTCACATGATTAGTTTGGCTGGGATTACTATTGGCTGTGGAAACCTATAGCACTTGGGATTTGAATCAATTATAATCCAAATCTGACCTTGAACAAGTAGTTCAAAAGTACTTTTCAATGTTTCTAACATCGTGTGAAGTGACCCAAAATTAAGCACTATTCTCATCAGTAAGGGTTTTGGTTTTCAGTTAAATTGTTCCTTGATGTGACCATACTACGATCATATGGTCTATCCTGAATGTCTTGAGAACCTCAAGAGTATATTATGTAGAAGGGACAGAAGTCACATGTAGGCCAGATTGGTAGGGAAACAGATTCTTCTGAAAAAGGTGGATAGCCACTTAATGGGCACTTGAGGGCCTTTTCCAACCTAGCTTCAATTTTCAGGCTGGAGGGTGCCAAATAGCTGAGGGTGGGAACCAGAAAGAAATCACTGGCCTCGATCTCAGGCAGGGGGGGTGGGGGTGGTTCTCCTTCTGACTGGGGACACTCTCCCCTCATGGACACCTCCAGAGCTCCCTCTCCATCCACTCACCCATCCCCCAGTTAAATGCCCGTCTGCATCCCCTCTCCATTACCATTGCTTCTCTGGGACTCTTGTCACTTGTCTCACAGAGGCACAGCATCTCAATGCCTCTTCCGTCCACTGCAAAGCTGTGCCTGGATGGGTTGGAGTGCTTTTGGCGAATCAGACTGGCCAACAGCTCTCCAAAGCAGGACTATCTTCCAAGTGCAGATGGAAGTCATGTCTGCTACCAATCAACATTCATTTGAGCGTGAAATGGCAGCAGGCCTGTCAAGTGCTGATTCTCTGGATGGTAGGGCCCTGAAAAATTCAGGCCTAAATGAGTCCTGCTTAGTATGATGGGTACACCAAATTGTGTGCAGCCAACCATTTTGTTCCTGAACGTTCAGGTTTTAAAGAGTTAACATTAATGTATCGTTACTGTCACATAGTTGTCTGGATGGCTGGTTTGTGATGCAGAGCAGCACCAACAGCCTGGATTTATTTCCCGTACCGGCTGAGGTTATTCATGAAGGTCTGCCTTCTCAACCTTGCCCCTTACCTGAGGTGTGGTTATCCTCATGTTCAATCACCACTAGTCAACTCTCCCCCTCATTGGGGAGAGCAGTCTATGGTCAGCTGGGACTGTAACAACTTTACCTTTAAATTTCTGAGTAATCAGTAAAAGTTGATGAACAATTTTCATCTTGATCACGTAATATGGAAATAATCTTGTTGCTTTAAAATCATCTGATCCTGATGATTACTGTGGTCTTCTCACCTGCATGACAGCTTGGTATGGCTCCTGCTCTGCCCAAGACCGCAAGAAACTACAAAAGGTCGTGAATGTAGCCCAATCCATTAGGCAAACCAGCCTCCCATCCATTGACTCTGTCTTCACTTCCCGCTGCCTCAGCAAAGCAGCCAGTATAATTAAGGACCCCATGCACCCCAGACATTCTCTCTTCCACCTTCTTTCTTTGGGAAAAAGATACAAAAGTCTGAGGTCACGTACCAATCGACTCAAGAACAGCTTCTTCCCTGCTGCTGTCAGACTTTTGAATGGACTTACCTTGCATTAAGTTGATCTTTCTCTGCACCCTAGCTATGACTGTGACACTATATTCTCTACTCTTTCGTTTCCTTCTCTATGAACGGTATGTCTCGTCTGTATAGCGCACAAGAAACAATACTTTTCACTGTATGTTAATACATGTGACAATAATAAATCAAATCAAATCAAATTCCTGTGAGGTGGCCAATTAACAGACCACACATCAGGGAGCCTTGTCAAATCAAGGGCAGTTGGAGGATCAATTTATGCTTGTAAGCCAATTTGAAAAGGCTATAAAACCTTTCCATTTTTTGTTAAAAGCAATTTTTAAAACAAACTGCTCGTTGCACAATACCCCTTGAATATTTCAGGATTTGAGTGGAATCTATTGAAATCCTTTCTAATTCTGTACCTATTTACATATCAGTACATTGATTTTTAAGGCTTTTCTGGGGTGAGAAGAGGGGCCAGTGTTATTTTTGTCAGAATATTATGTGCATGTAAAACAATGAGAGGGTTAATTCTGTAGTATTCACTCCATATACAACTGCTCTTCAAAAACAGCTTCTTCACTGGGTCTGTGATGTATCAGAATTAACATTAATGTATTATAACTGACATACATTTCTGACCAATCAATATTCACATAAATCTGAACGCTTAGGGAAGAATTTTGCTGCCTTCATTTTAAAACACAGCTAGGACCATTTTTGAGTCCTGACCACGATGATTACTGTCATCTGCCCAATTGCATGACCTTTCTGGGAGGTGACCAATCAAATTTAGGGCAGTGAGAGGATCAATTGAAATGTCTGAGGCTGTGGGCACTGGGAAAGGAAGATGCTGCAGATGTAGGAAGAAGACTGGGAGGATGCCCTCAAGTTCGAGGCATCCTCTGAAAACTTCACAAATAAATAAGAATGGCCATTGGAGCCAGGCTGTCATGGTGGAGGGAGAATTAAAGGAGGCCTTGCTGGCCCCTGTGGACTGTTGCCTGGAGGGCCACTTTCTGAGCCTGAGGCAACCCGTCTGCTGCAGATATGATCTGGTGGCATTGCCAATCCCCAAACTGAGCACTTAATTATGCTGTTGGGTAGATAATTGTTGCCATTCAGACCCTGCCTCCGGCAAGATTGTTCAGAGCCGGAAATGAATTGGCAAAACTTCTCCCAGTGCAAAATATTCTGAAATTCTCTTTCTTTCAGTTCCAAAGCTGCATCCCTTCTTCTGGTAAGATTCTGCCCACAATAAGCAGGACATTGTCAATAGCAGCATTCAAAATTTTTGTCAGCACTGAGAGCACAAGCAATCAATAATTTATGTTTGGATCAGGATTATGGATTTCAAGATTTGCCCGAAATATGAATTCAATTAAATACTGATTATTCAAAAGCAATTCAGATTTAGTATTCTGTGTTTTGGTCAGAGTGAATGGTGCAGGCATTGACCCCAGCTAAGGTTTATAATTTTAGAATACTGAAGAGGAAGAGTTTACATTTGTAACTGAATGGAGTTCTATCCTAAATGTCAGAAATTTGCCATCAAAACTGGAATTTGTTTTGAAGATCATGTGCAAAAGTATGCTACTTGGAAAAGCTGAGTACGGCTTTTGCTCTCAGGCAAGTACCATAGATAATCACAACTAAGCCGGAGGGCGCAATTAAGTCAATAAATTTCAGAATAAATAAAGACCATTCTTTAAACAACACTCAGAATGGTTGAAGGCCAATGAAACAAAATTGTGAAGTGAATGAGACTACGGGTAAAATTGAGTCAATTAAATATCCTGCTGGCATTGATCTGCTGCAGATGCCAGATAGAAAGTTGTGGTAAACCATCGTTGCTTCCCACTAGATAGTACTGAGCCAGGGTCTGGCCAGTACTACAAGTATGTAGATATGTTGCTGTTGGGGTTAGGGATGGGTTGTTCTACTTGTTGCTGTTGGGGTTAGGGTTGGGCTGTTACACTTGTATTATAGTTATTATGGTACATCCCAGTCGGGCTCCGCCTCCTGGGAGAGGTATAAAGGTCACTGCTCTGTCTGGGACCCCTCAGTCTGGGATCGTGTACTATACATGGTAGCTTCGTTGTAACTGTAAATAAAAGCCTTTATTTCCTGAGCATCTCAAGCCTCGTGTGTGATAACGCGCATCAATTTTATTTACTGTTAAGTAAACTCTCATCGTTTAAAAGAAAAAGAAAACGAGACAGAGAGTATGGAGCAGATGTTAAAACCTGAACGTCTTACACTGGATCCACGTGCGGCGGGCGCCTCTAACACCTTCGACCACTGGTTGAAATGTTTTGAGGACTACCTGGCAGCCTCCGCAGCGGTCACCACAGACGATGACAGACTCCGGGTCCTCCACGCGAGGGTAAGCGACACCGTATACCTCGCGATCCGTGCGGCCACCGACTACACAAGGGCCCTCGAGCTTCTTAAGAAGCGTTACATTAAACCGCCAAATGAAATGCATGCTCGATACCTCTTAGCCACTCGACGACGGCAGCCCGGCGAAACGACGGAAGAATACGCGAACGAGCTCCTACAGCTAGCCAGGGGCTGTAACTGCAAAGCAGTGTCGGCAGACCAGAATATGAACGACCTCGCTCGAGATGCGTTTGTAGCGGGAATCGGATCTCTTATATCCGACTCAGACTGCTGGAGCAAGGTAATCTTGACCTCACTAAGTCGATAGAACTAGCGGATACGTTGGAGATGGCCTCCAAAAGCCTAGTATTGTATCCTGAAGACCACATGGAGACAACGTGGCAGGAGCAGTCGCTGATCCCTCCTCGTCCCTCGGGTTCGAAAAGCTGCGTGATGGCATGCCCACACTCGGGCCTGACGACGGCAGCAGCTCCGGGCGGCCCGCGGTGTTACTTCTGTGGGGGAGCGAAGCATACTCGGCAACGGTGTCCCGCTAAAGCTGTGTTGTGCTCCGCCTGCGGTAAAAAGGGGCACTATTCGAAAGTATGCCGATCTAAACTTACTTCCAGGAACAGCAGTGTGGCCTGCGACTCCCCGGAGCCCGGTTCTTCATCGTCGGCATCGTCAAGGGTTTCGTCCACGTGCGAGGCCAGGACGACGCCATTACAGTCGACGGAGTCGGAGATGCGTGACCACCAGGGGTCGCTGGTTTTGGCGCCATCACCCACGTGCGACCTATGGGAGCGGCCATGTTGGTCGGCACTGACCGCGAACGACCAGCAGGGGTCATCTTCGTCTATCTCAGCTGCCTGCAGTGGCGCTCACGAACCAACGGTGGCGTTGATCATCCTGGACCAGGCCAAGCCTCACAGACTTGACAAGTCTATGATGGACATTCAGGTAAACAACCACTTGATTTATTGTCTGTTTGACAGCGGGAGCACTGAGAGTTTTATTCACCCAGACGCTGTGAAGCGGTGTGGCCTCCAGATCCAACCTGTCAAACAGACAATTTCTATGGCATCAAGGTCCCGGTCTGTCACCGTGCTAGGGAGTTGCGTGGTAAATTTAACGGTGCAAGGCACGGTTTACGTGCGCTTCAAGCTCCTGGTGTTGCCGCACCTTTGCGCGCCAAAACTCCTCAGACTAAATTTTATGGTCCACTTGAGGAGTGTAACTTTTTATATATTTTATAAATATATACTTTTTATATATTTTATAAATATATAAAAAGGAATAGAGTGGCTAGAGTGAATGTTGGACCCTTGGAGGACGAGAGGGGGGAGTTAATAATGGGAAATGAGGATATGGCTGAGTCTTTAAATACGTTTTTTGTGTCGGTCTTCACGGTGGAGGACACAAATAGTTTGCCAAATATTAACGATAGAGGGTTGGCAGCAGGAGAAATACTTAATACGATTAATGTTACCAGAGAGGCAGTGCTGGGTAGACTAATGGGACTGAAGTTGGACAAGTCCCCGGGTCCGGATGGAATGCATCCCAGGGTATTGAAAGAAATGTCAGAGGTAATAGTGGATGCGTTAGTGATTATTTATCAAAACTCGTTGCATTCTGGGGTAGTGCCGGTTGATTGGAAAACGGCTAATGTTACGCCGCTGTTTAAAAAAGGAAGGAGACAAAAGGCGGGTAACTATAGGCCGGTCAGCTTAACGTCTGTAGTAGGGAAAATGCTGGAATCCATTATTAAAGAGGAGATAGCAGGGCATCTGGATAGAAATGGTTCGATCAATCAGACGCAGCATGGATTCATGAGGGGAAAGTCGTGCTTGACGAACATGTTGGATTTTTATGAAGATGTGACGAGGGCGGTTGATGGAGGAGAACCGGTGGTTGCGGTGTTTTTGGATTTCCAAAAGGCGTTTGATAAGGTGCCCCATAAAAGGCTGCTGAAGAAGATTAGGGCACACGGAGTTGGGGGTAGTGTGTTAAAGTGGATTGGGGACTGGCTATCCGACAGGAAGCAAAGAGTCGGAATAAATGGATATTTTTCCGGTTGGAGGAAGGTAACTAGTGGCGTGCCGCAGGGATCAGTACTCGGGCCGCAACTGTTTACCATTTATATAGATGATCTGGAGGAGGGGACGGAGTGTAGGGTAACAAAGTTTGCAGACGACACAAAGATAAGTGGAAAAGTGAATCGTGTGGAGGACGGAGAAGATCTGCAGAGAGATTTGGACAGGCTGAGTGAGTGGGCGAGGATATGGCAAATGGAGTATAACGTTGAGAAATGCGAGGTTATACACTTTGGAGGAAATAATAACAAATGGGATTACTATCTCAATGGAAACAAATTAAAACATGCTACCGTGCAAAGGGACCTGGGGGTCCTTGTGCATGAGACGCAAAAGCCCAGTCTGCAGGTACAACAGGTGATCAAGAAGGCAAATGGGATGTTGGCCTATATTGCGAGGGGGATAGAATATAAAAGCAGGGATGTCTTGATGCACCTGTACAGGGCATTGGTGAGGCCGCAGCTGGAATACTGTGTGCAGTATTGGTCCCCTTATATGAGGAAGGATATATTGGCATTGGAGGGAGTGCAGAGAAGGTTCACCAGGTTGATACCGGAGATGAGGGGTTTGGATTATGAGGAGAGGCTGAGGAGATTGGGTTTGTACTCGTTGGAGTTTAGAAGGATGAGGGGGGATCTTATGGAGACTTATAAGATAATGCGGGGGCTGGATAGGGTGGAGGCGGAGAGATTCTTTCCACTTAGTAAGGAAGTTAAAACTAGAGGACACAGCCTCAAAATAAAGGGGGGTCGGTTTAAGACAGAGTTGAGGAGGAACTTCTTCTCCCAGAGGGTGGTGAATCTCTGGAATTCTCTGCCCACTGAGGTGGTGGAGGCTACCTCGCTGAATATGTTTAAAGCGCGGATGGATGGATTCCTGAGCGGTAAGGGAATTAAGGGTTATGGGGATCAGGCGGGTAAGTGGTACTGATCCACGTCAGATCAGCCATGATCTTATTGAATGGCGGGGCAGGCTCGAGGGGCTAGATGGCCTACTCCTGCTCCTATTTCTTATGTTCTTATGTTCTTATGTAACCCTACAGTACGGTGGGCCACTCCCTCCGCTTTCAGTGGGAGAACAGCAGCTTCCAAATTGCCCAATGCGCCCCGCCTGTAGTCTCTCGACGCTGAAGATTACCACACCCTCCCTGTTCCAGAATCTTGTGCCAGGCTGCAAGCCCATCGCGACTAAGAGTAGGCGTTACAGCGCTGAGGATCGGATCTTCATTTGATCTGAAGTTCAGCGGCTCCTCAAGGAAAGGATCATACAATCTAGCGCTAGTCCATGGAGAGCGCAGGTCGTGGTGGTCAAGAGTGGGAACAAACCCCGGATGGTCATTGACTATAGTCAGACCATTAATCGATACACGCAGCTGGATGCGTATCCCCTCCCGCGCATATCTGACATGGTCAACCAGATTGCGCACTACCGGGTGTTCTCCACCATAGATCTCAAGTCTGCCTACCACCAACTCCCCATTCGCCCAGAGGACCGACAATACACGGCTTTTGAGGCGGATGGTCGCTTGTATCACTTTCTCAGGGTTCCTTTTGGTGTCACCAATGGGGTCTCGGTCTTCCAGCGTGCTATGGACCGAATGGTGGACCAGAACGGGCTGCGGGCTACCTTCCTGTACCTGGATAACGTCACCATCTGCGGCCATGACCAGCAGGACCACGACACAAATCTCCTGAAGTTCCTACGCACTGCATCTCGCCTGAATCTGACCTACAACAGGGAGAAGTGTGTATTTCATACGCGCCGTTTAGCCATCCTCGGATACGTGGTGGAAAACGGGGTCATTGGCCCTGATCCAGACCGTATGCGTCCCCTCTTTGAACTTCCCCTGCCCACTAGTGCAAAAGCACTGAGAAGATGCTTAGGCTTCTTCTCTTACTATGCACAGTGGGTTCCCAATTACGCGGACAAAGCCCGTCCGCTCATCAAGTCCACCTCTTTTCCCCTAACACCATTGGACATCGCCTTGGGGAGAACGCCACCGCGAGTGCCTATTCCGGTGTCATCACCAGTGTTGAGGAGGTCACAACGACGGTGCGGTCCCCCTGACTGTCTGAACTTATAGACTGATGACTAATTATTCAGTGGTGGAAAAGGAGGCCCAGGCCATTGTGGAGGCCGTCAGGCATTGGCACCATTACTTGGCGGGAAAACGGTTCACCCTGATCACGGACCAGCGGTCCGTGGCGTTCATGTTCAATAACACGCTGAGGGGCAAGATCAAGAACGACAAGATCTTGCGGTGGAGAATTGAACTCTCCACCTATAATTACGACATCATGTATCGTCCAGGGAAACTCAATGAGCCCTCGGATGCCCTGTCGTGTGGAACATGCGCCAGTATACAGGAGGACCGTTTGCAGGCTCTCCATAATGACCTATGCCATCCTGGGGTCACTCGGCTCTACCACTTTGTAAAAGCCCGCAATCTGCCCTACTCGGTGGAGGATGTCAGGTCCATAACGAGAAGCTGTCGGGTATGCGCGGAATGCAAACCGCACTTTTACCGACCTGACCGGGCACAACTCGTTAAGGCCACTCGTCCCTTCGAAAGACAGAGTGTCGACCTTAAGGGCCCCCTTCCCTCAACAGATCGGAATGTGTACTTCCTCAACATCATTGATGAGTACTCGAGATTCCCTTTTGTTATTCCCTGCTCTGATACATCCGCTGCCACGGTTATCAAGGCATTCCGTGATCTTTTCACCATGTTCGGGTACCCCTGCTACATTCACAGCGATAGGGGCTCGTCGTTCATGAACGATGACTTGAGGCAATACCTGCTCTCATACGGGATTGCCTCTAGTAGAACCACGAGCTACAACCCTAGGGGTAACTGACAGGTGGTACGTGAGAATGCTACAGTCTGGAAGGCTGTCTTACTGGCGTTGAAGTCAAAAAGCCTTCCAGTCTCCCGTTGGCAAGAGGTGCTCCCTGATGCGCTCCATTCCATACGCTCACTCCTGTGTACGGCAACCAACGCTACTCCCCATGAGAGGCTGTTTTCATTCCCTCGGAAGCCTTCCTCTGGGACCTCATTACCGTCTTGGTTGACGTACTCAGGACCTGTCCTCCTGCGGCGACATGTAAGGGCCCGCAAGTCCGACCCGTTGGTCGAACAGGTCCATCTCCTCCATGCCAACCCTCAGTATGCCTATGTGGCATACCCTGACGGGCGAGAGGACACGGTCTCGATCCGAGACCTGGCGCCAGCAGGGGACGTGGAAACCCCTGTCGCTCCCATACCCCCTGTTAGAAACCCCCCAACTATTGTTTCCCCTCCTGACACGGCGCGGGCAGCATCGGGACCATTACTTAACCCTTTTACTCCCGTGTACAGCTTGCCTGAGTCCAGGGGATGGTCGCCACTTCAGGGCGTGTCGGAACTCAACGGATTATCATCACCTCGGGGTCAACCGGCCCGTGTGACTGTGGAGGAACCATTGGACATCGCCTTGGGGAGAACGCCACCGCGAGTGCCTATTCCGGTGTCATCACCAGTGTTGAGGAGGTCACAACGACGGTGCGGTCCCCCTGACTGTCTGAACTTATAGACTGATGACTAATTATTCTGTTTTTTTTGTACCCTGCCGGCCTTTGTCTTCAAAGGAGGGGTGAATGTGGTGAACCATCGTTGGTTCCCACTAGATAGTACTGAGCCAGGGTCTGGCCAGTACTACAAGTATGTAGATATGTTGCTGTTGGGGTTAGGGATGGGTTGTTCTACTTGTTGCTGTTGGGGTTAGGGTTGGGCTGTTACACCTGTATTATAGTTATTATGGTACATCCCAGTCGGGCTCCGCCTCCTGGGAGAGGTATAAAGGTCACTGCTCTGTCTGGGACCCCTCAGTCTGGGATCGTGTACTATACATGGTAGCTTCGTTGTAACAGTAAATAAAAGCCTTTATTTCCTGAGCATCTCAAGCCTGTGTGTGATAACGCGCATCAAAAGTATAATTGGCTAGACAGGCATTTTATCTGCCAAATATCGTGGTTTGCGGTTAAATTCAATGAATAAGTACAATTACAATGCTACCATAAGAACAAACTATAGTATATGTAACAACTTGTAGTATATATAATGGACTTTAGTAAGATGTTTGACAAGATCCCACATGGCAGAATGGTGCAGAGACTAAAATCACATGGGATTCAGGCTGGGTAGATGGATACAGAACTCGCCTGGTCATAGAAGTGTCGATGGTCATTGTCCGCAGCAAACTACCCAGCCTTCCGGAGAACAGTGACCACGACACCACACAACCCTGCTACAGCAACCTCCGCAAGACATGCCGGATCATCGACACGGATGCCATCATCTCACGTGAGAACACCATCTACCAGGTACACGGTACCTACTCTTGCAACTCGGCCAACGTTGTCTACCTGATATGCTGCAGGAAAGGATGTCCCGAGGCATGGTACATTGGGGAAACCATGCAGACGCCAAGACAATAGATGAATGAACACCACTCGACAATCACCAGGCAAGACTGTTCTCTTCCTGCGGGGGAGCACTTCAGCGGTCACGGGCATTCAGCCTCTGATCTTCGGGTAAGCGTTCTCCAAGGCAGCCTTCACGACACGCAACAGCGCAGAGTCGCTGAGCAGAAATTGATAGCCAAGTTCCGCACACATGAGGACGGCCTAAACCGGGATCTTGGGTTCATGTCACACTATCAATAATCCCCACAGCTTGCCTCCTGGACTTGCAGAATCTTACTGGCTGTCCTGGCAGGAGACAATACACATCTCTTTAACCTGTGCTTAATGCTCCCTCCACTCACATTGTCTGTATCTTTAAGACCTGGTTTGCTGTAGAGATTCGCATTCTAATCAGTGTTCTGTAACTTGATTTTGTGTCTCTGTGCCCTGTTTGAGAGCAGATATCCACTCCATCTGACGAAGGAGCAGCGCTCCGAAAGCTAATGGCATTTGCTACCAAATAAACCTGTTGGACTTTAACCTGGTGTTGTTAAAACTCTTACTGGTCATAGAAAACAGAGAGTAGCGGTAGAAGGGTGTTTTTCAGAATGGAGATCAATAATGGTGTTCCATAGAGATCAGTGCTGGGATCTCTGTTGTTTGTCGTATGTATAAATATTCTGGAGGAAAATGTGGGTGAATTGTAAGTTTGTGGATGACATGAAGCTAGATGGAATTGCCATGTCCCGAGGCATGGTACATTGGGGAGACCATGCAGATGCTGTGACAACAGATGAATGAACACTGCTCAACAATCACCAGTTCTCTTCCTGTTGGGGAACACTTCAGCGGTCACGGGCATTCGGCCTCTGATCTTCAGGCAAGCGTTCTCCAAGGCGGCCTTCACGACACACGACAATGCAGAGTCGCTGAGCAGAGACTGATAGCCAAGTTCCGCACACATGAGGACGGCCTCAACCGGGATCTTAGGTTCATGTCACACTATCTGTAACCCCCATGACTTGCCTGGGCTTGCAAAATCTCACTAACTGACCTGGCTGGAGACAATACTCATCTCTTTAACCTGTGCTTATTCCTCTTTCCACTCACATTGTCTGTACCTTTAAGACTTGATTCCCTTTAAAGACTCACATTCCAACCATTATTTTGTAAATTGAGTTTGTATCTTTATATGCTCTGTTTGTGAACACAACTTCCACTCACCTGATGAAGGAACAGCGCTCCGAAAGCTAGTGCTGCCAAATAAACCTGTTGGTCTTTAACCTGGTGTTGTGAGACTTCTTACTGTGCTTACCCCAGTCCAACGCCGGCATCTCCATCATGCTGGAGGTTGTCAGAGGATATATCATAGAAATCATAGAAACCCTACAGTGCAGAAGGAGGCCATTCGGCCCATCGAGTCCGCACCGACCACAACCCCACCCAGGACCTACCCCCACATATTTACCCACTAATCCCTCCAACCCACGCATCCCAGGACTCCAAGGGGCAACCTTCAACCTGGCCAATCAACCTAACCTGCACATCTTTGGACTGTGGGAGGAAACCGGAGCACCCGGAGGAAACCCACGCAGACACGAGGAGAATGTGCAAACTCCACACAGACAGTGACCCGAGCCGGGAATCGAACCCGGGACCCTGGAGCTGTGAAGCAGCAGTGCTAACCACTGTGCTACCGTGCCGCCCTTTATAGGTTTATAGATAGATTGGAGACTTGGACATAGAAATGGCAGATGAAGTTTAATCCGGACAAATGCGAGGTGATGCATTTTGGAGGATAAAATTCTAGGTGAGAATTATACTGTAAATGGCAGAACCCTTAGGACATTGACATACAGAGGGCATACAGGTCCATAGATCCCTGAAAGTGGCAACACATTTGGCCAAGGTGATTAAGAAGGCATATGGCATGCTTGCCTTCATCGGCTGGGGCATTGAATACAAGAGTTGACAAATCATGTTGCAACTATATAAAACCTTGGTTAGGCCCATTTGGAGTATTGCATACAGTTCTGGTCACCATACTGCCAGAAGGATGTGGAAGCTTTGGGGAGACCGCCAAGAATGTTCACCAAGATGTTGCCTGGTCTTGAGGGTGTTGACTATGAGGAGAGGTTGGTTAAATTAGGATTGTTTTCACTGGAAAGATGGAGGCTGAGGGGAGACATAAGAACTTAAGAACTAGGAGCAGGAGTAGGAGTAGGCCATCTGGCTCCTCGAGTCTGCTCCACCATTCAATAAGATCATGGCTGATCTTTTCGTGGACTCAGCTCCACTTACCCACCCGCTCACCATAACCCTTAATTCCTTCACTGTTCAAAAATTTATCTATCCTGGCCTTAAAAACATTCAATGAGGTAGGCTCAACTGCTTCATTGGGCAGGGAATTCCACAGATTGACAACCCTTTGTGTGAAGAAATTCCTCCTCAACTTAGTTCCAAATCTGCTTCCCCTTATTTTGAGGCCATGCCCCCTAGTTCTAGTTTCACCTGCCAGTGGAAACAACTTCCCTGCTTCTATCTTATCTATTCCCTTCATAATCTTATATGTTTCTATAAGATCTCCCCTTATTCTTCTGAATTCCAATGAGTATAGCCCCAGTCTACTCAGTCTCTCCTCTTAAGCCAACCCTCTCAACTCCGGAACCAACCTAGTGAATCTCCCCTGAACCCCTCCAGTGCCAGTATATCCTTTCTCAAGTAAGGAGACCAAAACTGTATGCAGTACTCCAGGTGTGACCTCACCAGCACCCTATACAGCTGCAACATAACCTCGCTGTTTTTAAATTCCATCCCTCTAGCAATGAAGGACAAAATTCCATTTGCCTTCTTAATTACCTGTTGCACCTGAAAATCAACTCCTTGTGATTCTTGCGCAAGGACATGCAGGTCCCTCTGCATAGCAGCATACTGCAATTTTTTACCATTTAAATAATAGTCCATTTTGCTGTTATTCCTACCAAAATGGATGACCTCACATTTACCAACATTGTAATCATCTGCCAGACCCTCGCCCACTCACTTAGACTATCTATATCCCTTTGCAGACTTTCAGCGTCCTCTGCATACTTTGGTCTGCCACTCATCTCAGTGTCATCTGCGAATTTTGACACACTACACTTGGTCCCCAACTCCAAATCATCCGTGTAAATCGTAAACAATTGCGGTCCCAACACTGATCCCTGAGGCACACCACTGGTCAGTCACTGATCGCCAACCAGAAAAACACCCATTTATCCCCACTCTTTGCTTTCTATTAGTTAACCAATCCTCTATCAATGCTAATACATTACCTGTAACACCGTGCACCTTTATCTTATGCAGCTGTCTTTGGTGCGGCACCTTGTCAAATGCCTTCTGGAAATCCAGTTACACCACACCCTCAATTGTCCCACCATAAAGTTTTTGCTCCCAGTCTACCTTACCCAACACATCCCTCATCCCTTTGTAGTCTCCTTTGTTTAAGCACAAGACACTGGTATTGGATTTTAACGTCTCACGCTCCACTGCGCATGTAATGTTTTCAAAGAATTCCACCAAATTAGTCAAACATGACCTGCCCTTCATGAACCCATGCTGTGTCTTACCAATGGGACAATTTATATCCAGATGGTCACGCTATTTCTTCCGTGATGATAGATTCAAGCATTTTCCCTACTACAGAAGTTAAACTAACCGGCCAATAGTTACCCACCTTTTGTCTACCTCCTTTTTTAAACAGTGGCGTCGCATTTGCTGTTTTCCAATCTGCGGGAACCACCCCAGAGTCCAGCGAATTTTGCTAAATTACCACTAGTACATTTGCTATTTCCCCCGCCATCTCTTTTAGTACCCTGGGATGCATTCCATCAGGGCTAGGAGACTTGTCTACCTTTAGCCCCGTTAACTTGCCCAACACTACCTCTTTCGTGATAATGATAGTTTCTAGGTCCTCACCTGCCATAGCCTTCCTGTCATCAATTTTTGGCATGTTATTTGTGTCTTCCACTGTGAAGACCGACACAAAATACCTGTTCAATGCCTCAGCCATTTTCTCATTTCCAGTTATTACATCCCCCTTCTCATCCTCTAAAGGTTTACTTTAGCCACTCTTTTTCGTTTTATATATTTGTAGGAACTTTTGCTATCTGCTTTTATATTCTGAGCTAGTTTACTCTCATAATCCATCTTACTTTTCTTCATTAGCTTTCTTCGTGACTTTCTGTTGACCTTTAAAGATTTCCCAATCCTCTAGTTTCCCACTAATCTTTGCCACTTTGTATGCATTTTCTTTCAATTTGATCGAAAATCCTATCTAATTTTATTTTCTTAGATATCCATGGTTGATTATCTCTTTTTCTACAGTCCTTCCTTATCACTGGTATATACTTTTTCTGAGCACTGTGAAAGATCGCTTTGAAAGTCCTCCACTGTTCCTCAATTGTCCCAACATAAAGCTTTTGCTTCCATTCTACCTTAGCCAACGCCTCCCTCATCCCTTTGTAGTTTCCTTTGTTTAAGCATGAATCACTGGTATTGGATTTTACCTTCTCACGCTCCATCTATATTTTAAATTCAACCATACTGTGAGCGCTTCTTCCGAGAGGATCCCTAACTGTAAGATCATTACTTATTCCTGTCTCAGTACACAACCAGATCTAGGAAAGCTTGCTCCCTCGTAGGTTGCATTACATATTGTTCAAGGAAGCTATCGTGGATATGCTCTATGAACTCCTCCTCAAGGCTGCCTTGACTGACCTGGTTTGACCAATTGATATGTAGGTTAAAATCCCCATGATAATTGCTGTACCATTTTTACATGCATCGGTTATTTCTTTGTTTATTTCTCGGCCCACCGTGATGTTATTATTTGGTGGCCTATAGACTATGCCTATCAGTGACTTTTTCTCCTTACTATTTCGAATTTCCACCCAAATTGGGTACATCCTTTTTTTCCACAGAACCTATATCATCTCTCACTACCGCCCTGATGTCATCCTTAAATATCAGAGCTACACTACCTCCCTTACCTTCCTGTCTGTCCTTCCGAACAGTCTGATACTCCTGGATATTAAACTCCCAGTTGTCACCATCCTGCAACCATGTCTCTGTAATGGCCACCAAATCATACTCGTTCGCAATGATATTTGCCGTCAACTCATTTACCTTGTTTTGAATGCTATAAGCATTCAGATAAAGTGCCCTTATGCTAGTTTTTGTACCTTCTTTTTGAATTCTAACACTTCCATTAATAATATCTCCTGAATTCTCCTTCCTTTTAACTTTTTTCTTGAATTTTGATTTGATGAGACCTGATAGAGGTCCACAAAATTATGAGAGGCATAGACAGGGTGGATAGTCATAGGCTTTTTCCCAAGGTGGAATGTCAATTACAAGGGGGCATAGGTTCAAGATGAGGGAGAAAGTTTAAGGGAGATGTGCAGATGAAGTTTTTCATACAGAGTGATGGGTACCTGGATCCCGCTTCCAATGGAAGTGGTGGAAGCAGGCACATCAGAATATTTAAAGACATCTGGATGGGTACATGAATAGGGAGGGAATAGAGGGATATGGTCCAGAAAGGACAGAATGTTTCTTTTCTAGTTTAGTTGGGGCATCATGATCGTCAGAGGCTTTGAGGGCCAAAGGACCTGTTACTGTGCTGTACTTTTTCCTTTGTTCTTTTGTTCTACATAATATAACTATCAATCTTTTTGGTAGAATATTAGTGTGCATTTACACTACATAGCTTTAGCACAAAACAATTTGTAACCCAAGTCTGAAGACAAGCACAACTTTACTCGAGGGAAGCAGATTTACTCTGCTTCGGTTAATTCCTGACTGAGGATTTAGGCTATATTTACATTATGTAGGCAATTGAATGCATCTCCCCTGTGTGGCAACAGAATTAAATAAAATTAGAAGGCTCTGTTCATGATTTTTCACTTATTAAAATAAATGGGTAGGAAAACATAATGCGTGTGCTTACAATTTTCTTTATTTGCACTTTGCCATTTAGTCCATATTGATTAATCCTTTTAAAGGATGATTCATCCTTTTAAAGGGATAGAGTTCCTTCATTTTTGTATCTAATTAATTCTTAAATATTGGGAAAGTTTACATTTCCACTACTCTCTCTGGAAGTCAATTCCACGTTTTATCACTTGTATAAGGAAAAGTTGTATATAGAATTATACTCTTCAATTTATTCTCATCTGCTTTCAACTCATACCACTTTTTCTACTCTTCCAAATGTATTAACATTTAAAAAGAAATCTGAATACCCTGAAGTAACCAATAGAATTGCACCACAGGATGTATCTCTTTTTGAAAATGAAACAAACAACACGTTTTTAAAGTTATTCAATCCTGCAGGGCTACCCATAAATATGCCACAGTCCTCTGTAGAATTTTCCTCAGCTCCAGCTATTCTTCGAGGTAAAATTCACATTTACACTCTCTTAGCTATGGAGGCCCATTCCCTTATTCTGGTTACTTTTCCAATACTTCCATGCTATTCGGCTGCCATTTTCTTTCATTGTAAGACACTGAGGCCAATTGTAGATTTTTCCTGAAGCTTCAAACTAGCCAATCTTCCAGCTCCTGTTTTTCACAAGCTCCAAACTGAGATTAAGCCTCAACTTCCTTACACATGACCAATGATGAAGTTAATGCCTTCCTCTGCTTACAGTGCAGACCTGTCCAACAGTCATTATTTTTGGTTAATTTCTCTCAGCGAGCTGCAAACCACAAACTGCAACAAATACCCCTCTCAGCAAAGATCGAGATAAATTAAAACTAGAGAGCCTTTCCAAGCTGCACCCATCTCTGAGGGTATAGTTCCAAGCTGTCAGATTTTTTACACAGAGGGTGGTGAGTGCCTGGAACTCATTGCCGGGGGAGATAGTGGAAGCGGAAATGGTAGTGACTTTTAAGGCGCGTCTTGACAAATACATGAATAGGATGGGAATAGAGGGATATGGTCCCTGGAAGGGTAGGGGGTTTTAGTTCACTTGGGCAGCATAGTCGGTGCAGGCTTGGAGGGCCGAAGGGCCTGTTTCTGTGCTGTAATTTTCTTTGTTCTTTGTTCTTTGTTCAAACTGACCTCAAGTTAATTTTCCCTTATTTACAATTGTAACCCCCTGCTGACCACTATATGGGGCTACTATTTAAATATTCAATCAACAGGATCCCGAATTCCTAGCGGTTGATGTTGATTTGGCTAATTCCCTGTTTACCCATAAATGTCAGTACTGTAAGTCGGAATATCAAAAATAAATTTAATAACACATATCATTAACAGACATAAAACAGTGAGCTCTGATCTATAACCGTTGGTGCACATATGGGGAAACTCATCCTCTGTAACACATTCGTAGATACTGATCCAGTTGGACTGTATAGTCTCCACCAGTTACTCACGACACCCACACACAGTCCAGGAGAGACACACGTGTGGAAGATGATGCCGCAGGAGGCAGAGGTGCCGCGAGCTATCCGTGCAGCAACGTAGGTCGAGTGCGCTGAATGCTGTCCTCCTCGGCAGTAATGAAAAGAACAGGCAGGGGAACGCCTGGCTGCCTCTCACTCCAAACCGAATTCTCCCTACCTGGAAAAAGCTCTCTTCAGCTCTGCACCTTCAGCTCTCTGCCTCTCTCTTCACTGCTTCACTTCCTGGCGCCTTTTTTTTCCTCCCGCCCCCAGAGCAATCCCATTGGCCCAGCCCACATCACTCAACCAGCAGCATCCTGTTCACAGCACCCACCCGGCAAACAGGACACTGAAGCCCACCAGGGACAAAGAACACTGGTAACTGTCTTCCCCACAAATTTTCCTCAGTCCCTGACACAATATTTTTCATCTTATGAAGTAAATGTTTTTTTATGATCTTTCAGGTTTACTAAATGCTTTCAAACTAATTTAGCTCTAAGTCGCAAAACAAAACCATGGACACAATATTACCACTTCACCATGCCCGTCGATCAGCGTGGCAAGCTGCAAAATCCAATTCACACCCGATGCAAAATGGTTTGCTATTTTCCCAGTCCCTTTTTACTGGCACAAACCACTTCACGCCCAAAAGTGAGCACAAAGCTTGTGAGCATGAATTTGACTGGATTTCAGTATCATTAGTGAGTTCGGCACAGAATCATCCTCCCTCCCGAGTGCTTTATGCCTTTCCGGAGTGATGTCACTGTTGCTCTATGAAAGTGTAATTCAGGCACAACAGTAGCAAAGGGGAGTTGGGAGGTGAGTACCACTGAACACCAACCTCTGGGGTGCAGGGAGGAGGTGGGTCTCAGCCACTGCCATGGTGCAAGGTGAGGTGGGGGGCTTGCATGGGGAGGTTCGTGCCATTATTGGGGTCCTCATGTCGGGGGTCACCATTGGCTTAGGGCAGAATTTTAAAAGTCAGAATCTTGAGAGTGGGAAGGGGTAGCACAATTGTAATGTAAATATGTTTGGTAAAGACTTGGGGGGAAGTGTAATGTACGGGTATCTGGCATAGCAAGGGTTAATGTGGGATTGAGAAATAGTGCCCGCCATAGTGTGATGTAAAGAGACACATGATCTGAGACTAGCGAGAGTTGTGAACTGGACAGAGACCGGAGTAAAAGTAAGCATGAAACTTGAGCTATACCCAGTATACTCTTATGAGCATACCGATTACCATACCGAAAAATGCAATCTTCAAACATATAAGACTAACAGGCCACATAGTCCTCTTTGTATGAAACCTACAACATATAATCAACTTCAAACAGGCAGTCTCATAATTTAGCAATGGTAGAAGATTTAAGGTGATAAGGTAGAGTTGGGTGTTATCAGCGTACAAGTGAAAAATTACCCTATGCTTTCAGATGAAAGCAACACCTTGCATGGAGATGAGAAATAGGAGGAGACCAAGGAGAGATCCTTTAAGAACACCACAGGTAATAATATAGGAGGAGGAAGAGAAGCCATTGTAAGGAATGCTCTGGGTATGATTTGATAGGTAAGAAAGGAACCAGGTGAGCAAATCATCATCCAGTTGAATGATAAGGTTGAAGCTTTGGAGGAGGATTATGTGGTCAAAAATCTTGAGGGCCGCAGACAGGTCCAGAAGGATGAGGAGAAAAGGTTTACCTTCTCTGAGTCACATAGAATGACATTTGCGCCTTTGATAAGAACTGTTTTTGTACTATGTTAGGGCAGGAAATCTGATTGGAAGCTTGGAACATTTGAGAAAAAAATAACAGGCTAATTGAATGCATCATACGCTGAAATCTGTGAATTGCTATCTATTTATTTTATGATTCTACTTAAAATCTTTGAAACAATAACAGTCATAATTAATTATTTTATGTTTCCTTTTTACCAGGCACAGATTGGGAAAAGACCTTCCGACAGATAGGATTTGAAAGGTGAGTGTTTCGTATTGTTCTATCAGATACGGGCTAGTTTTATAACAAAGCGCAATAAATGCTGATTTTCTGAGGTTTTGCTTGAAGTAATAGAATAGCCTATTTTGATATATGATAATATGCTCTGGATAATTAATTCCCTAGTAATCAGGACATACACAATGGGTGGAATTTTTCCATTTTTGCAGAGTGCTGGCTGAGGAGGAAACTGGTGTGCAGCCCACCAGCTGCTCAGCTGGCCGTGCTCACCACATTGTGCAGTACTCTGCAAAAAAAATGGAGGCATGGCCCATGCCATCAGGATGGTAGGGCAGGGGTATCCAAAAAGGGTAGCCCCTATCGATAAAAGAGAAACAGGAACCCCAACCCACATCCCCAGGCAAACCCTCCTCCTTATAGACACAAGGAATGCTCCTCTCCCCTCCAAAGGATATGGGAACACCCCCCCCCCCCCCCCCCATGGATACGAGGAACCCCCCCACCAGAGGGGTTCCCCAGCATTTCCCCAGCACCCTGCGGGGAAAATACCAGCCTCTGGCACTGCCCACGACAAGGCAAAGAGCAGTGGGAGCTTGTGGAAAACATAGAAACCGAAAAAATATCTGAAATGTTTGCCAAGATTCAAGTTTTCTGCCCTAAGAAAGTTGGTAACTACTCATTATTGTGATACATTGGCACAGAAGTAAGTGCCAACATTCTACCTCTGCAGATTCTAAAACACATGTATTCACAAATGATTAAACTATGGCAAAACCTATTACTGTGCAACATTCGGTTATCAATGGTTTACTAATTCCATACATAGGGTCCATAGTCCTGAGTGCATGTACAATCAATCTCTCTGGGTGTCACAGATGCTTTACATTGCGGAGACTAAAGGTCCGGCAATAGTAGATCTACCAGCATGCCGTGACCTCGCACTAATCACAATCCATGGAATTAACCGGACATCACACAGCAGATCAACCTCAGAACCTACTCCTATCACCTCAGTTCACGACCTAACATCGCAATATCCAGAATGTTTTATCAAACTTGACAGTTTCAAGGGAGCTGCATCATTACAGTTTCAGTAGAATACAAGTCCATCTATTAATTCACCACATAAGTGTAACATCCACTTACAAGACAAAATGAAGGTTAAGCGAGTCAAAATGGAGAAGAACAAAATCATTAGAAGAATACAGGAGCACACAGATTGGTGCAACTTCATTACATGTGTCATAAAGAAGGGCAGATCATTGAGAGCATGCCTTAACCCATGATGTATATAAATGCAGCTTTGAAATTTTGTCCTTACAAATACCCACATTAGAACAGATTTGCAGGTAGAAAATTATTCTTAAAGCCTGATGCCAAGCACAGTGGAGAACTCCTGAGCACTAATTATATTTTGTATGCCGTTCGGACGACACTGTTTTGAATGACTTCCCTTTGGGCTATCTGTTAGTCAGGGCCTCTTTCAAGCTCACATGGATGCTTCTATAAGTATGTAAAAACAAAAAGATTGGTGAAGAAAAACATAGTCCCTTACAGTCGGAAACGGGAATAGATAATTGAGAACAAGGAAATGCTGGAGCAATTAAGCAATAACTTTAGCTCTGCCTTCATAGAAAAAAACTTCCCAAAAATACTCGGAAGCAAAGGTCTAGTGAGAAGGAGGAATTGAAAAATATTAGTATTCATAAAAAAAGAGTGCTGGAGGACTGAATGCTGATAAATCCCCCAGATTTGATAATCTACATCCCATGGTACTCAAGGAGGTGAACACAGTAAGAGTTTTAACAACACCAGGTTAAAGTCCAACAGGTTTATTTGGTAGCAAATGCCATTAGCTTTCGGAACGCTGCTCCTTCGTCAGATGGAGTGGAAATCTGCTCTCAAACAGGGCACAGAGACACAAAATCAAGTTACAGAATACTGATTATGGTTGGCTGTAGAGATTCGCATTCTAATCAGTATTCTGTAACTTGATTTTGTGTCTCTGTGCCCTGTTTGAGAGCAGATTTCCACTCCATCTGACAAAGGAGCAGCGCTCCGAAAGCTAATGGTATTTGCTACCAAATAAACCTGTTGGACTTTAACCTGGTGTTGTTAAAACTCTTACTGTGTTTACCCCAGTCCAACGCCGGCATCTCCACATCATGACTACTCAAGGAGGTGGCCATGGAAATAGTGAATGGATTGGTTGTCATCTTCCGAAGTTCTGTTGATTCTAGAATAGCAGATTGGAGAGTGGCAAATGTAACCCTGCTATTTAAAAAAAGTGAGGAAACAAAATTATAGACCAGTTAGCCTAATATCAGTAGTAGAAAAGAATGCTACAATTTATTATAAAGGATGTGATAACATTACATTTAGAAAATATCAGTGAGCTTGGACAAAGTCAAAATGGATTTATGAAAGGGAGATTATGTTTGACAAACCGACTGGAGCTTTTAGAGGATGTAACTAATAGAATAGATAAGGGAGTACTTGTGCATGTGGTGTAGTTGGATTTTCAGAAAGCTTTCGATAAAGTCCCATGTAAGAGGTTAGTAATATATTGGCATGGATTGGAATTGGTTAGCAAACGGGAAACAGAGAGTAGGAATGAATCGGTCTTTTTCAGAGTGGAAGATGGTAACTAGTGGGATACCACAGGGATCAGTGCTTGGCTTCAGCAAGTCACAATATATATCAACAATTTGAATGAGGGAATCAATAACAATATTTCCAAGTTTGTTGATGACACAAAACTAGGTAGAATTATGCGTGATGAGGAAGTAAAGAGGCTTCAAGGAGATTTAGACAAGTTGAATGAGTGGACAAATTCATGGCAGATATGGTAACATGGATAAGTGAGAGGTTATCCACTTCGGTAGGAAAAACTAAATGATAGAGTATGATTTAAATGGTGATAGATTGGGAAATGTTGATCTGCAAAGGGACCTGGATGTCCTTGTACTCTAGTCATTGAAAGCAAGTATGCAGGTACAGCAAGCAGTCTGGAAGGCAAATAGTATGTTGGCCTTCATTGCAAGAGAATTTGAGCAAAGGAGCAAGGAAATCTTACTGCAGCTGTATGTGGCCTTGGTGAGACCATACCTGGTGTATTATGTACAGTTTTGGTCTCCTTACCTAAGAAAATATATACGTGCCAATAGAGGGAGTGCGGCAAACATTCACCAGTCTGATTCCTGGGATGGCGGGATTGTCATCTGAGGAGAGATTGAATCATCTAGGCCTATACTCACTGAAGTTTAGAAGAATGAGAGGGATCTCATTGAAGCATTTAAAATTCTGACAGGAAATAGAATTCCCACTATCAACATCCTCAGGCTTACCCTTGACCAGAAACTGAGCTGGACTAGCCATATAAGTACTGTGGCTACAAGAGTAGGTCAGAGTCTGGGAATTCTGCAGCAAATAACTCACCTAACTCCCCAAAACCTGTCCACGATCTACAAGGCACATGTTTGAAATACCATCCACTTGACTGGGCGAGTGCATAGAAAGAAATCATAGAAACCCTACAGTGCAGAAGGAGGCCATTCGGCCCATCGAGTCTGCACCGACCACAATCCCACCCAGGCCCTACCCCCACATATTTTACCCGCTAATCCCTCTAACCTACACATCCCAGGACTCTAAGGGGCAATTTTTTAACCTGGCCAATCAATCTAACCTGCACATCTAACCTCACAGCTCCATTCAGGAAGCTTGTCAGCAGCTAGGACAAAGCAGCCCACTTGATTGGCACCCCATCCACCACTTTCAACATCCAATACCAGCTCCTGGTCACCAATCTACCTCCTGAGGCTTCTGATTCCACTTTCATCCCCAAGCTTCTGATCTCCACCTATGCAGGCCTCCAACTTAACTTCAGTTCATCCCGTCAATAACTCCCAGCCTCCCAAACCAGCCCTCCATATCCCCACCAGCTCACTGGGAGCAGGAAATCCCCTAAAATGTCCTCCCCTATTGTGCCACTCTGCCCAAAACCCTGTTCCACCTATTTTCCCCTGCCCTGGAACTAACTCTCCTTCTCTCCTCCACTTCCCCCTCATTTACTTTTGATTCCTACAGCCTTCCGACCACCAAAACCCCACTTTTCCCCCAGTTGGGTCAGCAAAGTAAAACTCCGGGCAGATATTATCTATGCCAATTTAAACTCTTCATTGGACCCATCTATTTTAATTCCATTTGCCTTGTTTGTCCCCATGTCATTCAATATTTTTCATCTTCATCTTCAAGTATCCACCTAATCCCATTTAAATCCAGTGATTGGCCTAGCTTTAATAGCAACTTGTGGCAATGCATCCATGGACATCAAAGAATTATGCTTGAGCTCTATTTATGCTTTTTGCATTATTCTAAATTCATCATATTTCATTACCAGTTTGCACCGAACAGTGAAAATAATCGTAAATCCACTGAGCTCATTATTAAACAGTAAATTGAGCTTTACTCTTTGTGTTGATATAGAAAAAGATGATGTCATGAAGATAAATATGTTAAATAAAATAGAAAATGCTGGATAAGCTCATTAGGTCTAGCAGCATCCATGGAGAGAGAAACAGTTAATGTTTTGAGACCCTTTGACAGAACTAAGTCTAAATGAAGATGTAGTTGTGTCCCCTGCATCGAAGCATGAAGAGAACTGCACTCAAAAAATTTATCTTCACTTTATTCCTCCTGGAAGCTTGTAACTATTAGGTTGTCATGGGCACATCTTCTCCATCGTGCCCATGCAATGGCATTCTCATATGGCTTGTCTAAATCCTCACCCTCCTCATATTCACCCTTTTCAACACTGTCCTCATCCAGGGAGATGTCTAGCTCTTCCAGGTCTCCCTCTGGCAACACATCCCCTCTTTGCAACGCTAGATTGTGCAAGGTTCCCAGTGAGTTTCCTGGGTAACAATCACAAACATGCATAATCAGCTTTCTGTGATCACAATTGGTTGGATGTTCAGAGAGAGTGAAATCCATTTCTATTAGAATCTCACCGGCTGCTACCAGAGAGGTCTAAAGGCCACAGGTGTGGAGTTGATGGTGCCCTGCACTTGCAAGAATCCTGAATTGCAGCAAAAACCACATCTCTGGCAGCCTGATTTGCTTCAACCATGTAGAACTGTACATAATGTTGAGCTTTATTGGAAAGGGTATCTTTCACCTCCTTTATGCATTTGTTTGTCACTGATTGTTAGATACTGCAGAGGTCCCCAGTGGAGCTGTGCAAGTACCTACAGCAAAAAATGATCAGTTCGACAGAGCCCTTCAGAGCTACCAGAGTTGGATGCCCTCCAAGTCTGTGCCATGTCAGTTCCTCATGGAGAATGTGGCAAATATGAGCTACCACACTCCTGGACAAGTAAATGCATCTGCCTTTCATTAATCTCCATGTGTGAGTTGCATCTTCTGTAGCCTGTTGGCCATGCCAGAAGTCTATGGATTTAGCTCCTCCTTGTCAGCATCTGAGTCTTTCTGGGGTTCTTTTTCCTCAGAGTGACAATCCTTTTTCCTCAGAATGACAATCCTCTCTGGGCCACCGCTTTCTCGTTTTAATCAAAACTATCAAGAAGGCAGTATTGCCTACAGCTTGCATTCTCCACTCCTGCTGGTATTTGTGCATGGATACAATTAAGCAATCAATGGTAGTTCTCCCTCCATATACAAGGCAAGAATGCAGCCTCTAGCCCATGACTTTCTGTTAGTCTGCACACCACTACCAAAGGCCACCCGTCGCAGGATGATATCATCCTGGAGGACAACAGATGGCTGAACTTCCCCTCAGATGTGGCTGTATATTCACAACAAGGGTCTAAATTTGGTCAAAAGATCCAACACAATCAGCCTGTGTTGGTTGTCTTCCAGTGGCCTTGACAATAACTATGGATACCCAGTCTTTGCATTTAAGTACTGACTGCAAGCATGGTGCCTTGAATGCCAACACCAGTGCACTGGGAACATAGAGGTTTGTAGGGCTCCGCTGCCTCTGTGCAGCAGACATGGACATTGATTTTTGGACTGCCTCAGTAAAGATCAGATGCCAATTAACACCATATGCCCTGAGACAATTTTCCAATTGATATTCTTTCTAGCTTGTTTTCGAACTGTGTCATTGTAAGGTGAACTCAAAAATGGTGCTACTGACTATCTTGTGGGAGGCCAGCTTCCAACTCTCCCTATCTTCCACCAAGTCCCTGTGATTCTTCTGCCTCCTGATTATCGTTCCTCCTATTAATATCTAACCTCCCCTGTTACCTTTGAACCCTGGAGATGCCGGTGTTGGACTGGGGTAAGCACAGTATGAAGTCTCACAACACCAGGTTAAAGTCCAACAGGTTTATTTGGTAGCACAAGCTTTCGGAGTGTTGCTCCTTCCTCAGGTGAGTGAAGAGTTGTGTTCACAAACAGGGCATACATAGACACAGACTCAATTTACAAGATAATGGTTGGAATGCGAGTCTTCACAGGTAATCAAGTCTTTGCAGGTGCAGACAATGTGAATGGAGAGTGGGTGAAGCACAGGTTAAAGAGGTGTGAATTGTTTCCAGCCAGGATAGTTGGTGAGATTTTGCAAGCCCAGGCAAGTTGTGAGGGTTACAGATAGTGTGACATGATCCCAAGATCCCAGTTGAGGCCATCTTCATGTGTGCGGAACTTGGCTATCAGTTTCTGCTCAGCGATTCTGCGTTGTCATGTGTCGTGAAGGCCGCCTTGGAGAGCACTTACCCAAAGATCAGAGGCTGAATGTCCGTGACCGCTGAAGTGTTCCCCAACAGGAAGAGAACACTTTTGCCTGGTGATTGTCGAACGGTGTTCATTCATCCATTGCCATAGCGTCTTTGAACCTTTGAACCCTTCATTATCCATGTGAATATCCCTGTTCTCCCCCTGAACCCTTTTGAATGTGCCCATACCTTTGTCATAAGAACATAAGAACATAAGAAATAGGAGCAGGAGTAGGCCATCTAGCCCCTCGAGCCTGCCCCGCCATTCAATAAGATCATGGCTGATCTGAAGTGGATCAGTTCCACTTACCCGCCTGATCCCTATAACCCCTAATTCTCTTACCGATCAGAAATCCATCTATCCGTGATTTAAACATATTCAATGAGGTAGCCTCCACCACTTCAGTGGGCAGAGAATTCCAGAGATTCACCACCCTCTGAGAGAAGAAGTTCCTCCTCGACTCTGTCCTAAACTGACCCCCCTTTATTTTGAGGCTGTGCCCTCTAGTTCTAGTTTCCTTTCTAAGTGGAAAGAATCTCTCCACCTCTACCCTATCCAGCCCCTTCATTATCTTATAGGTCTCTATAAGATCCCCCTCAGCCTTCTAAATTCCAACGAATACAAACCCAATCTGCTCAGCCTCTCCTCATAGTCAACACCCCTCATCTCTGGTATCAACCTGGTGAACCTTCTCTGCACTCCCTCCAAGGCCAATATATCCTTCCGCAAATAAGGGGACCAATACTGCACACAGTATTCCAGCTGCGGCCTCACCAATGCCCTGTACAGATGCAGCAAGACATCTCTGCTTTTATATTCTATCCCCCTTGCGATATAGGCCAACATCCCATTTGCCTTCTTGATCACCTGTTGCACCTGCAGACTGGGTTTTTGCATCTCATGCACAAGGACCCCCAGGTCCCTCTGCACAGCAGCATGTTGTAATTTCTTTCCATTTAGATAATAATCCAATTTGCTATTATTTCTTCCAAAGTGAATAACCTCGCATTTGTTAACGTTATACTCCATCTGCCAGATCCTCGCCCACTCACTCAGCCTGTCCAAATCTCTCTGCAGACCTTCTACGCCCTCCACACGATTCACTTTTCCACTTATCTTTGTGTCAATCTGACCGCTCTCTTCCTTGAGGCCACATGCACCCTAACTTTCTGGGGCCCACAATGAGACCATCAAATATGCTGCCTTCCCTCCCCAACCCCTACCAATGACTTTTCAGCTACTGACTTACAAGATACAGATGCCTCCTCTGACTGTGACTGTGCCCTCTGCCTCACAGTACCATGACTCTAACCCCCAGGGCCAAAATCCTTAAGTGACTGACATACTGTCCATGGCCATCACCCCACAAAGAGGCCCACTCCCCCAAGACTGGCATGTTTGCCATTCAAAGCCCTCTAATAAGGTCCACACCACCCCAGGATAGCCTCTTCAACATGCTCTCAACAACACAGCCTCAGCCCCATGACAGTCTCTTAAGTATGCCCCTGATGGTGTGGCCTCAGCCCTTTGAGAGTCTCTTCAATATGTCCCGACATTGGACAGTCTCTTCATCATGTCCCTGACAACATGGCCTCAGCTCCAGGAGAGGCACAGACTCTTCCTTGGTCAGTCTTATAAGTTTTGCCCCAGGACAGTCTTTCAGTACCCCACTCTGTTCCCTGACCAGCCACTAATTCTGCCTCAGTCTAGCCCCTTCCCACCCATTTTCCACATCCCCACCCCCCCCCCCACCCCCAAGTCCTGCCTCTTCATCCGCTTCCTGTGTTCCACAACCATTCACCTCCAGCCCTGTCTCTGTCTCCCCTACCCTGCCCATGTTCCACACCAATCCACTCCTGCCTCTTTCTCCACCTCCCCTTCCGTGTTCCACAACCACACCCTCCACTCCTACCGCTGTCTCTCCCCTCCCTGTTTCTGTTCCACAACCACTCCCAAGTCCTGTCTGTCCCCTCCCCATTGGTATTGGTGCTCATAGTCAACATTGGCACAACATATGACACAAGTACCTGAAATCTCATAGAGTCATAGAGATTTCCAGTATGGAAACAGCCCCTGCAGCCCAATTTGTCCATGCCGCCTTTTTTTTTAAAGCCCTAAGCTAGTCCCAATTACCTGCATTTGGCCCATATCCCTCCATACCCATCTTACCATGTAACTGTGTAAATGCTTTTTAAAAGACAAAATTGTACCCTCCTCTACTACTACCTCTGGCAGCTTGTTCCAGGCACTCACCACCCTCTGTGTGAAAAAATTGCCCCCCTGGACCCTTTTGTATCTCTCCCCTCTCACCTGAAACCTATGCCCTCTAGTTTTAGACTCCCCTACCTTTGGGAAAAGATATTGACTATCTAACTTATCTATGCCCCTCATTATTTTATAGACCTCTATAAGATCACCCTCAGCCTTCTACGTTCCAGAGAAAAAAGTCCAGTCTATCCAGCCTCTCTTTATAACTCAAACCATCAAGTCCCGGTGGCATCCTAGTAAATCTTTTCTGCACTCTTTCTAGTTTAATAATATTCTTTCTATAATAGGGTGACCAGAATTGTACAAGTGTGGCCTTACCAATGTCTTGTACAACTTCAACAAGACGTCCCAACTCCTGTATTCAGTGTTCTGACCAATGAAACCAAGCATACTGAATGCCTTCTCCACCACTCTGTCCACCTGTGACCCCACTTTCAAGGAGCTATGAACCTGTACCCCTAGATCTCTTTGTTCTGTAACTCTCCCCAACGCCCTACCATTAACTGAGTAAGTCCTGCCCTGGTTCAATCTACCAAAATGCATCACCTCGCGTTTATCTAAATTAAACTCCATCTGCCATTCGTCAGCCCACTGGCCCAATTGATCAAGATCCCGTTGCAGTCCCAGATAACCTTCACTGTCCACTTTGCCACCAGTCTTGGAGTCATCTGCAAACTTACTAACCATGCCTCCTATATTCTCATCCAAATCATTAATATAAATAACAAATAACAGTGGACCCAGCACTGATCCCTGAGGCACACCACTGGTCACAGGTCTCCAGTTTGAAAAACAACCCTCTACAACCACCCTCTGGCTTCTGTCGTCAAGCCAACTTTGTATCCATTTAGCTACCTCAGCCTGGATCCCGTGAGATTTAACCTTATGCAGCAACCTACCATGCGGTACCTTGTCAAAGGCCTTGCTAAAGTCCATGTAGACAACATCAACTGCACTGCCCTCATCTACCTTCTTCATTAGCCCTACAAAAAACTCAATCACATTTGTGAGCATGATTTTCCACTCACAAAGCCATGCTGACTGTCCCTAATAAGTCCTTGTGTTTCTAAATGCCTGTAGATATTGTCTCAAAATACCTTCCAACAACTTACCCACCACAGGTGTGAGGCTCGCTGGCCTGTAGTTCCCAGGCTTTTCCCTGCAACCCTTTTCAAACAAAGGCAGAACATTTGCCACCCTTCAATCTTCAGGCACCTCACCTGTGGCTATCGATGATTCAAATATCTCTGCTAGGGGACCCGCAATTTCCTCCCTAGCCTCCCACAATGTTCTGGATACACTTCATCAGGTCCCGGGGATTTATCTACCTTGATGCGCTTTAAGACTTCCGACACCTCCTTCTCTGTAATATGTACACTCCTCAAGACATCACTGTTTATTTCCTCAAGTTCCCTAACATCCATGCTTTTCTCAACAGTAAATACCGATGAGAAATATTAATTTAGGATCTCGCCCATCTCTTGTGGATCTGCACATAGATGACCTTGTTGATCCTTAAGAGGCCCTACTCTCTTCCTAGTTACTCTTTTGGTCTTTATGTATTTGTAGAAGCTCTTTGGATTCTCCTTTGCCCTATCTGCCAAAACAATCTCGTATCCCTTTTTGCCCTCACAGCAAAGGTTTTAAAGGTTGGCAAAAGCGACATTCTACATACCTCAAAGTCATTGATGAACTGAAGCTCACTAGCTGCACACCACTTATGTTTAGTTGGGAAACAGACCAATTAACCTTTGGCGGGACACTCAATTTGGAGGGGGAATGTAATTCTGGTGAGTTGGTCTTTTAATTAGCATTCATGAAACGCAAATGAATTCAAACAAGGTGCCCAACATAGCTCAGCAGGAAACTCAACCCACCTTTAACCCACCATCAAAGTTGGGAGAATAAAATTCCAAACTAATTTCCCGCCAGTGGGAAACTGACTTTTTCCATCACATCAAATTTAGTGCCCCCGCCTGCGACGATCCCCTCCACTACTGGAAGTGGAAAGTTCCGCTGTATCTTTGTAAATAGTTTTTTAGGGAAGCAAATTGCTAAACACTTACAAAATTGTGTGAAAAATGAAATATTAGCCCAAAGTTTGCAGGAGCAGAGTATCTTATTTCATGCCCTGTTAATTGGTCTTGGCTTGTACACATTTAGGTTTCAAAACCTTTTACCCCCAAAAAATGATTGAAGTGCAAGCAGTTCAAAGTAAAGGAAACGCTGTCAAGAAGCTTGTGTTCTACAGGCTTTTGGTATACTCATTTCCCTTTTCAAAACCTTTTATGCTGCTCATACTACAATTACAAATTTGTGTTTGTTACAGTTGTCCTAGCAGGTGAGACTCCGGGAATTTAACAGATGATTATTTGTTCAGATAGCACACTGGGGAAGTTATTTTGAGCCTGCATTCTCCGTTTGTGGGAACAGTGGCACGTGCTTAAAATCCAGAGAGTGCAATTCGCGCCGACGAGTTTCTGCATTCCAATTTTACTGGCCCCTTGCCGGTGGAATGGTGTGAAACACGCCATGGGACCACATATGTATTTTAATACATAAGCATGTTATTAGTGAGCACTCTCTCTGGGACTCCACCCCTGCCCCACCTGATATTCAGTGGGCGCTGGTGTGACATCACTTTGGTGCCATTTACAACAGGTTCACCTCGGAGGGGGGGCAGTTACTCAGGTTCTGATTGGGGTGCCCTTTAAAGATGGCACCCAGATCACTGGAGTAGTAGGATTTTGCTGGTGTGTTGAGCCCCACCCCCCCCCCCTCCCCCTCCATATGATGGTGTGAAACACACCCCTTGATTTTTTTTGGCAGAGTGCAGTAAGATCTGGAAAGAAAACCAACCTGGAGAGAAACACAATGGTTTTCTTGTCAGAAACAACACTCTTGCCATTTTTGGGTAAGATTTTGCCCACTATCTTATTTGCAGATATCTAGGCTGCATATTAATCGCATCCTTTCTCATCCTCCGTCTAGAAACATTTCAGAACTATTTGCTTTTGAAGTGCAGACAAATACAACAATTTGCATCTAGCATGGTCCCACAAGCTGCTAATAGCCAGGCACTGTGCTCTAACCATGATTGAGAAAGAGATGTTGGCTAGGATACCAGAAAAACTCTCAGTTCTTCGAAAACTATGTGATCTTTTGTATCTGTTTGAGAGGAAAAGCAGTTAGTTTAATCTCTCACCTAAAAACCGTAACATTGACAACGTAGCATTGCCATAGCACTGCATTGAAGTGTCAACATTAAAGTTGCTTGCCCAACATCCAGTTTTGGATGAGCAGAAACTCGCTCCAATTAAATATTAAGAAGACCAAAGTCATTGTCTTCAGCTCCAGGAATAAACTCTGTTTTCTAGCCATGAATGCCATACCTCTCCCAGGCCAAGTTTATAAACCTGGCATCCTATCTGGCCTTAAACTGTGTCTCCCACCCCATCTTCTCCACCACCATTACTGCCTACTTCCACTCACATAATATTGTTCATCTGCCCCAGCCTCAGCCTATTCATGCTTTCGTTGTGTCCAGACTTCATTATTCCAAAACTCTACTTGGTGGCCTCCTATATTCTGTCAATTTCTGTTCATCCAAATTGCTACTGTTTGTATCCTGACTTGCATGAAACCCCTATTCATCCATTATCCTTGTGCTTTTGATTTACGTTACTTCCTGGTTCAGCAATATCTTAAATTTATCAGACTTGTTTCAAATCTGTCTTTGACCTCATCTATCCCTATAACCTCTTCCAGCCATACAAACCTATAAAAATACTGCATTCCTGTATATCTGACAAGTTGTGCATTGAGCTATGCACAAATAATAGTAGCATGGAAAAAGAATAGAGCAATGATTATGCATGACTTTAATCTTCATGTTGATTGAGTTAATCAAGTTGGAAACAATAGCTATGACAACAAATTCATAGAGTGCATTAGGGATACTTTCCTCGAGCAATATTTCATGGAGCCAACCAGGGAACAAGCTATCTTGGATCTGGTAATGAGTAATGAGGCAGGCTTAATAAATGACCTCAGAGTAAACGATCCTCCAGGAAGTAATGATCATTCCATGATAGAATTTAATATTCAGTTTGAGAGTGAGAAACTTGGGTCGGAAACAATTGTGTTTAACTTAAATAAAGGGAATTACAATGAAATGAGGATAGAGTTAGCTAAAGTGGGCTGGGCAGATAGATTAGCTAGAAAGATAGTAAGCAAGCAGTGGCAGGATTTAAGGAGGTAATTCATGACTTTCAGCAAAAATATATTCCAGTGAGGAGGAAAGATTCCAAGAGAAGAGTAAATCAACTATGGCTAACCAAGGAAGTGGGACCAGAGAATCTCGTCAACAGTGAATGGTACACTGCCTCTTATAGCTGAGAAACATGCAGCTGGCAGGCTGGAGAATCCCGTCCAGCATCTCCTTCTGTGGGTCAATATCCAATTTTGACACGTAACATTCCTGTGAAGTGACTGGGGACATTGTACCACATTAAAGGTGCTACATAAATGCAACATTTTATTTATGCATTGAAGTCTTGAACTGGGCCTTGAACCAACAGTGTTAGTTGAAAGTGAGAACAACTAGCTGACTGGAATTATGTAGCTGTTTGTTATGAACAGTTTGTTGAGGATCTCTTACCAACATTAACATTAGAAAATTACCTAATCATATATCAAATGCCTAAGACCTCAAAGTGGTAGTTCTTTCTATAGCTCTGTGATTTTGGAGGCCTAATAATTCATTGAGAAATCTGAGTGGAGGACATGGTACTTAATGCAGATCACTGTTAAAGTTTAAAAAGGAGATGGAAGACAATCAAATCGAGAAGCAATGATTAAATTACAAGTTCAAGTTTAAAAAGGTAAGAAATTCCATTCGTTGAGAAAAAATGATTTAGAATAGATGTGATGAGTCTTCAATATGCTGGAAGAGTAAGTCATTTGAGATATCTAGAATTTAAGAGGATTAAGGCAAGAAAGATGAGAGGAGCAATGGCCATAATAGTAGTAATAAAGTAGAGAGAGATGAAAAAGCTTATGCGAGACAGAGAGATTGAAAGCTGGAGGTAAATGAAGGTTTAATAGAATCCATCTGCAGGGCATAGTAAAGCGTCCAAAAAATATTGGTGTGCATTATTGTTTGCCAGAGTTACAATGTATTTCACAGCAACTGTAGTGCAGGGAAAGCTGCTTTTGGCTCAAATATCATCATATTGAGGAAAAAGTGACAAGAAGCCATTGTTAACTGAATTATGTGGATCGCTTGAAATCCAATTATTTTCTACATTCGTGTTTTAGACTAGAAATTTAAGTCCTGGGTGTACACAACATTGTGATATGAGATAATTCATCTCTATTGTGATAATTCATCACCAGAATAAGGGTGTCAAACATTTTTTCATGAAGGCAATGCATTTTTAAATTTTTTGCTTTGGAACTCCCAATTCTGTTTTTTTGGATCTTGGCTGCCAAAATACAAAACTGTGAAAAGATAATTGAAAAGGGACAAATTATAATTGCTGGAAGTCTGAAATGTAAAAATTGGAACTCTGGAAATCCTCCGACAGATCAGTCAGCACCTATAAAAAAAAATACAATGCCAGGGCATTGAGTACAAGAGTTGGGAAATCATGTTGCAGCTATATAAAACCTTGGTGAGGCTGCATTTGGAGGATTGTGTGTAGTTCTGGTTGCCACACTACCAGAAGGACGTGGAATGTTCACCAGGATGTTGCCTGGTCTCGAGGGTGTTGACTCTGAGGAGAGGTTGATTAAACTAGGATTGTTTTCGCTGGAAAGATGGAGGCTGAGGTGAGACCTGATAGAGGTCTACAAAAGTATGAGAGGCATAGACTGGGTGGATAGTCAGAGGCTTTTTCCCAGAGTGGAAGTGTCAGTTACAAGGGAGCACAGGTTCAAGGTGAGAGGAAGAAAGTTTATGGGAGATGTGCGGGTGAAGTTTTTCACGCAGAGAGTGGTGGGTGTCTGGAACATGCTGCCAGAGGAGATGGTGGAAGCAGTCACAATCGCAACATTTAAGATGCATCTGGATGGGTACATGAATAGAGGGTATGGACCGAGTGAGGCAGAAGGTTTTTTCAGTTTAGATAGGGCAACCTGATCGGCACAGACTTGGAGGGCCGAAGGGCCTATTCCAGTGTTGTACTTTTCTTTGTTCTTTGTTCTATAAATTTCAAGTATGCATTCCTGCACAAGAGGAATTTTGACATAGGGCAAAACCAAAATGTCAAATCTTCTCTTTACTGACAGTGGCATGTAACCAACAAGTTGCATTTACACAGCACCTTTAATGTTGTGCAATGTCCCCAGTCACTTCACAGGAGTGTAAAGTGACACAATTTAAGCCACATATGGTACACTGCATATTTCTAGTGCTTCCTGTTTTCATTCTTCTGTCAAGATGTGCACGGAAATTTCTTGTGATTAATTGTCCAGTTTAGTCGAACCTTGATGTGAAATTTTTTTTCAAAACTGACCAGATTAACTGTGCATGGTAATGTATATGTTCATTGTTGTGTTTTCTTTGTGTTAGATATGCATTTGAATATTGCAAATACTCCTACTATATGAAAAGTGAAATAAAACAGAATGCTTGATGTCCACAGTAAGACCATCTTAAAAATTGTGTTTATTTAGTGCCTGAATTTGTTGTAGCTGAGCAGCTAACAGTGGGTGAAATTTAGGAAGCCCATTTGCCACGGGCAAAAGTTATGATGGCTAAATATCAACAGAAGACCATAATGAGATTTACAATGGCGAGACCTCGGTTCGCAATCCTACCCACTGCCCTGCTGGTGATGTAATCATGTTCACACCAAATTTGATTCACTTTAAAAAGTAACTTCCTTTTGCCGTATTGTCTGGTCCCGTTGAATGCTGCTCTCAGCAGTGTGATGTCACACCGGCACAATTCACTACTGGTTTTCGATAACGAAAATCAGTCAAAAAGAGAATGCCGGGGATGCGGAGGTGTCTGAAGGCCCTAGGGATTGAGGGCCAAGACTGGGCATTGTCAAGGGGCACTAAAGTGGGCACTGCTGGGGACTTGCCCTCCTTCATTTGGGGGGTGCAAGTTCCCCTTTGTGTTGGGGGAGAGGGGTGCAGGCCGTGGGGGTGGTGGCAGAGGGGAAAGAACCTCCCGATACTTCTATGGTGTGGGGAGTGGGGGTTCACCCTGAAACTTTTGGGGGAGCCCTCCATAGCTATGAAGGGGTTGGGAGGGCATCTATAATTTTTTGCAGATCAGGGCACCCTTTAAAAATAGCACCGATTCCTGCTATCAGACCCAACCCTGCCAGTGTGATGGTGCAAACCATGCCCCTAATTCTTTTTGACAATGTCAGAAGATCTGCTGAGAAACCCTGGCAGTGTTTCTGGAGTTTTCAGTCAGAACCTTACACTTTGCCATTTCTTTCGAAAATGCCTCCCAATATATATGATTAGATATGTCCTTGCATTGAAGGGCCAAAAGGTAAGATGATGGAAATATTGAGTCATGTGATCAGACTGTAGAATGATTTTCTCAAAAACAATAAACCAGACATATTTTACAACAATGCATTGTCATGATAATAGAGTCATAGAGTTATAGAGGTTTACAGCATGGAAACAGGCCCTTCGGCCAAACTTGTCCATGCCGCCTTTCCTTTCTAAACCCCTAAACTAATCCTAATTGCCCACATTTGGCCCATATCCCTCTATACCCATCTTACTCATGTAACTGTCTAAATGCTTTTTAAAAGACAAAATTGTACCCGCCTCTACTACTACCTCTGGCAGCTTGTTCCAGACACTCACCACTCTCTGTGTGAAAAAATTGCCCCTCTAGACACTTTTGTATCTCTCCCCTCTCACCTTAAACCTATATCCTCTACTTTTAGACTCCCCTACCTTTGGGAAAAAATATTGACTATCTAGCTGATCTGTGCCCCTCATTATTTTATAGACCTCTATAAGATCACCTCTCAGCCTTCTACGCTCCAGAGAAAAAAGTCCCAGACTAGCCAGCCTGTCCTTATAACTCAAACCACCAAGTCCCGGTAGCATCCTAGTAAATCTTTTCTGCACTCTTTCTAGTTTAATAATATCCTTTCTATAATAGGGTGACCAGAACTGTACACAATATTCCAAGTGTGGCCTTACCAATGTCTTGTACAACTTCAACAAGGCATCCCAATGTTCTGACCGATGAAACCAAGCATGCCGAATGCCTTCTTCACCACTCTGTCCACCTGTGACTCCACTTTCAAGGAGCTATGAACCTGTACCCCTAGATCTCTTTGTTCTGTAACTCTCCCCAACGCCTTACCATTAACTGAGTAAATCCTGCCCTGGTTCTATTTACCAAAATGCATCACCTCGCAGTTATCTAAATTAAACTCCATCTGCCATTCATCTGCCCACTGGCTGAATTGATCAAGATCCTGTTGCAATTGGAGATAACTTTCTTCACTGTCCACTATGCCACCAATCTTGGTGTCATCTACAAACTTACTAACCATGCCTCCTATATTCTCATCCAAATCATTAATATAAATGACAAACAACAGTGGACCCAGCACTGATCCCTGAGGCACACCGCTGGTCACAGGTCTCCAGTTTGAAAAACAACCCTCTACAACCACCCTCTGGTTTCTGTCAAGAAGCCAATTTTGTATCCATTTAGATACCTCACCCTGGATCCCGTGAGATTTAACCTTGTGCAACATATGGTTGCATAAGGTTAACTGGTGGTTAAATTCCACAGCTGCTGTGGGGCTACTCAAATTGTCTCTAAATCATTCATACAGGCCTCTAAGTTATCAGTCCTGCAACATAATCCATAGGCTACTACACCTTGACTGTACCAGAATGATTCTTGAATGGCACTCATCCAAAGTTACTGAACCCAAATTTGTACTGTGCATGCATTGATAGCTGCACCCAATTAAAAAAAAATGCTGGGAGAACTCGGCAAGTCTGGCAGCATCCGCAAAAGGAGAAAAATAATTATTAATTAGAATTTAATCATGGCGACATAGGTCCTGTTGATGAAACTGGAAGTGGGTGGAAGCAACTGGCCCAACATGACTACGTGGCAGTTAGCCAATTAACAAGCAGAAGGGTGAGACCAGTCGAATCATGTGATGGGGCGGGAGTCAGGATGGCAATCTCGGTGAGAGCTGTTGGTTGCCTATGTGCTGCCACCATTTTTAAGTGGCGGTCAGACCGGCCTACAGAATTTAAATACACTTCTCTGACTGCAGTATAGAGAAGATTAGCTCAGTTGGCTGGATGGTTGGTTTATGTTGCAGAGCGACAGCAACAGTGCAGGTTCAATTCCTGTACTGGATGAGGTTATTCATAAAGGCTCTGCCTTCTCAATGTATGGTGATCCCCAGGCTAAAATCACCACCAGTCAGATCTCCCCCTCAAAGTGGAAAGCAGCTATGTCATCTGGGACTATGGCAACTTTACCTTTTTTATAAGAGAAGGACAGGTCAACTTCACAGCAGTCGACTACAAACTTGAGAAAGGCAACTTTGAAGGACTGATAGTCCTTGGAAGGAACTAGAGGCATAGGTATTGAGCACAGTGATAATTTGAGTGCCACTGGCATAGGATAGCTGTAATCCTTTGGGATACAGGGCATTCTGCATCATGGCACACAGCTTACTGACAGTCTTCTCTGGCATTGCCCCATAGGCATCTGCATGTAGGTATTTGTGTCTTGAAGACTCTGGGTCCTATTTTACCATTCACATTCTAAGTGCTGGGCGGACTTGAAACTGTGAGTGTTTCAGATCCGGCTTTTAGACCCGTTCTCAGGCGTCCCCCATACGCATTCTGCCTGAAAAAATATCAGCGATTCCGAATCACGCTGCAGAAGCCTGTGGGCGGGGCTTAACACCCCCAATATCCTGCAGCTCCGATCAGCGCCTCCAACTGCACATGCGCAGAAAAAAGAATGATAGAATGCCATTCCCCTGCCACATCACTCCCGGATCGGATAATGCTATCCCACAGACATTGCCCCACCCCCACAACATTACTGAACCCCTTATCCCCCCACCCCCTCACCACGCAGAATGATCATGGGCCCCTCCCCCGCTTCACACACACAACCCCCCCCCCCCCGCCCCCCACTGATCACAGGCAGAGTGGCAGCAGACTCCTCCTTCACCCTCACTGATCACAGGCAGAGTGGCAGCGGAACCCCCCCTCTCCTCCCCCCTCCCCACCGATCTCAAGCAGAGAACCGTTGGACCCCTTCCGCTGCCACCCTCCCCATCGATCTCAAGCAAAGAGCCGTCGGACACTCGGCACTTACCTCCTCAGCAACTGGAGCGCCCGAATCGGACTTTTGTGGAGCATGCCTGTTTTGCGTCAATTCTGGATGGGCGAACGCAGTAGTAAAGGGGGAAAGTGCCGGTAAGGTTAGGCATGTAGCCCATTAAGTCAATTTAAATTCATGCAAATACATTTAAATGGCCATCATGCCCGTTTTGGGCGTGGTCCCAATTGCGGCCATTTTTGGGCTTTGGTAAAGGGGGAACTGGTGCAGAGGTGGGCGCAGATCACGCTACTCGTCTCACACTCACCTTTACCAAATTTTCAAGCCCGAAAATGGGCGCAACTTGATGGTAAAATCGGGCCCTGGGGTTACATCACAACCTTTCTTCCGCCTCGCCCCTGCTGCCATTCTGCCTTGTCTTTTGGTGATTCCTGCCCAGCTGTGACTTGTACCTCCTGCTGCAGCTGTTGTGCTGGAAATGGTGGCTCTGCACCATGGTGTTCTTGTGCACATTTCCTTCAGTGCTCCTTGCACGACACAGCAATGAGACAAAACCCTGCACCCAGATGACATGTAGGAGAACAAGCCTCACCAGATGAAGAAGATAAACAAGATGGAGAAGAGGATGTTTAGCAGGCAGGATTTCGCCCCTGGTGGGGTGAGAAATAAACAAAAAAATAACTGATGCATGTAAAAATGGTACAGCAATTATCATAGGGGATTTTAATCTACATAGCAATTGGTCAAACCAGGTCGGCCAAGGCAGCCTTGAGGAGGAGTTCATAGAGTGTATCCACGATAGCTTCCTTGAACAATATGTAATGCAACCTACAAGGGAGCAAGCTATCCTAGATCTGGTCCTGTGTAATGAGACAGGAATAATTAATGATCTTGCAGTTAGTGATCCTCTCGGAAGAAGCGATCACAGTATGATTGAATTTAAAATACCAGTGTCTTGTGCTTAAACAAAGGAGACTACAAAGGGATGAGGGAGGCGTTGGCTAAAGTAGACTGGGAGCAAAAACTTTATGGTGGGACAATTGAGGAACAGTGGAGGACTTTCAAAGCGATCTTTCACAGTGCGCAGCAAAAGTATATACCAGTGATAAGAAAGGACTGTACAAAAAGAGATAATCAGCCATGGATATCTAAGGAAATAAAGGAGGGTATCAAATTGAAAGAAAATGCATACAAAGTGGCAAAGATTCGTCGGAAACTAGAGGATTGGGAAATCTTTAAAGGTTAACAGAAAACCACGCGAAAAGCTATAAAGAAAAGTAAGATGTATTATGAGAGTAAACTAGCTCAGAATATAAAAACAGATAGCTAAAGTTCCTACAAATATATAAAATGAAAAAGAGTGGCTCAAGTAAACATTGGTCCTTTAGAGGATGAGAAGGGGGATGTAATAACTGGGAATGAGAAAATAGCTGAGACATTGAACAGGTATTTTGTGTCGGTCTTCACAGTGGAAGACACAAATAACATGCCAAAAATTGATGACAGGTGAGGACCTAGAAACTATCATTATCACGAAAGAGGTAGTGTTGATCAAGTTAATGGGGCTAAAGGTAGACAAGTCTCCTGGTCCTGATGGAATGCATCCCAGGATACTAAAAGAGATGGCGGGAGAAATAGCAAGTGCACTAGTGGTAATTTACCAAACTTCGCTGGACTCTGGGGTGGTTTCCCAGATTGGAAAATTGCAAATGTGACGCCACTATTTAAAAAAGGAGGTAGACAAAAGGTGGGTAACTATAGGCCGTTAAAGTTAACTTCCGTAGTAGGGAAAATGCTTGCATCTATCATCAAGGAAGGAATAGCGAGACATCTGGATATAAATTGTCCCATTGGTAAGATGCAGCATGGGTTCATGAAGGGAAGGTCATGTTTGACTAATTTGGTGGAATTCTTTGAGAACATTACATGTGTAGTGGACAATGGGGAACCTGTGGATGTATCTGGATTTCCAGAAGGCATTTGGCAAGGTACTGCACCAAAGATAAAGGTGCACGGTGTTACAGGGAGGATTGGTTAACTAACAGAAAACAAAGGGTGGGGGTAAATGAGTGTTTTTCTGGTTGGCGATCAGTGACTAGTGGTGTGCCTCAGGGATCAGTGTTGGGATCGCAATTGTTTACAATTTACATAGATGATTTGGAGTTGGGGACCAAGTGTAGTGTGTCAAAATTCGCAGATGACACTAAGATGAGTGGCAGAGCAAAGTGTGCAGAGGATGCTGAAAGTCTGCAAAGGGATTTAGATAGTCTAAGTGAGTGGGCAAGGGTCTGGCAGCTGGAGTACAATGTTGGTAAATGTGAGGTCATCCATTTTGGTAGGAATAACAGCAAATGGACAATTATTTAAATGGTAAAAAATTGGAGCATGCTACTGTGCAGAGGGACTTGGATGTCCTTATGCAAGAATCACAAGGAGTTGGTTTGCAGGTGCAGCAGATAATTAAGACGGCAAATGGAATTTTGTCCTTCATTGCTAGAGGGATGGAGTTTAAAAGCAGCTGTATAAGGTGCTGGTGAGGCCACACCTGGAGTACTGTGTACAGTTTTGGTCTCCTTACTTGAGAAAGGATATACTGGCACTCGAGGGGCTGCAGAGGAGATTCGCTAGGTTGACTCCAGAGTTGAGAGGGTTGGCTTATGAGGAAAGACTGAGTAGACTGGGGCTATACGCATTGGAATTCAGAAGAATGAAGGGAGATCTTATAGAAACATATAAGATTATGAAGGGAATAGATAAGATAGAAGCAGGGAAGTTGTTTCCACTGGCAGATGAAACTAGAACTAGGAGGCATGGCCTCAAAATAAGGGGAAGCTGATTTAGGACTGAGTTGAGGAGAAACTTCTTTACACAAAGGGTTGTAAATCTGTGGAATTCCCTGCCCAGTGAAGCAGTTGAAGCTACCTCATTGAATGTTTTTAAGGCAAGGATAGATACATTTTTGAACGGTAAAGGAATTAAGGGTTATGGTGAACGGGCAGGTAAGTGGAGCTGAGTCCACGAAAAGATCAGCCATGATCTTATTGAATGGCGGAGCAGGCTCGAGGGGCCAGATGCTCCTAGTTCTTATGTTCTTGTTGGTTCTATAGTACTGGGTGGATGATTTATGGCGGCACGGTAGCACAGTGGTTAGCACTGTTGCTTCACAGCTCCAGGGTCCTGGGTTCGATTCCCGGCTCGGGTCACTGTCTGTGTGGAGTTTGCACATTCTCCTCGTGTCTGCGTGGGTTTCCTCCGGGTGCTCCGGTTTCCTCCCACAGTCCAAAGATGTGCGGGTTAGGTTGATTGGCCAGGTTAAAAAATTGCCCCTTAGAGTCCTGGGATGTATAGGTTAGAGGGATTAGCGGGTAAATATGTGGGGGTAGGGCCTGGGTGGGATTGTGGTCGGTGCAGACTCGATGGGCCGAATGGCCTCCTTCTGCACTGTAGTGTTTCTATGATTTCTATGATGATTCCCAACTTTATAACTCGCTAGTTGTCCAGGAATGATTGATCTCGCTATGGCCCCTCAGAGTTTAATTTCTCTTTTGCCCCTTTTAAGCTCTGACTCTTCAACGTCTGAGAGTAGATCATATCCTGAAAGGCTCTGCTGCTCGGAGCTGCCCCTCTAGTTTGACCAAACTTTTTCTTCGCTGTTTCTACTTGGTCCTACACTGCACTGCAAAGGAAGGTGATTCAACTTTTCCACTGAAATTCAGAGATGCCATCTGAAACTCCCAGCTTTTAATGGATGTATTTCCAACAGCACATTGTGGCATTCCCATGCACCTCATTAAATTTGAGAGGCAGTATAAAATCTGACTCAACAACCTTGCAAAGAAACTTAACTACTTTCCCAATCTCTTCCTTCCCGTCGCATGCTTAATTGCCTTCTGTTTTCCCACTATCGGGCCTCTGACCGGGTTCTCCTGTGTGATTCAATAGCATCCATCTGCCATGTTTCCCATTCTCGTGGGTTTGTTTTTTATTTAATTTGACAACTGTTGGTATTTTCAAAATCAATAGTTTTGGTGTGACTATCATTTTGTAGTATGAATTAATATATTATTTAGCATATTGTGCTCATATTGACAGAAGCCATTTTATGAACTAAACCAGTTACTGCATTGTCGAAAATCAGCCACATTAATAAAATAGACAGCCTTAATAGTGAGACAATTAAAGAATAAGCAATTTATTTATTGCTTATTTATTTTTTTTAGCTTGCACCCAATGCTCCAAGTAGGTGATCCTTCCGCAGCATGAGCTGTGTATTTCCAGTAATTCTTCCATTTATATTTCAGATATTAGCATCTGCCATACTTTACTCTTGCTTCAATGAAGAAGTACTTCGTATTGAAGCCATACACTGATCAGGCTCCAAATTTCTGCAATAAAGAGGTCCCAAATTGATTAATTCTTAGTGTCAAATAAGGCATCAGATACAAAATTCACAGAGGTGTGTGCAAGCACAAGTGAAAGGCATTTGTTCTGGGAAGTGAGTAAAATAACATAGGAAATTTGGTATGTTTGGAGATTACTGAAATTACTTCATATTCAATCTCTGTGCGGGACATGGGTGTTACATTATCATGAGGCCAGACAGATGACAATTTCAAGTCAAAGCAATGTCCAAGCTGATAAGTTTAACCCTTTGGAGTTTAACCCTGATAAGTGCGAAGTGATTCATTTTGGTAGGACAAATTTGAATGCGGATTACAGGGTCAATGGCAGGGTTCTGAGGAATGTGGAGGAACAGAGAGATCTTGGGGTTCATATCCACAGATCTCTGAAGGTTGCCACTCAAGTGGATAGAGCCATGAAGAAGGCCTATAGTGTGTTAGCGTTTATTAACAGGGGGTTTGAGTTTAAGAGCCGTGGGGTTATGCTGCAACTGTACAGGACCTTGGTGAGACCACATTTGGAATATTGTGTGCAGCTCTGGTTACCTCACTATAAAAAGGATGTGGAAGCATTGGAGAGAGTGCAGAGGAGATTTACCAGGATGCTGCCTGGTTTGGAGGGTAGGTCTTATGAGGAAAGGTTGCGGGAGCTAGGGCTTTTCTCTTTAGAGCGGAGGAGGATGAGAAGCGACTTAATAAAGGTTCATAAGATGATGAGGGGGATAGATAGAGTGGACGTTCAGAGACTATTTCCTTGGGTGGATGTAGCTGTTACTAGGGGGCATAACTATAAGGTTCGTGGTGGGAGATATAGGAGGGATGTACGAGGTAGGTTCTTTACTCAGAGAGTGGTTGGGGTGTGGAATGGACTGCCTGCTGTGATAGTGGAGTCAGACACTTTAGGAACTTTCAAGCGGTTATTGGATAGGCACATGGAGCACACTAGAATGATAGGGAGTGGGATAGCTTGATCTTGGTTTTGGACAAAGCTCGGCAGAACATCGTGGGCGGAAGGGCCTGTACTGTGCTGTACTGTTCTATGTTCTATAATGTGTTTTCTCTTACAACAATTTTTTAATGGCTAGAAAGTCAACTGCATTGTGAGAGCAGAAAGTAACTGTAGCTATCTACTCATACAAAATATTTGAGGGAAATTTAACAGGAGATTTAACATAAATGCTCAGAAATGAAAGGTTTTGATTGAGTAAAGGAAGAGAAATGGTTTCTAGTGACAAAAGGGTTGGCTGGTAACCAGAGAGTACTGATCCAAAATAGGCAGAAGAACCCGAAGTGACATGAGGAAACTTTTATTTACACAGTGAGATACAATGGGGACGATCTTACGAAAAAAATCCTAAGTCCAGAATGAGCGTGAAAATGGAAGAGTTTCCAATTCTTTTTTTTGGCAAGGCCGCAAGCCCAATCTTATGCCATTCTATTCAAAAAATAGAACTCCCCCTGTAATCATTGGCCTCTGTGATTGATCGCTCCCCCCACCCCTGCCTCCCTGCCCCTGGCCATTGCTGGCCTCCGTAGCCGATTGCCCCCCCAGCCTGGTCGATCGCTCATCGTCCCGTGCTTCCGAATAATTTAAAAATTCTATTTAACATTGACTTAAATATTGAAATCGGCCTTGTGCCCTTTTCGGGTGTGAGGCTGATCTCGCCGAATTTCTGGGCCTAGTAAGAGCGTGATAGGCGTGAACCCGATTTTCTTTTTGCCTATCTTGCAATCTTACCAGCTCATCCCATCCATCGACTGGTGGGACGAGAAGGTAAGATCATCCCTTTTGTTCTGGAAAACATTGGTGAAAGGTGGTGAAAATAGATTAATTAGTAACTTTCAAAAGGAAATTAGATAAATAATTGAAGAAAAACAATTACAGGGTATGAAGAGGGGAGTGGCACAATTTTTTAGCTTTACCAAAGATTACAGGCACAATGGACTAAATAGCATACCTCTTTTGTATAACCATAATACATCAGATACTGCATTATATGAGGAATTTCATTATTCTCATTTTGTAGATAACTTCTCTTGTAATTCCATTAGTTACTGATGGATGAGTGATTGCTTCTAAACCTACGCTAACTACTTTTTGTGGTTTCTGTGCTATGTATATAAGCACTGATACAATCTAATATAAATACTCGACAGCAAATGTTGTACAACTTCCAGGTTCGCCATTTTCTCTTTTTTGTATCTTTGCAGTAGGATTTGCTGTCCTCAGGTTACTCAATCTTAATGAAGCTCTCAAAAATATCACCAGTACAGACGACTAGATGAGAGAGAGAGACTATTATAATCTCAAATATTAGAGATAGGGGTAAAGGGAAGGAGTGGTTTATTTGAGGTTTAAATGTACTCAGAATTGATTATGATGTTCTCAATTCAGTGTTTATTTTCTTTGAATTTTCTGTACTGAAAGCACTGATTTGTACCGGGATACAATTTCATGCTTGTTGGCAGCCTTCATGTACTACTTCCTTTGGGTCATTCTTCATGAGTAAATTTTGTCAGTGGAGCACATCAATTGTTCCTGATATGGGGTTTCTAGATGGCACATGGATGTTGCAGTATTATAAGGTCAAATAGTTGACAACTTGAAATCAAGGCAGTGTCCACGCTGACATGTATAGTGTTTCTCCGAAATAACAGTGCTGTCAATATACAAGTTAACTGCACAGTGAAGGGAGAATATAACTATAGCTATCTATTCACACAACTGTTCTGATAAATGCAAAATGGAGACTCAGGAGGAACACAGACTAAAGTACTGCCCATAGATATCAGCATGCATCGTTCCTGAGGTTTGCTATTAATCTGCAAACAGAATCCCTTGATTCTTCTAGTAAAAGGAAAATACTGATTCTAATACATATGACCTTTCTTCATGAGTTCTGTAGAAGGGTCATATGAATTTGAAACATTAACTGTTTCTCTCTCCACAGATGCTGCCAGACCTGCTGAATATATCCAACATTTTCTGTTTTTATCTCACAATTCTGCTACTAGATTGTCCTTAATATCATGCAAAATTATATCTGATCCTTATACTGTTTCTCCCTTCCTGTTCCACATGCTGGACAAGAACTCACTAAGGCTCCTTAGACAACACCTCCCAAAACCATGGTTGCTATCATCTAGAAGGACAAGAGCAGCAGATACATGGGAATACCACCACTTGGAATTTCCCCTCCATGCATCTCACCATCCTGACGTGGAAATATATCACCATTGCTTTACAGTCACTGTGTCATGATCCTGGAACTCCCTCCCTAATAGCACCATATATGCATCTACATCACATGGACTGCAGAGATTCAAGAAGGCAGCTCACCACCTTCTCAGGGGCAATTTAGTCATAGAAATCATAGAAACCCTACAGTGCAGAAGGAGGCCATTCGGCCCATCGAGTCTGCACCGACCACAATCCCACCCAGGCCCTACCCCCACATATTTACCTGCTAATCCCTCTAACCTACGCATCTCAGGACACTAAGGGGCAATTTTTAACCTGGCCAATCAACCTAACCCGCACATCTTTGGATTGTGGGAGGAAACCGGAGCACCCGGAGGAAACCCACGCAGACACGAGGAGAATGTGCAAACTCCACACAGACACTGACCCAAGCTGGGAATCGAACCCAGGTCCCTGGAGCTGTGAAGCAGCATTGCTAACCACTGTGCTACCGTGCCGCCCTAGTGATGGGCAACAAATGCTGGTTTAACCAGCAATGCCCTCATCCCATGAATGAGTACAAAAACATGTACACTTAAACACATCAGACTTTTGAATGGACCTACCATATATTAAGCTGACCTTTCACTACATCCTAGCTATGGCTGTAACACTATATTCTGCACCCTCTCCTTTCTTTCTCCCCATGTACTCTATGAATGGTATGTTTTGTCTGTATAGCACGCAAGAAACAATACTTTACATTGTATCCCAATACATGTGACAATAATAAATCAAATCAAACCAACCCATACATACACCCATACACAAAATACCAATATTTTTCATTGTACATTGATCAGCAGTGAAGTCGTAAACAATCCCGCCCTCTGCTGCCTCTTGTAAGGTGAGTTAGTAAAATAGATATTGGAGAACCATCCAGAATCATTCTTGAACTGAGAGGCTTGCTGATCCATTTCAGAGTACATTAAGAATCAACCACATTACTGTAGATACATGGGTCATATGTAAGCCATTGTTCTTGGAAAAAGTGGTGGTTAAAAACCTTGAGCTGCAGGTGGAAGTGACAGGGTGCCAGGGAGCAATGCCATGTATTGCCCAGGCACGTCCCTCTCGCCCCAGGGGATATACTAACCTGTTTATCCTCAGCAGGTTCCTTTCACCTGGTTCCAGTTTTTAAAAAGTAGTTACAATCTCGCTGAAGTGGGGGAATTCCAATTGTGGAAGGATGATACAATGGGGATGTGCACTAATTATATTGAAATGTATGAAAATGGGGTTCCCAACTTATTAGGACCTCATTACATTGTTGGCAGGTGGTGGGGAGAATCGGCAAACGATATTTCACTGGTGATTTTCATTTTTTGAGTTTCACAATAATTTGCGCCTGCGTTGCTGTTTGTGCACGTGGCAATAAATTGTGACTATAGCGTTGTTAGGGAGGGAGTTCTAGGTTTTGGCCCAGTAACAATGAATGCTGGCAATATATTTTGAAGTCAGGATTCTATGCAATTTGGAGAGGAATGTGCAGATGGTGGTGTGTCGAATTGGATTCAAAATGTAAACTGTTTCTCTCTTCACAGCTGCTGCCAGACCTGCTATTTCTTTCAGCACTTCTGGTTTCTATTTAAGCAAATTAAACTTTGGCCTAAGAGCATGTTTAAACACTAAATAGTGAAGTGAGCAACCTATTATAGACTTGGATTTGTTTGGAAGAGCACAGAGGAGAAACATGGAAGTGACTGCCTCGCTTGTCACCCAGCAAAAACTCCTGTAAGGGCCTATCAATGTAGTGAGAGGAGACTCCATAGTTGCGGGAACAAACAGGAGATTCTATGGCCGCAAACAGGAGTCCAGGATGGTGTGCTGTCTCCCGGGTGCCAGGGTCAGGGATATCTCGGAGCAGCTGCAGAAAATTCTCAAGGGGGGTGGTGAGTAGCCAGAAGTCGTTGTGCACATCGGCACAAAAGATGTAAATACAAGTAAGGATGAGGTCCTGAGGAGTGATTATAAAGAGTTAGGAAAAGAGTTAAGAAGCAGGACCACAAGAGTGGTACTCTCTGGATTATCTTCAGTGCCATGTGCTCATGAGAGTAAGAACAGAAGAAGATGGCAGATGAACATGTGGCTAAAGAATTGGTGCAGGGGACAGGGATTCAGATTCTTAGATCATTGGGATCTTTTCTGGAGCAGAGGTGACCTGTTTAAGAGGGACATGTTGCATCTGAACTAGAGAGGGACCAACATCCAGGGAGCAGATTTGCTAGGGCTACAAGGGAGGGTTTAAACTAGATTGGCCAGGGGTGGGATCCTCAGCAGCTGGGAAGCAAATGAGGGACTGAAAGGAGATGTAGTACTCAGCAATGGCAAGCTGAATAGACATGACAGGCAGGAGCATGGCAGGGAGTGGGGAAAACCTGTTGGATTAAATTGCATCTATTTCAATGCAAGAGGGCTGACAGGTAAGGCTGATGAACTCAGGGCATGGATAGGTACGTGGGACTGGGATATTAAAGCCATAACTGAACCATGGCTTCCTGGCACCTTGTACTTTGAGGGGGTAAAGGAGGCAAATGCCGGGCTGCAGAGGGATGGTCCCAAAGGGTCCTAGGGTTGGGTGGGCTCTGGCTGGGCTCTTGGCCCTCTCCCTTGGGATGGGAGTCCTGTGGCTAGCCTGCCCCTTCTAACCCTGGGAATTTATGATAATTCAGAAGATGAGAAAAAAGGTCCACAGCGCAAGGACCTTGGCATGGTGATTTCAGGCATTTCTCTGGTCAAAGTCTTAATTCTGGTATGTGTACTCTGAAAACTTTGAAGTGGGCTGGTCACTTTAATCTCAATGCCCCTGGATACCTGGCAGGCTTCCAAATCACAGCAGTATTCTACTATGCAAAACAAATTTCCCTTTCTGCAGGTGTGAGAAGACCCCTTTCAAGTCCTCTGACTGACAGGAAAAATCACTTTCACTGATGAGGAAGGGAGAGGGGGGGGGGGGGGAGGAAGGTGGAGAAGAATTCCCTTCTCCACAGTTGCTCACTCAGCACCATTTTTTTAATACTGCATTTATTCCGAGTCTCTAAGCCTTTCTAGAAAGGACAAATTCTTGGAAATCCCTTGAAGCCCTTTGCTTTTCTTTGAAAACCTTTCTTTTCATTCAATTTCAAAGTACAGTGGAATAAGCCTTTGATTGACAGCCTAATCTTTTTGCACAGCATGCTATGTTTATCTTTTCATTCAGGTTTGAATGAATTTGAATTACCCCCCATTGTTCTGAACCACAATGTTTATATAAAGGAGGATCTGAGAGCACTTAGCTGCATTGAAGTTGTCTGCAGCTTGGCTCAAAGCCACAAAAGTCGGCAGTTGTAGATCCTGCTGGAGAGGTAGATGAATGGTGGAATGGCTTTGAATCGGGCTTCAAACCTGCCAATTACATTCAAATTGGCAGTTCTGCTTAATTAACAGGTTCACACCTGATCGGGGCCAGCAGGATGGGTCAAATGAATGGCAACAGGTTCGACGCCCATCGGGAATCTAGTTTTAGCCCCTACACCCCATTCAACAGGACATCGGGATTCCCACCAGCTTGAATTGGGCTGGCGAATGCCTTCCCAAAGCCACAGAATATTTAACGTCCACCTGAGGTGTTTGTTGAAACCTCCGTTTAACGTCACATTGAGAAGATGGTACCTTCAACTCTCTCAGAACTGCAGTGAAGTGTCAGACTAGATTATATTCTCAACTGTCTGAATTTTCAGTGAGACTAGGGTCAGAATTCTCCAATGTCGTATGCCCTGACACCACTACCAGCAAAAACAGAGAATTTGGCACTCTATTCATGGCAGTGGTACCAGAGAATCCCAGCCGCGGGCGAGCTTGGAGAGTTCCCTCTTGATCACACATTTCTCTGACTCAAAGACATAAATGCTACAATTGAACTATGGCTGACACCTGTGAAATACATCATGAACCTCATTACCTGAAGTAGGTTTTATTTGTATTGTTACACAATCAGACAGAGCTTTGCATGTGCTTCATTACTTGTAAAACTTATAGCATCCTTGGTGCTTGAATATTCAGCAATATGTAATTTCCAAAGGGGTATTGATCTGACAAATGTGATGAATGAAAGGCCACAATAAATAATTGTGGAACATGCTCAACTGGAGGGGCCTTGTAGGTGCCTATTGTTTTCACCTATTTACATTATGATGCGATTAGGCAAGAATTAGGGGGCATAAGTTGGGAACAGAAACTGTCAGAGAAAGGAACTAATGAAAAGTGGAACTTTTTCAAGGAACAAATACTGGATGTCCTTGATAGGTATGTTCCTGTCAGGCAGGGAGGAAATGGCCGAGTGAGGGAACCATGGTTCACAAAAGAGGTGGAATGTCTTGTGAAAAGGAAGAGGGAAGCTTATGTAGGGATGAGGAAACAAGGTTCAGATGGCTCGATTGAGGGTTACAAGTTAGCAAGGAATGAGCTGAAAAAGGGGCTTAGGAGAGCTAGGAGGGGACATGAGAAGTCCTTGGCGGGTCGGATCAAGGAAAACCCCAAGGCTTTTTACTCTTATGTGAGGAGTAAAAGAATGACCACGGTGAGGTTAGGGCCGGTCAAGGACAGTAGTGGGAACTTGTGTATGGAGTCAGTAGAGATAGGCGAGGTGATGAATGAATACTTTTCTTCAGTGTTCACCAAGGAGAGGGGCCATGTTTTTGAGGAAGAGAAGGTGTTACAGGCTAATAGGCTGGAGGAAATAGATGTTCGGAGGGAGGATGTCTTGGCAGTTTTGAATAAACTGAAGGTCGATAAGTCCCCTGGGCCTGATGAAATGTATCCTAGGATTCTGTGGGAGGCAAGGGATGAGATTGCAGAGCCTTTGGCGTTGATCTTTGGGTCCTCGCTGTCCACGGGGATGGTGCCAGAGGACTGGAGAATGGCGAATGTTGTTCCTCTGTTTAAGAAAGGGAATAGAAATGACCCTGGTATAGACCGGTTAGTCTTACTTCGGTGGTTGGTAAATTGATGGAAAGGGTCCTTAGGGATGGGATTTACGACCATTTAGAAAGATGCGGATTAATCCAAGATAGTCAGCACGGATTCGTGAAGGGCAAGTCGTGCCTCACAAATTTGATAGAATTTTTTGAGGAGGTAACTAAGTGTGTTGATGAAGGTAGGGCAGTTGATGTCATATACATGGATTTTAGTAAGGCGTTTGATAAGGTCCCCCATGGTCGGCTTATGATGAAAGTGAGGAGGTGTGGGATAGAGGGAAAGTTGGCCGATTGGATAGGTAACTGGCTGTCTGACCGAAGACAGAGGGTGGTGGTCGATGGAAAATTTTAGGATTGGAGGCAGGTTGCTAGCGGTGTGCCGCAGGGATCAGTGCTTGGTCCTCTGCTCTTTGTGATTTTTATTAATGACTTAGAGGAGGGGGCTGAAGGGTGGATCAGTAAATTTGCTGATGACACCAAGATTGGTGGAGTAGTGGATGAGGTGGAGGGCTGTTGTAGGCTGCAAATAGATAGGATGCAAAGCTGGGCTGAAAAATGGCAAATGGAGTTTAACCCTGATAAATGTGAGGTGATTCATTTTGGTAGGACTAATTTAAATGTGGATTACAGGGTCAAAGGTAGGGTTCTGAAGACTGTGGAGGAACAGAGAGATCTTGGGGTCCATATCCACAGATCTCTAAAGGTTGCCACTCAAGTGGATAGAGCTGTGAAGAAGGCCTATAGTGTGTTAGCTTTTATTAACAGGGGTTGGAGTTTAAGAGCCGTGGGGTTATGCTGCAACTGTACAGGACCTTGGTGAGACCACATTTGGAATATTGTGTGCAGTTCTGGTCACCTCACTATAAGAAGGATGTGGAAGCGCTGGAAAGAGTGCAGAGGAGATTTACCAGGATGCTGCCTGGTTTGGAGGGTAGGTCATATGAGGAAAGGTTGAGGGAGCTAGGGCTGTTCTCTCTGGAGCGGAGGAGGCTGAGGGGAGACTTAATAGAGGTGTATAAAATGATGAAGGAGATAGATAGAGTGAACGTTCAAAGACTATTTCCTCGGGTGGATGGAGCTATTACAAGGGGGCATAACTATAGGGTTCGTGGTGGGAGATACAGGACGGATATCAGAGGTAGGTTCTTTACGCAGAGAGTGGTTGGGGTGTGGAATGGACTGCCTGCAGTGATAGTGGAGTCAGACACTTTAGAAACATTTAAGCGGTTATTGGATAGGCACATGGAGCACACCAGGATGATAGGGAGTGGGATAGCTTGATCTTGGTTTCAGATAAAGCTCGGCACAACATCGTGGGCCGAAGGGCCTGTTCTGTGCTGTACTGTTCTATGTTCTATGTTCTATTATTTATAATTATAGACATTGGCCTGGAATTGCTGCCTCCATCTGCCCAGACCTCAGCACAATCTGGAAATTCAAGACTAAAATAGTGCAGTGATATGCTTTTTGTATGACTTGTATGATGAAACCACCAAGAATACGTCCAACCTTACCCAAGACAGAAAAATCAACATTTTTCCCTTCTTTAGCCAAAAGTCTTTCCTTGCGCTATGGACCTTTTTTTCTCATCTTCTGAATTACCATAAAGTTATAGAATCCCTACAGTGCTGAAGGAGGCCATTCAGCCCATCAAGACTACATCGACTCTCTGACAGAGCATCTTACCCAGGCCCACCCCTCTGCACCATCCCTATAACCCAATACATTTACCCCGCTAATCCTCAAACCCTGCACATCTTGGGACACTAAGGGGTAATTTAGCATGGCCAGTCCATGTAATGTGCACAATTTTGGATAGTGGGAGGAAACCCATGCAGACATTGTGCAAACTCCACACAGAGAGTGACCCAAGGCTGGAATTGAACCCGGATCCCTGGTGCTGTGAGGCAGCAATGCTAACCACAGTGCCACTGTGTCACCCACGTGTGGGCAATTGTATGAATTCTCCTGAATTGTAATGAATGTAATTAATTCTCATTACACCTGTACCCATCCAGAGAAACATACATAGAATATAGAAGCAGGAGTATTTGGCCATTTGGCCTTTCGAGCCTGCTCAACCATTCATTATGATCATGGCTGACATCAAATTCAATACCCTGATCCCACCTTCCTGCCATATCCCTTGATCCCTTTAGCCCCAAAAGCTACATCTAGTTCTTTATTGAAATCATACAACATTTTGGCCTCAACTGCTTCCTGTGGTAGTGAATTTCATATAATCGCCACCCTCTGGGTGCAGAAGTTGCTCCTCATCTCATTCCTAAAAGGTTTACCCCTTATCCTCAAACTATGACACTATGTTCCCTCAGGAACATTCTTTCTGAATCTACTCTGTCTAATCCTGTTCGAGTTTTATAAGTTCCTATGAGAACCACACTCGCTCTTCTCAATAAAGAATCTGGTGAACTGGTGCTCCCTCAATGTCAACAAAACGAAGGAGATTGTCATCGACTTCAGGAAACGTAAATGAGAACATGCCCCTGTCTACATCAACGGGGACGAAGTAGAAAGGGTCGAGAGCTGCAAGTTTTTAGTTGTCCAGATCACCAACAACCTGTCCTGGTCCCTTCCATGCCGACACTATAGTTAAGAAAGCCCACCAACGCCTCTACTTTCTCAGAAGACTAAGGAAATTTGGCATGTCAGCTACGACTCTCACCAACTTTTACAGATGCACCATAGAAAGCATTCTTTCTGGTTGTATCACAGCTTGGTATGGCTCCTGCTCTGCCCAAGACCGCAAGGAACTACAAAAGGTTGTGAATGTAGCCCAATCCATCACGCAAACCAGCCTCCTATCCATTGATTCTGTCTAGACTTCCCGCTGCCTCGGCAAAGCAACCAGCATAATTAAGGACCCCACGCACCCCAGACATTCTCTCTTCTACCTTTTTTCTTCGGGAAAAAGATACAAAAATCTGAGGTCACGTACCAACCAACTGAAGAACAGCTTCTTCCCTGCTGCTGTCAGACTTTTGAATGGACTTACCTTGCATTAAGTTGATTTTTCTCTACACCCTAGCTATGACTCTAACACTACATTCTGCACACTCTCCTTTCCTTCTCTATGAACGGTATGTTTTGTCTGTATAGCGTGCAAGAAACAATACTTTTCACTGTATGTTAATACATGTGACAATAATAAATCAAATCAAATCAACTCCAATGAATATAATCCTAACCAATTTAGTCTCTCCTCATGTGACATTCCTGCCATCCCAGGAATCAGCCTGATAAACCTTTGCTGCACTCCCTCTATAAAGCAAGAACATCCTTCCTCAGGTAAGGACAGTGGTTAGCACTGATGCCTCACAGTGCCAGGGACCCGGGTTCGATTCCAGCCTTGGGTAACTGTCTGTTTGGAGCTTGCACATCCTTTGCATGTCTGGTTTCCTCTGGGTGCTACAGTTTCCTCCCACAGTCTAAAGATGTGCAGGTTAGGTGGATTGGCCATGCTGAATTTCCCCTTAATGTCCTAAGTTAGGAGGATTCGCAATGTAATAATCTTCCTTCCGATTTTTGCCACCAAAGTAGATAATACATTTATCCACGTTATACTGCATCTGCCATGCACATGTCCACTCTCAAAGCTTGTCCAAATCATGCTGAAACATCTCTGCATTCACTTCACAGCTCACCCTCCCACCCAACTTTGTGCCATCTCCAAATTCGGAGATAATATATTTAGTTTCCTCATCCAAATCATTTATATAATGTGAACAGTTGGGATCCTAGCACAGATCCCTGTGCTACCCCACTGGTCACTGCCTGCAAATTGGAGAAAGACCCATTTATTCCAACTCTTTGCTACCGGTCTGCCAACCACCTTTCTATCCATCTCAAGACTCTACCTGCAATTCCATCTGCTTTACCTTTACATAGTAATCTGCTATGTGAGACCTTGTCAAAAGCCATCTGAAGGTTTTGGTAAACCACATCAATGGTCAGCTCTACTACAAAGAACAAAGAACAATACAGCACAGGAAAAGGCCCTTCGGCCCTCCAAACCTGCGCCACTCCCTGGTCCAAACTAGATCATTCTTTTGTATCCCTCCATTCCCACTCCGTTCATGTGGCTATCTAGATAAGTCTTAAACGTTCCCAGTGTGTCCTACTCCACCACCTTGCCCGGCAGCGCATTCCAGGCCCCCACCACCCTCTGTGTAAAATACGTCCTTCTGATATCTGTGTTAAACCTCCCCCCCTTCACCTTGAACCTATGACCCCTCGTGAACGTCACCACCGACCTGGGAAAAAGCTTCCCACCGTTCACCCTATCTATGCCTTTCATAATTTTATACAGCTCTATTAGGTCACCCCTCATCCTCCGTCTTTCCAGTGAGAACAACCCCAGTTTACCCAATCTCTCCTCATAACTAAGCCCCTCCATACCAGGCAACATCCTGGTAAACCTCCTCTGCACTCTCTCTAAAGCCTCCACGTCCTTCTGGTAGTGTGGCGACCAGAACTGGGCGCAGTATTCCAAATGCGGCCGAACCAATGTTCTATACAACCGCAACATCAGACCCCAACTTTTATACTCTATGCCCCGTCCTATAAAGGCAAGCATGCCATATGCCTTCTTCACTACCCTCTCCACCTGTGCCGTCACCTTCAAGGATCTGTGGACTTGCACACCCAGGTCCCTCTGCGTATCTACACCCTTTATGGTTCTGCCATTTATCGTATAGCTCCCCCCTACGTTAGTTCTACCAAAATGCATCACTTCGCATTTATCTGGATTGAACTCCATCTGCCATTTCTTTGCCCAAATTTCCTCTACTAGTTACATCCTCAAAGAATTCCAATAGATTTGTCAAGCATCCATCTCACCTCTTACTCTTTCTCTCCTCCCCTCACTATTTTCCCTCTGAACCTGCCTTATTCTGTTTTCTGAAGTTCAACTCTAACATTATCATGAAACCTGTTGACAAGGAAGACATTGCTGTTGTTTGGGGTACCAGTCTGCACCGAGCAGAGGTTGAAAGCCAACTCTCTGATGTCCGTACATACATGGATATAAAGCTGAGGACATCAGAGCTGTGCATCTGTGTGTTGCTCCAGACCAAAGTGAAACTGAGGCAGAATCACATGACACACTACACTTAAAGTGATACGCTGCTATCCCTTAAAGGTATATTACAACATCCCCTTTTTAAAAAAAAGAATTCCTCCCACCTTCCAATGATGTAGAACTGTTTACAATGCATGATCATGTTTAGTTGCCGTTACATAAATGCATAGGACTGGTGAATCTATGGGGCACGCCAGATTTCTCGCCTCCTGTGATCTTACCGGCAATAGATATCCGGCGCATTCAGCCTCCCACCCATTTCTAGCGAGAGGCTGAATAAATGGGACCTGAAAGGGCGGGGTCAGGTCAGGGGCCTGAAGGGGGCATGTCAATCGGGTAGGGAGGGGGGGTCACTGTCACTCTGCATCACGATCGGTGGGGGAGTGGGTGGGAGCGACTGGTCTGGGTGGCGGGGGGCAGGAACAATATTTCTGTGTGTGGGGGTGCTTGCGATTGGCTGCGGGCCTCTGCAATAGCTGGGGGGAGGGGTGCTGGGTCGAGGCTGGCTGCAGCATAGAGAGCCGACAGATCTCTCAGACCTGTCAGCTCTCTGCTGGTTGCCATTGTGTATGTGCAGCCACAGGTCTGGCGCTGTTGCTGGAGCCTTGCTGACGAGTTAAGCCCTGCCCCCTTCCACTAGAAATGGTCTAGTCCATTTTTTCCCTTCTCTAAGTACATAAGATTTGCAATTTAGACTCGCCCAGGAACGTTTTCCGAAACCAAGATCAAGCTATCCCAACCCCTATCATTCTAGTGTGCTCCATGTGCCTATCCAATAACCGCTTGAAAGTTCCTAAAGTGTCTGACACCACTATCACAGCAGGCAGTCCATTCCACACCCCAACCACTCTGAGTAAAGAAACTACCTCGTACATCCCTCCTATATCTCCCACCACGAACCTTATAGTTATGCCCCCTATTAACAGCTACATCCACCCGAGGAAATAGTCTCTGAACTGGCACTGGAGGGGATGCAGAGGAAATTCACGAGGTTGATTCTGGAGTTGAGAGGGTTGGCTTATGAGGATAGACTGAATAGACTGGGACTATACTCATTGGAATTCTGAGGAATGAAGGAAGATCTCATAGAAACATATAAGATTATGGAGGGAATAGATAATAGAAGCAGAGAGGTTGTTTAGCACAGTGGTTAGCAACCGGCACGGTAGCACAGTGGTTAGCACTGCTGCTTCACAGCTCCAGGGTCCCGGGTTCGATTCCCGGCTCGGATCACTGTCTGTGTGGAGTTTGCACATTCTCCTCGTGTCTGCGTGGGTTTCCTCCGGGTGCTCCGGTTTCCTCCCACAGTCCAAAGATGTGCGGGTTAGGTGATTGGCCAGGTTAAAAATTGCCCCTTAGAGTCATGTGATGCGTAGGTTAGTGGGATTAGCGGGTAAATATGTGGGGGTAGGGCCTGGGTGGGATTTGGTCGGTGCAGACTCGATGGGCCGAATGGCCTCCTTCTGCACTGTAGGGTTTCTATGATTTCTATGATTTCCACTGGCAGCTGAAACTAGAACTAGGGGACATGGCTTTAAAATAAAGGGGAGCAGATTTAGGAATGAGTTGAGGAGGAACCTCTTCACCCAAAGGGTTGTGAATCTGGAATTCCCTGCCCAGTGAAGCAGTTGAGGCTATCTCATTGAATGTTTTTAAGACAAGGAAATATAAATCTTTGAACAGTAAAGGAATTAAAGGTTATGGTGAGCGGGTGGGTAAGTGGAGCTGAGTCCACAAAAAGATCAGCCATTATCTTATTGAGTGGCGAGCAAGCTCGAGGGACCAGATGGCCTATTCCTGCTCCTAGTTCTTATGTTCTCATGTTCTTATGTTATGTCTATGACCCCTTGTTCTAGACTGTCCCACAAGGGTTAACATCTGTTCAAAGTCCACCTTATCAATCCCCTTTAGCATTTTATATACCTCAATCAGATTCCCCCCCCCCCCCCCCCCCCCCCCCCCGTCATTCTTCTGAACTCTAGCAAGTACAAGCCCAAGCTATTCACCCTTGTACGACAGCTCTTTCATATTTGGAATCAATCTGGTGAAACACCTCTAGCTGCATCCAATGTCACCACATCCTTTCTCAAGTAAGGAGACCAAAATTGGACACAATACTCCAGGTGTGGTCTCACCAACACCTTACACAATTGTAATAACACTTATTTACTTTTAAAATCTTGTCCTTTTGCAATAAACATTCTTCTTATCATATGCTGCACCTGCATACCCACTTTCTGCAATCTATGCACAAGGACACCCAGATCCGTCTGCCTTGGTGCACTTTGAATCTGCTTCTCATTTAAATGATTATTTGCCCTTTTATTTTTCTGGCCAAAATGGATAACCTCGCGCTTATCCACATTAAACCTCATCTGCCAGATTCTGGTCCATTATCCTAGCCTATCAATATCCATCTATAAACTCTTTATCTCCTCATCACTGCCTGATTTCCCACCTATTTTAGTATCATCCATGAACTTCGCCATGTTATACTCTGTCCCTGCTTGCAGATCATTTATGTAGATTGTAAATAGTTGAGGTCCTAGAACTGAACCCAGTGGCACCCCACTAGTTACTGTTCCATCCAGAGAGGGACCCATTTATCCTGACCTTCAGAAGTCAGCCAATTCTCTATCCAAGCTAATACTCTATCCCCAAACCACTGGGATCTAACCTTCTGGATCAGTCTTTTATGCGGTCCCTTGTCAAATACCTCTGGAAGTATAGATATACCAGATCTACAGGATCCACATTATCCACCTTGTTGGTTATACCCTCAAAGAACTCCAGCAAGTTTGTCTAGAATGACTTGCTCTTCATAAAACCATGTTGACACTGGTGAATTGAGCTTTGTTTTTCCAAGTGTTCAGTTTCTCCTTCTTAATGATTGACTCCAGCAACTTCCCCACCACAGTGGTCAAACTAACTGGTCTATAGTTTCCCACTTTTTGCCTCTCTCCTTTTTTTGCACACGTTAGCAAGTTTCCAATCCACTGGTACCTTTACAGAATCCAGGGAATTTTGGAATATCATAACTAATGCATTCATTATCTCTGCTGCCACCTCTTTTGATACCGTAGGGTACAGGCTATCAGACCTCTGGGACTTATCTACCTTTAATTCCATATGCTTACTTAATACCTTCTCCCTAATTATAGTAATTTCACCAAGTTCCTGTGTAGTAACTGCAGGTTTTGAGAAAAAATTAACTTCTACCATGAAAACAGAGACAAAATATTGGTTTAGTGCCTCTGCCATTTCTGAGTTTCCCATTATTACCTTGCCATTATCATTCTCTAAAGGGCCAACATTTACTTTCACTATTCTCTTCCTCTCTTTATATACTTATAGAAGCTTTTGGTATCAGTGCTTATATTTTCTGGTAGTTTCCTTTCATAGTTCATCTTAGCTCTTTTTATTTTGCATTTATGCTGACGTTTAAAGTTCTCCCAATCCCATTAACTTTTGCAGTATGATATGTCCTAGTTTTCACCTTTATGTTATCCTTGCCCCTCTGGACACTTTTGTATCCCTCCCCTCTCACCTTAAACCTATGCCCTCTAGTTTTAGACTCCCCTACCTTTGGGAAAAAATATTGACTATCTAGCTGATCTGTGCCCCTCATTATTTTATAGACCTCTATAAGATCACCCCTCAGCCTCCTACGCTCCAGACAAAAAAGTCCCAGTCTATCCAGCCTCTCCTTATAACCCAAACCATCAAGTCCCGGTAGCATCCTAGTAAATCTTTTCTGCACTCGCTCCAGTTTAATAATATCCTTTCTTTAATAGAGTGACCAGAACTGCACACAGTATTCCAAGTGTGATCTTACCAATGTCTTGTACAACTTCAACAAGGCATCCCAACTCCTGTATTCAGTGTTCTGACCGATGAAACCAAGCATGCCGAATGCCTTATTCACCATTCTGTCCACCTGTGACTCCACTTTCAAGGAGCTTTGAACATGTACCCCCAAGATCTCTTTGTTCTGTAACTCTCCCCAACGCCCTACCATTAACTGAGTAAGTCCTGCCCTGGTTCAATCTACCAAAATGCATCACCTCGCATTTGTCTAAATTGACTTCCTTGTTAAGCCATGGATGATTTTTCACCTTTTTACGGTTCCTCTTCTTCTCAGGAATATACTTTAATTGAGAGGTTTTTATTATTTTCCTTACCATTTGCCACTGTTCTTCAACTGTGCTGCCCTTTAATATTTTTGCCCAGTCCAACTCCTTCCTTAGGCCTTGGTGCAGCTATCATCCGGACAGGTATTCCATCACTCCTGACTTGTGCCTTGAAAATATTGGACAGGTTTTGGGGAGTAAGGGTATGAGTTACTCACAAGAGAATTCCCAATCACTAACCCATTCTTGTAGCCACAGGACACGATCTTACCTGCTATTCAAGCCATGCTCCCGCAACACCAAGGTTGGAAAATTTGGCGGCCAGCCAAATCTCTGTTCACTGAAGCCCAATAGGAAAATCTCACCAGTGTGAATGGAGATAAGATTCTGGCTACAACATTTATATAGTTTGATTCAGTTACATTTCTGATCAATAGTAACACCCAGGATATTAATGTTGGGTGATTCAGCAATGGTAATGTCTCATGAGGAGATGCTTAGATTCTTTGTTGGAGATGGTCATTGCATGCCAAACCATTGCTGAAAACTGGTTAGAACCTGGAACATTAACTATTTGTTGGATAGGGACATCGCTCTCTAATAGTCCATCAAAGCAAGGAGCACACTTGCCACAGAGCCTATGACAAGAAATGTGACTGGAGTCTTTTAATGTGGTGATCCTTTTGAATTGCAGCTATGACAGGGTTTTGGTTAGGAAACTCTCCCACTCTTATCCTCTGCAATAAGTGTGGCAGAAGGATTTATAGGTTGACAAGTTACCTGCTTGGCCATGCCATGAACACTGCTTCCATGGGGATTAATATGGGAGGTGGGACTCAAATCTGAAACTGCAGTCTCAGAGATAGGGATGCTACCCATTGCAGCATTAGACCTCATTTTAAGTCACTATATAATGATGGAATCAAAAGAGAAAATGCTGGAAAATCTCAGGTCTGGCAGCATCCGTAAGGAGAGAAAAGAGCTGACGTTTCGAGTCTAGATGACCCTTTGTCAAAGTTAAAAGGCATAGTAAGTGGGAGATATGTATAATATAGGGTGAGGGAATGAAAGATGAGTCATAGCCACAAAAACAAGGGGAAAGGGGAAGAGGTGCTAATGACAGTCCATAGAGAGAAAAGAAGGTGTGAATGGCCAAACAGCAGAGAAGCTGCAATCAGAGGGTAAACTGTGATGGGGGGGGCGGGGGGGGAGGGGAGGCGGGGGGGGAGGGGAGGCGGGGGGGAGGGGAGGCGGGGGGGGAGGGGAGGCGGGGGGGAGGCGGGGGGAGACAAATAAAGAAAAACAATAAAGAAATAAAAGGTAGAGAACAGTTGAAATAAAATAAAATAAGAACAAAGGGATCGAGGTGGGGTAGAGCTAATCATCTGAAGTTGTTGAATTCGATGTTGAGACCGGAAGTCTAAAGTGTCCAGCCGGAAGATGAGATGCTGTTTCTCCCAGTTTGCGTTGAGCTTCACTAGAACATTATGGAAGCCAAGGACAGACATGTGGGCATGGGGGGAACAGGATCGTGTGTTAAAATGGCAAGCAACGGGAAGGTCAGGATCCTGATTGTGCACAGACTGAAGGTGCTCAGCAAAGTGATCACCCAGTCTACATTTGGTCTCTCCGATATAGAGGAGGCCACATTGGGAGCAGCGAATGCAGTAGACCAAATTGAAAGAGGTGCAAGTAAAATGCTGCTTAACCTGGAATGAGTGTTTGGACCTTGGATGGTGAGCATGGAAGAGATAAAGGGGCAGGTGTTGCACCTTCTGCGATTGCTCGGGAAGGTGCCATAGGTGATGGGAGAGGTATTGTGTATAATGGAGGAGTGGACTAGGTTATCCCGGAGGGAATGGTCTCTGCGGAATGCTGACAGAGGGAGTGAAGGGAAGATGTGTTTAGTGGTGGCATCAAGCTTGAGTTCGCGAAAATGGCGGAGGATTATGCATTGCTGGTGGGGTGAAATGTGAGAACAAAGGGGACTCTATCCTTGTTCTGGGAGGGAAAGGGAGGTGGGTGAGGGCTGTGGCGTGGGAGATGGACTGCACGCTGTTGAGGGCCCTGTCAATAACTGTAGGTGGGAAATTATGGTTGAGGAAGAAGGAGCACATATTCTAAGCACCACTTTGGAAAGTGGCATAATTGGAACAAATGCAAAGGGGGCGAAGGAGCTGAGAAAAAGGGATGGAGTCCTTACAGGTTGTAGGGTGCGAAGATGCAGTAGCCAGGTGCACAGTAGCAGATTATAAACATGCTGTCATACCAGAATGAAAATTAAAAATATGTGGCTTTGCATATGAATATTTAAATCCGTGTGCAAAATTCTGAAGAAGCAGTACAAAATAAGATATTTGAAATTATTTTTAAGCTAATTAACATAACACGTTTACTCCAAACATAGATGCAGAGATAAATATTAATACAAGTTTCATAATTAAAGTGAGGAAAATAGTAGAGATAGCCAGCTAGAATTGAAAGCATGTCTATGGATGGAATTTTCCCATTCCACCCGCCACAGGAATTGTACTGGGTGGGACACGGACCATGCAAAGGTCTGGAAAATCCCGCCACAAATCTTTCACTGTCCCCTGCAGTAAATCAGTAAATATATAGCTTGAAGTTTATTTTCAGTTATCCTAAAAATTAATAACTTTCTACTGATTGTTTTTGTACATGGCACAATGAACTTGGCTCTTAAATCTGTAAAACAGCATAATTAACTGAGCTATAAAGTATTTTATTCTGATAGTTCAATTTACACTATATAAATGCAAGCTGTTGTTATAGCTGGTAACTAGACACAGGTTTAAAGTACAGAGATAATAAATGGACTGTGGCTTATTTATCTAGAGAAAATAATGTCATTTCCAATCCCTACTTTCAACTAAAAAAATTTACAACTGCACAATGTCGTCTTTCATTGCCTTTTGGATATTTTCCAACTGTAACAAAACTAAAATTTATATTCCAAATCAGCATTTAATTATTTCCTTTTGCTCTCTCTTAATCTTTGTAGCTAAATCTATATGATTCAATGTAATCCCACGTATTGGCCCAAATTTTATTAGCAAAATAAAGATGAGGATAATGGTACTGGTCATTACTTATGCAAAAGTGGTACGGCAACTTTAGACAAAGGGTAGATACATAGTTAAACATATATATCCAAAGACTATAGATGATGACCTTCCTCCCCCATTTTGACCTTTTTTTATATCATAGAATCATAGAATCTATGGCATGGAGACAGACCCTTCGGCCCAAACTGGTCCATGCTGACCAAAATGCCCATCGCAGCTAATGCCATTTGCCTGCATTTGGCCCATATCCCTCTAAACCTTTCCTATCCATGTTTCTGTCCAAATGCCTTTTCAATGTTGTCAATGTCCCTGCCTCAACCACTTCCTCCGGCAGCTTATTCCACATACATACCACGTTCCGTGTAAAAAACAAAAGTTGCTCCTCAGGTTCCGATTAATTTTTTCCTCTCTTAACTTAAACCTATGTCCTCCAGTTCTTGATTCCCCAACCCTGGGAAAATGACTGAGTGCATTCACCCTATCCATGCCTCTCATGATCTTGTACACCTCTATAAGATCACCCCTTAATCTCCTGCGCTCCAAAAAAAAAGTCCTAGCCTGTCCAATCTCTTGGGCCCTGGCAACATCCTTGTAAATCTCTTCTGCACTCTCTCCAGTTTAATAACATCTTTCCTATAGCAAGGCAACCAAAACTGAACGCAATGCTTCAGATCCAGCCTCACCAATGTTTTGTACAGCTGCAAAATAACCTCCCAACTTCTATACTCAATGCCCTGACTGATGAAAGCCAGCATGCCAAAAGCCTTCTTCACCTCCTTATCTACCTGTGATCCACCTTTAGAGAACCATACACCTGAACTCCAAGGTCCCTCTTTTCCACGATACTCCCCAAGGTCCCATCATTCACCGTGAAAGTCCTACCTTGATTTGACTTTCCAAAACGCAACACCTCACCCTTTTCTGAATAAAACTCCATTTGCCATTTCTCGGCCCACTTCCCCAGCTCATCAAGATTCTATTGCAATTTTTGATAACCTTCCTCACTGTCTACAATACCACCCATTTTAGTGTCATCTGCAAACTTATTGATCATGCCTTGTACATTCTCATCCAAATCGTTGATATAGATAACAAACAGCAATGTGCCCAACACTGACCCCTGAGGCCTCCAATTCAACAAGCATCCTTCCACCATTACCCTCTGCTTCCTACCATCAAGTGGAGATGCCGGCGTTGGACTGGGGTAAGCACAGTAAGAAGTCTCACAACACCAGCTTAAAGTCCAACAGGTTTATTTGGCAGCACTAGCTTTTGGAGTCTCAAGCTCCTTCATCAGGTGAGTGAGGACTTGTGTTCACAAACCGGGCATATAAAGACACAAACTCAATTTACAAGATAACGGTTGGAATGCGGGTCTTTACAGGGAATCAAGTCTTAAAAGTACAGGCAATGTGAGTGGAGAGAGGGCCAAGCACAGGTCAAAGAGATGTGTATTGTCTCCAGCCAGGACAGTTAGTGAGATTTTGCAAGCCCAGGCAAGTTATGGAGGTTACAGATAGTGTGACATGAACCCAAGGTTCCGGTTGAGGCCGTCCTCATGTGTGCGGAACTTGGCTATCAGTTTCTGCTCAGTGATTCTACGTTGTCGTGTGTCGTGAAGGCCGCCTTGGAGAACGCTTACCTGAAGATCCAAGGCTGAATGGCCGTGACTGCTGAAGTGTTCCCCGACTGGAAGGGAACACTCCTGCCTGGTGATTGTCGAGCGGTGTTCATTCATCCATTGTTGTAGCGCCTGCATGGTCTCCCAAATGTACCATGCCTCGGGACATCCTTTCCTGCAGCATATCAGGTAGACAACGTTGGCCGAGTCGCAAGAGTATGTACCGTGTACCTGGTGGATGGTGTTCTCACGTGAGATGATGGCATCCATGTCGATCATCCAGCATGTCTTGCACTGGTTGCTGTGGTGTCGTGGTCACTGTTCTCCTGAAGGCTGGGTAGTTTGCTGCAGACAATGGTCTGTTTGAGGTTGTGCGGTTGTTTGAAGGCAAGAAATGGAGGTGTGGGGATGGCCTTAGCGAGATCTTCGTCTTCATCGATGACATGTTGAAGGCTCCGGAGAAGATGTCGTGGCTTCTCTGCTCCGGGGAAGTACTGGACGACAAAGGGTACTCTGTTCGCCGTGTCCCATGTTTGTCTTCTGAGGAGGTTGGTGCGGATTTCCGCTGTGGCACATCGGAACGGTCGAACTGTCGATTGATGAGTCGAGCGCCATATCCTGTTCTTACGAGTGCCTCTTTCAGCTTCTGTAAGTGTCTGTTGCGATCCTCCTCATCTAAGCAGATCCTGTGTATATGGAGGGTTTGTCCGTAGGGGATGGCTTCTTTAATGTGTTTAGGGTGGAAGCTGGAGAAGTGGAGCATCGTGAGGTTATCTGTAGGCTTGCGGTATAATGAAGTGCTGAGGTGACCATCCTTAATGGAGATGCGTGTGTCTAAGAATGTAACCGATTCCGGAGAGTAGTCCATGGTGAGTCTCCACCCTAAACACGTTAAAGAAGCCATCCCCTACGGACAAGCCCTCCGTATACACAGAATTTGCTCAGATGAGGAGGATCGCAACAGACACCTACAGACGCTGAATGATGCCCCCATCAGAACAGGATATGGTGCTCGACTCATCGGTCAACAGTTCCGACGTGCCAAAGTGAAAAGCCGCACCGACCTCCTCAGAAGACAAACACGGGACACAGTGGACAGAGTATCCTTCATCGTCCAGTACTTCCCCGGAGCGGAGAAGCTACGACATCTTCTCTGGAGCCTTCAACATGTCATCGATGAAGATGAACATCTCGCCAAGGCCATCCCCACACCCCTACTTCTTGCCTTCAAACAACTGCACAACCTCAAACAGACCATTGTCTGCAGCAAACTACCCAGCCTTCAGGAGAACAGTGACCACGACACCACACAACCCTGCCACAGCAACCAGTGCAAGACATGCCAGATCATCGACACGGATGCCATCATCTCACGTGAGAAAACCACCAGGTACACGGTACATACTCTTGCGACTCGGCCAACGTTGTCTACCTGATACGCTGCAGGAAAGGATGTCCCGAGGGCATGGCACATTGGGGAGACCATGCAGACGCTACGACAACGGATGAATGAACACCGCTCGACAATCACCAGGCAGGAGTGTTCCCTTCCAGTCGGGGAACATTTCAGCAGTCATGGGCATTCAGCCTCTGATCTTCTTGTAAGCGTTCTCCAAGGCGGCCTTCACGACACACGACAATGCAGAGTCGCTGAGCAGAAACTGATAGCCAAGTTCCGCACACATGAGGACAGCCTCAACCGAGATCTTGGGTTCATGTCACACTATCTGTAACCCCCACGACTTGCCTGGGCTTGCAAAATCCCACTAACTGTCCTGGCTGGAGACAATACACATCTCTTTAACTTGTGCTTGGCCCTCTCTCCACTCACATTGTCTGTACCTTTAAAACCTGATTACCTGTAAAGACTCACATTCCAACCATTATCTTGTAAATTGAGTTTGTGTCTTTATATGCCCTGTTTGTGAACATAAGTCCTCACTCACATGATGAAGGAGCTTGAGACTCTGAAAACTAGTGCTGCCAAATATACCTGTTGGACTTTAACCTGGTGTTGTGAGACTTCTTACTGTTCCTACCATCAATTCAATTATATATCCAATTTGCCAGCTCTTCCTGGAATTCCATGTAACCTAACCTTCCAGAGTAGCTACCATGTGGAACTTTATCAAAGGCCTTCCTGAAGTCCATATAGACTACGTCTACCACCCTGCCCTCATCAACCTTCTTGGGACCTTCATCAAAGAACTCTAACAAATTTGTAAGGCATTATCTCCCATGCACAAAGCCATGTTGACTACTCCTAATCAAATCCTGGCTTTCCAAATGCCTGTATATCTTATCCCTCAGAATTCTCTCTAGTAACTTACCTGCCACAGATGTTAGGCTTACTGGTCTATAATTCCCAGGTTTTTCTTTGCAGCCCTTTTTAAATAAGGGCACATCATTTTCTACCCTCCAGTCTTCTGGTACCTCACCCGTGGGTAACGATGATGCAAATATCTCAGTCAGGGCTCCCGCAAGTCCGAGCATATTTGCTTGTTCACATGGCTCTGTCCAACACTAGATTTGCCCCTTGTCCCAGCAAACTGCTCAAACCTGGTTGCTACTGGACCTACAGAACTGCCAGTCAATCAGATTAGCCATTACCTCTCTGAGGTGGTATTTCCTCCCCAGATGGAGACTGGCCAGGGGATAGCTACCCTTTTCCTGATGGGTGGGCTCCCTACTGACTTTCTACTCTGTGGGATGGGGGCGGGGGAAGGAAATTCAGTGCTCTGTAAAATGCAGCCCAGTATTTCAGCATTATTAATGGGAGCATCTTGAAGCATGCACATTCGGAATATTTTTGGAAATCTGCAATGAAATAAAGAGCAATTACAAATTGATTTACTTTAAGGATGGAAGATAAAGTAAATTATGGATTTACAGAAGTATGGAGTTTGGCAAGCAGTGAGAAGGATTTTTTTAAAAATTCAGAATTTATTTTCAAGCTGAAAGGCCAAACATGGAGAGCCTGTGCACCTGCCTCTGGCTGTTAATTGGCTGCCCTAGAGAATAACAATGGTGAGTGTTTCCCAGGTGCGAAGGGAAATTCAATACCCTCTCCTTTCCTTCTCTCCTATGTACTCTATGAATGGTATGTTTTGTCTGAATGTCCATTCTGATGAAAATTATCAACCAAATACATTGGGCTGCTCCACCGCATCTTTTGCTGTACATAATCTAATCATATTTCTCCCTCTCTTTTACTCTGAAAAGTTATAGAAACCTGAAACATTAACTCTAGTCTCTCCATAGACATTGCCAGACCTGCTGAGTTTTTCCAGCATTTTCTGTTTTTATGTGTGATAAATATCCAAAGGCTGTTGTCCAGGATGTGCTACTATATCCTTAGGCCGGAATTTTACTGCCCCATCTGCCATGGGAATCGAAGTGGATGAGGAGCGGACAGTGGAAAGGTTCTTTGACCTCGGGTAGGATTTTACGGTTTCAGGATGAGCGAGGCCATTAAATCCCGCCCTTAGTTTCAGAAAAATGATATCTTGCTGTCTATCTCACAATTGGCATTCATTGAACAGAGCAAATATGCTGTATTTGCAAGCTACACTTGTCACAGTACCATTTTAGTAGAATGATAACCTTTTTTCCAAAAAGCTCTCTGGCCCTGGATGTCAGCTACCATAGATGCAGAATTCCATTCTTTCAAGTTTAATTGTTGGTGAACATTTTTAACTTTCCATTTTTCTTTTTGCCCTTTTTCTCCTTCATAGAAATCATAGAAACCCTACAATGCAGAAAGAGGCCATTTGGCCCATCGAGTCTGCACCGACCACAATCCCACCCAGGCCCTACCCCCATATCCCTACATATTTACCCGCTAATCCCTCGAACCTTCACATCTCAGTACACTAAGGGGCAATTTTAGCATGGCCAATCAACCTAACCCGCACATCTTTGGACTGTGGGAGGAAACCGGAGCACCCGGAGGAAACCCACGCAGACACGAGGAGAATGTGCAAACTCCACACAGACATTGACACAAGCCGGGAATCGAACCCAGGTCCCTGGAGCTATGAAGCAGCAGTGCTAACCACTGCTACCATGCCGCTCCTTATTTTTGCTGTATCTGATTTGACATTAAATTCTCAAAAATTTAAAATTGCGCTGTTAATTTACAGTTCTTCAATCTGACTGGTTCAAGAGATACTCATTGCATGTTGTGTTCTTCAGGTCCCAGATGTGCAGTTCTCTTGTTGTGACAATTATCACCTTGCACTTTATTTTTGAACCTAATTTGTAAAGGGCAAGTTATTTTTTAATACTCTTTTACGCCTGGCCTGATTGGCTGACAACTCTGAAAAGCAGGACTTCCTTCCCAGTTCTGATGAAAGTCGCGCAGGCTGCCAATCAATGCTCATTTGAATGTGAAATGGCAGCGGACCTGTTGGAGATATCTTCCCCTAAACTCTCTGGCTGACAGAGGGCTTACCCCTGTCATTCAAAAGCTTTAGGCATATGTTCTGGGTTTTACAAGCACGTTCTGGTTCTCAACCAGCATGTCAAGGAAAGGGAACTCGTTTGGTTGCTCCATTACAAAGTTTATTTCTGTAGCCCATTAAGGTATGTGAGAAATTCCTTACATGCAGTTACAGATTCAAATAGAGCAAATGTATCATCTACATATCAGAAATATACAAGGATAGGGAGTCATTCCATTGAAGAAATGTTTCACGAGGAAACCGATGAAGCCAATTAAGAAACTGACCCAGCAAGAGCTTGGCCTAAAGAGGATCCTATATCAAGACCATCTATTTGGGTAAGGTAACATGAGCACATGGATATGGACATGACATTACTATCGGATATATTCTTTGTAAAGGCGATGTCGATGCTGAGACATATGCTAAATCTTAATATGCATACCAAAAGACAAATGAAAAGGTACTCAATAGTCAGCTTTGTAATGATGCAGTAAAACAAGCTCTCTGTTCTCAATGTGCCAGTTGAGAAATCTGCCAAGAGGTTCTCTACTACTGTCTACCACAAGCCCATAATGGTTACCCTGATCAGATTGTTGCTTGCTGTACATCGAGCAAACTCATGAATGAGCCAAAACTGTCACTTTCTGCCCCGAAAAGTGTCCAATCTAACTCTGATTACCCTGGTATCTCAAAAATTTGAGCAACTATGAAGCTAGTGGTTTCATGCTGCAACTATGCAATAGCAATACAAGTGATAATCTCCACTAACAGGATGCTACCATCAAGTCAAAGAGATGCTTTGCTTCCCACACAAGTGAAAAATGCAGTATATGAATTTCAGTGCCAGTGTGATACCTGGCATGTAGACCATACTTCCCAGCGATTTGGTGGATTATATCAAACAACATAACCCTTAGGTTGTTCACAACAGGCAAAGTACTGACTGAACTCAACCAGCCTTTACTTGCAAAACTCAGGACATTAGATATGATCCCGTGATTCGACAACGCTAACTAAACAAGTGAGGTGGGAGTGACTGCTCTTGACAGCAAGGCAGCATTTGTGGCAGCAAGAAGTCCTGGCAAAATTAGAGTTCATGGGATTCAGGGGTAAAACTCTCTGCTGGTTGGAGTCATACCTAGCATAAAGGAAGATGGCTGTGTTTGTTGGAGGTCAGTCATCTCAGCTCCAGGATGTCACTGAAGGAGTTCCTCAGTGGAGTGTCCTAGGCCCAACAATCCTTTAGCATTTTCTTGAATATAATTACCCTTTTATAAGGGACAGAATTGTCCAGTGGAATGCTAGGTTTGCTAATGAAGTGGCTAGTGCAGCTTGTTGAAGCATCATTTTCATTTCCTATGTAGTGTGTTTCATTGGTTTTATATTTTTGCCTGAGGCAATAGTTGTAATCAAAAGGAAGTAATAACTAGAACTACTGATGTGTATTTACCCCTAATACTCTACAGATACGAGTTACTTCCAATTACTAATTTTAAAATTTATATCCCCACCTTTTTTTAGTTTAATTCTATTCTTTTAACTTTCTCCAACATCTATTTCCTGCTCTATATTAAGAGACCAAAATACTATACTAATATTTAGTCCAGCATTATCATCCTTAAATAATAAATTATTTACTGTATTTATTTTTATGTTGTTTTTGGCTGCAGATGTGCGATTACAATGTCAGGCACACCAGAGATATACAGTTATGCAATTGTAGTTTTTGTATTAATTTTAAAATTTGTTGCGCAGTTACATGCAGCCATTGTGAAATTCTCTCAGTTCCTTGCTATTAATAAGCAAATCATGTTGGAATGAATGGATTATTATTCAGAGGCCCTGGAAAACCTTTTGAGTATTGAGCATCTTTCTTTAAAAGAAATCTACATTAAATATTAATTTGGTGTGGCCAGACAGTTTTATAAGGCATATTTGTTACAGCACTATTAACAGTTCCATAATGGAGCACTGTCTTAAGTATCATAACTCTCACAACACCGGGTTAAAGTCCAACAGGTTTATTTGGAATCACGAGCTTTCGGAGTGCTGCTCCTTCCTCAGGTGAGTCTCACTCACTCACCTGAGGAAGGAGCAGCGCTCCGAAAGTTCGTGATTCCAGATAAACCTATTGGACTTTAACCTGGTGTTGTGAGACTTCTTACTGTGCCCACCCCAGTCCAACGCCGCTATCTACACATCTTAAGTATCAGAGTAAGTTTTGAAGCAGAGCAGGAGTGCTCTTCGAAATGTCTTGTATGATAGATGGGAAGGTTTTTTGGTGGGTTTAAAAAGGGCTTACCTTGGAGGTTTCAGCCTCATTGTTCCACAGGAGCAGGCTGAGGGTAAGAGAGTTTGTTTCTGGACTTGATTGATTGATTTATTTATTTTTCTGTGATTTTTTTGTGTTTAAAATCGGAGGTTTTTTCCAAAACCGGAAGTAGGCCCAGGAGAGGCCTGGGAAGGTTTTTTGGTGGGTTTAAAAGCAGGCTGCACTTTTGAGCGGGCAGTGTTGTAGCGGGCAGTTTAGTGAGCAGGGAGCAGAGTGAGAGCTATAAGGGCTGTGGCTCACAGGGCTTCAGCAAAAAACAGGCGGAGGCAAGGAAGGTTGTTGTTATTTTTCCAAAACTAGAAAGGAAATGGCAGGTATGAGTGAGAGTCCAGTTCGCTGCGTTCGGTGTGGGATGTGGGAGTTCCTGGAGACAACTTGCCTCCCGGAGGTCCATGTCTGTGCCAGATGCATGGAACTGCAACTCCTGAGGGACCGTGTAAGGGAGCTGGAGCTGCGGCTCGATTACCTCAGTTTTGTCAGGGAAAATGAGACAATAATAGATATAAGTTATAAGCAGGTAGTCACACCGGGGCCTCAGAAGGAAGACAAGTGGGTCACAGTTAGGAAGGGTAAAAGTCATAAGGGTCATGTACCAGAAAGTACCCCAGTGGCAGTCTCCCATAATAGCAAGGGCTGGGCAACAGATGGGAGAGGGGAAGGGAGTGAGCAGTCAGTGGAGGGATCCCCTGTGGTTGCCCTCCAAAATAGGTATATTGTTTTGGATTCTGTGGAGGGGGATGACCCTCCAGGGGTAAGCCACGAGGACCAGTTCGCCTGCACAGAGACAGGCTCAGAGGCCCAGAAGGGGATTAGGAGAGAAATAGTGGTGGGGGATGCGATGGTTAGAGGCACGAACAGGCGGTACTGCGGGCGCGAACGAGACTCCAGGATAGTAGTCTGCCTCCCTGGTGCCGGGGTACTGGATGTCTCCGAGGGGGTAGGAAGCCAATTAAAAAGGGAAGGTAATCAAACAGATGTAATTATACACATTGGTGAAAGTAACGTAGGTAGAAAGAGCAGGGGGGTCATACGAGAGCAATTCAGGGAGATGGGTGCTCGGCTAAAAAATAAGGCCTCTAGGGTAGCAATCTCTGGACTGCTCCCAGTGCCTAGTGCTAGTGAGGCCAGGAACAGGGAGATTCTACAATTGAACATGTGGCTGAAGGACTGGTGCAACAGGGAGGGTTTCAAATTCATAGATCATTGGGAAGTCTTCATGAGAGAATGGCACCTGTACGGAAAGGATGGGTTACACCTTAACTGGAAGGGCACAAATATCCTGGCTGGGAGTTTTGCTAGAGTGTTTCGGCAGGGTTTAAACTAGTGTGGCAGTGGGGTGGGGATCAAAACAGTAGGTCAGTAAGTACTGAGGCTGGGGTCGAACTGGGGGCCAGGGCAAGGCTAGCTAAGAAGAAGAGCATTCCAGAGCAGGATTAGCTGAGTGGGCCTGGAGATCTGGAGTGCATCTGCTTCAATGCAAGGAGCGTAACGGGTAAGACAGACGAACTTAGGGCCTTAATGCTTACGCGGAATTTGGATGTGGTTGCGGTGATAGAGACATGGTTAAAAGAAGGACAGGACTGGCAGCTGAATATTCTGGGGTATAAATGTTTTAGGCGAGACAGAGGAGGGGCTAAAAAAGGTGGGGGAGTAGCGGTATTAGTTAAGGAGCATATTACAGCGGTGCAGAGGGTGGACAATTTAGAGGGGTCATGTAATGAGTCGCTGTGGGTGGAGCTCAGAAACAGGAAAGGTGCAATCACTATGCTGGGGGTATACTACAGGCCACCCAACAGCCCACGGGAAGTGGAGGAATGGATATGTCAGGAGATTCTGGATATGTGCAGAAAAAATAGGGTTGTTGTAGTGGGAGACTTCAATTTCCCTGGTATAGACTGGAAAGTGCTTAGGGCTGGGGGTCTGGACGGGGAGGAATTTGTAAAATGTGTACTGGAAGGTTCTTTGGAACAGTATGTAGATAGCCCAGCTAGAGAGGAGGCTATACTGGATCTAGTTCTGGGAAATTAGCCCGGTTAGGTCGTCAAAGTTTCGGTAGGGGAACATGTGGCAAATAGTGACCACAACTCTGTTAACTTTAGGATAGTAATGGACAAGGACGAGTATTGTCCTAAATTGGGGGAAGGCTAACTATAGCTGGATTAGGCAGGAATTGGTGGCCGTTGATTGGGAGAGGCTGTTCAGGGGTAAGTCCACGTCTGGCATGTGGGAGTCTTTTAAGGAACAGTTAATAAGGCTGCAGGACAGGCATGTGCCTGTAAAAAGGAAGGATAGGAAAGGTAGGATTCGAGAGCCGTGGATAACCAGGGAAATTGAGGATCTGATCAAAAAGAAAAGAGAGGTATACGTTAGGTGCAGACAACTGAAAACAGATGGAGCTCTGGAGGAATACAGAGAGAGTAGGAAAGAACTCAAACTGGGAGTTAGAAGGGCAAAAAGAGGTCACGAAATGTTCTTGGCAGACAGGATTAAGGAGAACCCTAAGGCATTTTATTCATATGTTAGGAACAAAAGAGTTGTCAGGGAAAATGTCGGACCTCTCAAGGACAAAGGAGGGGAATTATGCTTGGAACCCAAGGGAATAGGGGAGATCCTAAATGAATACTTTGCATCGGTATTCACAAAGGAGAGGGACTTGTTGACTGGGAGTGTCTCAGAGGGAGGTGTTGACCCGTTAGAGAGAATCTCCATCACAAGGGAGGAAGTGTTAGGTTTTTTAGGTAACATTAAAACTGACAAATCCCCAGGGCCTGATGGCATCTATCCTAGACTGCTCAGGGAGACAAGAGATGTAATTGCTGTGCCTCTGACGGAAATCATTGTCTCTTCGTTGGACACAGGTGAGGTCCCTGAGGATTGGAAGATAGCGAATGTGGTACCGTTATTTAAGAAGGGTAGCAGGGATAACCCAGGTAATTATAGGCCAGTGAGCTTGACATCTGTGGTAGGGAAGTTGTTGGAGAGGATTCTTAGAGACAGGATGTATGCGCATTTAGAACGGAACAATCTCATTAGTGACAGACAGCATGGTTTTGTAAGAGGGAGGTCGTGCCTTACAAATTTGGTGGAGTTTTTTGAGGAAGTGACAAAAACGGTTGACGAAGGGAGGGCCGTGGATATCGTCTATATGGATTTCAGTAAGGCATTTGACAAAGTCCCTCATGACAGGTTGGTTAAGAAGGTTAAGGCTCATGGGATACAAGGAGGGGTGGCTAGATGGGTAGAAAACTGGCTTGGCCACAGGAGACAGAGGGTAGCAGTCGAAGGGTCTTTTTCCAGCTGGAGGTCTGTGACCAGTAGTGTTGTGGAGATGCTGGCGTTGGACTGGGGTAAGCACAGTAAGAAGTCGCACAACACCAGGTTAAAGTCCAACAGGTTTTTTTGGTAGCAAATACCATTACCTGAGTAATTACCTGAGTAATTTGCTACCAAATAAACCTGTTGGACTTTAACCTGGTGTTGTGAGACTTCTTACCAGTAGTGTTCCGCAGGGCTCTGTACTGGGACCTCTGCTATTTGTGATATATATAAATGATTTGGAAGAAGGTGTAACTGGTGTTTTCAGCAAGTTTGCGGGTGACACGAAGATGGCTGGACTAGTGATGAACATTGTCGAACAATACAGCAGGATATAGATAGGCTGGAAAATTGGGCGGAGAAATGGCAGATGGAATTTAATCCGGATAAATGCGAAGTGATGCATTTTGGAAGAACTAATGTAGGGGGGAGTTATACAATAAATGGCAGAGCCATCAAGAGTATAGAAACACAGAGGGACCTAGGTGTGCAAGTCCACAGATCCTTGAAGGTGGCAGCACAGGTGGAGAAGGTAGTGAAGAAGGCATATGGTATGCTTGCCTTTATAGGACGGGGTATAGAGTATAAAAGCTAGAGTCTAATGTTGCAGCTGTATAGAACGCTGGTTAGGCCACATTTGGAGTACTGCGTCCAGTTCTGGTCGCCACACTACCAGAAGGATGTGGAGGCTTTGGAGAGAGTGCAGAGAAGGTTTACCAGGATGTTGCCTGGTATGGAGGGTCTTAGCTATGAGGAGAGATTGGGTAAACTGGGCTTGTTCTCCCTGGAAAGACGGAGAATGAGGGGAGACCTAATAGAGGTGTACAAAATTATGAAGGGTACAGATAGGGTGAACAGTGGGAAGCTTTTTCCCAGGTCGGAGGTGACGATCACAAGGGGTCACGGGCTCAAGGTGAGAGGGGCGAGGTATAACTCAGATATCAGAGTGACGTATTTTACACAGAGAGTGGTGGGGGCCTGGAATGCGCTGCCTAGTAGGGGGGTGGAGGCAGACACACTGGCATCGTTTAAGACTTACCTGGATAGTCACATGAGCAGTCTGGGAATGGAGGGATACAAACGAATGGTCTAGTTGGACCAAGGAGCGGCACAGGCTTGGAGGGCCGAAGGGCCTGTTTCCTGTGCTGTACTGTTCTTTGTTCTTTGTTCATGCCTCAGCCAGCATCACTAAAACAGCTGATTTGGTCATTGTCACATTGTTGGCTGTGGGAACTTACTGTGACCAAATTGGACACCAAGCGTTGGCACGTCCTTTTTTATATTTGTTCATGGGATGAACATTGCTGGGAAGGCCAATATTTGTTTTTTTTTTATTCATTCGTGGAACATGGGGGTTGCTGGCTGGCCAGTATTTATTGCCCATCCCTAATTGCCCTTGGAGGGCAGTTGAAAGGCAACCACATTGCTGTGGCTGGAGTCATATGTAGGCCAAACCGGGTAAGGGCAGCAGATTTCCTTCCCTAAAGGACATTCGTGAACCCAATGGGTTTTTTCGACAATGATTTCACGGTCATCAGCAGATTCTTAATTCCAGATATTTTTTATAGAATTCAAATTCCACCAACTGCTGAGGCAGGATTCGAATCTGGGTCGCCAGAACATGAGCTGAGTTTCTGGATTAATAGTTCAGCGATAATACCACCCCCTCCCCATTTGTTGCCCAAATCAATTTTTTAAAAATCGATTTATGGGATGTGGGGGTTGCATTTACTGCCCTTGAATTGAGGACATTTAACAGTCAATCAAGTTGCTGTGTAGGCCAGACCAAATAAGGATAGACCATAAGGATGGCAGATTTCCTTTCCTAAAGGGCGTCAGTGAACAAGATGAGTTTTTGCAATTATCAGCAATGGTTTCATGGCCTTTGGTTTCATTGGACTTTTAATTCCATACTTCTACTGAATTCAAATTTCACCATCTGCCATGGTTGGATTCGAACTTGGGATTCCTGGGTCTCTGGATTACCAGCCCAGGGACAAAACACTCTGCCACAGTCTCCACTTCTTAAATTGCATTTGAGAAAGCAAAGATGAACCACCTTCTTTAACTGCTCCAGTCAATGTTTTGTAGGGAAGTGGTGTTCGGAATTAAGTTCCAGATTTTTGGCCCAGCAACACTGAAGGAGCAGTGATAGAGTTTCAAATCAGGTTAATGTGGCATGCTGGGGTGCTTGCAGTTGTGGTGTTCCCTCGTCCTTCCAGAAGGTAGAGGCCATGGGTGCTGTTGAAGGAGACTTGGTGGGTCACTATGGTGCATCTTGTAGATGGTACACACTGCTGCCACTGTGTGTTGGTGGTAGAGGGACTTACTGTTTAACTTTTGGATGGGGCACTAATAAAGTGGCCTGCTTTGACTTGGATGTTGTTGAACCTTTGAAGCTGTTTTGAAGCTGCACTCATCCAAGCAAGCGGAGAGTATTCAAACTCCTGCTGTGTGTTATGCAGATGATCAGAGTCAGAAGGTAAGCTACTTACAAACAAAGAACAAACAATACAGCACAGGAACAGGCCCTTCGGCCCTCCAAGCCTGCACCAATCATGTGTTCCTAACTAGACCATCCGTCTGTATCCCTCTATTCCCAGTCTGTTCATGTGGCTATCTGGATAAGTCTTAAATGATCCTAGCGTGTCTGCCTCAACCACCTTACTTGGTAGTGCATTCCAGGCCCCTACCACCCTCTGTGTAAAATACGTACCCCGCATATCTGTATTGAACCTTGCCCCTCTTACCTTGAACTTGTGATCCCTTGCGTTTGTCATTTCTGACCTGGGAAAAAGCTTCCAACTGTTCACCCTATCTATGCCCTTCATAATTTTATAAACTTCTATTAGGTCGTCCCTCAACCTCCATCTTTCCAGGGAGAACAACCCTAGTTTACTCAATCTCTCCTCATACCTCAGAACTCCAAGCCTCTGACCTGTTCTTGTAACCACAATGTTTATATAGTTGGTCCAGTTAATTTTCTGGTCAATGGTGTGACGTTAGTGTCTCTTTAAGAAAGGTTTTTTAAAAAAACATGTTTTGCAACTCACAGCTTCAGTGGTTTCATGCCCACAGCCTTAAGTGGTGCCATTGTTGGGAAGAGAAAAAAACTAGGCAGGTCAGGTGACAGGGATTGTTTTCAGTTTCAGTTTTGAGCTGCAGGTTTGAGTTGGGTTTAAAAGGGAGTGGACATCAAATTGAAAGCAGTGTTTCTTCTCACTCTCCCTGGTTTTGGGAAATTCTGCTGTTTTGCTGAAAGCCTTCCTAGAGTAGAAAATCTGTTGTAGGGGCTGGACCAGAGTCTCTCTGGTGCTTTGGAAAGCTGCCTTGTCTTCAGACTGTTCTGAGTCTTAAGAGCATCAGACTGCAGAATTCAACTAATGGCCTTGATGCCAGTATCAATTGAGCATTAATTTGTGCTGTGTTCAACCTGTGAAAAGGGTTTTTTTTATTTTCTAGACGTTTTGGTTTTAATTGGAACACAGATACTCATTAAGGGTTATATATTATAGTGGTTGTTTTGTTTTATGTTTATAATTGATAATAGTTCTTGCTCATTTCCTTACTATATCTGTCTATATTTTAAAATAAACTTTGTTTGGTAAAAGCTCTCTAGTGGGTCACTTGAATCATATCTGAAGTGAAACAGCTCATACTTATCGTAGCCAAATTCACGATGAAAAACTTATGATTCAGGCGGGCTTCATAAAACACTTTGGAGTTTCTGACCTGTGCCATAACAATAGTTACACCCAAGTTGTTGATCATGGGAGATCCAGTTTACTTGAATTTTGTTAAGACTCCTGGATAATAAACTTGGTCAAATTCTGTTTTGATATCAAGGGTAGTCATGCTAACTCCAACTCTAGAATTTAACCCTTCTGCCTATAATTGACACAGTAAGTAGTCTCACAACACCAGGTTAAAGTCCAACAGGTTTATTTGGTAGAACGAGCTATCGGAGCGTTGCTGCTTCATCAGGTGAGTGCCTGATCATGCCTATAATTGAACCAAGGCTTTAATAAAACTTGAAGGAGAATGACCCTGGACACAACCTTCTCATTGGTGAGAAGGTTATACTGAGTAAGCACCTCTTGATCACACTGTCACTTTGCTGATAGTTGAGAGTAGGGGAATTGCCCATCGAAAGTTCAAACTTCCTAGATAATTTCCATGGAGCCAGTGTGTTGGGACATCCGAGGAGTTCCGTAGCATAACTTCCAGGATAGATCTGGCCTCCGTAAATCTGGAGACCAGAACCTCTCTATATTCGATTCAGGTTTGAGGAGAGGACATAAAAAAATCTCAATGTATATCATCTTAAAAGGAAACATTTGCTGGGCTATGGGTAAAATGTGGGACTGTAGGGGGTGAGGTCCTTAAAACGATTACTATTACTAAAGAGGTAGTGCTTGGTAGGCTAATGGGACTAAAGGTAGACAAGTCCCCGGGCCCGGGTGGAATGCATCCCAGGGTACTGAAAGAAATGGCAGAAGTAATAGCGGATGCGTTGGTTGTAATTTATCAAAATTCGCTGGACTCTGGGGAAGTGCCGGCTGATTGGAAAACAGCTAATGTGATGCCACTGTTTAAAAAAGGAGGTAGACAAAAGGCGGGTAACTACAGGCCGGTTAGCTTAACGTCCGTAGTTGGGAAATTGCTGGAATCCATCATTAAAGAAGCAATAACAGGACACCTGGAAAAAAATGGTTTGATCAAGCAGACGCAGCATGGATTCATGAAGGGAAAGTCGTTTTTGACGAATTTACTGGATTTTTATGAAGATGTAACGAGTGCGGTTGACAGAGGGAAACCGGCGGATGTGGTGTTTTTGGATTTCCAGAAGGCGTTCGATAAGGTGCCTCACAAAAGGTTGCTGCAAAAGATTAGGGTACACGGAGTTGGGGGTGAAGTGTTAGCGTGGATTGAGGATTGGCTATCTAATAGGAAGCAGAGAGTTGGAATACATGGGTGCTTTTCTGGTTGGTAGTTGGTGACTAGTGGCGTGCCGCAGGGATCGGTGCTGGGGCCTCAATTGTTTACCATATACATAGACGATCTGGAGGAGGGGACCGAGTGTAGGGTAACAAAGTTTGCGGATGATACAAAGATGAGTGGGAAAGCGAATTGCGTGGAGGATGCAGAAAGTCTGCAGAGAGATTTGGATAGGCTAAGTGAGTGGGCGAGGATCTGGCAGATGGAGTATAATGTTGACAAGTGTGAGGTTATCCACTTTGGACGGAATAATAGTAAAATGGACTATTACTTAAATGGTGAAAAATTACATCATGCTACTGTGCAGAGGGACCTGGGGATTCTTGTGCATGAATCGCAAAAACTCAGTTTGCAGGTGCAGCAGGTGATCAAGGAGGCAAATGGAATGTTGGCCTTTATCGCGAAGGGGATGGAGTATAAAAGCAGGGAGGTCTTGCTGCAATTGTACAAGGTACAGGTGAGGCCGCAACTGGAGTACTGTGTGCAATTTTGGTCCCCTTATTTGCGGAAGGATGTATTGGCCTTGGAGGGAGTACAGAGAAGGTTCACCAAGTTGATACCGGAGATGAGGGGGTTAGCTTATGAGGAGAGATTGAGTAGAATGGGCCTGTACTCGTTGGAGTTTAGAAGGCTGAGGGGAGATCTTATAGAGACATATAAGATAATGAAGGAGCTCGACAGGGTAGAGGCAGAGATTCTTTCCACTTAGAAAGGAAACAAGAACTAGAGGACACAGCCTCAAAATAAGGGGGAGTCAGTTTAGGACAGAGTTGAGGAGGAACTTCTTCTCTCAGAGGGTAGTGAATCTCTGGAATTCTCTGCCCATTGAAGCAGTGGAGGCTACCTCATTAAATATGTTTAAGTCACAGGTAGATAGATTTCTGATCAACAAGGGAATTAAGGGTTATGGGGAGCGGGCGGGTAAGTGGAACTAAACCACTATCAGATCAGCCATGATCTTATTGAATGGCGGGGCAGGCTCGAGGGGCCAAATGGCCTACTCCTGCTCCTATTTCTTATGTTCTTATGTTCTTATGTTGGGGAGTGGTACTGAATGGTCGTTCTTTCAATTCGCCAGAATAGACATGATGGGTCAAATGGTTTCATATACTGCATGATTCTATGATTCTATGAATCTATGATTACAAAATTGTTATATCTGTTTCTTAGAATTACTTGGCTACTGCCTTCATATGCAGTTGCACAGATGGAGCACTGTTATGTGTTTATATCATGCAAACAGAGTGACGTTAAGGTTTTGTGTTGGTGGCTTTCCAGATTTGACCTGCTACAAACCCATGACTTTCATCTGCCCCTGTTTGTCCAAGTGTAGAAGAAAAGTACCATCATTTAAAATCTTTATCACCTTATGGATGAAATATGCTTTTTGTTTTTAAGTGCCGTATTGCATCTGTTAAATAAATGTAACGTCTAATTAGAAATGTCATTATACGATGCAGGGTTTTGGAATTTTGGGCAAGTTGCTCTGCCTTTACTTGCAAATTACTGAATAGAGCAGAGATCATTTATTTAATCGCTGTAGACTATGAGAAGCAACATTAAGGTGCATTTACTTAAACCATGAACATTTTATGTTAACATTATTTCACCTCACGTATTATCTGAAAACACACACTACTTCATCACCAAGGAATGCAGTTATATGTTGTACCTGGTTTTTTTGGCTACTTCTGCACACAGTCTTCTTATTAATCAGAAACAAATAGCTTTTGTTAGTGTTGATGACTAATGAAGTGTTTTTGCAAGTATGTACAGCTACCCCTAATTTATTTCCTGAGTTGGATTTTCTCATTTGCAAAGTTCTAACAACTTATGCTTTTTCATGCCAAACATAATATCTCTTGTGGCATTCAACACTTTGAACTTTTTTTATGAATTGCTTTTGGCTTTCTACAGCATCTTCTGCTTTTAAAGCTGAATATGCGATGCTACTTTCTGATGGACATGTTTAAATCGAAGTTACTTGATAGATGAGCTGCGATGTAAGTAACTGAGGATCACTAGATGCTTCTAATTTTACTTCTGCTGGGTACAAATTCCAATTTGCCTCTAGTTTATTGCCTGCATTAAAATCATGCAAACTTGAATTTTGCAAATGCACACTAAGCATTTACAGAGCAGCACCAATTAGAATTTTTATTCTTAATCTCAGCTGGCCATGCAGAATTTTGTTTTTTTTTCTACTGTGCTTAAATATGAAATAGTATTAAAATAATGAAATAATTGCTTTATCTATATTAAGTTTATTTGTAGTAGGGATAGTCCTAACCTCGGGATCCAAATATAAGAGTCATTAGCCACTAAGACATATAGGAGAAACATTTTTACTCAGATTTTTAAGAACATGGACCTTGTTGCCACATGGACTGGTAGAGTTAAACAGTATAGATGCAGGTAAGGTAAAGTCGCCATGGACCCATATGATCATAGACTGCTCTCCCCTTGTGATAAAAGTACACAGAAAAAAATAATTTCAGATTCTCCATTGCTACATAGCAAGACATCCTTCTAAAACCTTCAACAACTTTCTGTAGAGGCTTTCCTCAATGAAACAAACCAATATTTGTGACTATTTCCTCTTAATGAAACAGTCCAATAGCTTAGAGATTTCTTTCCTCTTCAACATCTGGTGTCGTGGGGGCGGCACGGTGACACAGCGGATAGCACTGCTGCCTCACAGCGTCAGAGACCTGGGTTCAATTCCTGGCTTGGGTCACTGTGTGGAATTTGCACATTCTCCCCGTGTCTACGTGGGTTTCCTCCGGGTGCTCCGGTTTCCTCCCACAGTCCAAAGATGTTCAGGTTAGGTGCATTGGCCACCCGAACAGGCGCCAAAGTGTGGCGCCTAGGGGATTTTCACAGTAACTTCATTAGTGTGAATGTAAGCCTACTTGTGACTAATAAATAAACTTTATTTTACTTTACTTTACTTTAAGCTTTCATTGCATTCCCCGGGAAGTCATTATCCCCAACCCTATCCAAAGCAGCATATCTAAAAGGGGTATGGCTCTAGGGGGCTCCTGCACTAGCAACCTACCTCTCTACTCTGCCTGGCAGTCACCTTTCTGCCTGTGCAGACTTGGCTTGTGCTATACACAAAAATTGCAATCCCTCATGGATGCTCCCGAGTGACTCCAGCTGCTGTTTCAGCTCTGATGCACGGATTTTCAGTAGCCGCATTTGAAGACACTTCCTGCACTCATGTTCATTCTCATCACTGGAGGTGTCTCTGGTATCCCACATAGCACAAGAGGAGCATCCACATGGCCAAGATGTCCTGACATGAATGTCCCTCAGATCACTCCCCTTACAACTTCCAAGAAAATAAATAACACTAAGGACTTTCTTCTACACCAGATGCTGACTCTGTAGCAACAGATACTACTATATTACTGTATATCAAATGATAGAATAGATACTCACCAGTTCCTACTAACCAATCAGCAGGTTCTCAGACTGCCTCACTGCATTGCTGACTGCAGGACACCCTTCCCAGTCTGCTTCATTGCAATGATAACAGCAGGACACCCTGTCCAGGCTGCTTCATCGCAATGCTGACTGCAGGATACACTTTCTGGTCAGCTTCACTGCATTTTCTTGTTAATAAACAGCCTCATAAGTCTCCTTCACTCCCTCCAGAATCTCTTGGTGCTGAGTGATTTGTCTGTTTCATGCGGCCTTGTGCACTTGGTCCAGACATTAGTTAATAATCCCACACTTGACACATATCACACCCTCATGCCCTTCCATATATGTCCATTCTCCGAAATGGTTATACATTCAGCCTGGCAGATCATAAGAGGTCATTCAGCCTCTTGCGGCGCTGTTATCAAATCCTTGGTATGATTCCATAGTTACTGACCTCACTTGTGACCTTTTATCCAAGTTGCTTTTGGCTAGCTGGGAGGTCTCCTGCCGATCAACCACAGACTGGAGGAGGATTTGGATGGCATCATCATCAAACCGTGGATCATGCTAGGTCTGGGTGCCTCAACAGCTCTTCTTACAGTTTCTGTGGAGGGGCAAAGAGAGTTAATGGATAGAATTTGAGTCTTTTTGTAAACACTTGTTGTTCATAAGGGGAATGTGGCAGGTTTTCTCAAATATTCTTCCCTCCCTGTCAAGAATCCTGAGTGAGAAAGTGGCTGGCACATTAGTCACCAAAATTTAAAAATGAACTCTTACCTGCTGCTGCTCCAATAGTTCAAAGGATTTTACACTCTTCTGGGTCAGAATTTTGGTTTGAAAACCACTAATTATGGTACAGCTGCCACCAATTCCACCTCTCCCTCACCCTCTCGGAAGTCTAGCCCTGGTGGCATAATCCCTGTTTGGCCAGCTTCCCACTGGAAGGCCACTAACTGGCTGCAAGATACTTTATCTGGCGTCCCGAAAAGGTTGGGGTCTATGAAGGGTACAGTTTCGGGACAGTCATTTTGAAGTTTCAATGATAAATACTGTCCTGTGGAAAATCTCTTTCATTCTCTCATAAAATACTTCGTAAGGATAATATTGATTATTAGAAAGTCTCATTAGTTTAAAAGGCAAGGCAAAATAGGAGGGAGATTAAAGAGAGTGGGACTAGTGCTGAGCCAGTGTTTAAGCTGTCACTGTGCCCAAATATTCACATATTTCTCATTCCTAGTTATTTATTTCAGTCATCCTCCTATTAGCTACATTACACCAATGCAACATTGACTCATGATTGAGAAAGATTTACTTCCTCTACTTTATCCTTTCACTGAAAATAAATCTGTTTTCAGAAGCTAACATTTACAAGCTCAAGATTTAATAACAGACTTCTGCTTCATTTGCCTACACTTTAGTACCTTATTATTTAGATTTCACTTATGTATATTGCCAGTCCCAGTTACAAACAACATATACATGTAGAAACATTTTATGACAAAGTGGTTAGATTTCTGCTGGAGTTACCTCAATTATCCTCAGTAACTTAAGTTGAACATCTGTAACGGCCACAGAGAAACTCCTGAAAGTTGGCAACCAATTAGGACAATCATATGGAAATTGAACCCCAAGTCTATTTGGTTCTCACGAAAGAGAACACCAGGGAATGTCAGGATCTCGATGGTAAAGTGAACCATCAGGAACAACTAAAATGAAAGAGTAAGTGTACAAACCTTTTCATGGGGGTAAGTGGAGACCATTTTAATACAACATACTCATGGGAAAGTACTGTACTAAAAAATTAATACCACCCCACAACCCTTGGTTCATAATCTGGAAATAAGAGAACACTTGGAGTTCCAGAAAAAGCTGTGTGGCAAGACTTTTTTATGTAATTAAGTCAAAGCCAAACATAACACTCTGATTTGTACAAGCCTTCAGATAAGCAAGTATGACTTTAAACTAGAACTAGAAGGTAAAACAATGGAATTAAAATTTTTCGGGGCTATTTTATGGAAAGGAATTTTTGAGTACAATTTCTTTTATTATTCAAAGATGATAATAGGACTGGTAATGTGTTTTTTGAGTGCTGGTGCCTCACATTATGGAGGCCTGGCACATTATGGAGGCCTGGCACATTATGGAGACCTGGCACATTAGCGAGGCCTGGCACATTAGTGACGTCTGTAACACTATGGAGATCTGTAACACTATGGAGACCAACGGCATTATGGATGCCTATTACGATTTGGAGAGCTGACACAATAAGGAGGTTCTGGGGGAAAGAGTAGGGGAATAGGTTGGGGAATAATTGGTCTTTCAAAGAACTGGCACAGCAAGTTGTGCCATATGGCTTTGTTCTGTGCTGTAAGATTCTGTGGGCTGGATGCATGCCCGCCTACAATTAATGGGCTGATTTAGGCCATTAAAAGTCCAAACGACAGCAACTTCTTGTTGCCTGTGCAATTTCCATCTCATTATATGGGCAAAACGAGTGACACTCATCACTTATTTTTCATTTCCTCATCCAACGGCAGGATAAAAGGCACCTGGAGCAGTAGCTGGTTCTCTGTGATAGAGAGTTTGTATCTGTGTGAGTATAGAGTTTTGTCTGAATTTCCTAGTTATTGTTAGCATTTCTAGTGTGATTTTAAGCATTTCTGGACTTCCCTGGAAGGTTTTCCTGAGGACTGCAGCACAATGTTTCATCATTTGCAAGGCATCGGCCCTCTGCATCTGTTCCAATGGGGTATTCCATTCTGCTCATGGGACCTCCTCTGAAAAGGAAGAGAGAAGCAGGAGGAAGAGGAGTCACAATGCGTGTAGGCAGTATCTACTGGCTCAGTTGGTGCAGGACCAACAGGGGGGTCAAGGCAAGAGAGGACACTGAAGATGCCATTACCCAGCGGCTAGAGTATACAATTGGTGCACCAGCCAGCTGCAAATGTCTGAATTCCAGTGCTGCAGGAGGCTACGCCTCTCCAGCGACACAGTGATAGTTTCCAAAATTACATCCAACTGAGTGGGCAGTCATTTCATGCCAATGAAGTTCACAGTGGCTCTCAATCTTTACGGCTCCTGTTCATTTCTTTACATTGGAATTCATTACAATTCTTTGCTCCTTCACATATTTATCTAATTCACTTTTGAAAAATATTGTTGAATCTGCTTCCACCTTAAGGCAGTGCATTTTAAATCATTACTTGCTGCATAAAAATGTCTCCTCATCTTGCCTGCATACTTTTGACAATTTTCTTAAAGTTGATTAAATAAAGTCACAATTAAACACCAGAAAATTTACCTAGTCTCATTCTGCACCTAAATTCTGATCTTAGTTTTGCACCCATTTTGAACCAGCATAATGCAGGAAATTCACTCATTAGCCTGGAGACAGAATCATCATAATAATCAGTGATGTGCTTTGGTGCAAGGGTCGATAGTGGAGCATAAACGAGTGAGGAAATTCAGGATGGCATCATTGTGTGTGTAAGGCTTTGGGGACTGAGCATGCTCATTTCATTAGTGTAGGTTTTTGCTTTGCACCTCGATTACAATTGTCTTTTAGTGTAAGAATGAAGGAAGTTCCATCTCTAGATGAGCAGTGGAGTGAAATGCTGAATCTGACTTCAGGGAAACAGAATTATCAGTAGATTTTCCTTCTGTCCTTTAAGGTACAGGAGAGGTTAATGATAATGTTTGTTTTTAACTAAACAAGAGAATGAATTTCTTCTGTAAGCATTGATTTAAAATTTAAATGATGAAACAAGTATTTGGCATAAAAACTGACTTTTAGTTTGAATACCAAGACACAAAAAACTAAAGCAGGTCAGAGGTGCCAATATTAATTGAAACACAGATCCACAGCTGTAAATTATTACTATGATATGAAAGAAAACTTGCATGCTATAAAAATGATTAATATTAAAAAGTCCCTCTGCAATCATGTGCTGTGAGTAGCTTGTGTATACTTCTGATTTTGCTTTCTTTTTCTTTTGATGAATTGCCGTGCCTAGATTTTGGACTTCTGACCACCCAGCTAGATCACAAGCTCACCACATACTGCCTTAACACTGTTGCAATGTTGGCACACCAATACACTTTGTCACTAGGTTGCCTGAATGCCTAAGGAAAATTTACTCAGATACAAATATTACATTAATCTGTACCAGTAACCCACTATTACTGATCTTTAAATATATATTGATTATTGATTAACAATCTGTTCAGCATTTTTCCTGATGTGACTACAAAATCTAGGTGAGCACTGCTCAGAGTTTTTAAAGGAACATTAGAAACAATGTTATACAGTAGACCATCTATCTCCGTATTAAAAGGAGATAGTATCTCCAGGTTTCCTTGCCACTCACATAGCAAGTTTAAATCCTCCTGAGAACTCATGGCATTCCACCCATTTCTCATATTATGACAATAGCAACATGAACTCCAGTCCCCTAACCTTAGTGAACATAATTTCAGAAGTCAGAACATGGTTGACTTGCATGATGTGTGGCAAGGCTACACACTCACAAATGATGGCTAATGCTTAATCATGCACATGTGGGATTATTGAGTAATCACTGTCAATATTATGAGAGAAGTACGTAGGAGTTCATTATTGGACTCTGATGGGGGCGCAGATTTCATTCCCTTAAATGCCCATGATCATTCAAGCATCTAGCAGCAAGGTGAAATCCAGGAAATCTCCAAACAGTGCAGGTAAACTATATTTAAAGCTGCTAAAACTATATACAATGATTGTACACCTGTGCCACCTGTGTGCCTTCAAAATGACTTCACCTTTCTTTGCCTACTGCTGCAGTCCCGACATCCACAGCTGAGGTAGAGGCAGCAAGCTGACTGCTATGCCCTGTTGATTGTGATGGCTATGTGCCCTGGTAACCCGTAGCCTAGAGGACCCCAGCCCGCTTCAGGGTATCCTTGGAGGTCCTTGGATGAAGCTCCTAGAGTGCCAGGCTGGTGCTCTCCTCTCTGTGGGTGCCCAATGGCACCTTCCTGACTACTTGCAGAGAAGGAGCACCTGCAGGGAGGTCAATATGACCATTCCTCTCCCACCTAGCCACAGCTACACTGCACCCATTGCGAGAGAAATGAGGTACAGGAGCGAGCACATATCTGGCAGCCACTGTGCATTCTACTGGACCTGGGTCTTCAAGGCAGGCACTGCCCTTTTCCATTGAGGCAGTGAAGCACTCTCATGCCAGAGCCAAAACACCAGGCAGAATGTGGATGGATTCTTCCAGCCTTTGCTCCAGTCTGCGTAAGAGCTCCGTATCTCAGCCTGATGTTCCCCTGCCTGTCTCTGTATTTGCAACAGGTGTCTTTGGGCTGAGTCCAGAGGCTTGTCATGGGGCTGAGCAGAGCCCTGCTCTCCAGTTGTCCTCCAAGTGTCGAAAACCTTGTCTGTCACTTCCTCTGCCAACTCTGGATCCATGTCAGTGATATGCTCACCAGAGCCTACTCTAAAATGTGTACCCCCCAGGGTGACCATATCTGCAGTGTTGCAGGGTGTAATTGAATGCTTTGATGGTGCATCCACTGAGGCTTCTGAGGCATCTTCCTCAAAGGTGGTGCTGGGGTTGTTTCTGTGGCTAGTCTCCATTGTGGGCCTCACCATTTTATTGCTAGTACTTGTAATAGAAAAAGCAAAGATTTAGTGAATGCTTAAGCAAACTCCTTAAATGAACCAATGTGTTTACTCTATGGGTACAACTGACATCTGCACACTGGAGGCATCTCACTGGCTTCCTGGGGATCTTGCCTTCAACACGTGCCCGTCCCTGACTATCTGGGCGGCTTACTCCTCATTTGGGGTGTGTCTGGAATGCTGCCTCTGCTGTTGCACAGCTCCTGCCTATTGTGGCCATTCTTGTCCTGCAGAAAGACACAAGGATTGATTGTAATATAGCAGTTACTGTTAACCACCACAGTAAGTGATTAACAAGCAGGATATCCTGATTGAAGATTAAGAGAATGAAGTGGCTGACACTTCATCTCAATCTGTTATCGTGGGGTTGGTGGTGGGGGCGAGGGAGGTGGTGGTGGGAGGGGATTGCTGTAGGCATGTAACATTTACTTGATCCTGTGCATTTCACACCAGACATATTAAGTTAAAATTGTCTTGTTTTTTTATGTTGCAGGATGACCAATACCATATATAAACTAATTTTACATGGACATGAACAAAATTGCAGGCCTGAAGCCTGGTTACATTTACATATACATGTGTTACCTGACCTCTGACTCCCAGGTCAGGTGATCCAATGAAGTACAGAATGCACTGTATTATATGTAATGTGTATTTAATGTGTGCTTCCAGCATGAAAGGTTGGGAGTGCATTTAGGTCTACACTTTAGGTCTAATTAGATCTACACTTTGTTTCCTCCACCAGAGAGACATATAATTGTGGTGTAAAACAAATTCTCAGACTGAAAGGGAGAGAAAGCTCTGTTGCAAATGTGTTAAGAGTGTATTGATGTGACACCTTAATTTCCTCAATCTTTCATACCCTTCTATTGATCCTTGCCCCAAACATATCTTGACTCATTATAATGGCTGTAGCCTGAGCGAAAGAGACTTCACTATGAATTTTCTGCAGTTATGCTGGTTCAAAACAGGTTTAAACTAAGGCTCATATCTGAAGTGCCAGAAACAGCACGCAGCAAGAAACAATCATTTTTCTGGTGTTTTATTGCATATTTTAGGCATTTTGTTTTATTTTTCCTTTCCAAGACCTGCACTGCATTTTCAGTTTCTTGGAATGCACTTTTACGGCCTTAGTATGAGTCACATTTAACATTTAAAAACTCTTTAATTCCTACAGTGCAGAAGGAGGCCATTTGGTCCATTGAGTCAGAACTGGCTCTTGACAGAGTATCTTACCCAGGCCCTCTTCCCTGCTCTATCCCTGTAACCCCACACATTTGCCATGGTTAATCCATCTAGCCTAGACACCTATGGATACTAAGGGGCAATTTACCATGTCCAATTCATCTAACCTTCACATCTTTGGGCTATTCACCAACCACAAAGTTAAACAAGTTAAAGTTTATTTATTAGTCACAAGTAAGGCTTACATTAACACTGTAATGAAGTTACTGTGAAATTCCCCTTGCCCCATGTTTCATACAACATTGTTCTGCACTTAGGTACTTAGAGGTTTGATTATAAGCTCCTTCTACTTTCTCTATTCACTTCAGTGCAGTTATACTTGAGTTTAACTTAGCATCTCAAACTGAGGCACAGCTAGGATCAAAAACTCCCCTTTTGGGAAACCGTATATGAAATGGGTGATAGGATGGGGGATGGTAATGAAACCAAATACAAGCCGTTGTACAATGAATGTTATGTGTAGCTCTTTTACAGACTAGGCAGCTAAACATAACACTGTAGACTTAAGGAAATCTTATCCAGACAGGACTGTGAAATCCTGTGTGAATGTTTGTGGATGACTCATACTATTTTTATTGCTGTGTTTGCTGCAGACAGGGTGAATGATTTCTTGCCAATATTTGTCCACATTGCAGAACAGATGTAGAAATTAATACGTCTTTTTGGTGTGAAGGGCAGTTTGTTCCCTTTTGGTTTCCTAATAAAAAAAGATGCTTTATCTCCCAACTGTGCTGATTTTTACATCTGTACTAAAACATGGCACATTTCCCGATTGGTATTCGTTATACATTATGCTAAAGTTTCTCTTTCATTCAATGATTGAATGTAAAAAGAAAATTGTGTTTTTACTCTTGGGGACTGAGTTTATTACTTTTCAAATCTGTATTACTCTTTACCTCCTTCAGTTTACACTTCTTTGACCTTGTGTTTAATTTACCTTATCTTCCCAGCAATGGTTTATGGTTCATACTATGCGCCTTCGTTCTTCCTCTAGGTTTATCAATTATAGAAGCAAGACAAATAAAAAAGAATTGATAAAATTATTTCTATTGGCCTTTTGCAATCTGCTTCCAGTCTTTATTTACTGTTTTAAGTTTGCACAGTTGTATCAGTTGAGCAGTACAGCATGGTAATACAAAAGGATAATCAGTACCTCTCACCAAAAGATGATGGGGGTGATTTTCCCACCTCGCTGTGACTGCGCAAATGGCAGTGAGCTGGAAAAATAGTAGGCAAATCTAAAAATCTGATTCATGCCCAGCGCCAAACAGTTTGTGATCTTCCTGGCCCGTTTCGAGTGGTGCGAGTTGTGTCACGCTCAGAAAGTGCACAAAGCTTATTAGCATGAGATTGACTGGATTTCAATATTATTAGTGCGCTTGGCATGCAAATATCCCCCTCCTTGAGGCTTCCCACTTCTCCAGCACGACATCGCACTGGTGCCAATTAGTACAGTGTTTTCAAAAGTGTATGGTCAAGGCATAGCGTAACGAAGGACACAGTGGCACAGAGGCTATCACTGCTACCTCATAGCGCCAGGAACCTGGGTTCAATTCCTTCTACTTCTACTTTCTCTATTCACTTCAGTGCAGTTATGCTTGAGTTTAACTTAGCATCTCAAATTGAGGCACAGCTAGGATCAAAAACTCCCCTTTTGGGAAACCGTATAGGTGACTGCTTAGGTGACTGTTTATGTGGAGTCTGCGCGTTCTCCCCGTGTCTGCATGGGTTTCCTGCAGGTGCTTCGGTTTCCTCCCACAGTCCGAAAGACGTGCATTGTCTTTGTTAGGTGAAGTTAGGTGCATTGGTCATGTTAAATTCTTCCTCAGTGTACCCAAACAGGCGCCGGAGTGTAGCGATGAGGGGATTTTCACAGAAACTTCATTGCAGTGTTAATGTAATCCTATTGATGACTAATAAAAATACTTTACTTTAGGAGGTGCATACTGCTGAGCACCAACCTCTGGTGTGTGGGGGGGGGTGAGGTGGGGGTAGGGGGTTGGTGTAGTTGCTGCTGCCATGGTATGGGATGGGGTGGGGGCTTACATGGATGCAGGGGATGGGGAGCTTGAGCATGTCCAGAGCTCGCTGCTGGCTTTTGTTGCACACATGGCTCAGTGGAAGAAGCCAGAGAGTGGTTGTGGAGCATTGCTTCTCTGAGTGGAGGCCTGTGACTAGTGGTGTGCTGCAGGGATCGGTGTTGGGTCCATTGTTGTTTGTCATCTATATCAATGATCTGGATGATAATGTGGTAAATTGGATGCCCAAATTTGCTGATGATACAAAGATTGGAGGTGTAGTGGACAGTGAGGAAGGTTTTCAAAGCTTGCAGACGGATTTGGACCAACTAGAAAAATGGGCTGAAAAATGGCAAATGGAATTTAACACAGACAAGTGTGAGATATTGCACTTTGGAAGGACAAACCAAAGTAGAACATACAGGATAAATGGTAGGACTCTGCAGAGTGCAGTTGAACAGAGGGATCTGGGAATACAGGTACAGAATTCCCTAAAAGTGACGTCACAGGTGGATAGGGTCGTAAAGAGTGTCTTTGGTACATTGGCCTTTATAAATCGGAGTATCGAGTATAAAAGTTGGAGTGTTATGGTAAGGTTATATAAGGCATTGGTGAGGCCGAATTTAGAGTATTGTGTACAGTTTTGGTCACCTAGTTACAGGAAGGATGTAAATAAGGTTGAAAGAGTGCAGAGAAGGTTCACAAGGATGTTGCCGGGACTTGAGAAGCTGAGTTACAGAGAGAGATTGAATAGGTTGGGACTTTATTCCCTGGAGCGTAGAAGAATGAGGGGAGATTTGGTAGAGGTGTATAAGATTTTGATGGGTATAGATAGAGTGAATGCAAGCAGGCTTTTTCCACTGAGGCTAGGGGAGAAAAAAACCAGAGGGCATGGGTTAAGGGTGAAAGGTGAAAAGTTTAAAGGGAATATTAGGGGGAGCTTCTTCACGCAGAGAGTGGTGGGAGTGTGGAATGAGCTACTGGATAAAGTGGTAAATGCGGGGTCACTTTTAACATTTAAGAAAAACTTGGACGGGTTCATGGATGAGAAGGGTGTGGAGGGATCTGGTCCAAGTGCAGGTCAGTGGGACTAGGCAAAAAATGGTTCGGCACAGACAAGAGGGGCCAAAAGGCCTGTTTCTGAGCTGTAAATTTTCTATGGTTTTCTATGGTTCTACATTTCCCCTGGTCATTGCATGACCCCTGAGAGATTGCAAATGAGATCCAGTCTCAACCCCACTAATGTCGCATTGGTTACCCTGCCTTCTGTCTGCTGGACCGGCTCTGTGGTTTATTGCGGGCCTTCCATCCCAGATCCCACTAACAGTAACAAGCACCAATTCTGACAGCTTTTACCCCAATCAAGGGAACTTGGCAGGTGTTAACACAGCTCATCACACTGCATGAACTTTGCAGTGCTTCCTACAATGGCTACCCATTGCATGAAAGTCACAATGGTGCTTCTCCACTGTCAGCCTGAACTACACCCCATTCCTGAAAACCAGTGCACCAAATGTACAGGTGGGTGCACGCAAGCCTGTGCTTCAAGTTTTCCGAATGAGCATCTCCTCACAGCCATCCTTATGCTTACATGAGTGCCAGAGTGTGGAGCACAGTCCACCACATGTTTCTGGCAATAGCCTGTGGTCTCAGGGATCCATACTTGGAGGGGTTGCCCATCTAGAGGGGCACTAGGGGTGCAGAATGCATCATTCCGCGCAATGTGAAGGGAGGGTACAGCCGTGTGGGAGGCCATTAGCGACCATAAAGGGGCATGGTCCCCAACAGAGGGCAAGGGCAAACAGGCTCAGCAGAGCACCCTGATCCACCAGGTGTGAGAGCTGCAGCTTCCTTCCAGGGTCCCCACCCCTTTGCCACTTTGACTAGGTAGCATGCAGGGCCTCAGAGTTAACCTAGGGACAAATTTCTAGGAGACAGGAGGTTTGCCAGAGCTGTGGCCAGAGAAAGGCTGAGTGGGGAAAGAGTACTCTGCGGTCTTTTTCCAATCTTGGAGATTTTGAGGGAAAAGTCTGCAATGCGATGGCTAACACAATTGTCTGTGTCCGTCAGCATGCTACAACCAGAGGTGAATAGGGCAAGGGTGAACCCTTGGAGGTGAAAGGTCACCATTACCTCTGTAACAATACCATTGTTATTACCTCTCTCTTATTCACTTGCAGAGATGAGCAGGAGAGGTGGAGCCTATAGAACTGGCTATCATTATTTTAGTGCATTGAGAGAAGAGAAGACTCCAGTGAGACATACGGCTCTCCAGAGGCAGGAGCAGAACCCTAAGGTGGAAAGAGTGATAGGACCTGTCATGCTGCCACAGAGCAGATTCCAGAGAGTGGTCACTTGGAAGCATCTTATAAGGCTCGGGGTCTACAGACGTCACCTGACCTTCCTAGAAATGAGCCATCGGTGAAGAATTCACCTCTCCAGGGACAAGATAGCTCACTTATGCCACCTATAGCAGGAGTTAACGGCACATGGACTTTTAAAATCACAGCTGCCCTCAACATTTATGCAACTGGCTCCTCTCAGGGCTCTAGGGTGTGCTCTGTGGCGTCTTGCAGGCCTCTCTGCTCATTAATGCATCAAGGAGATGATGGACACTCTCGTTGCAAGGGTTCACAACTATATCCAGAATCAGGCTAGCCTGATTCCAGAACCAGAATCAGGCTAGCCAACTCAGAGGAGCCATAGGATTTGCCCAAATAGCAGGTATAATGAAGCTCATGCTACTACTTATACTTCGATGTATGAGGTATGAGATTCCTCATACGCTGCATGAAAGGATGTCCCGAGGCGTGGTACATTAGCGAGACCATGCAGACGGATGAATGGACACCGCACGACAATCACCAGGCAGGGGTGTTCTCTTCCTGTCGGGGAACACTTCAGCAGTCAAGGGCATTAAGCCTACGATCTTTGGGTAAGCGTTCTCCAAGGCGACCTTCAAGACACATGACAATGCAGAATCGCCTAGCAGAAACCAATAGCCAAGTTCCACACGCATGAGGATGGCCTCAACCAGGATCTTGGGTTCATGTCACACTACGTGTAACCCCCACCAGTTGGCCTGGGCTTGCAAAATCCTACTAACTGTCCTGGCTTGAGACAATTCGCACCTCTTTAACCTGTCATTATCCCTCTCTCCACTCGCATTGTCTGTACCTGTGAAGACTTGCATCCCAACCATTATCTTGCAATTGAGTCTGTGTCTATATAATGCCGTGTTTGTGAACCCAACTCTCCACTCACCTGATGAAGGAGCAGTGCTCCGAAAGCTTGTGATACCAAATAAACCTGTTGGACTTTAACCTGGTGTTGTGAGATTTCTTACTTTTCCCACCCCAGTCCAACGCCGGCATCTCCACATCATGGCTACTAGAAGAATTCAAGACTCATAGCCACCCGATCCATGGATGCTGATGATTAAAGCTAATGATAACGTTCCATCATCCCGAAGTCCCTTCTATGTGCACTGCTCGCCTGTCTGATTGTTAGCACTACCCACCTTCATTGATAAGGCTCATGTCATGGGGAGGGAACGGTTGCCCATAGTCTTTATCTTGAAGGAGTATTATGATGATTTGCAGTGGGGCCATTAGTACTATTCCTCAAAAAGCTACTGCGAATGCCTGACTCCTGTCTAGCTGAAACAACTTGCTTACTTTCAGTGACTAAGGTCATATCAGGGTGATGTCGCGTGGATAGTTTAATCCCGCCTGATCTAAGCTGCTCCTAGGTTCAGTGTCACCAGAAGCAGATGCCCACTGTCCGTAAGGGACTAGCCACTGGGTTACATGTGCAAAGGTCAAACTTTCAAAATGACTGGGTTGACCAATGGTGGCCCTGAACCTTGGTGGGGATGTCCTCATTACCATGGGGAAACTGGCATGACTAATGTATTCTGCTACTGTGAGCGGAAGTCAACCAATGTGCTGGTAGCCATGCAGAGACCAGATGAAGGAGACTTTGGAGTGAGCATCCAGCCTTGCTGTGGAACACAGATGCAGCTGTCTCAGCAGAAGAAATCTTATGAGACCAGGGAGCCATAGAGAGATTGCAATAAGTAAGATTTATTCCATTTACAGAGGTGGTGCTAATTTACATAGGTGATTGCTATCTACAAGAGCCTAACACTCTGTGCAACTGGACCTTCTTAACCTTTCCAGACCTGCCATTACATCTTGGTGTTGGCCCAGGATCCTCAGCAGAGGTGTAGGCAACCTATCTGCCATGCCCTGTTGTCTTTGATGATCTTTACAGGTGTATTCTGCATGGTTGAGTTCTGGAGAGCCTCGGCCTCCTTTCAGGATGCTGCTTTGTGACACCCTCTTCGGTTTTGGGGTTGAAGCTGATTTGGTCAGAGGAAAAGGGGAGTCAGATGGGCTGGATACTCCCAAAGTCTCCTGGGTTGATGGCCCTGGGCTGTGATCAGCTTCCTCTTCTTGCTACAGGTGCTTGAACGCCCTTAGCTTCCACCTTGGGGTAGAGGGGCAGCTGGAATCCCCATCCTCCTCTGACACTGGTATCTTGGATGCAGACAAGTGCCTGTACTATGGAGTCCATATCATACACTGAAGTATTCATGCCCTTCACTGGTGCTGTACAGAACTCTTGCACCAATGTTTCCACTGTGGCTCCCACCCTCGCAGTGTGGCTGCCTCAGAATTTTGGCATGATGTCCTCGGACAAAATGTGTTTCCTTTCTTCCTTTCAATCCAAGGAGTGTAGCTGACATCCCTTCCTGATGTTCCCAACTTTGCCTTTGGAGCTCCAGCAGCTGAGGCATGACCAAACCCAGAGGCACGTGATCTGTTTGGGCATCAGCAGATTCCTGGCCTCCAGCAGGTCTCTGAGTGCCAACTCCCTGGGATGTCCCTGCCTCCACCTGCTGTGGATCAGATAGAGTGAGGTGCTCAACAGTTTGTGACCCCAAGCCCCTCTAAGTCCCACCAAGGTGTGTGTCTCTGTGCTGATGGAAAGTGTTAGTGAAAGCTCTGATGCCTCTTCAATCTCAGTGTCCAAAAATTTGTCCTCACTGGCCTCTGGGGTGGAGTCCTGTGCCTGGCTGGTGGAAGCACTGGGCTCCTCCCCTGTTGTGCCTACAAGAGAAGGAAGATGTCATGAATGCATGGCAGCAGCATAACGATAAAAAAGACAAGACTCACATTAGCATGGTGTGATGGATGATGGTGTCCTGGGACCTCACTTGGTTTTTTTGGCACCCACCTCATTCTCAGCAATCACCTTCCTGCCCAGCCAGTTGGAATTCTTTGAATTCCAAGAGGACTTTAAACTCAGGTATCCCTTCACCTTTCTGGGATCTCTCACTTTTATTATGTGCTAGCTTGTCCTGCATGAAAACAGATGGAGAGAGGGTAAGCAGGCCATGTGCTAAGGAAAATAGTAAGAATGCTGGCATGTATGTGTGGTTGGTGAGCAGGAGCAGAGAGGTGATGAGGAGACGATCTGTAGGGGAGGTGAAGAAGTATTTGGGAAAGTGAGTGGTGGTTTCTCTTCAGCTGGCAGCGAGTGAACGCTCGATGGATGTGTGATGTGTTTGTTTGTGTGTGAGTGGAGAATGATGAGAAGAGTGGCTCATCCTGAAAGAGATCATTCATTCTTTTATGTCAGTGGAAGGCCATCCTCTTGTGCAGGGAGCTGGTGCTTACCAATGCAGTCATAGCAGGTTGGTGACCTTGCTTGAGGTCTCCTCCCTGTGTGTGGGTACAGGATTTGCAGATGCTCCTCCATGACATCCAGCAGGCTGCCAAGGGACGTCTCTGTAAATCTTGGGGCAGACTCCTTAGTTGTCATTGTAGGAGCATGAAGAAGTTGCTGCAGAGTGCTGGGACGGCCGTTAAATGGAGCACCCCACTGATTGAAGCACTCAGCTGATGGGTGTGAGGGCGAATCAGAGGCCTCCCACCATGGAAGCAGCGTGAATCCCTGTGCGAAATATTGTCTTTTTCAAAGTGGTTGAAAATAGGGTGCAAAATCCTGCCAATGCTGCCAGTGGGCTAATCACTGCTTTTCCCACATGAAACCAAAGAAAAGCCAAGCAGCATTCCTTAATAACTATCGTCCGGTGGCTCTGACATCCATCATTATGAAGTGCTTCGAAAGGCTAGTCATGGCACGAATCAATTCCAGCCTCCCGGACTACCTGGATCCACTGCAGTTCGCCTACTGCCACAACAGGTCCACAGAAGATGCCATCTCTCTGGCTCTGTATTCAACCCTGGAACACCTAGATAACAAAGACACCTATGTCAGACTCCTATTTATTGACCACAGCTAGCCTTCAACATCATTATTCCTACGAAACTCATCTCCAAACTCTGTGGCCTGGGCCTCGACACCTCCCTCTGCGACTGGATCTTGAACTTCCTAACCCACAGACCACAATCAGTGAGGATAGGCAACAACACCTCCTCCATAATCCTCAACACCAGTGCTGAACAAGGCTGTATTCTCAGCCCCCTACTATCCTCCTTATACACCTGTGACTGTGTGGCCAAATTCCCCTCCAACTCGATTTTCAAGTTTGCTGATGACACCACTGTAGTTGGTCGGATCTCAAAACAATGACAAGACAGAGTACAGGAATGAGATAGAGAATCTGGTGAACTGATGCAGCGACAATAATCTCTCCCTCAATGTCAACAAAACAAAGGAGATTGTCATCGACTTATAGAAGCGTAGAGGAGAGCATGCCCCTGTCTACATCAACAGGGACGAAGTGGAAAGGGTCAAGAGCTTCAAGTTTTTAGGATCACCAACAACCTGCCCGATCTCCCCTCATACCGACACTATAGTTAAGAAAGCCCACCAACGCCTCTACTTTCTCAGAAGACGAATGAAATTTGGCATGTCAGCTACAACTCTCACCATAGAAAGCCTTCTTTTTGGTTGTATTACAGCTTGGCATGGCTCCTGCTCTGCCCAAGACCACGAAGAACTACAAAAGATTGTGAATGTAGCCCCATCCATCACACAAACCAGCCTCACATCCATTGACTCTGTCTACACTTCCCGCTGCCTTGGCAAAGCAGCCAGCATAATTAAGGGTCCCACGCACACCGGATATTCTCTCTTCCACCTTCTTCCGTTGGAAAAAAGATACAAAAGTCTGAGGTCATGTACCAACCGACTCAAGAAAAGCTTCTTCCCTGCTGCCATCAGAGTTTTGAAGGGACCTACCTTGCATTAAGTTGATCTTTCTCTACACCCTAGGTATAACTGTAACACTACATTCTGCACTCTCTCGTTTCCTTCTGTCTGTATAGCGCGCAAGAAAGAATACTTTTCACTGTATACTAATACATGTGACAATAAATCAAATCAAAACCAGGGTTGGAATTTTCTGGCCGTTCACACCCCGCTGCCACTGCGAGCAAGGATGGAGAATTTGGCGCTGAGCCAAATCCCCAATCACTGCCGTAGGACCAGAGAATTCCGCTGATGTGAACAGCTGGAAAATTCAAGCCCATGCGTCGCTACAAAATTGGAAATTTCCACCCAAAATGTTTGTATTCACCTCTTGAGTTGTAATCTGTCAATGCAGCTTGCCCAAATATTGTAACAAACCCCTCAACATTGGTTGGAAATGGTTCATGGCATGGGATTCTGAAGAAATACAGGACAAAGCTTTCTTAAACTTTCAGTGCATAATGTCTTCATGCTTGTGAATAAGTATTGTAAAAGGTAAAAACTGATGATCCAAGATTGTGTTAGTGATCCATTAGGGAACTATGAATTATTTTGCAATTCTACATCCATTGCCAGTCTATCATCATAATCAGCAGATTATGGATAGGTGTGGGGGTCACAGGGTAGTTGTCATGGGGGACTTTAACTTTCCAAATATTGATTGGAACCTTTGTAGGTCGAATAGTTCAGATGGGGCAGTTTTTGTGCAGTGTGTGCAGGAGGGTTTCCTGACACAATGTGTGGATAGGCCGACAAGAGGTGGGGCCACATTGGATTTGGTACTGGGAAATGAACCGGGCCAAGTGTTAGATTTGGTTGTGGGAGAGCACTTTGGAGATAGTGACCACAATTCGGTGTCTTTTGTTATTGCAATGGAGACGGATAGGGCCGTATGGCAGGGCAAGATTTATAATTGGGGGAGAGGTAATTATGATGCGATTAGGCAAGAATTAGGGGGCATAAGATGGGAACAGAAACTGTCAGGGAAAGGCACTAATGAAAAGTGGAACTTTTTCAAGGAACAAATACTGGGTCTCCTTGATAGGTATGTCCCTGTCAGGCAGGGAGGAAATGGCCGAGTGAGGGAACCATGGTTCACGAAAGAGGTGGAATGTCTTGCAAAAAGGAAGAGGGAAGCTTATGTAGGGATGAGGAAACAAGGTTCAGATGGCTCGATTGAGGGTTACAAGTTAGCAAGGAATGAGCTGAAAAAGGGGCTTAGGAGAGCTAGGAGGGGGCATGAGAAGTCCTTGGCGTGTCGGATCAAGGAAAACCCCAAGGCTTTTTACTCTGATGTGAGGAATAAAAGAATGACCAGGGTGAGGTTAGGGCTGGTCAAGGACAGTAGTGGGAACTTGTGTATGGAGTCAGTAGAGATGGGAGAGGTGATGAATGAATACTTTTCTTTAGTGTTCACCAAGGAGAGGGGCCATGTTTTTGAGGAAGAGAAGTTGTTACAGGCTAATAGGCTGGAGGAAGTAGATGTTCGGAGGGAGGATGTACTAGCAGTTTTGAATAAACTGAAGGTCGATAAGTCCCCTGGGCCTGATGAAATATATCCTAGGATTCTTTGGGAGGCAAGGGATGAGATTGCAGAGCCTTTGGCTTTGATCTTTGGGTCCTCACTGTCCACGGGGATGGTGCCAGAGGACTGGAGAGTGGCGAATGTTGTTCCTCTGTTTAAGAAAGGGAATAGAAATGACCCTGGTAATTATAGGCCAGTTAGTCTTACTTCGGTGGTTGGTAAATTGATGGAAAAGGTCCTTAGGGATGGGATTTACGACCATTTAGAAAGTTGCGGATTAATCCGGGATAGTCAGCACGGATTCGTGAAGGGCAAGTCGTGCCTCACAAATTTGATAGAATTTTTTGAGGAGGTAACTAAGTGTGTTGATGAAGGTAGGGCAGTTGATGTCATATACATGGATTTTAGTAAGGCGTTTGATAAGATCCCCCATGGTCGGCTTATGATGAAAGTAAGGAGGTGTGGGATAGAGGGAAAGTTGGCCGATTGGATAGGTAACTGACTATCTGATCGAAGTAAGAAGTTTAACAACACCACATTAAAGTCCAACAGGTTTATTTGGTAGCAAAAGCCACACAAGCTTTCGGAGCCCCAAGCCCCTTCTTCAGGTGAGTGGGAATTCTGTTCACAAACAGGGCATATAAAGACATAAACTCAATTTACATGAATAATGGTTGGAATGCGAATACTTAAGCTAATCAAGTCTTTAAGTTTGTGAGTGGAGAGAGCATCAAGACAGGCTAAAGAGATGTGTATTGTCTCCAGACAGTGAGACTCTGCAGGTCCAGGCAAGCTGTGGGGATTACAAATAGTGTGACATGAACCCAATATCCCGGTTGAGGCCGTCCTCATGTGTGCGGAACTTGGTTATCAGTTTGATGGGACCTGATAGGTCCTCTGCTATTTGTGATTTTTATTAATGACCTAGAGGAGGGGGCTGAAGGGTGGATCAGCAAATTTGCTGATGACACCAAGATTGGTGGAGTAGTGGATGAGGTGGAGGGCTGTTGTAGACTGCAAAGAGACATAGATAGGATGCAAAGCTGGGCTGAAAAATGGCAGATGGAGTTTAACCCTGATAAATGTGAGGTGATTCATTTTGGTAGGACAAATTTAAATGTGGATTACAGGGTCAAAGGTAGGGTTCTGAAGACTGTGGAGGAACAGAGAGATCTTGGAGTCCATATCCACAGATCTCTGAAGGTTGCCACACAAGTGGATAGAGCTGTGAAGAAGGCCTATAGTGTGTTAGCTTTTATTAACAGGTGGTTGGAGTTTAAGAGCAGTGGAGTTATACTACAACTGTACAGGACCTTGGTGAGACCACATTTGGAATATTGTGTGCAGTTCTGGTCGCCTCACTATAAGAAGGATGTGGAAGTGCTGGAAAGAGTGCAAAGGAGATTTACCAGGATGCTGCCTGGTTTGCAGGGTAGGTCTTATGAGGAAAGTTTGAGGGAGCTAGGGCTGTTCTCTCTGGAGCGGAGGAGGTTGAGGGGAGACTTAACAGAGGTTTATAAAATGATGAAGGGGATAGATAGAGTGAACGTTCAAAGACTATTTCCTCGGGTGGATGGAGCTATTACAAGGGGGCATAACTATAGGGTTCATGGTGGGAGGTATAGGAAGGATATCAGAGGTAGGTTCTTTACGCAGAGAGTGGTTGGGGTGTGGAATGGACTGCCTGCAGTGATAGTGGAGTCAGACACTTTAGGAACATTTAAGTGGTTATTGGATAGGCACATGGAGCACACCAGGATGATAGGGAGTGGGATAGCTTGATCTTGGTTTCAGATAAAGCTCGGCACAACATCGTGGGCCGAAGGGCCTGTTCTGTGCTGTACTGTTCTATGTTCTATGTTAATACCCGCTTTTCCGGTTAGTATTATTAATTGAATGATTAAACTGTTTACAAAAATCTTACTAATGTGCCGCATTAATTTAAAAATTCTTCACATTTACTTAAGATGCATTTTTTTCTTCACAGTGTGAGTGGGGCAGATGCTGGGAACATTATTAGACTTTTTGCTCCAGATGTTGGAATGTTTGTTGCTGGCTTGGCTACATGGCTTGTCTGTAAAAATTTAGTTCAGCAACCACCAACAGAGGACATGGCACAGTACAATCCAGAGTTCCAGAATGAAGAACAGGTAAAACTTAACTTTTTTTTAACCTTTTACTTTCGTCTTTACAATAAAATAGAAACCTTGTTTGTGAACCCAGAGGTTTGAGATTCAGTGAAACAAAGTTATTGTTTTAATGACTGTTTAGTTGTTGAATGGCTAAAAGCAGATGGTTCACCGACATAATGCTGAAGCATGCACTTTAGGCTGTTGTGTTCTTCGTTTAGTCCTGGCTCTAATTGACCGTCGAACTTACCACCCACATCATGATTGGTTTTGCCACTTGTCAGCTGGTGAGAAAGCTCAGTGCACCTAAGGTGAAAATTAATTATTCCAATGATAACCTGGTTGATTATACAGCAGTATGGTAATAATAAGGTTTCACCTATCTTTAACCTGAAGAAAAATGGATATGGACAAGAGATTATTGGGGCTAGGAATGGATAGTTGCAATGGTTTCAAAAGAGATCTGTTTTTAGAAATGTGGTGACTAACCTGTAGTAACAATATACAAGTGTCTCTGATTCAAAAGATTTTTTAACAAGACTTGCATTTATATAGCACTCTTCACTACTTCAGGACATCTCAAAATGCTTCACGACCAATGAAATACTTTTGAAGTGCAGTTACTGTTGTAATGTAGGAAATTAAGAACAACATGTTTAGGATCTCATTCCACATATACGACACATTTATGCACTTTTAACTGAGTTCATCACTGTAAAGGGCACCTGTGTAAGGACAATTTATTCATATTTAATATAAAACTATTGTGTTTGAGGTCTGATATTGAAGACAAATAAAGAACACAAGGTCAGTAGTCGTAAACTAACGGAACAGTTTACTACATGTCTTTCTCCTCGCATAGTCAGCACAAGACTTCCCAGGCAAGTGCCACCCAGGGTGGGGCTTGAATCCCAGGTCACCTGACTTGTTCTTCATATAACATGTATACATTTTTAACACACACATGAATACATAATTCAACTATATTCAAAAACATGAACATCAACTGCGAAAGGCAATATCAACGTCCATTACAATGTCTGTATAGACATCATCCATCTATCTGGAGGATGATGGTTCCTGGACGACCGTCTTGTTGCCACTTGGCTCTTCTTGGGTGTTCTTCCCCACATTTCCGGAAGCTCTTGATCTTCTTCTCTAACATGGTTAGCTTTTGTTGACATTTCCTCTCTGTCAGTTTCAGGAACACAAGACTCAGTCAGTTCCTCAGGCTCCTCTTGCAACAATTCCGTGTCAGGGAGGACTTCCCTGCTTTGATAAGAAGCAACCACTAGCTGATCTGTGTGACTTCTCCCAGATACATTTATCCTGGGTCTGGGCCACCACTGTTGCAGGAACCCATTTTACCCCCCTCCATGTAGTTCCTTGCCAACACAATTTCTCCCTTCCTGAGCTTCCTTGTCTTTCCCTTTGTTTGAGCCATCTGCCCTGTTTGGTTGATTGTTACCACTTCTCGTGTCTCCTCTGCCGCATCAGGTCAAAAGCGGTCCTCAATCTGCGGCCAAACATCAATGACGCAAGAGAAACTTGGGTCATTGCATGAGGTGTGTTGTGATATGTGCTTAAGAATTGATTCACTTGCTTTCCAAGGGGCCCCTCCTGTTGGAAAACCTTCGCGCTGCACCCATGGTGGCCAGCGTCTGATTTGCTCACCCTGCCACGACTTAATGGCTGCCATCAGTGGGGTCACCATTTAAACGTCTCCCCAGAATTTGTTCGAAGTCCAATTGAGGGAGGGCTGCCAGAAAGACTGTACCATGCTTCATCAGGGGGTTCTCAGCAACCTGCTGGATGGGGTCCAGCAGAGGCAGGAGACTGTCTCCCCTCAATCGGACAGACGTCCTGCCAGCAAGATGACCAACCCTGCTTGGAAAGCTGGAGCCGTGATTGCAAGTGCCAGCTCACTGCATAACAAAGTGAGGCTGCAGTGCCGTAGGAAGAAAAATGAACTTTTTTGAACAGGGTAAAGCTGCTTCCTCATGTCTCCTGCAGCACCCCATAACAGTTCTCACACCTCCACAGTGATCTCAATCTCACTTACCTCGCGGGGCTCCAACACTTGTCATGCTGAACCCCTGCCTGCCTCCCCCACCCCCCATAATCCCCATAGTAGCTCCTCAGTTCCTCACATCCCCGCTCCCACTCAACCCTCCATGCATGTCAGACTATATTACAATCTGACGTGGCACTACTCCTGCTGACACTCTCCCCTTCTGTCTTATTGCGGGACAAATTTGAGCGCAAATGGCATGAGTGAGCACAGCCAGGCGTAGTGATGCCAGAGCTCAATACCCTTACTTTCTTAGAGGAGCAAGCCTTTGAGCTTATCGATGAGGAGAAGGACCATGCATGTGTAGAGGGCGAGGTGGGGGCCAAAGACACAAGTGAGATCCCTCAACACATCCAGCCATGCTCAAGCCTCACATGAGTTACTTTTCTCCTATCAGCGTTCCCCTGTCCTGCACTAATGCCACCTCTCTTCCATTTCAGGTCAATCAGCAGACCAGCCCGGTTCATCCTCATGATCCCTGGAGGCCACAGACCTGAGCAACTCTGAGGAGATATCTCGGAGACCAGTATTGAAGAGGTGTCACAGCTGTCACCCGCACCCTCCACTAGCACAGATACTCACACCTCAGTGGGAATAAGTAGTAGGCAGGCATCTGGGTCACTCACTGGTGAGCACCTCACGCCTGAAGATCCATAACAGGCTGAGGCAGGGATGTCCCATGGATCTTGTGCTCGGAGGGATGACGGAGCCCAGGACTCTGAGTCTCAGTTCAATGATGTGTTCCTGGGTTTGGCCATCCCAGAGCTGCTGGAGCAACAAAGGCAAAGTCATGAGTATCAGGAAGGGACATAAGCATCCCTCCTTGGACTGCAAGGCCGACTGGAAAAGTCCCATTATCTTCCGTCCAAGTAAATGGTGCCTTCACTCTCTACACAATAAGGCCAACACTACAAAGGTGGCATCCACCATGGAGACCTTGGTGCAGGACGTGATCTCCATGGCAAGTGATGTCCACTCCATGGTTCAGGGTCATGATTTCCATGGCTGAGTATGTGAGCTCCATGGTGCAAGGCTTCAATTGAATGGTGCAGGCACTGGTGGAACTTCATGAGTGTTGACACCAGAGGATGGCAGGACTTCTGGGTCTCATTCCATCTGCCCCTCTATCCCATGATGGAGCCCAGGGGCCCCCAGGCACCCAGAGGGAAGAGGATCAGCATGGGCACAGCCTGGGGCCTTCCAACTAGGAAGCCTTGGGGATGTTCAGCCCATCTGATGCCCCCCTTCCTGTGAGTGACACACCTCCAGCCCCGCGCACCGAGGAGGGCAATATTACAAGAACTATGCTCCTGAAAGCAGGTCTGGACCCTCAAAACTTCAGCCCATCAGGGAATGCCTGCCAAGGTCATCTTAGGCAATGGAGCATGGATACAGCGAGACAATATAGGTAGAGCTCAGGAATAGGAAGGGTGTAGTCACAATGTTGGGGGTTTACTATAGGCCGCCCAACAGCCAGCAGGAGATAGAGGAACAGATATGTAGGCAGATTTTGACAAGGTGGAAAAATATCAGCGTCGTTGTGGTGGGAGATTTTAACTTCCCCTATATTGACTGGGACTCACTTAGTGCTAGGGCCGTGGATAGGGCATCCAGGGGGGCTTCTTGAAGCAGTATGTAGATAGTCCAATTAGGGAAGAGGCCGTACTGGACTTGGTATTGGGGAATGAGCCTGGCCAGTTGGTCGATGTTTCAGTAGGGGAGCAGTTCGGGAACAGTGACCACAACGCAGTAAGCTTTAAGCTACTGATGGATAAAGATAAGTGTCGTCCTCAAGTGAAGGTGCTAAATTGGGGGAAGGCTAATTACAACAATATTAGACAGGAACTGAAGAATGTAGATTGGGGGCAGATGTTTGAGGGCAAATCAACATCTGGCATGTGGGAGGCTTTTAAGTGTAAGTTGATAATAAACAAAGAACAATACAGCACAGGAACAGGCCCTCCAAGCCCGCGCCGCTCCCTGGTCCAAACTAGACCATTCTTTTGTATCCCTCCATTCCCACTCCGTTCATGTGGCTATCTAGATAAGTCTTAAACGTTCCCAGTGTGTCCGCCTCCACCACCGTGCCCGGCAGTGCATTCCAGGCCCCCACCACCCTCTGTGTAAAATACGTCCTTCTGATATCCGTGTTAAACCTTCCCCCCCTCACCTTGAACCTATGACCCCTTGTGAACGTCACCACCGACCTGGGAAAAAGCTTCCCACCGTTCACCCTATCTATGCCTTTCATAATTTTATACACCTCTATTAAGTCACCCCTCATCCTCTGTCTTTCCAGTGAGAACATCCCCAGTTTACCCAATCTCTCCTCATAACTAAGTCGTTCCATACCAGGCAACATCCTGGTAAACCTCCTCTGGACTCTCTCTAAAGCCTCCACGTCCTTCTGGTAGTGTGGCGACCAGAATTGGGCGCAGTATTCCAAATGCGGCCGAACCAACGTTCTATACAACAACATCAGACCCCAACTTTTATACTCTATGCCCCGTCCTATAAAGGCAAGCATGCCATATGCCTTATTCTCTACCTTCTCCACCTGTGACGTCACCTTCAAGGATCTGTGGTTCAGGACCGTCACATTCCTGTAAGGATGAAGGATAAGTATGGCAAGTTTTGGGAACCTTAGATAACGAGAGATATTGTGAGCCTAGTCAAAGAGAAAAAGGAAGCTTTTGTCAAAACTAGGAGGCTGGGAACACATGAAGCAAGTGTGGAACACAGGGGAAATAGAAAGAAACTTAAACAAGGAGTAAGGAGGGCTAAAAGGGATCATGAAAAGTCATTGGCCAGCAGGATTGAGGAAAATCCTAAGGCTTTTTATATATATATAAAGAGTAAGAGGGTAGCCAGGGAGAGGGTTGGCCCACTCAAGGACAGGGGAGGGAATCTATGCGTGGAGCCAGAGGAAATGGGCGAGGTATTAAATGAGTATTTTGCATCAGTATTCACCAAAGAGCAGGACTTGGTGGATGATGAATCTGGGAAAGGATGTGTAGATAGTTTGATGTGGAGATGCTGGCGTTGGACTGGGGTAAGCACAGTAAGAAGTCTCACAACACCAGGTTAAAGTCCAACAGGTTTATTTGGTCGCAAATACCATAAGCTTTCGGAGCGTGCTGCTCCTTCGTCAGATGGAGTGGTTATCTGTTCTCCAACAGTGCACAGACACAGAAATCAAGTTACAGAATACTAATTAGAATGCAAATCTCTACAGCCAGCCAGGTCTTAAAAGGTACAGATAATGTGGTTGGAGGGAGCATTAAACACAGGTTAAAGAGATGTGTATTGTCTCCAGACAGAACAGCTAGTGAGATTCTGCAAGTCCAGGGGGCAAGCTGTGGGGGTTATTGATAACATGACATAAATCCAACATCCCGGTTTAGGCCATCCTCATGTGTGCGGAACTTGGCTATCAGTTTCTGCTCATTACTAAGTTTGCGGACGACACAAAGATTGGTGGATTTGCAGATAGCGATGAGGACCATCAGAGGGTACAGCAGGATATAGATCGGTTGGAGACTTGGGTGGAGAGATGGCAGATGGAGTTTAATCCGGACAAATGTGAGGTAATGCATTTTGGAAGGTCTAATACAGATAGGAAATATACAGTAAATGGCAGAACCCTTAAGTGTATTGATAGGCAGAGGGATCTGGGTGTACAGGTACACAGGTCACTGAAAGTGGCAATGCAAGTGGAGAAGGTAATCAAGAAGGCACATGGCATGCTTGCCTTCATCGGCCGGGGCATTGAGTTTAAAAAGTGGCAAGTCATGTTGCAGCTTTATAGAACCTTAGTTAGGCCGCACTTGAAATATAGGGCCCGATTTTACCAAACGGGCGCGAAAACGTAGTAAAGTCAGGCATAGAACATAGAACATAGAACATAGAACATAGAACAGTACAGCACAGAACAGGCCCTTCGGCCCACGATGTTGTGCCGACCTTCATCTGAAACCAAGATCAAGCTATCCCACTCCCTACCATCCTGGTGTGCTCCATGTGCCTATCCAATAACCGCTTAAATGTTCCTAAAGTGTCTGACTCCACTATCACTGCAGGCAGTCCATTCCACACCCCAACCACTCTCTGCGTGAAGAACCTACCTCTGATATCCTTCCTATATCTCCCACCATGAACCCTATAGTTATGCCCCCTCGTAATAGCTCCATCCACCCGAGGAAATAGTCTTTGAACGTTCACTCGATCTATCCCCTTCATCATTTTATAAACCTCTATTAAGTCTCCCCTCAATCTCCTCCGCTCCAGAGAGAACAGCCCCAGCTCCCTCAACCTTTTCTCATAAGACCGACACTCCAAACCAGGCAGCATCCTGGTAAATCTCCTCTGCACTCTTTCCAGCGCTTCCACATCCTTCTTATAGTGAGGTGACCAGAACTGCACGCAATATTCCAAATGCGGTCTCACCAAGGTCCTGTACAGTTGCAGCATAACCCCACGGCTCTTAAACTCCAACCCCCTGTTAATAAAAGCTAACACACTATATGCCTTCTTCACAGCTCTATCCACTTGAGTGGCAACCTTTAGAGATCTGTGGATATGGACCCCAAGATCTCTCTGTTCCTCCACAGTCTTCAGAACCCTACCTTTGACCCTGTAATCCACATTTAAATGAGTCCTACCAAAATGAATCACCTCACATTTATCAGGGTTAAACTCCATTTGCCATTTTTCAGCCCAGCTTTGCATCCTATCTATGTCTCTTTGCAGCCTACAACACCCCTCCACCTCATCCACTACTCCACCAATCTTGGTGTCATCAGCAAATTTACTGATCCACCCTTCAGCCCCCTCCTCTAAGTCATTAATAAAAATCACAAAGAGCAGAGGACCAAGCACCGATCCCTGCGGCACTCCGCTAGCAACCTGCCTCCAGTCCGAAAATTTTCCATCCACCACCACCCTCTGTCTTCGATCAGACAGCCAGTTACCTATCCAATCGGCCAACTTTCCCTCTATCCCACACCTCCTTACTTTCATCATAAGCCGACCATGGGGGACCTTATCAAACGCCTTACTAAAATCCATGTATATGACATCAACCGCCCTACCTTCATCAACACACCTAGTTACCTCCTCAAAAAATTCTATCAAATTTGTGAGGCACGATTTGCCCTTCACAAATCCGTGCTGACTATCCTGGATTAATCCGCATCTTTCTAAATGGTCGTAAATCCCATCCCTAAGGACCTTTTCCATCAATTTACCAACCACCGAAGTCAGACTAACCGGTCTATAATTACCAGGGTCATTTCTATTCCCTTTCTTAAACGTGTTAATGGCATGAGGCCATTAACACGATCTGCACCTGCGTCCGCTCAGATGGCCACTTTACCGAGGCCCGGGAATGGCTGCAATCCGATTCGCACCCGAAACGGGCACAACGGCGATTTAAATGCATTTGCATGCATTTCAATTGAATTAAGGAGCTGCCTGCCCAACTTTATCAGCATTTCCCTGTGATTGTGGGGAGCATGTGGCTGGGGGATTGGGGGGGCATAGGGGGGCTGTGATTGTGGGGAGCATGTGGCTGGGGGGATTGGGGGGGCATAGAGGGGCTGTGATTGTGGGGAGCATGTGGCTGGGGGGATTGGGGGGGGGTCTGAGATTGTTGATGTGCTAGGGGCAAGCAGCGTTGCATGACTTCCGCATTTGTTCATCTCCACCTCCACCCCCACCCCTCCCTTTCAGAGTGACGAGATGGCTTTTGCGATGCAACCAATCGATCTTGCTGTTCTTTTGGTTGCTGCTGGAGCTGAGGAGGAGGAACTGGAGGAAGAATTGCAGGCCCAGGAGGCCCAGGCCTTACCACTTGCAGGACCGGAGGAAGACAACCACCAGAGGCAGGAGGTGGCCGCCATTCACCCAGAGTGTGGGGAATAAGAGAAGGAGGGAGCAGAGACCCCGGCAGTTCCATGCACGAGTGTCCTTCGAGGAGATGTCAGACACCATATGCTGCCGACGTCTCCGACTCCGAAAGGATGCCGTGCGACACCTGTGCAACCTGTTGCAGGACCTGGCGCCTCGAGGCAGGGGGGGCACCCACTCTCGGTGGCTGTCAGATTGACGGCTCTGAACTTCTATGCGACTGGCTCCTTCCATAGCCCGAGCGGAGATGCCTGTGGCATCTTCCAGCCTTCAATGCACACCTGTGTCTAGCAGGTCACTGAATCCCTGTATGCCCAGGCTGGGCAGTACATCAAATTTAACCTGGACCATGCCCATCAGGAAGCCCGGGCTGCAGCGTTCGCTGCAATTGCAGGGATGCCGAATGTGCAGGGGGTGGTTGACTGCACCCACGTCGCCCTCAGGGCTCCCCTACAGGATCCATGATGATTTGTTAATAGGAAGGGGTTCCACTCCCTGAATGTACAAATCATGTGCGACCACAATATGACCATCATGCATGTCTGCGCCAGACATCCAGCAGCGTGCATGGCAGCTTCATTGTCAGAAGCTCGGACATCCCGGAAGCATTTGAGGAGGGGTCCAGGCTGCGGGGGTGGCTCCTGGGTGATATGGGTTACCCGCTTCGGACATGGCTGATGACGCCTGTGCAGAGGCCTGTGACTGAGGCAGAGACCCACTATAATGAGGCCCATGTAGCCACACGCGTGACAGTAGAGAGGTGCATTGGGCTCCTCAGGATGCGGTTCCGGTGCCTGGACTGATCCGGAGGGGCCCTCCAGTATAGAACCCTGATCTCCTCCTGCATAGTGGTGGTGTGCTGTGCCCTGCACAATCTGGCTCTGCAGCGAGATGACCTCTTGGAGGAGGAAGAGGACGTGGAGGATGACCAGCCGGCCGTCACTGGGGAGGATGACCAGCAGGAAGAGGAGGAGGAAGAGAACGCCTTGGAACACCAGCCAGGCGATGGAGGGCTGACATCTCAGCTGAGGCATGCGAGGGCAGCAAGGGAGGCTCTGATAATCAGGCAGTTCAGTTGCCAGGGGATGGTGATAGGCTCATCCAACAGCACACACACACTCCCACACACCCTCCGAGGGTGATGACGACTCGCTAAGCACCATTCTGATGATGCCCTGGTGCAAACTAGTCTGACTCCTACCTGAGCTCCACATGCACACTGGCACCTGGGCCCACATCTGTCTAGTGGATAAGGGATCCGAAACCCCCATACAGGGCCCTGGAGCAGGTGGGGTGGGGGACAGGAGGTAATCGCTTGTGGAGTATGAGAGTCCTATGGCTTCCTTTTCTCAGTTACACTGCATTGAGGGGCCACCCCAACTGATATCACCATGAGGCATCCGTCAGGTGATCGTCAATGGGACAGGAACCATATTTGAGACAACTTGTTCGCAGGTGGTTGTTGAGAAAAAACATTTATTTACAATAAAGGCGTTCAGATAAGCTGTTGTAACATAAAAACTTGTGAAAAGAAAACATTAAGGTGCTTACATTTCTTTCTAACTAATGCAGCCCTTCACCCGTGCCATCTCAGTGCAACTACAACTTCCTAACCTTACGTGGCCTACCATTACACCTCAGTGACTCCCCAAAATGTACATCGGAGGTAGAGGCGGCCAGCTGCCTACCTCGCCCCGTGGCCTGTGATGCACTTGGGGGGGGGCCTCTGGAGGCCCTTGAGGGTCCTGGCCGGCTTCCAGGTGTCTGGGATGTTTCCATGGCACCCTCTTCATCCCGCTGCCCCTGAGATGCCCCAGTGTCAGGAAGGGGGGAGTCAGAACATGTTGCCATAGGCACAGTCTCCTGGCTGGAAGGCCCCTGCATGAGCTCGAGCCCTTCCTCCTCCCTTGGGGTCCCTTTTGGCCCCTGGGTCACTCCATGGGACACTGGTGCTTCTGCAGTGAGGTCCAGAAGCTCTGGTGTCACCTGGCACTGCCAGTCCTAGAGGACCACCTGCGTCCTACCCATGGTGGTTGACCCCTCCGCGATGGCCACTTGAGTCGCGAGCCATCTCTCAATGGCCGCAGCAAGTGCCCTCTGGGACTGGCCCTCACTCTGCAAGCCCTCAGCCGTGGCCCTCTGAGACTGGGCCACCTTTTCAAGTGTGGCTGCCATTGCCCTCTGTGTCTCAGTGCTGTCCCGCTGGGTCTCCTGCAAGCTCTCGAGCCTCTCAGCCATGGGCCGCAGAATCTCGAGAAGCCTGCTCAGTCCCTCCGCTGTGGCCTGCTATGGCTCGGCCATTGCTTGGAGCCTGCCACCCATGGTGAGGATCCCCTGCCCAGGCTTTCCATTGCAGACGCCACCCTTGCAGTGTTGGCCTGAGAAGTACGCAGGACAGGCAATTGCTGGTCCGCCTGAAAGCTTTGGGACTCCTCCCAGCAGCCTCGCAGTTGGTCCAGTGTGGCTGTCAGCCCCTCCTGCATTCCCTGGCTCCTTTGCTGAATCTCAAGCAGCTGAGGGAGAAGTGATCTCAGAGGACCAGCATGTAGCCTGGGGCCAGCTGAGTCCTCGTCTCCGGCAGGCCCCCGCATGTCAGAGGCCTCGGACGTTCCCTCCTCCACCCGATGTACATCAGCAGATGTGTCGTGCTCACCAGATTGTGACCCAGAAGCCTCAACACTAACTGGACCCACCGACATGTCAGTTTCTGCGATGGTGAGTTGTGAGGTACAAGCTGACGGATAAATGGTGCCACCCATATCCTCGGAGGACTCATCCGAGCTATCGTTCTCAGGATGGGTGGGAGCTGTAACTGGGGCCTGCGGCCCAGAAGGCCCCGGGGCATCAGTATCTGTCCCTGCAACACAGGACACAAGGTTAAGTGCAAGGGAGGGAGAGGAATCCGGGATGCCAAACACATGAATCACATGACTCCATTGAACATAGAACAAAGAACCCAGAAAATTACATCACAGGAACAGGCCCTTCGGCCCTCCAACCCTGCAGCGACTAGGCTGCCCATCTGATTTGTTTGCCCCTACCCTTCCGCGGGCCATATGCCTCTATTCCCATCCCATTCAGATAGCTGTAGAGATGCTCCTTAAATGTCCCTATAATTTCTGCATCCACGACCTCCCCTGGCAGTGAGTTCCAGGCACCCACTATCCTCTCTATGCAAATAAACATGCCTCGTACATCTCCTTTACACCTTGCCCCTTGCACCCGAAACTCGTGCCCCCAAGAAGTTGCCTCAAAGTGAGTGTATGAATGACAGGTGCTCACGGCAGACCGACCATGCTGTTACTGACAGCCAGCGCCTCCCCTTCTCTGGAGAGCTCCAGCGCCCACTCCTTGAAGGGGGTGAGGACCCGGAAGTCTGGCTCACTGTCTTCGCCCTCTCATGGATATTGTGCTCGGCCTTCTTTTGTGGAGACGGAAGGAGCCATGAAATAAATGGTGGCGTGACTCATGCAGAGAATCAGGTGGTGACCCTTAGAGGGCAAACACAGTGGGGTTCATTGGGGGGAAAGGAAGGAGGTGCTTGGGGGTCAGGAGCTGGAAGCATGCAGGGTGCTGGGAATGGGAGGATCTGGGGGAGATATGGGGGAACATGCTAAATGGGGTTCAGCACTCACCTTTGCTGTACGGATGAGGTCATTGAGTTTTTTCCGACACTGCCTCGCGGTTCGGGGGGCTACTGCCCTGACACTGACCGAGGTGGCGACTTCCTCCCAAGCCGCATGGCCATCAGCCCCACTGGTTCTGCTTCCTCCTGGGAGGAAGAGGGTGTCCCGCCTCGCTTCTGCTGCATCCAGCAGCCTCCCCAAGCCGTCCTCAGAAAATCGTGAGCTGGTCGTGAGCTCATTTTCTCCCTGCAACGCCTGCCTGCCTATCCATTCTTGAGTTTTTTATGGAGCTGCCCTTCGTTAGGGCAGATCAGCTGCAGGCAGTTTGACAGAGCATTCCAGCAAGTTCCATGCAGTTTGCTTGTTAGCATTGAGGGGAAAGCAAGTGAACACTTGCAGGTGTGCTGCTGGGGAGGGGGGGGGAGGGGGCGGGGTGGATGAGTGCCTCAATGATTAGCGACAGGAGAGAGAAAGGGAGGTGTCATACAGCATCGGAGTCCAGAGGTAATGGGGCCTTGTGCAGGAGGGCCTGGGGTGGGGGTGAGGGAGATCACTCTGCCTGATATCTGTAGGGTGGAGGGGGTGGGTGGATCTCTCTGCCTGAGATCGGTGGGGGAAAGGGGGGGGTCCGCTGCCACTCTGCCTGAGATTGGTGGAGGGGAAAGGGGGAGGGGCCGTGATTGCTCTGGGTGGCGGAGAGTGGGGGTATAGGTGGGTCTGTAATGTTGTGGGGGTGGGGCAATGTCTGTGGGGGCTAGGGGGAGGCATTATCCGGCCCGGGAGCGATGTGACAGAAGCACGATTTTCAAATTTCTTTCTAACTGCGCATGCGCAGTTCAGAGCTCCGATTGTTTCAGGCGTGCAAAGCCCTGCCCACAGCACAATTCAGACTTGCGATTTTTTTTTCAGGCAAAGTGCGTATGGGAGCGCCTGAAAACAGATCTCCAAGTCGGATCTGAATCGCGCTCAGATTCAACACTTAGAATGAAAATGGTAAAATCAGGCCCATAGTGTTCAATTCTGGTCGCCACACTACCAGAAGGATGTGGAGGCTTGGGAGAGGGTACAGAAAAGATTTACCAGGATGTTGCCTGGTATGGTGGGCATTAGCTATGAGAAGAGATTGGAGAAACTTGGTTTGTTCTCACTGGAACGACGGAGGTTGATAGAAGTCTACAAGATTATGAGGGACATGAACGGAGTGGATAGTCAGAAGCTTTTTCCCAGGGTGGAAGAGTCAATTACCAGGGGGCATAGGTTTAAGGTGCGAGGGGCAAGGTTTAAAAGAGATGTACGAGGCAAGTTTTTTACACAGAAGGTGATGGGTGCCTGAAATCGCTGCTGGGGGAGGTAGTGGAAGCAGAGGTAGTGGAAGCAGAATTAGGAAACATAGGTTGGACTAGGAGATTACAGGGACTGGGAACGTCCGACATGTGGAGTTTTTTCAAGGAGCAGCTACTGCGAGTCTGTGATAGGTATGTCCCTGTCAGGCAAGGAGGAATTGGTAGGGCTAGGGAACCGTGGTGCACCAAAAAAGTTTCTTTGTTGGTTAAAAAGAAAAAGGAGGCTTATGTTCGGATGAGACGTGAGCACTCGGGTAGTGCACTAGAAAGCTTTAGATTGGCTAAGAGGGAGTTGAAGAGCGAGCTTAGAAGGGCTAAAAGGGGACATGAGAAGACTTTGGCGGATAGGGTTAAAGAGAATCCTAAGGCGTTCTATAGGTATGTCAAGAACAGAAGGTTGGTTAGGGCAAGTTTAGGGCCAGTTATAGATGGCAGAGGGAAGTTATGTGTGGAACCGGAGGAGATTGGTGAAGCATTGAACCAATATTTCTCTTCGGTGTTCACGCAAGGGGACATGAATATAGCTGAGGAGGACACTGGGTTGCAAGGGAGTAGAATAGACAGTATTACAGTTGATAAGGAGGATGTGCAGGATATTCTGGAGGGTCTGAAAATAGATAAATCCCCTGGTCCGGATGGGATTTATCCAAGGATTCTCTGGGAGGCAAGAGAAGTGATTGCAGCGCCTCTGGCTCTGATCTTCAGGTCGTCGTTGGCCTCTGGTATAGTACCAGAAGATTGGAGGTTAGCGAATGTTGTCCCATTGTTTAAGAAGGGGAACAGAGACTTCCCCGGGAATTATAGACCGGTGAGTCTCACTTCTGTTGTCGGCAAGATGTTGGAAAAAATTATAAGGGATAGGATTTATAGTTATTTGGAGAGTAATGAATTGATAGGTGATAGTCAGCATGGTTTTGTGGCAGGTAGGTCGTGCCTTACTAACCTTATTGAGTTTTTTGAGAAAGTGACCAAGGAGGTGGATGGGGGCAAGGCAGTGGACGTGGTATATATGGATTTTAGTAAGGCGTTTGATAAGGTTCACCATGGTAGGCTTCTGCAGAAAATGCAGATGTATGGGATTGGGGGTGATCTAGGAAATTGGATCAGGAATTGGCTAGCGGATAGGAAACAGAGGGTGGTGGTTGATAGTAAATATTCATCATGGAGTGCGGTTACAAGTGGTGTACCTCAGGGATCTGTTTTGGGGCCACTGCTGTTTGTAATATTTATTAATGATCTGGATGAGGGTATAGTTGGGTGGATTAGCAAATTTGCTGATGACACCAAAGTCGGTGGTGTGGTAGACAGTGAGGAAGGGTGTCGTAGTTTGCAGGAAGACTTAGACAGGTTGCAAAGTTGGGCCGAGAGGTGGCGGATGGAGTTTAATGCGGAGAAGTGTGAGGTAATTCACTTTGGTAGGAATAACAGATGTGTTGAGTATAGGGCTAACGGGAGGACTTTGAATAGTGTGGAGGAGCAGAGGGATCTAGGTGTATGTGTGCATAGATCCCTGAAAGTTGGGAATCAAGTAGATAAGGTTGTTAAGAAGGCATATGGTGTCTTGGCGTTTATTGGTAGGGGGATTGAATTTAGGAGTCGTAGCGTTATGTTGCAACTGTACACAACTCTGGTGCGGCCGCACTTGGAGTACTGTGTGCAGTTCTGGTCCCCACATTACAGGAAGGATGTGGAGGCTTTGGAGAGGGTGCAGAGGAGGTTTACCAGGATGTTGCCTGGTATGGAGGGGAGATCCTATGAGGAGAGGCTGAGGGATTTGGGATTGTTTTCGCTGGAAAGGCGGCGGCTAAGAGGGGATCTTATTGAAACATATAAGATGATTAGAGGTTTAGATAGGGTGGATAGTGATAGCCTTTTTCCTCTGATGGAGAAATCCAGCACGAGGGGGCATGGCTTTAAGTTGAGGGGGGGTAGTTATAGAACCGATGTCAGGGGTAGGTTCTTTACCCAGAGGGTGGTGAGGGATTGGAATGCCCTGCCAGCATCAGTAGTAAATGCGCCTAGTTTGGGGGCGTTTAAGAGATCCGTAGATAGGTTCATGGACGAAAAGAAATTGGTTTAGGTTGGAGGGTCACAGTTTTTTTTTTTAACTGGTCGGTGCAACATCGTGGGCCGAAGGGCCTGTTCTGCGCTGTAATGTTCTATGTTCTATGTTCTATGATACAATGGTGACATTTAAGGGGTGTCTTGACAAATACATGAATAGGATGGGAATAGAGGGACACGGTCCCCGGAAGGGTAGGGTGTTTTAGTTCAGTTGGGCAGCATGGTCGGTGCAGGCTTAGAGGGCCGAAGGGCCTGTTCCTGAGCTGTAATTTTCTTTGTTCTTTGGATATCAGCAGGCCGCCTCAACTGTGGATCTTCACAATGCACCTGGACATCGAGGGAGGGTGAGGAAGGCTAAGGAAAAGTAGGCACCTAGTGGGCATGGGGATAAACCTGGGCACTAGTAGAGATAAGTCACCATTGTAATAACTAGCTTGTATTAAAATTCACGTTGATCACCTATAAGGTGCCTATACACGCTCATGCAATAATGCCATGCTCCGCCAACCAAGGGCAAACTCAACACTTTTTCCCTCTGCATTGAGAGAATGGCAGCACTATGGTTCTCCCACTTCCCACAGTGATGATGCAGTAATGCTACACTGCTCCTGGTCCTTAGTCCCACATCTCTCTACAGAAATGTTCAGGCCCCTCATGCCTGCCAACATTCTTTGATATTGAGGATGCCATCAGCTGAAAACATGTGAGAATCTGTCCAACTCGTCAGTAGGTGGAGAAACACACCAGGACCTCTTGAACTCAGAAGATGTAGTAGCAGCTGAGATCTGTCATTGAGCCTTTCTGCACCCCTGGATCACCCTGTTCAGTGGCAGGTCACATTCAGCTCTCTGTAAGGCAGGAGTTAGACATTTTGCAGAGCTTAAAAGGGGCATCACTCTGCCTTCACTGTAAGTCACCATCATTCTCCTGCAATGTCCAGTCAATTGCTTTAGCGCCCTGCCCATGAATGGTGCAACCATCAGGATGACTTCCTGCAAGCACCACAGTAGTGAGAAGATATAAATTCCCATGTTTGGAAAGGTCTTGACACCCTAGTCCTGGCCGTCTCCAAACTGAAAGGAAATGAGGGCATCCTGGGCCCTGGCCAGCGCCTGAGGTCCTTTCTCTGCCTCCTCCGTAGATTGATCCTTGCTGCCCTCCTTGACCTCCTCCTCGTCAGGGGAGATGTGGCGCTCTTCCATATCCTCCTCGCCCGGCTGTTTGCCCCATTGCAGTGTCAGGGCACCACAGTGGAATAATGAGGGTTATTTGGTCCTTAAGTGGCCACTTAAGGCCTTAATTGGCTTCCAGGTGAGAAGACCATCCTTGAACCTTCCCTTGAGTCTTAAGTGTGGGAATTAAATTCTGCATAGTGACCTGTATTGAACTTGCAATGTGCATTAAGGCTCCATATTTCCAATTTTATAAGCTTAGAGAGAGTGGCTGGTAATAAAGTAAATAGGAGAGATCAGCATCAGGAGATTGGTTTAGCAGAACTGCCCTGGTTCACTGGGGCAATTTCAAATAAATTAAGAGTAGTACACTACAGTCTGAGAGGTGCTTATGCAATAACCTGTTCACTGACGCTCAGTTTGGGTTTTGCCAGGGTCACTTGACTCCTGACCTCATTACATAGTTCAAACATGGACAAGAGACCTGGGAGCGAAAATTCAGGCCATAGTTTCCTCCCAACTTATAAATTAAGGGTTTCTCTGGCTTTATGTTGGTTTCATTCCTTGGGTCTTTGCTATCACTGCACATTATGGGGAGAAGGAGGGGATTTTGAGGAGGGGAAAAATAGTGAAGATTAAAAAGATTTGAATGTGCTATACATTCTTGGAGATTTTGTCTAAATGTATCATTTTTCCTGTTAGGTTATGCCTCAGAATGAGCTCATATGATTGTGCTATATAAGATTTTAATTTATTTTCACACAAGTTTAATTATCAAATCCACTGCTTCTATTATATGCTTTCCTGGCTTTTCACCACCAGCATGCACCTGGTCTGTACAAGTGGTTTCACTGCAATGAAAGAATGTGGTACTTTTCTAGTCAGGATGGAAACATGCACTTGCTGCCCTTGTTATTCCAGGCTGCAGAAGTCACAGATTTAAACGGTGCTGTCTAACAAGCTTGGCGAGTTCTTGTGCATCTTATTGTTGGTGCATGCTGCAGTCTTGGTGTACCTGTGATGGAGGGAGTAAATGCTTCAGTTGGTGGATGAGGTATTAATCAAACGGCTGTTTGCCTGGATGGTGTTGAACTTCTTGTGTTGTTGGAGCTGCAGTCATCCAGGTGATTGCAGAGTATTCTATCACATTCCTAACTCGTGCCTTTGTAAATGGAGGAAAGTCTTTGGGATGTCAAGAGGTGAGTTACTCAGCCTCTGACCTGCTTCTGTATCTGTTATTTATGTGGCTGTTTCTGACATGCTTTTGTTTCCATGTTATTTATGTGGCTGGTCCAGTTAAGTTTCTGGTTGAAACTATATTCACACTGCCTATTTATTGCCTGTTTTATGATTCCATCAGGGCCGTCTCTTCAGCACTCAAGCCAATAATGAATCAAACGTGTTCCCAACACTGCTTAGGCACAGGATGTTGGTCCCTAAATTGGATTCCTATGCACCTATTATTAGCCATGGAAACAGGTGCAATGAGGTCCAATTTCACACTCGTTACATTGTGCCACGTTCCAGGAGTATTTCAGCCAATCAGTAGTAGTTGCAGGCATAGAGTGTTTTTTGCTAATTGTGGTCTCGTCCCTTGTTCTGTCTCTTCATGAAGTTTATGAACTTATGAAGTTTATGAGCAGTGCCTGCAGTGGAAAACATTTCTGTCATGATTGTAAAATGCTAGCATATAGGTAAATTAATTTTTTTATTGCAAATTTTGTAATGTTTATCATGATGCAGACCTAATTTTGGGTACTAAATTCCTCAGCCAAGCGAAAATAAGGCTGTGCTTCTCCAGGTATAGCATTTCAATTCAAAGATCGCTGAACCATGGCCTTAATGCTGCAATTTTGCTATGGTGTAGGGAGAGGAGATGGGCCTCAAGTTTTTCTCAGCTGCAATTGGGGATCAAACCCCTGTTGACATTTGTCTGAACCATACACTAACTGAACTAATCGGCCCTCCAGTGGATATCAGTTTGCTTTCATTTTTGTTTGTTAGCCTTTGAACTTCTTAATTGGTAGCTTTCATTCATTCTTGCTAATTGCACAGTTGTTGTGATCTTTTGCTGTTTTATGGATATGACATTTGAGCCAATGAATTCAAGTTGAACATATACTTAGTGGCTCAAGTGTGATGCCTGAAACATGGCAGATGAAACCAGTACATATATTGAATTATAAGTTAGAAATTATTGATAACTGTCAACATTGAAAATCAAATTGTTATGAGTCAGGCAGTATTACAAGCCAATTAGAAATTATCTGAAATTGACACTTTTTACACAGGAATATGCAAATAGGAACAGTTTTATATTGAGAGCAGTCTTGTGACTTAGCAACAAAAGGTCTAGAATTAAAAATAGATTTTTATTTCACAAGAGAAAATGATTTGCAGAATCATGTCTGCATATAATTTATTATCCTATCATAGAAAACAAATCATTTCTTTGTTTTCAAATACATCTGTAGTTTTAATAATATATGAACTTTAGTTAAAGTTTATTTATTAGTGTCACAAGTAGGCATACATCAACACTGTAATGACGTTACCGTGATAATCCCCTAGTCGCCACATTCCGGCGCCTGTTTTGGCACACCAAGGGAGAATTTAGCATGGCCAACATGCCTAACCCATCTTTTGGACTTTGGGAGGAAATTGGAGCACCCAGAGGAAACCAACAGAAATGGGGAGAACTTGCAAACTCCACACAGCCAATGACTCAAGCCAGGAATCGAACCAGGGTCCCTAGCGCTGTGAGGCACAGTAAGTAGTCTCACAACATCAGGTTAAAGTCCAACGGGTTTATTTGGTAGCACAAGCTTTCGGAGTATCGCTCCTTCAGGTGAGTGAAGAGTTGTGTTCACAAACAGGGCATATATAGACACAAATTCAATTTACAAGATAATGGTTGGAATGCGAGTCTTTACAGGTAATCAAGTCTTAAAGGTACAGACAATGTGAGTGGAGAGAGGGTTAAGCACAGGTTAAAGAGGTGTGCTTTGTCTCCAGTCAGGACAGTTAGTGAGATTTTGCAAGCCCAGGCAAGTTGTGGGGGTTACAGATAGTGTGACATGAACCCAAGATCCCAGTTGAGGCCGTCCTCATGTGTGCGGAACTTGGCTATCAGTTTCTGCTCAGCGATTCTGCGTTGTGTGTTGTGAAGGCTGCCTTGGAGAACGCTTACCTGAAGATCAGAGGCTGAATGCCCGTGACTGCTGAAGTGTTCCCCGACTGGAAGAGAACACAACTGCCTGGTGATTGTCGAGCGGTGTTCATTCATCCATTGTCGTAGCGTCTGCATGGTCTCCCCAATGTGCCATGCCCTCGGGACATCCTTTCCTGCAGTGTATCAGGTAGACAACGTTGGCTGAGTCGCAAGAGTATGTACCGTGTACCTGGTGGATGGTGTTCTCACGTGAGATGATGGCATCTGTGTCGATGATCCGGCATGTCTTGCAGAGGTTGCTGTGGCAGGGTTGTGTGGTGGTCACTGTTCTCCTGAAGGCTGCGGACAATGGTCTGTTTGAGGTTGTGCGGTTGTTTAAAGGCCAGAAGTGGGGGTATGAGGATGGCCTTGGCGAGATGTTCATCTTCATCGATGACATGTTGAAGGCTCCGGAGAAGGTGTCGTAGCTTCTCCGCTCCAGGGAAGTACTGGACGACAAAGGGTATTCTGTCCGCTGTGTCCCATGTTTGTCTTCTGAGGAGGTCCGTGCAGTTTTTTGCTGTGGCACTTCGGAACTGTCGATTGATGAGTCGAGTGCCATATCCTGTTCTTATGACGGCGTCTTTCAGTGTCTGTAGGTGTCTGTTGCGATCCTCCTCATCTGAGCAGATCCTGTGTACACAGATCCTGCTGTAAGGCAGCAGTGTTAACCACTGTGCCACCGTGCTGCCCTAGTATTGTTACCTAATTTGCTGAAAATCTTGCTGTGCTAGAAATATATTTCAATATACCCATTGTGACTTTCATATTATTTGTGTAATACTAAAGGACTTTAAAATCCCATATTTAACCATGAATGTGTCTTTCCAACACAGGTTTTGTAAATAAAAGATGCACTAAACATCGGAATCAACAAAACATCAGAATTAACATTGATCATGCTGAATGTAAATACTCAAAGCACTTAACCTGGCACTCATGTCCTGACATACCAGATAGTGCATTACTAACTCAATTTCTAGCTTGCATTTTCATCTTGGGATAGAAACTAATCAGGAATTTAAATTAGACTATTTCCATCTAGCGGACAGGAATTAAACTGCTTTGTTTAGTAACTTTAAACTGATAACCAAGGAGAACATTTTATATCAAAAAATATAAACATGGCTCAGTTAAAACAAAATTGACAGCCACATTAAGCAATTGTCTTGGCCTTTATTGTAACATTCCTTTGCTTTTATTGAAGGAATTTCTACAGGTCAGTATAGAGAATGACTCTTCATCATTTTCCATAAAGATTCAAAAGGACTTCTGCAAATATATAATTTATTCTAGAGGACAAAGCAATCTCATACTAAATTTTCAAATTTAGTCATGTAAACAATTATATTTGGTCTCTAAAGAGATGCAAAAAATCTAAGGGCTGATTGAAACTACAGGCAGAAAGCTGGAGGGAATGGTTGTAAATCCTGCACTGTAGTCTTTTTTTTTATTCATTAATGGGACATGGACATTGCTGGCTGGCCAGCATTTATTGCCCAACCCTAGTTGCCCTTGAGAAGGTGGTGTTGAGCTGCCGCCTTGAATCGCTGCAGTCCACGTGCTGTGGGTTGACCCACAATGCCATTCGGGAAGAAGTTCCAATATTTTGACCCAGCGACTGCGAAGGAGCGGCGATATGTTTCCAAGTCAGGATGGTGAGGGCTTGGAGGGGAACTTGCAGGTGATGGTGTTCACATGTACCTGCTGCCCTTGTCCTTCTAGGTGGAAGTGGCCATGGGTTTGGAAGGTGCTGTCTAAGGATCTTTGGTGAATTCCTGCAGTCCATCTTGTAGATAGTATACACTGCTGCTACTGCGCATCAGTGGTGGAGGGAGTGGATGTTTGTGCCAATCAAGTGGGCTGCTTTGTCCTGGATGGTGTCAAGCTTTTTGAGTGTTGTTGGAGCTGCACCCTTCCAGGCAAGTGGGGAGTATTCCATCACACTCCTGACTTGTGTCTTGTGGATGGTGGACAGGTTTTGGGGAGTCAAGAGGTGAGTTACTCGCTGCAGTATTCCTAGCCTCTGACCTGCTCTTGTAACCATTGTGTTTATGTGGTGAGTCCAATTACGTTTCTGGTCAATGATAATCCCAAGGATGTTGACAGTGGGGGATTCAGTGACTTGTTGACATGACTAAATTTGAAAACACCATTGAATGACAGGGGGCAATGGTTAGAGTGTCTCTTATGGTGATGGTCATTGCCTGGCATTTGTGTGGCATGAATGTTACTTGCCACTTGTGAGCCCAAGCCTGGATATTATCCGGATCTTATTGCATTTGAACATGGACTGCTTCAGTATCTGAGGAGTTAGAATGGAGCTGAACATTGTGCAGTCATTGGCAAACATTCCCACTTCTGACCTTATGATGGAAGGGAGGTCATTGATGAAGCAGCTGAAGATGTTTGGGCCCAGGACACTATAAGGCACAAGTTAGGAGGATTGTAATGGAATACTCTCTCCATTTTCTTGGAGGGTATTCCATTCAATCATTCAATCCCCCCCACCATCAAAAACAAAAACATGGAGAAGATCCTGAGGGATAAGATTTATGAGCATTTAGAGAGGTTTAGTATGCTCAAGAATACTCAGCATGGCTTTGTCAAAGGCAGATTGTGCCTTACGAGCCTGGTGGAGTTCTTCGAAAATGTGACTAAACACATTGACGAAGGGAAAGCGGTAGATGTGGTTTATATGGATTTTAGCAAGGCGTTCGATAAGGTCCCCCATGCAAGGCTTCCAGAAAAAGTGAGAGGGCATGGGATCCAAGGGGCTGCTGCCCTGTGGATCCAGAACTGGCTTGCCTGGAGACAATACACATCTCTTTAACCTGTGTTGAATGCTCCCTCCACCCACATTGTCTGTACATTTAAGACCTGGCTGGCTGTAGAGATTTGCATTCTAATCAGTATTCTGTAATTTGATTTCTGTGTCTGTGTACTGTTTGAGAACAGATATCCACTCCATCTGACGAAGGAGCTCTGCTCCGAAAGCTTATGGTATTTGCTACCAAATACACCTGTTGGACTTTAACCTGGTGTTGTGAGACTTGCCCAAAGGAGGCAGAGAGTGGGTATAGATGGGTCTTTTTCTAATTGGAGGTCGGTCACCAGTGGTGTGCCCCAGGGATCTGTTCTGGGACCCTTGCTGTTTGTCATTTTCATAAATGACCTGGATGAGGAAGTGGAGGGATGGGTTGGTAAGTTTGCCGATGACACGAAGGTTGGTGGGGTTGTGGATAGTCTGGAGGGATGTCAGAAGTTACAGAGGGACATAGATAGGATGCAAGACTGGGCGGAGAAGTGGCAGATGGACTTCAACCCAGATAAATGCGTAGTGGTCCATTTTGGCAGGTCAAATGGGATGAAGGAGTACAATATAAAGGGAAAGACTCTTAGTACGGTAGAGGATCAGAAGGACCTTGGGGTCCGGGTCCATAGGACTCTAAAATCGGCCCCGCAGGTGGAGGAGGTGGTTAAGAAGGCGTATGGTGTGCTGGCCTTTATCAATCGAGGGATTGAGTTTAGGAGTCCGGGGATAATGATGCAGCTATATAAGACCCTCATCAGACCCCACTTGGAGTACTGTGCTCAGTTCTGGTCGCCTCATTACAGGAAGGATGTGGAAAAGATTGAAAGGGTGCAGAGGAGATTCACAAGGATGTTGCCTGGATTGAGTGGCATGCCTTATGAGGATAGGCTGAGGGAGCTCGGTCTTTTCTCCTTGGAGAGACGTAGGATGAGAGGAGACCTAATAGAGGTATATAAGATGTTGAGAGGCGTAGATCGGGTGGACTCTGAGGCTTTTTCCCAGGGTGGAAATGGCTGCTACGAGAGGACACAGGTTTAAGGTGCTGGGGGGGTAGGTACAGGGGAAATGTTAGGGGGAAGTTTTTCACACAGAGGGTGGTGGGCGAGTGGAATCGGCTGCCGTCAGTGGTTGTGGAAGCAAAATCAACAGGGTCTTTTAAGAGATTCCTGGATGAGTACATGGGACTTAATAGGATGGAGGGTTATAGGTAGGCCTAAAAGGTAGGGATATGTTCGGCACAACTTGTGGGGCCGAAGGGCCTGTTTTTGTGCTGTAGTTTTCTATGTTTCTATATTTCTATTGTAGCAATTGTACCATCTACAAATGCACTGCAGGAGCCCACCAAGGTCCTTTGGCAGCACCTTTCAAACCCATGACCATTACCATATCGAAGGAGTAGCAGATACCTGAGAAAACCACCACCTGGAGGTTTCCTTCCAAGTCACTCACCACCCTGTCTTGGAAATATATCACCGTTCCTTCACTCTTGCTCGGTCAAAATCCTGGGATTCCCTCCCTAACTGCAGTGTGGGTGTACCTACACCTTAGGGACTGCAGTAGTTCAAGAAAGCAGCTCCTGAAGGGCAAGTAGGGTTGGGCAATGAACTCTGGCCTGGCCAATGATGCCGACGTTGCTTAAAATGGGAAAAAATGCACTCTACGCACTTCACTAAATGCACTTTACGGTAATCCAAGAACAATATATATTTTCTAAGTTGCAGTGCCCAGAACTGTACATTGTAGTCCAGTGTTTTCACAAGTATTTTGGTCTAACCAGTGATTGGACTAATCAGAGAAAATTGTTGCTGATTTGGAACAGGAATGGGAGCAGGAGCAAGAGAAGGAAAAACAGCTGGAAAAGGAGGAGTTTATACAAGTTTACTACCAAGGAGATCCTACAAAGGCTCATGAGCTTTTCAATGTGTTTTCCATTATAGAAGTATGTGATTGGAAAAATAAGAGGTCCAGATCTTCCAACCAGCGGTAATAGAGTGGGGGGTGGGGAGGTAGGTGGTGCTTAGTTCAGTAATGCTGACTAAACTCTGAGCTACACCAAGTATTAGAACGAGAGGGCACAGCCTCAAAATAAAGGGGGGTCAGTTTAGGACAGAGTTGAGGAGGAACTTCTTCTCTCAGAGGGTGGTGAATCTCTGGAATTCTCTGCCCACTGAAGTGGTGGAGGCTACCTCGTTGAATATGTTTAAATCACAGATAGATGGATTCCTGATCGGTAAGGGAATTAGGGGTTATAGGGATCAGGCGGGTAAGTGGAACTGATCCACTTCAGATCAGCCATGATCTTATTGAATGGCGGGGCAGGCTCGAGGGGCTAGATGGCCTACTCCTGCTCCTATTTCTTATGTTCTTATGTAAGTATTAATCAGCACTAATTTAGAATTATACAATAGAATCATAGAATCCCTACAATACAGAAAGAGCCCATTTGGCCCATCGAGCACGCACTGACAACATTCCCACCCAAGCCTGAGAACATAGAACATTACAGCGCAGTACAGGCCCTTCGGCCCTCAATGTTGCGCCGACCAGTGAAACCAATCTAAAGCCCATCTAACCTACACTATTCCAATATCATCCATATGTTTATCCAATAACCATTTGAATGCTCTTAATGTTGACGAGTCTACTACTGCTGCAGGCAGGGCATTCCACGCCCTTACTACTCTCTGAGTAAAGAACCTACCTCTAACATCTGTCCTATATCTCTCACCCCTCAATTTAAAGCTATGTCCCCTAGTGTTAGCCATCACCATCCGAGGAAAAAGGCTATCACTATCCACCCTATCTAATCCTCTGATCATCTTGTATGCCTCTATTAAGTCATCTCTTAACCTTCTTCTCTCTAACGAAAACAACCTCAAGCCCCTCAGCCTTTCCTCATACGATTTTCCCACCATACCAGGCAACATCCTGGTAAATCTCCTCTGCACCCTTTCCAACACTTCCACATCCTTCCTATAATGCGGCGACCAGAACTGTACGCAATACTCTAAGTGTGGCCGCACCAGAGTTTTGTACAGTTGCAAGATGACCTCCTGGCTCCGAAACTCAATCCCTCTCCCAATAAAAGCTAACACACCGTGCGCCTTCTTAACAACCCTATCAACCTGGGTGCCAACTTTCAGGGATCTATGCACATGGACACCCAGATCCCTCTGTCCATCCACACTACCAAGTATCTTACCATTAGCCCAGTACTCTGTATTCCTGTTACTCCTTCCAAAGAGAATCACTTCGCACTTTTCCGCATTAAACTCCATTTGCCACCTCTCAGCCCAGCTCTGTAGCTTATCTATGTTCCTCTGTAACCTGCCACTTCCCTTCGCACTGTCTACAACTCCACCGACTTTAGTGTCATCTGCAAATTTACTAACCCATCCTTCTACGCCCTCATCCAGGTCATTAATAAAAATGACAAACAGCAGTGGCCCTAAAACAGATCCTTGCGGTACACCACTAGTAACTGAACTCCAGGATGAATATTTCCCATCAACCACTACCCTCTGTTTTCTTCCAGCGAGCCAATTCCTGATCCAAGCCACTAAATCACCCTCACTCCCATGTGTCCGTATTTTCTGCAAATGTTTACCATGGGGAACCTTATCAAACGCTTTGCTGAAATCCATATACACCACATCAACCGCTTTACCCTCATTCACCTCTTAGGTCACCTTCTCAAAGAACTCAGTAAGGTTTGTGAGGCACGACCTACCCTTCGCAAAACCGTGCTGACTATCCCTAATCAAATTATTCCTTTCGAGGTGATTATAAATCCTATCTCTTATAATCCTTTCCAATACTTTGCCCATAACAGAAGTAAGGCTCACCGGTCTATAATTACCAGGGTTGTCCCTACTCCCCTTTTTGAACAAGGGGACAACATTTGCTATCCTCCAGTCTTCTGACACTGTTCCAGTAGACAATGACAACCCAAAGATCAAACCCAAAGGCTCTGCAATCTCCTCTCTAGCCTCCCATTGACTCCTGGGATAAATCTCATCCGGCCCAGGGGACTTATCTATTTTTACCCTTTCCAGAATTGCTAACACCTCCTCCTTATGAACATCAATCCCATCCAGTCCAACAGCCTGCATCTCAGTAGTTATCTTGACACTGTCCCTCTCCAGTGTGAATACTGACGAAAAATATTCATTTAGTGCCTCTCCTATCTCTTCAGACTCCACGCACAACTTCCCACTCCTGTCCTTGACTGGCCCTAATCTTACCCTAGTCATTCTTTTACTCCTGACATACCTATAGAAAGCTTTAGGGTTTTCCTTGATCCTACCTGCCAAAGACTTCTCATGTCCCCTCCTGGCTCTTCTTAACTCTTTCTTTAGGTCCTTCCTGGCTAACTTGTAACTCTCAAGCTCCCTAACTGAGCCTTCACGTCTCATCTTTACATAAGTCTCCTTCTTCCTCTTCACAAGAGACTCAACCTCCTTAGTAAACCACGGTTCCCTCACACGTCTGCTCCCTCCCTGCCTGACAGGTACATATTTATCAAGGACGCGTAGCAGCTGTTCCTTGAACAAGTTCCACATTTCAATTGTGCCCATCCCCTGCAGTTTCCTTCCCCAACCTATGCCAGCTAAATCTCGCCTAATCGCATCATAATTTCCTTTCCCCCAGCTATAACTCTTGCCCTTTGGTATATACCTATCCTTTTCCGTAGCTAAGGTAAATGTAATCAAATTGTGGTCACTGTCACCAAAGTGCTCACCTACCTCCAAATCTAACACCTGGCCTGGTTCATTACCCAGTACCAAGTCCAATGTGGCCTCGCCTCTTGTTGGTCTATCTACATACTGTGTCAGGAAGCCTTCCTGCACACATTGGACAAAAACCGACCCCTCCAAAGTACTCGAACTATAGCTTTTCCAGTCAATATTTGTAAAGTTAAAGTCCCCCAGCACAACTACCCTGTTACTTTCGCTCCTATCCAGAATCATCTTTGCAATCTTTTCCTCTACATCTCTGGAACTTTTCGGAGGTCTATAAAAAACTCCCAACAGGGTGACCTCTCCTTTCCTGTTTCTAACCTCAGCCCAAACTACCTCAGTAGACGAGTCCTCATCAAAAGCCCTTTCTGCCACCGTAATACTGTCCTTGACTAACAATGCCACACCTCCCCCTCTTTTACCACCTTCCCTGCACTTACTGAAACATCTAAACCCCGGAACCTGCAACAACCATTCCTGTCCCTGCTCTATCCATGTCTCCAAGATGGCCACAACATCGAAATCCCGGGTACCAACCCATGCTGCAAGCTCACCCACCTTATTCCGGATGCTCCTGGCATTGAAGTATACACACTTCAAACCACCTTCCTGCCTGCCAGTACATTCCTGCGACCCTGAAACCTCATCCATGACCTCACTACTCTCAACCTCCTGTACACCGGAGCTACAATTCAGGTACCCACCCCCCTGCTGAATTAGTTTAAACCCTCCCGAAGAGCATTAGCAAATTTCCCCCCCAAGATATTGGTATCCCTCTGATTCAGGTGCAGACCATTCTGTTTGTAGAGGTCCCACCTACCCCAGAAAGAGCCCCAATTGTCTAGGTATCTGAAACCCTCCCTCCTGCACCATCCCGGTAACCACGTGTTCAACTGCTCTCTTTCCCTATTCCTCTCCTCACTATCACGTGGCACGGGTAACAAACCAGAGATAACAACTTTGTTTATTATCCCGCCTTATCCCCGTAATCCCACGTATTGACTCTGATAATCCCCCTGACACTAAGGGGCAATTTTTTTAGCATGGCTAATCAACCTAACCCACACATCTTCGGACTATGGGAGGAAATCGGAGCACCACGCAGGCGCAGGGAGAACCTGCAAACTGCACACACAGTCACCCTAGGCTGGAATAGAACCCAGATCCCTGGCACTATGAGGCAGCAGTGTTGACCACTAATTTACTGAATAAGTACCCGGTGAGTCCCAATTATCAGACTCAGGTTGGAGACTGTTGCAGAAGGTTCCAGACGGCACAAATCAATCTATTGACAGTTTAAACTTCCTGGGCAACTTCAGTGCATGCGCATGTACCAGGTCTTCTGCAGGATTCTGTGCAACACAGGCTTAAGTCAACATTTTTGCTGCTCTGACCATCAAAAGATTGGGGCCAGAGTAAAATGAAATACATATATATATCACTCTATTATGCTTCTCACATACCACTCTTTGAGCCATGTATTCATCGCTCTAATTTTATGAACTCTAGGCGAATTTGCACATGATTCAGGTAATAATTCAGAGATTACATCCTTGGAGGTTCTGTTGTTTAATTTAGTGCCCAGCATCTCAAACTCTCTAATCAAAACCACTTTCCTTGTTCTATACCCATGTCGTTGGTTCCATGACAATGGGATCCTTCCCCTCCCATCGCAAATTGCTCTCCAGCCCAGAGCAGATGTCTCGAACCCTGTCACCAGGCAGGCAGCACAGCTGTCTGTATTCATGTTCCTTGATACAGTGAAGAGTGTCAATCATAGAATCCTACAGTGCAGGAGGAGGCCATTCGGCCCATTGAGTCTGCACTGACCACAATCCCACCCAGGCCCTATTCCATACCCCATGTATTTATGTTAGCTAGTCCCCCTTACACCAAGGGGCAATTTGTCATGGCCAATTCACCTACCCCACACATCTTTGGACTGTGGGAGGAAACCGGAGCACCCGAAGGAAACCCGCACAGACACATGGAGAACATGCAGACTCCACACAGACAGTGACTCAAGTCGGGAATCGAACCCCCATCCCTGGCACTGTGAGGCAGCAGTGCTAACCAGTGTCGTCCTAATCCCTCTCACTGTACTGTCCCCTATTACCGTTAACTTCTTATGTGCTCCTCCCACTAGAATGGCATCCTGTACCACAGTATCATGATCAGTCAGCTCATCCACCCTGTCCCCACTGTCATCCAAACAAGCTGAAATAACCTCAAACCTGTTAGACAATTGCAGAGGCTGACACTGCTGACGTTGTGTCTCCTTACCTGCAGTCACACCCTCCTGTCCCTGACCACTTTGTAAACCAGAAGATTCTACCCTAAGGGCTGTGACCACCTCCTGAAACAAAACATCCAGGTAATTCTCACCCTTCCTCATGTGTCACAGTGTCTCCAGCTCAGTCTAAAGCTCAATGACTCTGAGCTAAAGCTCATCAAGTCGCAGACACTTACTGCAGATGTGCTTGTCCTGGATAACAACAGTATCCATGAGCTCCCACATTGCCACAGGCTTTACGCATCACCTGTCATGGAATCTCTACAGTGCAGAAGGAGGCCACTCGGCCCATCGAGTCTGCACCGACCATAACCATGGGAGGAAACCGGAGCACCCGGAGGAAGCCCATGCAGACAAGGGGAGAATGTGCAAACTCCACACAGACAGTGACCTGAGGCCGGAATTGAACCCAGGTCCCTGGCGCTGTGAAGCAGCAATGCTAACCTGTGCCACAATGCAACCCCAATACTAATGTCCTGCAATACTAATGAGATTTAATTAATTATTTCGTTTCTTTTAGATATTCATTAATCTTATCACAAACTCCAGTATAATTTTAAACCTTCAGAAAATAGACATTGGTCCATTACTAGATATTCACCAGATATGCATCAGCAGCTCACCTCCTCCCCTGTAGAACAGCAGAAACCAATTCTTACAAGGTGAAAAAGTTAGAAAAACAAAGGAGTACCAGCTTCCACTTCTCACTGAACTCCCTCTTATCATCTTCCATGCTCTGTCTGAAGCTGCACTCAGTGCTGGTCACAGAGAGGGCGGAATTTTCCGTTCGCGTTCACCCCAAGGCCGGAAATTTCTACCCAAAGTCAACAGACCTTTGCATGGTCCACCCCCACCCACTACAATTCCCATGGTGGGCAGCATGGGATAATTCCACCCAGGGTGTCTGAATTTATATGTTCTGAACAAGGGACTAGCTGAGCCCAGTTACAGCAATTATAACTAGTTTCCTTAATTAATTAATCTGGTTGAGACCTGGAAGTTAAACAATACTTGCAGTTAAATGTTAAACACAAATACAAATAATATTAGAATTTTAGAATTATATTTGAAATGTCCCTCTTCTCACCAACCTTCCATATCAAATGGAATTCCAGTGGCAAGGCAACCTCTGGCAGCCCCTTAGTCTTTAACTCTTCAAAAACCTCAGCTCTTTGAACTTTGAATTCATTCTAACCAGCACTCTGCTTGGTGTTTAGCAAAAAACAGTCCCATTCCTCTCACACAACATAATATAAAAAGCAAATTACTTTGATGCTCAAGTCTGAAACAAAAACAGAAAATGCTGGAAATTTTCAGCAGGTCTGACAGCATCTGCAGAGAGAGAACATTGACATTTCGAGTCTGGATGACTCTTTGTCAGAGCTACAGACAATAGAAAATAAGATACGATTTATATTGTTCCACACTCTGAAGCCATATCTTCTCCAGAAATGCCTCAGCAATAGAGGTAGCCATACTGACTTTTCAATAAATGCATGAGAAGTAAAAGTGAAATTTTGTTCATTTAAACATTGTAAAATTCTAGTGTACCCATTTTATAGCCTCTGAATTTGTATCCCATTCGAACCCTTAATTTCTTATGTTACCCATAAAGACCAATAACTTTTAAAAATATATATGAATTTTCCAGTGACCAGTGCAAAGAGTCACACAAGATTTCATGTTCTAAGGCTTTGCTGTAACAAACAAAAATCATTATTGACAAAATATTACTTTAGAAAGCAACTAATACACTAAACTACAGAAACAGAATTCCCTAATAAAATCTTAGCACAACAAAATCCCCAGGTCACATTTGTATTTTACACCCCATTCTCTGTGGAAATATAATCTTGGGCAAAAAGTCCCAAACTTCTCCCATTTTAACAGAATATCCCTCCAAAGCTAATCTTCCAATGTATTTTTAAAACAATGGCCCTTCACTCAATATTCTGAGCATAATCAAATGGAATTCCAGGGGCAAGGCATCCTCTGGCAACTACTTGGCCTTTAACTCTTTAGAAACTCAGTTCTTTTAACTTTGAAAATGTACTTACCAGCACTCTGCTTGGTGTTTAGCAAAAACAGCTCTATTCCTCTCACACAACATAATATAAAAGCAAATTACTTTGATGCTCAAATCTGAAACAAAAACAGAAAATGCTGGAAATTCTCAGCAAGTTTGACAGCATCATTGTGGTGAGGAGAGAAATGGGGGGTGGTGGTGGTGGGGGGGGGGGGCGGGGGTGGGTGACTGTGGAGGCTGGTAAAGGGCCAGCAGTTTGTGGAGACAGGAAAGATTGACAAAGATGTCATAGACAAAAAAGCAAAGGAAGGTAAATGATGGTGATCATGGCTAAGAAGAGTGCCAAGAATGGTCATTAAGGGATCTGAATGTGTAAATGGCCGAACAAAGTTAAGCAGATTGTCAAAGACAACATGAGACTTGTAACAAATGGTCCTAATGGGGTGGGAAGAAAAAGTTGAAAAATGAAACAATGGAAGAAATAAAAATAAAATATTTATAAAATAATAAAATAAATTGATGGAAATGGGGTGGAGGTGGAGGAGAGAGTTCCTGGTCTGACTTTGTTGAACTTAATGTTAAGTCCGGAAAGCTATAAAGTGCCTAATCGGAAGATCAGGTGCTGTTCCTTCAGTTTGCTTTGGGCTTCATTGAGACATTGGGTGGGATTTTACAGCCTCGCTCAAGCGAGATGGGAAAATCCCACCTGAGGTCAATGGACATTTCCATTGTCCTCCTCTTGTCCGCTCTGATTCTGTGACAGGCGGGGGTGCTAGAATTTAGCCGATTGCAGCAAGCCAAGGATGGACATTTGGGCATGAGAGCAGTATGGTGTGTTAAAATGGCAAGTGGCAGGAAGGTCTAGGTCATGCTTGCGGACAGACTGAAGGTTGTTTTCCTCTGCCTGGCATAGCAGCACCTCACAATCTCAAATCTGTCTGACTGACTCTGAGAGTCTGTGTTCCTGTACACAACAGGACCAGCTTTGTGTTCAGGTGTTAAAACTTGCACCTTACATTCAAGAAGTTTTGATTTGAGTTTATGTCTCCATAACAAGCAGATTTTTTTTTATTCGTTCCGGGGATGTGGGCATCCCTAATTGTTATTGAACCGAGTAGTTTGCTGAAGCTTTTCAGAGTGCATTTAAGAGTCAGCCACATTGCTGTGGATCTGGAGTCACATGTAGGCCAGATCAGGTAAGGACAGCAGATTTCCCATGCTTTGGGAGATTCCGCACACGTGCAGATAGGAAGCAGGCTGTACCTATGGAGTCCTCTGTTTTAGAGTTCTTCAGACGGGCACCTGCATGGAAAAATAGCATGGAAACTTGATCATGGGACCAAGGAATGGGGCACCATATGAGAGAGGAGTCCTAGAACAGGGGAGAGTGAATCCTCCCAAAGACAAAACTCTGAGAGTGAACCCAGGGAGAGGGGACAGGGAGAGGTCCCAGAGAGGGAGCGAGAGTGAACGGGAAGTCACTGAGAGGAGATCACTGGTAAGAACTGATGGAGATGGGAGCAAGCCAAGAGACTCCAACAGTAAGAATGCAGTGCCTGACAGGTTTCAAGTAGCTGGACTTCGGATAGTGAAAAGGCAACAAAAGGTTGATGGGCCCATCTTGTGGGCCTTTGGGGCAGTGACATTTTGCTCGGCATGGCTAAAGAGTTAAAGCTCTGCTTGTGAGTTGGTGCTGGAGTGCAGTCTAGAAAACCCAGGAGTATGTAGTCTTGAGAGACAAAATTGAAACCCCATAGGACAAGCAGTGGTTGAGGCAGTCCAAGCTGGAGCGATTTATGGAGGAAATTTAGAGATTAAATCTTTGATGGGGAACTGTGAAGACTTGCAATCTTCATAAGGAAGATAGAGTTTGAATAAGATTGTGTAACTCACAATGGATGCTGACATCTGGGTAGGTTGCTGAGAAAACCGTGACATCCATCCTAGTTGCACCTGACATTTATTGTGCAGTAACTATAAGTATATCAATGGGAAGAGGATAGCCAGGGTTTCATTAGGAACCCAGAGGACAATCTGTGGGTGGAGCCAGAGGACATTGGTACTGAATAAATACTTCACATCCGTCTTCACCCAAGAGAATGAAGATGAAGGTACAGAATTCAGGGAGAGAGACTGCAAGATTATGGAATTCAGACAGAGAGACTGCAAGGTTCTTGAGCAAATTGACATTGAGAAGGATGAGGGATTGAAGGTGTTGGCAGGCTTAAAAATGGACAAATCTCCAGATCCAGATGAGCTGTGTCCAAGGCTGCTGTGGGAAGCAAGGGAGGAGATTGCAGGGGGTCTGAACCAAATGTTTTAACCATGAAAAGTGTGAAATGATACACTTTGGAAGGAGTAATTTGACAAGGAAGGATTTAATGAGTGGCATGACACTAAGAAGTTCTGTGGAACAAAGTGACCATGGTGTGTTTGTCCACAGATCTCTGAAGGCGGAAGGACATGTTAGTTGGGTGGTGAAAAAGACATATGGGACACTTGCCTTTATCAACTGATGCACAGATTACAAAAGCAGGGAAGTCATGTTGGAGTTATATAGAACTTTGGTGAGGTAACTGCCAGAGTACTGTGTGCAGTTCTGGTCACCATATTACATAGGAAGAATGTGATTGCATGGAGTGGGTACAGAAGAGATTTACCAGGATGTTACCTGGGATGGAAAATTTAAGTTATGAGGAGTGGTTGGATAGTCTTGGGTTGTTTTCGTTGGAGCAGAGAAGACTGAGGGGTGACCTGATTGAGGTGTACAAGATTATGAGGGGCATGGACAGAGGGGCAGCTGTTTCCCTTCATAGACATAGATAGACATAAAATCCCCACAGCACAGAAAGAGGCCATTCGGCCCATCGAGTCTGCACCGACCACAATCCCACCCAGGCCCTACCCCCATACCCCTACATATTTTACCCACTAATCCCTCTAACCTACGCATCTCAGGACACTAAGGGCAATTTTAGCATGGCCAATCAACCTAACCCGCACATCTTTGGACAGTGGGAGGAAACCGGAGCACCCGGAGGAAACCCACGCAGACACGAAGAGAATGTGCAAACTCCACACAGACAGTGACCCAAGCCAGGAATCGAACCCAGGTCCCTGGAGCTGTGAAGCAGCAGTGCTAACCACTGTGCTACCGTGCCTTCGTTGAAGGGTCAGCCATGAGGGGACAAAGGTTCAAGATGAGGGCAGGAGGTTCAGTGGGGATGTGAGGAAAAACATTTTACCCAGAAGGTGGTAATGTTCTGGAATGCTCTGCCTGGGAGGGTGGTCGGGGTGAGTTGCCTCACATCCTTTAAGAAGTACCTGGATGAGCACTTGGGTCAAGTGCTGGTAAATGGGATTAGGTGGGAGGTCAGGTGTTTCTCACATGTCGGTGCAGACTTGATGGGTCAAAGGACCTCTTCTGCACTGTATAATTCTATGATCCTTTGTAATGTGTTTGCTCACAGTTTGCCTGTTAATTCATATGTACCGCCTTAATTCCATTGAGTTTCCACTCAAAACATCACAGTATCAGGGCATTGTTCCAACATGTCAGGACAAAATCAACCAATTCAGGTATTTGTTGACTTACTATACAATCCTAGTTTGCTCCATGAGTTCAGTACTGGGATACTTGATGATATAATTTATAGTAGCAGTGTTATGTATTTGTCTATATATATATAAGTGGCAAGGAGGCTTTTATACTGAATTGTGAGCAAATCATGTTAGATGATCCTCAGTTTAGGACTCTTATGTACAGACATCCAATTTGCTGCTGTGCACAATATCAATTGTAATAATGTTTTAACTTTATAGCCTGCAAACTCGATTGAGCAACAAGAAGACACGGGGCAATGTTTCAGCATTCATAAGTTCTGTGACATTTCTGCCCTCCAGTGGACAAAGTTAGTACAAGAATGATGTAAAATTTAAAGAAGTAGGGTTAATTTGGTGAGATCAGGCGTAGAGAGGGTTGCTCAATGGCACAGCAGATTAGGAAATATGCAAGGTTCAAAATAAACAAGGGGTTGTGCAAGTTTGCCCTTAAAAAGTCACAAGTAACCCAGAAAAAGCTAAGAAAAATTCAAGCGGTCACCCACATACAATATTCCTTAGATGATTTCTCCTCCATGGTCTGGGGCTGAACAATTACAGTGGCTTGTTGAGAGCAGGAAAACATGGGGGACGACCTCCTCCTGTTAGTTTTTAAATTGTCCACCACCATTCATGGCTGGAATTTCTTTTCCTCTTTTATGCGATGTCAGCATTACTGGCAGAGCCAGCATTTGTTGCCCATCCTAATTGCCCTTTTACTGAATGGCGAACAAGGCCATTTCAGAGGAAACTTAAGGATTGGGGAGGTGGTGGCGTAGTAGTATTTTCATTGGAGTAGTAATCCATAGATGAAGGGGACCCATGTTCAAATCACATTACCCTTTAGGGAAGGAAATCGACCATACTTAACTGGTCTGGCCTACATGTGACTCCAGACACACAACAAATGCCCTCTTAAATGGACTAGCAAGTCACTCAGTTGTACCAAACCACAAAAAGTCTAAAAGGAATGAAACTGGACTGACCACCCAGCATGGACCTAGGCACTAGAAACAACAAAAGCAAACTCAACCCTGTCAATTGCCTCACAGACTAGTTAAACAACAGCCTGACAGAGGGGAGGCAGTGGCCTAGTGGTATTGTCACTGGACTAGTAATTCAGAGACCCAGAGTAATGTTCTGGCGTCCTGGATTCAAATCCCACCATGGAAGATGGTGGAATTTGAATTCAGTAAAAAAATTCTGGAATTAAAAGAAACCATTGTTAATTGTTGTAAAAGCCCATCTGGTTCACTAACTTCCTCTAGGAAAGGAAATCTGCTATCTTTACCTGGTCTGACCTACATGTGACTCCAGATCCACAGCGATTTGGTTGATTCTTAAATGCCCTCCTAGCAAGCCACTCAGTTCAAAGGCCATTAGGCAATAAATGCTGGTCCAGTCAGTGACACCCACATCGCATAAGTGAATTAAGAAAACTTATGGAATCATACCTAAAGATAATGTCACAGACACCACCATCACCATCCTTGGGTATGTCCTGTCCAACCAGTAAGAGGTGATGACAAAGTGGCATACCGTCAGGAGGGAGTTGCCTTGGGAGTCCTCAACATCGACTCTGAACCTCATGAATTCTCATGGCTTTGGGTCAAACATGGACGAAGAAACCTCCTATTGATTACAAGTACCACTCCCCTCAGCTGATGAATCAGTACTACTCCATGTTGAACACCAATTGGAGGAAGCACTGAGGGTGGCAAGAGTGCAGAATGTACTCTGGATGGGGGTTTCAATGCCCATCACCTAGAGTGGCTCAGTAGCACCACAGCAAGCTAAGTCCCAAAGGACATAGCTACGAGACTGAGTCTGTGGTAGGTAGTGAGGGAACCAACAAGAGGGAAAACCATACCCGACTTCGTCCTCATCAACCGGCCTGCTGCAGTGGCATCTGTCCATGACAGAATTGGTAGAAGTGACCACCACAGTGCCCTTGGGGAGACAAAGTCACATCATCACATTGAAGATACCCTCCATTGTGTAGTATCAAAATCAGGATAAATAGAAAATATTTCAAACAGATTGAACAACTCAAGACTGGACAACAATGAGGCACTGTTGGCCATCAGCAGCAGCAGAATTTTATTCAAGCACAATCTCGTGGCCCGGAATATCCCCTGCTCCACTGTAACCACCAAGCCAAGGATCAACACTGATTCAATGAAGGGTGCAGGAAGGCATGCCTCAGGAGCGGTACCAAATACATAAAAATGAGATGTCAGCTTGGTGACACTACAACACAGGACTACTTGCATGCCAAACAGCATAAGTAGCAAGTGCTTCCACTGTGGTAATTCCTGTTGTGTGAGGCCTGGTACTGAAGTCTCCGGGCCACCTAGCGTCTCCCCCACTGCCAGGAGTGTTTCACTCCAGTGGGGTTTACAACAGCTTCCCACTAGTGGGGAGCTGGCGTTCTGACCCTGCTGGAGTGAAGGGGGGCCATGGACGCCCCCCAGGAGATCGGGAGTAAGGAGGGGTGCCCCCTGGGCAGTGCCAGCCTGGCCCCCTAGCTCCACCCAAGGGGCAATGTGGCAATGCCCAAGGGGCATCTTGGCACTGCCCACCAGGGCCAGAGGGGCTGAGCCTCTTGGGGGTGGAGCCGATGGGAAGGAGATCGATGGGTGTGAGGGGTCCCACTGCCACTCTGCGGTCAGAATCCGTAAGTAGTCTCACAACACCAGGTTAAAGTCCAACAGGTTTATTTGGTAGCATGAGGTTTCGGAGCATCGCTCCTTCATCAGGTGAGTGCAGGATTTGTTTCACAAACAGGGCATATGTAGACACAAACTCAATTACAAGATAATGGTTGGAATGCGAGTCTTAATAGGTAATCAAGTCTTTACGGGTGTAGACAATGTGAGTGGAGAGAGGGTTAAGCACAGGTTGAAGAGGTGTGAATTGTCTCCAGCCAGGACAGTTAATGAGATTTTGCAAGCCCAGGCAAGTTATGGGGGTTACAGATGGTGTAACATGGAGATGCAATGCCTGCTCCAATCAGCTTGGATCATGTAGATCAAGCCCAGACAGGAAATGAGAGGCCTGTCTTGTCAGCTTGGATCTGGAATGTCTCACTTGCTGAGACTCTGAATTGAACTTTGATTGGATTGAATTGGATATATTAAAAAAAACATGAACCCAAGATCCCAGTTGAGGCCGTCCTCGTGTGCGGAACTTGGCTATCAGTTTCTGCTCAGCAATTCTGCATTGTCGTGTGTCGTGAAGGCCGCCTTGGAGAACGCTTACCCGAAAATCAAAGGCTGAATGTCCTTGACTGCTGAAGTGTTCCCCAACAGAAAGGGAACACTCCTGCCTGGTGATTGTTGAGCGGTGTCCATTCATCCGTTATCTGCATGGTCTCGCCAATGTACCATGCCTCGGGACATCCTTTCCTGCAGCATATCAGGTAGACAATGTTGGCTGAGTCACAAGAGTATGTACCGTGTACCTGGTGAATGGTGTTCTCATGTGAGATGATGGCATCCGTGTCGATAATCCAACACATCTTGCAGAAGTTGCTGTAGCAGGGTTGTGTGATGTCGTGATCACTGTTCTCCTGAAGGCTGGGTAGTTTGCTGCAGACAATGGTCTGTTTGAGGTTGCGCAGTCGTTTGAAGGCAAGAAGTAGGGGTATGAGGATGGCCTTGGCGTGATGTTCGTCTTCATCAATGACATGTTGAAGGCTCTGGAGAAGATGTCGTAGCTTCTGCCCTCCGGGGAAGTACTGGACAACGAAGAGTACTCTGTCCTCCGTGTCCCATGTTTGTCTTCTGAGGAGGTCTGTGCGGTTTTTCACTGTGGCGTGTCGGAACTGTTGATCGATGAGTTGAGCGACCTGTTGGATTTTAACCTGGTGTTATGAGACTACTTACTGTGCCTACCCCAGTCCAATGCCGGCAACTCCACATCATGTCAGAATCAGTAACAGAGGGAGGGAAGGGGCTGATTAGGGCTGGCCATCAGGATGGAGAGGGGAAGGGATCGGAAGATCGGAGCTGCTGGATTGGGGGCTGGCCATGGAGATTGAGGCAGGCCAGAGGGTCAGGACTGGCCTGGAGACATCCAGGAGGCCAGCGATTGGGTGGTGGGGGAATCAGAGGGGTAGCGATGCGGTTTGCTGTGCTGGCCAGTGATCGAGTCGGCCAGCGATCGGGAGACCGGCAGTGCGGGGCTTCTGTGCATGTGCCGATCTCGGCGCTGACAGATCAGCGCATGCGCAGTGGCCGCTCAGGGCTATGCTGCTGGCCTCTCCAGCAGGAGTAGGCCCCGCCCACTGATTTTCAACATTAATCTTTCTGAGACACTGCAGTGCTCAGAGTGTGGGAGATTCATTTTGAAAGTCCCACTAAAAAAACCAGCGGGAATTACCCCTGTTTTTCCCAAATTCGGAACTTGGAATTTTTTTGGGAGAAGCTCGGCCACGATGTTGTTCATTCGAAATATATTAAAAATGTCCATCTACATTTCTATAAAATTTCTTATAATTTGTGTGCATATAAATGCAAATTGAATGCAAGTTTTAGCCTATAGCCAGGCTAATGTGAATTTGATCACCTTAAGCCAGAAAAGTTTAAATTAATTGGCAATATTTACAGGTATTTTTGTGCAAGAGAAATAAAAATTGAGGTTTGATTTATTACAATGAGAAAGGAATGTTTATTGATTGTGATTTTAATCACGTTGGTTGAATCTGGATCACTTTTTCTTGAAATTAATTTCTGAATCAAGACCAGTGAGATGCACTCTGATTTCTTTGCATCTGTTTTTGAGGGGTATAATAGATTATGTTCACGCCCTGCTGCAGCTGTAAGTGAGGACAGAGAATTTGGCACTCAGCTAAATCTCTGTTCACTGCAGCGGGACCAGGGAATCCCGTTGGCGCAAACAGCTGGAGAATTCCAGCCTATGGAGGCTTGTAAGCTCTGTTAACTAAATGGCTAGCGTGTGGTTCAGGATAACACTGTAAATACAGGTTCAATTTCCGTTCTGGCTGAAATAGACTTGGGACCTGCCTCCTTGCCATGTAAAATGGGTGAGAAAATTGGGAGGTTGACTGTGAGGCCGGCTGCTTAGCTCTAGGGGTCCATTGCGCAGGTGCCCCAATCTCCCAGTCTATTGTATACACAGTACACAAGGCGAACTGTCACCCTGCCCCCCCACCCCAATTGCCACCCAGCCAATTGACCCCTCCTGATTGTAGTTCCGAACATTGCCCCCCTGATCATCGCCCCCAGCTGACCATCCCACCCCCATCCCCCCACATATCATTAATATTTAAATCAGCCTCGCGCCTTTGACTGATTTCACTGGCAGAACAGGGCGAGAAAGATTGCGAGGGGCGAGAATCTTTCACCTCTTGCCCGAACCGCTAAGATCTCGCCCACTGGTTTTCTCGCCGGAAACAACACTCTGCCATTTTTGCCATTTTTTGTAAGAATTCGCCCATAGTTAATAGCACTTAAACATTAAGTGCACAAATATTCAGTAAATGGAACTAATCAAGGAAATAAATAATAGGTTGCCAAAACAATTTTTTTACATCTCAGTAGTTTAGTATTAACTGATTGATGATTATAAATTTTGAGTTAAAATGATTGTCTGAGATTGATATAGATTGGTGAAATTAATTTAGGACTAGGCTCCTTCGAGACAGCCAGTCTATTGATTCCATTTTATATGAATGTGGCTAATAATATTTCTAGAAGTTATATGACCGTGCTTTTATGAGAAATGTTTGGTTCAGGCACATCGAGTGTGACCAGATCATTATTTTAGTATTAGTGTCATGTTCTAATATAATTGCTTAAAACGACAAAAAGTATCAGGTATACAAAAGCTGCATTGCATGCTTATTACAATATTGTCATTCAATTACTTGAGCTATAAAAGCTATGAGTTTTAAACTAATTTGTCAGGGGAGTGAGAAAAGGAGTTGTAGTCCAGAAGTCAGTGAGGGTGGTGAGGTATTGGGGAAGGTATCAGGGTCAAGGGTGGGTACCGTGTAGACAGGAAGGTGGGTTGAAGTGTGTCTACTTCAATGCAAGGAGCATCCGGAACAAGGTAGATGAACTTGGGGCGTGGATTGGTACTTGGGACTACGATGTTGTGGCCATTACGGAGAGGTGGGTAGAACAAGGACAGGAATGGTTGTTGGACGTTCCGGGGTATAGATGTTTCACTAAGTGTAGGGAAGCTGGTAAAAGAGGTGGAGGAGTGGCATTGTTAATCAAGGATAGTGTAACGGCTGCGGAAAGGCACTTCAAGGGGGATCTGCACACTGAGGTAATATGGGCTGAGGTTAGAAATAGGAAAGGTGCGGTCACGTTGTTAGGAGTTTACTATAGGCCCCCAAATAGTGATAGAGATGTGGAGGAAGAAATAGCTAAGCAGATTATGGATATGTGTAGGGGTCACAGGAAAGTTGTCATGGGGGACTTTAACTTTCCAAATATTGATTGGAACCTTTGTAGGTCAAATAGTTCGGATGGGGCAGTTTTTGTGCAGTGTGTGCAGGAGGGTTTCCTGACACAATATGTGGATAGGCCGACAAGAGGTGAGGCCACATTGGATTTGGTACTGGGAAATGAACCAGGCCAAGTGTTAGATTTGGTTGTGGGAGAGCACTTTGGAGATAGTGACCACAATTCGGTGTCTTTTGTTATTGCAATGGAGAGGGATAGGGCCGTACGGCAGGGCAAGGTTTACAATTGGGGGAGAGGTAATTTTGATGCGATTAGGCAAGAATTAGGGAGCATAAGTTGGGAACAGAAACTGTCAGGGAAAGGAACTAATGAAAAGTGGAACTTTTTCAAGGAACAAATACTGGGTGTCCTTGATAGGTATGTCCCTGTCAGGCAGGGAGGAAATGGCCGAGTGAGGGAACCATGGTTCACAAAAGAGGTGGAATGTCTTGTGAAAAGGAAGAGGGAAGCTTATGTAGGGATGAGGAAACAAGGTTCAGATGGCTCGATTGAGGGTTACAAGTTAGCAAGGAATGAGCTGAAAAAGGGGCTTAGGAGAGCTAGGAGGGGACACGAGAAGTCCTTGGCGGGTCGGATCAAGGAAATCCCCAAGGCTTTTTACTCTTATGTGAGGAATAAAAGAATGACCAGGGTGAGGTTAGGGCCGGTCAAGGACAGTAGTGGGAACTTGTGTATGGAGTCAGTAGAGATAGGCGAGGTGATGAATGAATACTTTTCTTCAGTGTTCACCAAGGAGAGGGGCCATGTTTTTGAGGAAGAGAAGGTGTTACAGGCTAATAGGCTGGAGGAAATAGATGTTTGGAGGGAGGATGTACTGGCAGTTTTGAATAAACTGAAGGTCGATAAGTCCCCTGGGCCTGATGAAATGTATCCTAGGATTCTTTGGGAGGCAAGGGATGAGATTGCAGAGCCTTTGGCTTTGATCTTTGGGTCCTCGCTGTCCACGGGGATGGTGCCAGAGGACTGGAGAATGGCGAATGTTGTTCCTCTGTTTAAGAAAGGGAATAGAAATGACCCTGGTAATTACAGACCGGTTAGTCTTACTTCGGTGGTTGGTAAATTGATGGAAAAGGTCCTTAGAGATGGGATTTACGACCATTTAGAAAGATGCGGATTAATCCAGGATAGTCAGCACGGATTCGTGAAGGGCAAGTCGTGCCTCACAAATTTGATAGAATTTTTTGAGGAGGTAACTAGGTGTGTTGATGAATGTAGGGCAGTTGATGTCATATACATGGATTTTAGTAAGGCGTTTGATAAGGTCCCCCATGGTCGGCTTATGATGAAAGTGAGGAGGTGTGGGATAGAGGGAAAGTTGGCCGATTGGATAGGTAACTGGCTGTCTGATCGAAGACAGAGGGTGGTGGTGGATGGAAAATTTTCGGATTGGAGGCAGGTTGCTAGCGGAGTGCCGCAGGGATCAGTGCTTGGTCCTCTGCTCTTTGTGATTTTTATTAATGACTTAGAGGAGGGGGCTGAAGGGTGGATTAGTAAATTTGCTGATGACACCAAGATTGGTGGAGTGGTGGATGAGGTGGAGGGCTGTTGTGGGCTGCAAAGAGACATAGATAGGATGCAAAGCTGGGCTGAAAAATGGCAAATGGAGTTTAACCCTGATAAATGTGAGGTGATTCATTTTGGTAGGACTAATTTAAATGTGGATTACAGGGTCAAAGGTAGGGTTCTGAAGACTGTGGAGGAACAGAGAGATCTTGGAGTCCATATCCACAGATCTCTGAAGGTTGCCACACAAGTGGATAGAGCTGTGAAGAAGGCCTATAGTGTGTTAGCTTTTATTAACAGGGGGTTGGAGTTTAAGAGCCGTGGGGTTATGCTGCAACTGTACAGGACCTTGGTGAGACCACATTTGGAATATTGTGTGCAGTTCTGGTCACCTCACTATAAGAAGGATGTGGAAGCGCTGGAAAGAGTGCAGAGGAGATTTACCAGGATGCTGCCTGGTTTGGAGGGTAGGTCTTATGAGGAAAGGTTGAGGGAGCTAGGGCTGTTCTCTCTGGAGCGGAGGAGGCTGAGGGGAGACTTAATAGAGGTTTATAAAATGATGAAGGGGATAGATAGAGTGAACGTTCAAAGACTATTTCCTCGGGTGGATGGAGCTATTACAAGGGGGCATAACTATAGGGTTCGTGGTGGGAGATACAGGAAGGATATCAGAGGTAGGTTCTTTACTCAGAGAGTGGTTGGGGTGTGGAATGGACTGCCTGCAGTGATAGTGGAGTCAGACACTTTAGGAACATTTAAGCGGTTATTGGATAGGCACATGGAGCACACCAGGATGATAGGGAGTGGGATAGCTTGATCTTGGTTTCAGATTGGGCTCGGCATCACATCGTGGGCCGAAGGGCCTGTTCTGTGCTGTACTGTTCTATGTTCTATAATAGGATAGAGACATTTTACCATGCAGCGCACAATGCATTACACTCTAGCAAGATGAAGCTATTTATAACTGCCATGTCCAATAAAGACCATAAAACAGAAGGGCAAAGTCTTACCAAAAAATGGCGGTGTGTTGTTTCTGGTGAGAAAACGGACAGAGAAACAGGTTGGTTTTCTTTCCAGATCTTATGAAAATCTTCAAAGAAAAATCAAGTGTTTCACGCTGCCACGAAAGGGGGCTTGGCCTAAATATGCCAGCAAAACCCAGCAGCACAGAGATCGGGGTGCCATCTTTAAAGTGAGCCCTGATCAGAACCTGAATAAACCTCCCCCCACCAGCCAACTATGGAGATCTCGGGGGTCCCCCTGTCCACCCCCGGTCAGACTCAGCACGTTTCTCCCCTCATATCATCAGCACCATCCCACCTTCTGTCCCCCCAACACCCCAGATTGAGCTGGCACCCACTCTCACCCCTCCCCCCCCCACCCACCCCTGCTCCACCTCTTCATCCGCTCCCAGCCACCACCACTCTGAATGAAATCCCCCCCCCCCCCCGCCCCCCAACAATGCGGCTTCCATTGAGGTCCTGCCCTTTGGCACAGATTGGCATTGCCAGGTTGGTGTTGCAAACTTGTTCAAGAGGCATTGCCAGGCTGCTGACTGGCCATGTCCTTCTCCCATGGGGGCTATATTTACCTTTATGACCCCAGGGAGAGAGACCCCCAAAACAGGTTCATGTCTAGGTGAACCTGTTGTAAATGGCATCGGCATGATGTCATGGCGGCGCCTGCTGAACATCCGGTGAAGGGGGATATCCCGGAGAATGAGCTCGGTAATGACATAATGAGCTCTCCGTGGTCCCACACCATGTTTCACGCCACTCCACTGGCAAGGGGATGGTAAGTTTGGAAACCAGGAACTTGCCGGCGCAAATCCCACTCTCCTGATTTTGCGCGTGCACCGCCATTCCTGCGGATGGAGAATGTGGGCTCAAAATCGCTCTTTAAATGTTGTAAGTAAGCAGTCTGAGGCTAATTACAATAGAGGGATGGAACTATGGACATCAATCAGCAGCAGAAAAATAAAGAAATGCTGAAGTTAAGGAAGACAAAAGGCGAGGCTAAATAGAAGACTCCCAAAGATATTTTTAAAAGCAGTGAGTGAAGCAGCAAGGCTGAAGGGATTCAGCACAGTTTTCATGGGACTGAATGACTGGCCTCTAATGGTGTGTTGGGAGCAAAATGAAGCTCAGTGTTAGAGGAGCAATTGGCAGCAGGAGATTACTGAGGTAGAATGGAGTGAGACATGGAGGGATTTGAAATGGAGATGATCATTTTGAAGTCAACTTGATGGTGCACAAATTGCCAATGAAGCTTGGAGAGAGCAAAAGCTGTGCAGCATTGTAATTTTGTGCAGGTTGGAAAGGAAAATAAGTTAAGTTTATTTTTTAGTCACATGTAAGACTTACATTAACATTGCAATGAAGTTACTGTGAAATTCCCCTCGAGTTGTAAGCTGCAGCACTTTGAATGAGTTGAAGCTTGTGGAGCACTGATAATGGAAGTGAGTTTGAGAAGTCAAACTTCGAATGAAGGCTAATCCCACTTTAACACACACTGGAATCATGATGTGGAGATGCCGGTGTTGGACTGGGGTAGGCACAGTAAGAAATCTCACAACACCCGGTAAAAGTCCAACAGGTTTATTTGGTAGCACGAGCTTTCAGAGCGCTGTCCCTCACCTGATGAAGGGACAGTGCTCTGAAAGTTTGTGCTACCAAATGAACCTGTTGGACTTTAACCTGGTGTTGTGAAACTTCTTACTGTACATACTGGAGTCAATTAGATCCAATTATTTCTTAGAAAAGTGCCAGGAGGAAATAATACACTTCCATTTTCTGTCTTACAATTTTAAAAAAATGTTAGGTCCTTTTAGAAATTGTGACATTCTGGATTGTGATTGATGCACACATTTTAAAGACTATTACATACGTATGTGTATGATTACATTTTGACCAAATACATTGCATAACCTTTTGGATTGCTGGTGCATTATTTGTGGGCAGCATTACATAGTTGTTTGTTTTTGGTAAGTACTGTGCTGAAACTGATTAATCTTGTCCTTCCTTCGCATGTACTTTGAATGTGGGTTCAGGAGTCATTTTAAGTAAAGTCCAGCATATCATGCTGGTCTGTTTATGATATCTACTTTTTCAGTAAAATTTAACACACAAATGATCTTCAAACTTTTGCACTCTACTGCCATAATTTTAACAGAAATCCATGAAAACCCTGTTCTTATATGAAAGTGGGAATTCTACTGCAAACAAGTTACTGTGATGAGCGGGAGCAACTCTGAGGAAATTCCCCACCATAGCAGCAAATGGGATTAGTGGCAGAAATACCTGGTGAATAAAGTTCTTTTAGGCACTGTTTACAAACAAACCCCGTTTAGTAAACATACTTTTTTTTTAACTGAGAAAGTTATCATTTGATTTGGGTCAAGTTTCTTTTATTGTTTAAGCATAATACAGTCTTATAAATTACTAAAATGTATAACTCCCAAAAATAATAGTTTCCTTTGTAAAGTTTTTCCCCACTTTTCTTCCCTGTTGTTTTGAAGATTCTTGACTAGGAATGATTACATGCATCTCCAGCAACTTCTGATACCTCATAAGCTATTCTCAATGTATAAGCCTTGTTAAGAGCATCAACAAACTTTTTAACAAAGCAGAATATCAGAAATTTGAAGTCCCTGAAGTCAATTGTGGCAACGGCAGTTGCTCAGATCAGCTAAGTCAGCACACGTTAGGAATTAAATTCCAGACCATCCTGTTTGGTATGGTTTAGTTTCATATTAGGTAGCATAATTACAATATTGAGTCATAAGAACATTTTTTAATTATTAAAGACTTGCAGCATTTCTTTTTACAGGATGAAGAAAAGCTTGAGCTGGCTGATGCATTCATTTATGAGGAAGATTTTGAGGTAGCTGACGTAGTTCAAGAGATGGAAGAAGAGGGAAATAAACAAAATATTCTTCGCAGAATTGCAACATATGCATCAAAATTAAAAGAATTTATTGGCATTATTATAGCAACCACTGGAAAAGTAGTTGTTACCATTTTACTTGGTTTAACAGGTTTGTATTATAATTAGAGTACATTAAATCTTTGTGCCATTCATAAACAATAATTTCCTTTTTCTCCAAACTCATGTTAAACATAGAAAGCCACAGCACAAACAGGCCCTTCGGCCCACAAGTTGCGCCGATCACATCCCCACCTCTAGGCCTATCTATAGCCCTCAATCCCATTAAATCCCATGTACTCATCCAGAAGTCTCTTAAAAGACCCCAACGAGTTTGCCTCCACCACCACCGACGTCAGCCGATTCCACTCACCCACCACCCTCTGAGTGAAAAACTTACCCCTGACATCTCCTCTGTACCTACCCCCCAGCACCTTAAACCTGTGTCCTCTCGTAGCAACCATTTCAGCCCTTGGAAATAGCCTCTGAGAGTCTACCCTATCCAGACCTCTCAACATCTTGTAAACCTCTATCAGGTCACCTCTCATCCTTCGTCTCTCCAGGGAGAAGAGACCAAGCTCCCTCAACCTATCCTCATAAGGCATGCCCCCCAATCCAGGCAACATCCTTGTAAATCTCCTCTGCACCCTTTCAATGGCTTCAACATCTTTCCTGTAATGAGGTGACCAGAACTGCGCGCAGTACTCCAAGTGGGGTCTAACCAGGGTCCTATAAAGCTGCAGCATTATCTCCCGACTCCTAAACTCAATCCCTCGATTAATGAAGGCCAGTACGCCGTACGCCTTCTTGACCGCATCCTCCACCTGCGAGGCCGATTTAAGAGTCCTATGGACCCGGACCCCAAGGTCCTTCTGATCCTCTACACTGCTAAGAATGGTACCCTTCATATTATACTGCTGCTTCATCCCATTGGATCTGCCAAAATGGATCACCACACACTTATCCGGGTTGAAGTCCATCTGCCACTTCTCCGCCCAGTCTTGCATTCTATCTATGTCTCGCTGCAACTTCTGACATCCCTCCAAACTATCCACAACACCACCTACCTTGGTGTCGTCAGCAAACTTACCAACCCATCCCTCCACTTCCTCATCCAGGTCATTTATGAAAATGACAAACAGCAAGGGTCCCAGAACAGATCCCTGGGGCACTCCACTGGTCACTGACCTCCATGCAGAGAAAGACCCCTCCACAGCCACTCTCTGCCTTCTGCAGGCAAGCCAGTTCTGGATCCACAAGGCAACAGCCCCTTGGATCCCATGCCCTCTCACTTTCTCAAGAAGTCTTGCATGGGGGACCTTATCGAACGCCTTGCTGAAGTCCATATAGACCACATCCACCGCTCTTCCTTCGTCAATGTGTTTGGTCACATTTTCAAAGAACTCAACCAGGCTCGTAAGGCACGACCTGCCCTTGACAAAGCCGTGCTGACTACTTTTGATCATACTAAACTTCTCTAGATGATCATAAATCCTGTCTCTCAGGATCCTCTCCATCAACTTACCAACCACTGAGGTTAGACTCACCGGTCGGTAATTTCCCGGGCTGTCCCTGTTCCCTTTCTTGAATATAGGGACCACATCTGCAATCCTCCAATCCTCCGGAACCTCTCCCGTCTCCATCGACGATGCAAAGATCATCGCCAAAGGCTCCGCAATCTCCTCCCTCGCCTCCCACAGTAACCTGGGGTACATCCCATCCGGTCCCGGCGACTTACCAACCTTGATGCCATTCAATAGTTCCAACACATCCTCTTTCTTTATGTCCACATGCTCGATCCTTTCTGTCCACCGCAAACCAGCAGTACAACCACCCAGATCCCTTTCCACCGTGAATACCGAGGTAAAGTATTCATTAAGCAGCTCCGCCATTTCTAACGGTTCCGCACAAACTTTTCCCCCTTCACCTTTTAAGGGTCCTATGCCTTCACATCTCATCCTTTTACTCTTGACATGTTTGTAGAAAGTCTTGGGATTCTCCTTAATCTTACCCGCCAAGGCCTTCTCATGACCCCTTCTCGCTCTCCTAATTTCCTTCTTAAGCTCCTTCCTACATCCCGTATACTCCTCTAAATCCTTAACACCTCCTAGCTCTCTGAACCTTCTGTACGCCTCTCTTTTCTTATTCACCAGGTTCATCACAACCTTCGTGCACCACGGTTCCCGTACCCTACCAACACCCCCCTGTCTCATCGGAACATTGTCATGCAGAGCTCCAGACAAACATTCCTTGAAAATCCTCCACTTTCCTTCGGTACTTTTCCCCAAGAATGCCTCCTTCCAATTTACCCGTCTAATTTCCTCCCTGATGACACTGTATTCCCTTTACTCCAGAGAAACACTTTCCTAGCCTGCCTGATCCTATCTCTTTCCAATGCTATCGTGAAGGAGATAGAATTATGATCGCTATCCCCAAGATGCTCACCCACCGAGAGATCCTCCACCTGTCCAGGTTCATTAGCCAGCACCAGATCAAGTACAGCCTCTCCTCTAGTAGGCTTATCCACATACTGTGTCAGGAAACTCTCCTGGACACACCTAACAAACTCCTCTCCATCCAAACCCCTAGCCCTAGGGATATTCCAATCTATGTTTGGGAAATTAAAATCTCCCATCACGACAACTCTGTTATTCCTACATCTCTCCAGGATCTGTTTCCCCATCTGCTCCTCAACATCTCTGTTACTATTGGGCGGCCTATAGAAAACACCCAGCAAAGTTACCGACCCCTTCCTGTTCCTAACCTCCACCCACAGAGACTCCGTAGTCAATCCCTCCACGGCGTCCACCTTCTCTACAGCCGTGACACTATCCCTGATCAACAGTGCCACTCCCCCCCCCTCTCTTGCCTCCCTCCCTGTCCTTCCTGAAACATCTAAAACCCGGCACCTGAAGCACCCAGTCCTGTCCCTGAGACATCCAAGTCTCCGTAATGGCCACCACATCACAATTCGAAGCAGCAATCCACGCTCTAAGCTCATCCACTTTATTCACTACACTCCTGGCATTAAAATAGACACATCTCAGACCTTCAGCCTGAGCACTTCCCTTCTCCATCACTCGTCTAACCTCCCTCTTACCCTGTTTACATTCCTTATCTATTTGCGAGCTAACCTCCTCGCTCTCAGTCCCCTCATTTCGATTCCCTCCCCCCAACCTTTCTAGTTTAAAGTCTCTCCAGTAGCCTTAGCCAACCTTCCCGCCAGGATATTGGTCCCCCTGGGATTCAAGCGCCACCCGTCTTTTTTAAACAGGTCACACCTGCCCCTAAAGAGGTCCCAATGATCCAAGTACCCAAATCCTTGTCCCTTGCTCCAGTCCCTCAGCCACGCATTCATTCTCCACCGATTCCTGTTCTCACTCTCCCGCGGCACAGGCAGCAATCCCGAGATTACTACCTTTGCATTCCTCTTTCTCAGCTGTCTACCTAACTCCCTATATTCTCTTTTCATGACCCCTTCCCTCTTCCTACCTATGTCAGCAGTACCTATATGCATCACGACCTTCGGCTCCTCTCCCTCCCCCTTCAGGATTTCTGGGACTCGACCAGAGACATCCCGGACCCCTGCACCAGGGAGGCAAACCACCATCCGAGAGTCCCGTCTGTGTCCGCAAAAACGCCTATCTGACCCCCTCACCGTAGAGTCCCCAATTAGCACTACCCTCCTTTCCTTACCCTTTTGCACTACTGGGCCAGGCTCAGCTCCAGAGACACTGCCACCGCTGCTTCCCCCAGGTGGGCTGTCCACCCCAGTAGTACTCAGACAGGAGTACTTATTATTAAGGGGCACATCCACCGGGGTGCTCACCATCAACCGAGCTTTCTCCTTCCTCACTGTTACCCAGTTACCCTCCTCCCGTGGTCCCGGTGTGACCACCTGCCGATAGCTCCTGTCAATGACCTCCTCACTATCCCTAACCCGGCGAAGGTCCTCGAGCTGCAATTCCAGTTCCCTAACATGGTCCCTTAGGAACCGCAGCTCACCACACCCAGCACAGATATGGTCGTCCGGGAGGCTAGGAGCCTCCAGGACCTCCCACATCCTACATTGGGAACAACATACTGGCCTCACACTCATAATTGCCCCTTTAAACACACAGGGAAAAAAAAAAGTGAATGAAAATTTTAAACTTACCTTTATATATTGTTCTGCTTTATATATGCAGTGTGTATCTATTATTAAATTTAGGAAAATATAGATTAAGAAACTGCTATCTCCCACTCTCTACTTCCCCTCTCCCTTACTCAGATGACATTAATAAAAATGCTTTTTTTTCTGCAGGTATAATGCTACCATCTTTAACCTCAGGAGTATACTTCTTTGTATTTTTGGGATTATGTACTTGGTGGTCCTGCGGTAAACAGTTTGATCCGCTGATATTCAGCTGTTTGTGTGTATTAATGGCCATATTCAGTGCAGGACACTTAATTGGACTGTATCTTTACCAGTTACAGTTCTTGCAAGAACTCGTTCCACCTGGTGACTTCTATGCAAGGTAATGTCGCAATTTTTGTTTTAAGGATGTTAATATAATGATTTCTCAATCCATAGAATAAGATCAACATGTATGTAACATTTTAAAGTGTGGAGAAACTTCTAGATCAGAGACAAAATTAATTTGGGTTAATAAATGACAGTCAATACGAATTTGTTAAAGACAAACTGAGCCTAATTATCTTGATTAAGTTCTTCAAGAAAATATTAGAGACGAATCAAGATAGTGCTGTTGAAGTTGTGCTTCGACTTTCAAGAGGTGTTAAAGTTTATTTATTAAAATTAACACTGCAATGAAGTTACTGTGAAAATCCCCTAGGTCTTCTATGTAGTGTCACTTTCTTTGCAAAATTGAAAGTAAAAGGAACAGTTTTAGCATTGAAACAAATTTAGTTAAGACACAGAAAAGGTTTAGTGATGAATGTTGTTTTTCAGATGAAAGGAAAGTATAAAGGTAGGTATTAGGACAATGACTGTTTTAAATATATGTTAATGATCTGAACTTGGGGTATAGGAGTCAAAGTTTACAGATGACACAAAGTATAAAAATTATGTAAACAATGAGGAGGGCATAGATAGATTGGTGTAATGGACCATACATAACAAACATTATTTAATACAGATCAGTTTGAATTGATGCATATTGTGAGGAAGAATCCGTATTGACTGAGGAGAGCCAATATGAACTAAATTGTACGATTTTAAGTGCAATGCAGAAACAGGGATACCTGGGGGTGCATATACAAGTATTTTAACGTTGCAGGACAAATTCACCAATTGTTAAAAACGTATATGGCTTTATAAACAGAAAAAGTACAAAAGCAAACCACTGCCTCAGAAAAGCAGCGAGCATGATCAAGGACCACACGCACCCTGGACATTCTCTCTTCCACCTTCTTCCATCAGGAAAAAGATTAAAAAACCTGAGATCACATGCCAACTGATTCAAGAACAACTTCTTCCCTGCTACCATCAGACTTTTGAATGGACCTACCTTATATTAAGTTGATCTTTTTCTTCACCCTAGCTATGACTGTAATACTATATTCTGCACCCTCTCCATTCCTTCTCCCTATGTACTCTATGAATGGTATGTTTTGTCTGTATATAGAACATAGAACAGTACAGCACAGTACAGGGCCTTCAGCCCTCGATGTTGTGCCGAGCTTTGTCCGAAACCAAGATCAAGCTATCCCACTCCCTATCATTCTGGTGTGCTCCATGTGCCTATCCAATAACCGCTTGAAAGTTCCTAAAGTGTCCGACTCCACTATCACAGCAGGCAATCCATTCCACACCCCAACCACTCTCTGAGTAAAGAACCTACCTCGGACATCCCTCCTATATCTTCCACCATGAACCTTATAGTTATGCCCCCTAGTAACAGCTACATCCACCCGAGGAAATAGTCTCTGAACGTCCACTCTATCTATCCCCCTCATCATCTTATAAACCTCTATTAAGTCGCCTCTCATCCTCCTCCGCTCTAAAGAGAAAAGCCCTAGCTCCCTCAACCTTTCCTCATAAGACCTACCCTGCAAACCAGGCAGCATCCTGGTAAATCTCCTCTGCACTCTCTCCAATGCTTCCACATCCTTCTTATAGTGAGGTGACCAGAACTGCACACAATATTCCAAATGTAGCGTGCTAGAAACAATACTTTTCACTATATCCTAATACATGTGAAAATAATAAATCAAATCAAATTCAAAACATGAATCAAGCCTCAACTGGAGTGCCAATTCTAGGCACCACACTACAGGGAGGGTGTCAAGGCCTTGGGGAGCATGAAGATTTACCAGAATTTGTAGTGCATTAGGATGTTTTATCATGTTGAATGTGCTACATAAATATAAGTTTATTAACATCCTTATTAATACCCTGAAGAGCTAAATGTCTAAATAGCACTGCAGGTAATAAGAATAAATATTTGAGAACTGAAGAAGGTGTAAAATCCTTTCCGAGAATGATATCAAAACAGAGATGATCTAACTAGCAGAGATTATAAGGTTATAATTGAACAACCTTGGCTCATTTCTCTAAAAAAGAGTAAGCTGGGGACTGAACCAGTAGAGGTCCTTATAATTCTGAAGGGGTTTTGATAAGGTCGACGTAAGGCTGATTGGGAGCGATCTCCACCCCAAACAATGTATTAACCCTGAGTCTCATTTTAGCAGTTCAGAGTTACATGGGAGCATACGAAATAGGAGCAGAATTAGGCCAATTGGCCCCTCAAGTCTGCTCCACCATTCAATAAGACCATGACACATCTGTATGTGTTGACTTCCACATTTCTGATCTATCTCCAATAACTTCTGTTAGTTCTGTAACTGTTTCATTTGAGAAGCAGAGTTTCTATTTAAAACCTGTATTAATTAGAGGTCTTTTATCTGTCTGCTAAGTGCTCTACTTAGTCATTGTCCATGACCCAAGGTTATTGTTGCACTCAACTTCTTCCCGACAGGCCCCTTTCAGGCAGCATGTGGTGACCTCACTGATAGAACACAGCCTGCTGCAGATTACTACTTCAAGGTTTTCACTGATGCTATGTTTCAAAGGGCAAGGGAATTACATCTCTTTATGCTGGATGAGCAGCGTCAGCTGGATAAAGCCAGAGGGTTTGCAATGACTGCAGGTTTTCCATGGTATAGGGAGCTATTGATTATACACACGTTGCCATAAAGGCTCCTGCTGGACAACCCTTCACATTCATCAATAGGAAACATAGAAACTAGAAGCAGAAATAGGTCATCCGGCCCTTCGATCTGCTCCACTATTCATTATGATCATGACTGATCATGAAATTCAATATCCTGATCCACCACTCCCCCCCCCCCCCCCCCCCCGCACCCGCATATCCCTTGATCCCTTTAGTCCCATGGGCTATTTCAAATTTCTTCTTCAAATCAGACATGTTTTGGCCTCAACTACATTCTATGGTAGTGAATTCCACACATTCACCACCCTCTGGGTGAAGAAATTTCTCCTCACCTCAGTTCTAAAAGGTTTGCCCATTATCCTCAAACTATGACCCCTAGTTCTGGACTCCCACACCATCGGGAACATTCTTTCTGAATTTACTCTGTCTAATCCTGTTAGAATTTTGTAAGTTTCTATGAGATCCCCTCTCACTCTTCTAAACTCCAGTGAATATAATCCCAACCGACTTGGTCTCTCCTCATATGACAGGCCTGCCATCCCAGGAATCAGCCTAGTAAAACCTTTGCTGTACTCCCTCTATAGCAAGGACATCCTTCCTCAGATAAGGGCACCAAAAGTGGACACAATACTCCAGGTGTGGCCTCACCAACTCCCCATACAATTGCAGTAAAACATCCCTATTCCTGTACTCAAATCCTCTCACTATGAAGGCCAACACACCATTTGCCTTCTTTACTGCCTGCTGTACCTGCACACTTACTCTCAGCGACTAATTGCATTAGCTATGAGAAGAAGAGGTTGGAGAAACTTGGTTTGTTCTCACCGGAACGACGGAGGTTGAGGGGTGACCTGATAGAAGTCTACAAGATTATGAGAGGCATGGGCAGAGTGGATAGTCAGAAGCTTTTTCCAGGGTGGAAGAGTCAATTACTAGGGGGCATAGGTTCAAGGTGCGAGGGGCAAGGTTTAATGGAGATGTACAAGGCAGGTTTTTTACACAGAGGGTGGTGGGTGCCTGGAACACGCTGCCTGGGGAGGTAGTGGAAGCGGATACGATAGTGACTTTTAAGGGGCGTCTTGACAAATACATGAATAGGATGGGAATGGAGGGATATGGTCCCTGGAAGGGTAGAGGGTTTTAGTTAAGTCGGGCAGCATGGTCGGTGCAGGCTTGGAGGGCCGAAGGGCCTGTTCCTGTGCTGTAATTTTCTTTGTTCTAATGCACAAGAACACCAAGGCCTTGTTGAGTACCCACCTCTCTCAATTTACACCCGTTCAAGTAATAATCTGCCTTCCTATTATTGCTACCAAAGTGGATAACCTCACATTTATTCACATGATACTGCATCTGCCATGCATATGCCCACACACTCAGCCTGTCCAAATCACACTGAAGCATCTCTGCATCCTCATCACAGCTCACCCTCCCACCCAACTTTGTATCATCTGCAAATTTGGAGATAATAAATTCAGTTCTCTCTTCCAAATCATTAATATATAACGTGAACAGTTGGAGTCCTAACATAGATCCCTGTGGAACCCCACTCGTCAGTGCCTGCCAATCAGAAAAAGATCCATTCATGCCAACTCTTTGCTTCCTGTCTGCTAACCAGTTTTCTATCCATCTCAAGACATTACTTGCAATCCCATGAGCTTTAACTTTACATAGTAGTCTACCATGTGAGATCTTGTCAAAAGCCTTCTGAAAGTTTAAATAAACCACATCCACCGGTTCTCCTCGGTCAACTCTACAAGTTACAGCGTCAAAGAATTCCAATAGATTTGTCAAGCATGTTTTCCCCTTTGTAAATCCATGCTGACTTAGTCTGATTATACCATTGCTTTCCAAATGCTGTGTTATGAAATCCTTGATAATGGACTCTAGCAACTTCCCTTGTACTGATGTTAAGCTAGTGAACTTAACTAGTGAGTCTATAGTTCCCTGTTTTCTCTCTACCTCCCTTTTTAAACAGTAGGCTTACATTAGCTACCCTCCAATCTGTAGGATAAGCTATTGAAGGAATCCAGTGAAGGTTCAGCTTGCTTTGAGGGAGTCCAGCGAAGGTTCACCAGACTGATTCCCCAAATGGCAGGACTGACGTATGAAGGGAGACTGGGCTTGTACTCACTGGAATTTAGAAGAATGAGAGGGGATCTCATAGAAACATATATAATCCTGGTGGGACTGAACAGACTAGATGTGGGAAAAATGTTTCCAATGTTGGGGAAGTCCAGAACTAGGAGTCACAGTCTAAAATAAGGTGTAAGCCATTCAAGACTGAGATGAGGAAGAACTTCACTCAGAGTGTTGTGAACCTGTGGAATTCTCTACATAGAAAGCTTTTGGGGCTAGTTCTTTAGATATATTCAAGAGGGAGCTGGGTGTGGCCCTTGCAGCTAAAGGGATCAAGGGGTATGGAGAGAAAGCGGGAGTGGGATACTGAAAGTGCAAGATCAGCCATGATCAGCAGGGCGGCACGGTAGCACAGTCAGGGCGGCACGGTAGCACAGTGGTTAGCACTGCTGCTTCACAGCTCCAGGGTCCCGGGTTCGATTCCCGGCTCGGGTCACTGTCTGTGTGGAGTTTGCACATTCTCCTCGTGTTTGCGTGGGTTTCCTCCGGGTGCTCCGGTTTCCTCCCACAGTCCAAAGATGTGCGGGTTAGGTTGATTGGCCAGGTTAAAATTGCCCCTGAGATGCGTAGGTTAGAGGGATTAGCGGGTAAATATGTGGGGGTAGGGCCTGGGTGGGATTGTGGTCGGTGCAGACTCGATGGGCCGAATGGCCTCCTTCTGCACTGTAGGGTTTCTATGATTCTATCTATGATATTGAATGGTGGTGCAGGCACAAAGGGCTGAATGGCCTACTCCTGCACCTATTTTCTATGCTTCTATGTAATCAGTCCAGAGTCCAAAGAATTTTGGAAAATAACCACCAATGGATCTACTTTTTCCAGGGCCACTTCCTTAAGTACTCTGGGATGAAGTGTCAATCATAGGGACGCAGCGGTTGAACATGGGCCTGACATTGCAGAAGGATAATGACAATTTGCAGTAGGGACAGTGCATAGATCCCCAGAGAGCTTCTGTGAATGTCTGACTCCCATCTGGCTGATAGCAGTTAGCTTGCTCTCAATGACTCGGGTCATATCATGGCAATGCAGGGGGGAAGTTGCACTTGTCCTGATCTAACATCATCCCACGTGAGCTGTACCCTTGTGGTTCAGTCTTACTGGAGGCTGAAGCAAATGTGACGGGGGTGCCAGCTGCAGCTCAAAGGTGCTGAGAACACACATTGATAATGACTAGAATGAGGTGCGCTAGCCCTGTACATTGTGGGAGACATCCCCATTCCCTATGAGAAACGGGCATGACTGATGTGTTTTATCATTGTGAAGAGACACCACCAATGTGTTGGAAACCTGGCACAAAACACATGGAGGAAGCCCTGCACTGAGCACTCTGCCTTTTTCTGGTGCAGGAATCCAGTTTTCAGGTCGGTATTACATGAACACAGCTCATCGAACAAGGAGCTATAGAAAGAGTGCAATTAGTGATTGTTTATTGAGAGGTGAACGCTATGTAAAGTGCTTAAGATGACCATGCTGTGTAACTAGAGCTTCTTAACCTTTTTAACTCTGCCACTATGATTGATGAATCCCCAACATCCACACCAGAGGCAGTCTGCTGTCTGCTATGCACTGTTATTTGCGATGACCTTAGCAGGCGTCCTCTCGACTGCCGACACCTGGAGGGTAAAATAAGGCTCATGCTGCAATTCACACTTTGATAGAGCAGACCATTAGGAATGCGGAGGATGAGGTTCTAGTGCCTGGACCAGTGTGGTGGAGCCTTGCAGTGCAATCTGCAGAGGGTATCACATTTCGTGATTGATTTGTGCATCCTGCACCGGTCATGGGGACGCAATTCTTATCCATAGTCTCTACTTTACAGGAGGATGAAGACAACATGCAGTGGATAGATCCTCATAGAGCTCCCATGAATATCTGTCTCCGATCTGGCTGATGGTAGCTCACTTGCTCTCAATACTTTTGGGGTCTTGCTGTGTGGTAGTGCCACCTTCTTTGGCCTATGGAACTGGAGTAGTCACAGGAAGAGGTGATTCAGATGGGCAGGACACTCCCAGAGTCACCTGGATGGGCCGGGGTGTGCACTGGCTGGTCCTCCGCCTTATGGGTACTAAAGGGTCTCTAGCTTCCTCCTTTAGATAGAGGGGCAGATGGAGGGAGCTGGAGAAGCTCTGTCATCCTCTAGCTTTGGCACTGATGGATCCGAGCAAGTGCCTGCACCATGGAGTACATGTCCCCAGGCAGTACAGAACAAAAGTCTTGCACCAAGGTCTCCATGGTGGCCAATACCCTAGCTGTGTTGACACCGTTGGAGGGTCGGTGAGGTCCATTTCTTGGGTTAGGGGGTGAATTCCATGGGGAGGGGGAGGGGGGTGTTCCGTGGTGATGGGGTGAGTATTCCTTTATTCTATTTTTTACTTTTTTTTACATTGGAGCTCCCTTGATTTTTCTTGTCTATGGGCAGAATTTTCTCCTTTTTTATCTAAATGTCAATTCAGATGGGAAAAGTGGATTGTAGCCTGCCAGCTTTTTCTGCTACACTTTGAAACAATTAGACAAAACAAAAATCAAGGAAGCAGGCCCCACAACATCATGCTGGTGGGGTGGGCTTTGAATGGACATGGACCACAACCCCCTCGCCTCCCTTCCCTCCCACAGACGGCTAACCCCAAAAACATTCCCACAGATCTCCCGGGCAGTGTCCCCTGGCACTGCTCTCTGGGGGCTCTACTTGCCTGTGCACCCCCAATGTTTTCTGCTTGTCAGTTTCCCACTTATAAAATCCTGTTTTTAAGACTCAGCTGGCGTGGAGGGGGGGTGGCGGTGGGGGGGCAGGGAGGAATTTTTCTACATGGGTGTATATTACAGCGAAGAGGCCCGCTAATTATATTTAAATGTATCCGAATGAGTTTCCTGTCAATGCACGCCAGGAACCCTGATACATCACTGGCGGGGGTTGGTGACAATTGCCTCAGGAAATCACACTGGCGTAAAAGCTGTTTTGGGTCTCCTGCTTGATTTTCCTCACCCTCTGCCATTCCCACCCACCAAAAAAGGGGTCAGAAAATCCTCCCTCTCCCATTTTCCAAAAGATAAGGTGGGAAAAGACTCAGTGCAATTGGTGGGTTACATCCCGCTTTTGTCACCTGAGTTGACAATTAGTCAAAAGCTGACAAAATTCCATCCAATATTTCTGCCATTAAAGTTTCTTGTTCCTGACCATTCTTCTTTCATTTTTTCCCTGCATAATCAACAAAAAAACAAATGTGTAATTTGTATAGTATTATTGTAACTTTGACCTTAGTAATAAGTTCATTATCTCTCTTTCTCTCTCTTTTAACAGATTGTTTGGTGTTTCACCAGTGATCCAAACAAACTGCACGACTACTTGGAAGATTATAGCCAATCCCAATATGTCTTGGCCCCAACATGTTAATCCTATCATGTTGTTACTACTGTACTACACTCTGGCAACACTCATACGTCTCTGGCTTCAAGAGCCAGTTATAAGGGTGGGTAATACTCGAATGATTATATTTTTTGTTGCATAGTTATCTCATAATGGCATAAATTTGGCATGAAAGAGCCAGTACTTATCCTGGATAGCATAATGCAACAGACTTCTTTTTGCACTACACTACGTATAAGTATTCATCATCTGATTTAGTCACAGCAAAATTGTCTAAGACCTGAAAATGGGTACACATTTTTATTCTTTCATGGGATATGAGCATAGCAACTAGGGCAGTGTTTGTTGCCCTTCCCCAATTTCTCTTGAACTGAGTGGCTTACTGGACTATTTGACGACATGGTCACCATGATGGCACAAAGTTTAACACTGCAGCATCACAGCGCCAGGGACCTGGGTTCGATTCTGGCCTTGAGTGACTGTCTGTGTGGAGTTTGTACATTTTTCCTGTGTCTGCATGAGTTTCCTCCGGGTGCTGCAGCTTCCTCCCACAATCCAAAAATGTGCAGGTTAGGTGAATTGGCAATGCTAAATTGCCCCTTAATGTCCCAAGATGAGTAGGCTATGAGATTAGTGGGGTAAATACGTGGGGTTTTGGGGATAAGGCGATAGGTGGGCCTGAATAAGATGCTCTGTTGGAGGTTTATTGCAGACTCTGTGGGCCAAATAGCCTCCTTCTATGGATTCTATTTCAGAGGGAAGTTAGGAGTCAACCGTATTGCTGTGGGTGTGAAGTCACATGCAGGCCAGACTGTAAAGATGTCAGACTTCCTTCCTAAAGGGCATTAATGAACCAGATATTTATTTTTTTATAACAATCAAAGATCGTATCATGGTCACCATTACTCAAACTGGCTTTATATTTAAGATTTATTAATTGAATAATTGCAATTGTGATGCAAAATTAACTTGCACTTGTTACTTCTGATGCAGGCCACCCTGAAGTTCATGCTGCCTGCTGATCGCCATGTTTGTAGCAGGCTCAAAGGGCTGAATGGCCTACTCCTGCTTCTTGTTTCTATGTTTACATGCCTGAGCAGGTAGCATGAAGTCATGAAAAAGTTAGCATCACATCAAGTAAAGGTAGTTCTGCACAATTTAAGACCAGTCTGCACCTATTAAAGGGAGGTTCATTTTGACTAGGTCAGGTGGTGGAGCTGGCTGTGGAAGTGCCTGAGTAGAACATACACTGAAAAATGGTGTAAGAGGCTAGAGGGTGTGTTCTAAAGTTATCTGACACAGCATTAGAGATCTTCGTGCAGGAGCTGGGCAGAAACAGAGGCTGAAATTTACAGTTCACACTTTCCTGCCCATCCCCAACTGATCCCCATGTGAAGTGATGGGTAAGGTGCCCAATAGCCGGCCCACCTTTAAGGCTATTAAAGCCTTAAGTGGCCAATTATTGCCCACCTAAGGCCCTCAATAAGCTTTCCTACCGCCCTCAATGCAGTGGCAGGTGGGAAACATTGGGGAGGCCATTTTTTAAACAACTTTGGTGAAATGGCAGAAGGGAAGAGGGGACATATCATTCAGGATATGCCTGTGAGCATCAGTGGTCAATCCCCCAATATGTTACCCCCTGCTGCCTGCCTCGCCTTCAAAACCTACCCCCTTACTCCTCCTTATTCACTTTCCCTGGAGTGCCCACTCCCTGCTCTAAAAACCTTACCTAGGTCTGATGTAAATCTTCTGCATCAATCTCCTTGCAGTCAAAACAGTGCCCACTACTGAGTTCTGGCATTGTTTGGACTGCTAGTGCTGCTGGCCAATCAGATTAGTGGGCAACTCTTGAGGGTAGGCCTTTTTCCCTCAGACTTTCTCTGAGGGGTGGAAGTCTGACCGTTCGCTTGTTTAGGCTGCCCAGAGAGTGTTATTGCTCGGGAACTTTTTTTAAAATTCGCTCGGTTTGGAACTGCCTTTCCTTCTGAGGGGTAAGCAGTATGCCCTCACCATAAAATCCAGCCCAGAGGGGTACTGTATTTAAAGAAGATCAGGAGGCCTGTCCAGAAAGCTATTGGGAAGACAATGGGAGCAGATAGCCATTGTGTTCAATTACAGTAGTGTAGCTCAAGGACCTGGATGCAGTGCTGCAAGTTCAAGTGCTGGAGAGACGAAGGATGAGAGGTGACCTGGTAGAGGTTTACAAGATGTTGAGAGGTCTGGATAGGGTAGACTCTCAGAGGCTATTTCCAAGGGCTGAAATGGTTGCTACGAGAGGACACAGGTTTAAGGTGCTGGGGGGTAGGTACAGAGGAGATGTCAGGGGTAAGTTTTTCACTCAGAGGGTGGTGGGTGAGTGGAATCGGCTGACGTCGGTGGTGGTGGATGCAAACTCGTTGGGGTCTTTTAAGAGACTTCTGGATGAGTACATGGGATTTAATGGGATTGAGGGCTATAGATAGGCCTAGAGGTGGGGATGTGATCAGCGCAACTTGTGGGCCGAAGGGCCTGTTTGTGCTGTGGCTTTCTATGTTCTATGTTCAATGATCAATGAGTGTTCAAGGTCAGTGAAATCATCTTCAAATGCCATATCCTTACAAATGAGCATAAGCATCACACTACTCATTCACCACCCTTCACTCACCGACCGACAACCCATCAACCATATCTCTTTTTTTTTACTTTCATCACACCCTCAGACATGTAACATTGCTCCAGTGTCATATCCACACCTCACAGTTTGCATGCTGTTCAACAGTTTTCCAGCGATTCAACAATTGCAGGAACATCACCCAAACACATTGCACCTACACACTGACATACGTCCCTCAGTCTTGCAGGGCAAGGTGGTACACAAGATGCAGCAGCAACTAAAATGCAGGGAACAGCGTCACCCTGATGGAAGAGACAAAGCATGCTATAACTGGAGCAGCCGTGATTGACGCCCTCATCAGCTGAAGGACTGGACGGATCAAAGATCCATGTGCTCATACCTAATCCTCTTTCTCATATTGCACTTCCTGCTCATCCTACATTCCCTTCTGATAGCGTAAGCACCTCTTGGTTTCACCACTTCTCCTCACAACAATCTTACATATCTGCCTTTATATTTTCAGAAACCCAAGAATTGTAACCTAACCACGGGTAAAGGAGCAAAAGATATGGAAGAGGAAAAGAAACCAATGATGAAGGAACACTCTTCCTCACTCTCACACTTAGCTCAGACACTTATGCATGCACTTTATGGGTGGGATCTTCACATGGTGAGACACCAGACATGCAGGGCCTGCAGCCAGAGCAGGGGAAAAGGAGAGTGGGAGGGCCAGCTTGCCAGAGGGTGAGGTCACACATGAGTTCTGCTGCAGAGGAATCATAGGAAAACTTCAATGGTGACATAGAAAAAGATGAAGGGCATGCACAGAGAAATCTTAAGTGCTCGGCCAAGCAAGTCTGCAGTCATCGTCAAGGAACATGGGAAGTTCAGCACCTTCCTTACACACTACTTTTGCTGATCTTGGAACCCATACTTTCTACAACGAAAGTGATGGCTAACTCCATTTATGCACTTAACCATGGGATGCAAATTCTCATGGCTAATGCTTCTGCTCCTATTGCAATATAAAATCAAAATCCACCCAAAGCATGAGTGCTGCAATGGATTCTCAAACTGAAGCCATGCAATCGCATTTGTTGCCATGAAATTGTAGCCTGTTACCATGCAGGTTCAGATGGCTGCCATTGTCCAACAATCTGCCCTCAAACACATTGTTGGGAATACTGAGGTATCACCTTGGGAGAGTAGCATTGTTGCTGTGGCACATGAATCTGCTGTCCTCTCTCAGGATACCAGTATTGATTTTCTCACCATGGCCACTTTGCCAGTGCCCTTGCTGCTGTCACCCAAGCACACTACTGACACCCATGATGAGTTAGTGCAGTTATAAGGTCCTTTCAAGGGCCAGAGCTGTGAAAAGTCATCCTTCAAGGCCATCAGTAGTTTCCCCATTGAAAGTCAGCAGCCTTTTGTCAGTCATATTGCAGTCACTGAAGTCGCACTGCACAGGAGCACCCGGACAGATATAGGCACAGGGAAGACACATCCTAAGGGAATGGACAAAGGTGTTTAGTTAGTTTTTCTGTGGAATATTTGATTGTTTCATTGATAAAGTTCATTCGGAATGGTTGTTTTGTTGGGGACTTGACAATCAACCTGCTTGGCCATGCCAATAACGCATCTTCTGTGGCCATCAAGTCCTCTGGTGGAATTCATACCCGAAAATTCTGGTTCAGAATAGGGATGCTATCCACAGCACCACTCCAAATAATGACCAATTTAAGATAATCAGTTGAGTTTGTAATGCAGCTCATTTATGCTTGGTGGAAGATTATTCATGAAGGCTTGTCTTCGCCATCTTGCCCCTCGCCAGAGGTATGATGATACTCTGATTAAAATCGCCACCTGTCAGCTCTCCTCCTCCAAAAGGAGAGCAGCCTATAGTCATGTCGGACTATGGCAACTTTACTGTTTACCACTAGAAGCGACATACATATATAAGCAGAGACCCATTCTCTGCAAACAAAAGGAATATGTTCAAGCCTTTTAAATTATCCGGGAGCTTGGTAGTCTGTTATTGCCTATTGTTTTTGCCATGGCAACACCTCAGCCAATCAGAATCGACTTGCCAACTAGTCAGCACCTTTTTCTCCTGCAATATAAATTGTTACGATTATTTTAAATGTGGCATTCTTGTGTTTATCCTGGTGAGCACAAGATGAAAAGCTTCAGCAATATAGCTCCCTTTTCAGCAACATTCAGATATGCAATTGTTTAAGAGGAGGACTTTGCAAGGTCAACTGGACAAGGTATACCTTTGTTTTCTAGCACCTAGGTTGATGAACGTGAAGAACTTTATGACCATGGTCAGCTTTACAACCATTATCATTGCCATCTTTGCTCTTTTCTAAGGCTGCAGGTCTGACTAAAACATTCAGCCAATTTCATTGTGCACCTTAGAGAAACAAAGTTGTTCCACACTCTGTTTTGTGCTGAATTTGAGATGGCAGAATTGTTCCCTGAAAACCATGGATCAATAATGCCTCCTGCTAGGCTCTCTTCTCCCCTCAGTTCTCCTCCCTCTTAGAAGAGAACTCATCCTGTTGTGCATCACCTCTACTCAATTGCATGTCATGCGACATGGTGGCTCAATTGCAGGGCGGCATAATGGTTAGCACTGCTGCCTCACAGTGCCAGGGACTCGGGTTCAATTACCGGTTTGGGTCGCTGTGTGGAGTTTGCACATTCTCCCCGTGTCTGTGTGGGTTTCCTCTGGGTGCTCTGATTTCCTCCCACACTCCAAAGATGTGCAGGTTAGATGAATTGGCCATGCTAAATCCTCCCTCAGTATACCCAAACAGTGTGGCGACTGGGGGATTTTCATAGTAACCTCATTGCGGTGTTAATGTAAGCTGACTTGTAACTAATAAATAAACTTTGCTGAACATACCTTCAAACATCTCAACTAACTTAACAATAGCCAGTATAAATTAACTAGCAACTAAGGTGAAAGATTCACACCCCAAACCACTGTTCATTAGGAATTGGAAATGCACGATCCAAAATATTGATATAGGTTTTAAAAAAGTGTCAGGACCCAAACCTGAAAAAGGCTTTGAAATCTTTGCTGATCTGAACAAGGGTTTGACAGACGAGGTTTCCTGAGCTGATTCGCCCTGTGGTAGTTGACTCTAGCACAACCAGGAAAACCAATTCTATGTGCAGCCTAACCAGCAGTACACAAGCAGGCCAGCACCAAAATTGTACAATTTGGCCCTTTTGCTGAAGATATACAGCAATGTGAAAGTGAAAGATGGTTTTCCCACAGGGCAGGAAATGCACATGCAGTTTAAGATGCTGGACTTGGAAATTCTGCATCACCCCAGCACCTCTGCACTCTCAGAACATAATGCAATTCATGCTGGAAGCATATAGAAATGAACTGAACAGTACAGTGTGGCACAAAATGAGTCACACCTAATGCCCCTGAATTATGGATCCAGTCTTACAAGCTGTCTGACTACCAGAACTACATATTTACTCATTTGAATTATTGTCATTGACTTATGCTTCTTGTTTATACATAAGTATTCCTCGCTCTAAATTTGGGTATTTGATATACTCAGTAGTGAGGAGATTTATGGAAGCAGTAACTTCACAAGGAATTTTATTTTCAAAAGCTTGGAACCCTTATTTGTATTATTATTCAGAGGGTAGGCTCATCGGAATTTGATTTGATTTATTATTGTCACATGTATTAACATACAGTGAAAAGTATTGTTTCTGGCACGCTATACAGACAAAATGTACCATTCATAGAAAGGAAATGAGAGTGCAGAATGCAGTGTTACAGTCATAGCTAGGGTGTAGAGAAAGATCAACTTAATGCAAGGTAAGTCCATTCAAAAGTCTGATGGCAGCAGGGAAGAAGCTGTTCTTGAGTTGGTTGGTACGTGACCTCAGACTTTTGTATCTTTTTCCTGATGGAAGAAGGTGGAAGAAAGAATGTCCGGGGTGCGTGAGGTCCTTAATTATGCTGGCTGCTTTGCCGAGGCAGCAGGAAATGTAGACAGAGTCAATGGATGGCAGGCTGGTTTGCATGATGGATTGGGCTACATTCACGACCTTTTGTAGTTCCTTGCAGTGTTGGGCAGAGCAGGAGCCATACCAAGCTGTGATATAGCCAGAAAGAATGCTTTCTATGGTGCATCTGTAAAAGTTGGTGAGAGTTATAGTTGACATGCCAAATTTCCTTAGTCTTCTGAGAAAGTAGAGGCGTAGGTGGACTTTCTTAATTATAGTGTCGGCATAGGGGGACCAGGACAGGTTGTTGGTGATCTGGACACCTAAAAACTTGAAGCTCTCGACCATTTCTACTTCATCCCCGTTGATGTAGACAGCGGCATGTTCTCCTTTACGTTTCCTGAAGTTGATGACAATTTCCTTCGTTTTGTTGACATTGAGAGAGAGATTATTGTTGCTGCACCAGTTCACTAGATTCTCTATCTCATTCCTATACTCTGTCTGATCATTGTTTGAGATCCAACCCACTACAGTGGTGTCGTCAGCAAATTTGAAAATCGAATTGGAGGGGAATTTGGCCGCACAGTCATAGGTGTATAAGGAGTATAGTAGGTGTCTGAGAACACAGCATTGTGGGGCACCGGTGTTGAGGATGATCGTGGAGGAGGTGTTGTTGCCTATCCTTACTGATTGTGGTCTGAGAGTTAGGAAGTTCAGGATACAGTCGCAGAAGGAGGTGCTGAGCCTAGGTCACGGAGTTTGGAGATGAGTTTCGTGGGAATAATAATGTTGAAGGCTGAGCTGTAGTCAATAGACATAGGTGTCCATGTTATCTAGGTGTTCCAGGGTTGAGTGCAGGGCCAGGGAGATGGCGTCTGCTGTGGACCTGTTGTGACGGTAGGCAACTGTAGTGATACACTATTGCTGGCATTATTGGGCAACTGTTTCTGAAATAGTGTCATATAACTGTTAAGTTCAACAAAAGATAGACCCAGATCATGATTTGTTTTCAGATTATTCTCTGGGAGGAGTTGATTACTAGTGGAAGGAGGGAGAGAACAATTCCGACTAAATGGGGGTGATTCTCCCAAAAGAAATTCGAAGGCTGGATTTTTACATCCTCGCCCGCTCCAGAATCGGGGCAAGCGAGACTTGCAGAATGGCATTCTCCACTGGCCTCGGGCGGGCAAGATGGTAAAATTCTGGCAAAAGTGTCGAATTTGTGCAAAAGCTGGAGTAAATCCCACTGGTTCTTCAACGGGAGTTTCAGAATGAATCTCCCACACTATGTGCACTGCAGAGTGCCCTCGCGTGAATGATCCAAAAAATGCAGGGTGGGGCCCATTTCCGCTGGAGAGGCCGGCAGCATAGCGCTGAGCGGGCCACTGCGTATGTGCCAATCTATCAGCGCTGACTGACCCCCTGCATCACTGCCTCACCGACCCGCCCCCCGCCCGCCCGCGCGCCACGGCCTGATCGCCTCGCTCCACCACGGCACACCTTTATCTTCCCCCAACACACACATTCTCCCCCCCCGCCCCCCCCCCCCCCCCCCCCCGCGCCCCATCCCATCTGAAATGTGTGTGAGACATGTGAGGGCTTTTAACTACCATTTAACAATAGCTGGAATGTATATTTGTACAATTTGCAAAATTATGTTTCATTTTATCTTTACACAGGATATGGAAGAAGAGAGAAATTATGAAAGGGAGGAAGAAGAGCAAAAGGAGCCATTAGGAAGTGATTCACCTGTTACTGCCAATATGAGACGGAATATGTGGTATTCAGCGCACTATGCAACTGATGAGAGAAGGGTAATGCCTCTTAAAACACTTGTCCATATTAAAGCTTTCAAATTAAATCTTGTTTAGGTTAAAGCCTTCAAATTCAATCTTATTCAGGTTAAAACTTTCAAATTCAATTTTCAGGACTGTGGGAAAGGTAGTTGGAATAATTAAAAGGGAAACTAATATCAATCGTGACATTTTTTATTTAGTTATGTATTTGACGCCTTTAAACAGGATAGTATAATTCATCTGAAAGTAGCTGTACTGCATGAAGTAATTTGTGTATCATTTCAAAATATCTTGTAAAATATACCATTTGTCACGAAATGCTCAGTGCCACAGATACCCAAAGTAGTATATTTGTCAAACCAAAACCTTTTTTGAATGTGTCCAGTGACCATTTATCTCTTATAAAAGTCCAGGACAAATCTGGTGTTCAGAATGCTGGAAAATATTGTTTAATTGCAAGTCTTTCAGGATAATTTGCTGATTTTGTACTTCCTGTGGTAACTGCTTTTTATATTTGATGAGATAAATACTTAGGGCAGGATTTTCTGTCCCCCCCTCGCCATGTTTTCTGGTGGCGAAGGCAGCTCGCCTTTAACCACCAGTGGGATCATCCGGTTCTGCAGATGTCTGTGGCGGTTTGCGTGGTTCACTTGACCCACCACTGGGGAACCCACCGTGAGGCGTTGTCTGTGGCAGGAACAGAAGATCCAGCCGTGAGAAGGGCTGGAAAATCATGCCCTGAGTGCATTTGCTAATATTTGTGTGTGAACATCTATGAATATGAGGGATATAGTTTCCAGAGTGGTTTGTATGAATAATATCAGAAAAATATGAACCAATGAGAGAACATTTTTTAAAAAAGGTTTCTCTACCAGAAACTCTTGTCAAAATCATAGAATGGTTACAGCACTTTGGGCCATTGTGACTGTGTAAGCTCTCTGCAAGAAAAGCTGCCTCAGTTCATTCTCTCTCCTTTTCGACGTAGTCCTGTACTTTTTTTCATTTCAGATAGTTATTCAATTCTTTTTTGAAAATTGTTATTGAATCTGCCTCTACCACAGTTTCAGGAATTGCATTTCAGATATTAACCACTTTCTGCATAAAAGAGTTTTTCCTCATGTTGCCATTGTTTCTTACACCAGTCACCTTAAAACAATGTCCTCTGGTTCTTGATCCTTATGCCAATGGGAACAGTTTCTCTCTACCTCGATCTTTGTATTCTTGTTAGCCACTGGAGAGATCCCAGAGGACTGGAGAGAAGCTAATGTTTTTCCTCTGTTCAAGAAAGGAAATAGGGATAATCCAGGAAATTATGGTGAGTCTCACAACGGTGGTTGGGAAGCTATTGGAGAGGATTCTTGGGGATAGGATTTACACGCATTTGGAGGGCGGCACGGTGGCACAATGGTTAGCACTGCTGCCTCTCAGCACCAGTGGTCTGGGTTCAATTCCCCGGCTTGGGTCACTGTCTTTGTGGAGTTTGCACGTTCTCCCCGTGTCTGCGTGGGTTTCCTCCGGGTGCTCCGGTTTCCTCCCACAGCCCGAAAGATGTGCTGGTTAGGTACATTGGCCATGCTAAATTCTCCCTCCGTGTACCTGAATAGGCATCAGAGTGTGGATTTTCACAGTAACTTCATTGCACTTGAATGTAAGCCTAATAAGTAAACCTTTAAAAAAATGCATGGCCTAATGAGGGAAAGTCAGCATGGCTTTGTGCAGAGCAAGTCATGTCTTACTAATTTGAAATGATTTTTCGAAGTGTGGACAAAAGTGATCGATGAGGATAGAGCAGTGGACGTACTCTACATGGATTTTAATAAGGCTTTTGACAAGGACCCCCATAGTAGGCTCAGTCAGAAGGTGGAAGGGTGTTTTTCTGGCTGGAGGTCTGTGAATAGTAGCGTTCTGCAGGGATCCGTACTGGGACCTCTGCTGTTTGTGATATATGAAAACGTAGATGGGTAGGTTAGTAAGTTTGCAGACGACACAAAGATAGGTAGAGTTGTGGATAGTGTAGAAGGTTGTCAAAGGGTACAGTGGGATATAGATCAGTTGTAGATATGGGTGGAAAAGTGGCAGATGGAGTTTAATCTGGGCAAGTATGAGGTGCTGCACTTTGGGAGATCAAATGTTAAGGGTAAGTATACAGTTAATGGCAGGACCCTGAACAGCATTGATGTACAGAGGGATCTTGGAATTCAAGTCCATAGCTGCCTGAAAATGACCACAGAAGTAGATTGGGTGGTGGTGAAGGCATATGACATGCTTACTTTTATTCATCGGGGCACTGAGTACAAGAGTCAGGATGTCATGGTGCAGCTTATAATCTTATAAAATTAAGCCATGCTTAGAGTATTGCATTCAATTCTGGTCGTCAAATTACAGGAACTATGTGGAGGCTTTGGAGAGGGTGCAGAAGCGGTTTACCAGGAAGCTGTCTGGATTAGAAGGTATGAGCTATAAGGAGAGGCTGGACAAACTAGGGTTGTTTTCTCTGGATTGGCAGAGGCTGAGGGGAGACGCGATAGAAGTCTATAAAATTATGAGAGGCATAGATAGGGTTGACAGTCAGAATCTTTTTTAAAGTTTAAAGTTTATTTATTAGTCACAAGTAAGGCTTACATTAACACTGCAATGAAGTTACTGTGAAATTCCCCTTTTCCCAGAGTGAAATGTTTAATACTAGGGGGCATACACTTAAAGTGAGAGGGGGAAAGTTCAAAGGTAATATGAGGGGCACGTTTTTTACACAGAGTGGTAAGTGTCTGAAACATGCTGCCAGGGATGGTGATGGAGGCAGATACGATAGGGACGTTTAAGGGGCTTTTAGATAAGCACATGAATATGTAACGAATAGAGGGATATGTACCAAGGGCAGGCAGAAGGGCTTAGTTTAATTTGGCATCATGTTCAGCACAATATCGTGGGCTGAAGGGCCTGTTCCTGTGCTGTACTGTTTTATGTTCTATCGACTCTATTCAAACCCCTCATGATTTTGAACACTATCAAATCTCCTCTCAACCTTCTCTTCTCCAAGGAGAACACCAGCTTCTTCAACCTACCCAGGTAACTGAAGTTCCTTATCCCTGGAACCATTCTCCCAAATCTTTTCTGCACTCTCCCTAATGCCTTGACGTCCTTCTTAAAGTGTAGCTCCCAGAATTGGACATCAAATGCATGGGAACATCACCACTTGCATTTTCCTGTCCATGCCAGACACCATCCTGACTTGAAACTATATCACTGTTCCTTCATTGTCACTGGGTCAAAATACTGGAACTCCCTCCCTAACAGCATTGTCGATGTATCTGCATCATATGGATGACAATGGTTCAAGAAGGAAGAATCACAGAGAATCACAGAATCTTTACAGTGCAGAAGAAGGCCATTTAGTCTGAGAGTCTGCACTGGCTCTCTGAAAGTGCGTTCTATCTAGTCCCATTCTCCTACTTTATCCCCATAACATTGCACATTCTTTTCAGATATAAATTCAATTTTGACTACCTCAATCGAACCTGCCTCCATCACCATCTCAGGATGTTCCTTCCAGCCACCAATCACTTTCTACTCCTTTTGCCCATTATTTTTATCCTGTGCATTATTTTGATTCCTAATGTACTCTTGAGAGGGAATACTTTCTCACTTTTTAACTTGTCCATGCCCCTCAAGATCTTATATATCTGCTGAAATCTCCTATCAGCCTTCTTTTCTCCAAGGAAAATAGACCCAATCTCGCCAATCTATCCTCACAACTACAGTTGTTTATAGGAACATAGGAATTAGGAGCAGGAGTAGGCAATTGAGCCTTTTGAGCCCACTCCACTATTTAACATGATTGTGGCTGATCTTATTCTGGTCTCAGCTCCACTTTCCTGCCTGCTTCCCATAGCCCTTTATCCCACTCTTCATCAGAAACATATCTATCTCTTTCTTGAATCTGTTGATTGATTCTGCCTCTACTGAACTGCAGGGCAGTGAGTTCCACAGATTCACAACCTTCTGAGCCTTATCTCAGTTTTGAACCTACCTCCTCTCACTCAATGAGGTCGATCTTACCTTCTTGTCTGGCCAGCCAATGGGCGGGGCGAGCCCGATTTCTCACCTCTCGTGATTTTACCGGCACTGGATATCTGGCGAGATCAGTCTCGTGCCCGAAAAGACATAATAGGTACAAGATGAAGGCATATTGAATTGCCAGCACCAATGCACCCATACCGGTTGAGCTCAATGCATTCTATGGCCGTTTTGAGCAATAAGTCAGTGACATCATGCCTTCCGCCCTGGAATAAATCCTTAGGACCTGATGAAGTGTATCCCAGGACATTGCTGCTGCCCTCAAGAGGTACTACATGCAATTGCACCAAGGGCACCCCAGATTGGAAGTAACCAGATACAGGATCAAGAAATCACTGTACTGGCCCTCCATGTACGCAAACACGGAAAGGGAAATCCCCAGATATGCACTGCGTAATGCTCTCGAGCTGCATCAAGTAAAGGAACCGTGCCACTTAAATAAGATCTCAGACCTCCCATGGTCATTCACAGCAGCTCACATCTTCAAATGGAATGGTAAACAACATGTAGTCTTAATTGATTCGTATTCCGGGTGGCTTGAACTCAGTTACCTACTAAACATGATGAGTAACACAGTATCATCAAGTTTAAGAGACACTTCAACACTCATGGCATCCCACAGAGGCCCATAATAGACATTGCTTGCCAATTCATCTCCGCTGAATTTCGCAACTTTTCACATGGGACTTTAAACATATCATGAGCAGCCCCTATATCTGCAGTCAAATGGCCTGGTGAAATCGGCGGTATTCTCAGCCAAACATTTTCTAGAGAAATGTGCACAGGACTGCAGAGTCCTATGCTGCACTCCTCAGCCTGTGAAATCTACCACGATAGGGCTGCCCCTTGTCAGCACAGTTATTTTTTTTCCAGGCACATGATCCTGTGCTCTGCTGCATCCTAAAGGGGTTGAAATCACTGAGTGCAACAGAGTTCTCCTGTGAATTGAGTACAGAATGAATTCCCTGAGAAGCTGCTGTGATGTTTTTGTTCAGTTCCCACATTTGCAGATGGACTGCACCAAGAAGCTTAACAAGGGACAAGAGGATGGGAACTCTGATAACCACAAGGTGGTAGCCATAACAGCAAGTGTGAATGTTTGGGTGGTGTAGCCATGTAGGCGTACTTTGTTAGTAATTAATTATTATAATTAGACAAGAATATAGAGGCAGTAAATGGTTAACTATATTCATCTGACACAAATGAAGTAATTAGAATTATTAGTTGTAATTAGATATCAATGACTTTGGAACAAATGGAAACTTGTGATTGTATATGCAAGTTACTTGTAAGATAACCAAAAGTATAATTACTCATGCCATGTATCACTAGGGAAATCTGCATGTCACTCAAGGAAGGCAGACTTCTCTGCTATAGCTTGAATAAAGGCCAATGTAAAACTCCGAAAGCTTCATCTGGTCCCTTGAGGGGAACTCAGAATGGACTAGCTGGATAGTTGTTTCCCTCCCTATCACAGCCTAAACTTGAAACCAACGTGAATGATGCCCTGCTCCAATGCAGATTAAGAAGCAAAATGCACAAACTTCAGTCCTCTAACACCAAGTTGAATAGTTAGTATTCAGACCCCAAGTGGCCATGACCAGTTGGCAGTGGTACACAGAAATGTCCTGCAACCAAACGGCCTCACACAGTGCCCACTATGTACACAAACACTGACACCTTCTGCAAGTATTAGAACCAGTTTCAACAGATATTGCAGGTCTTCAGTCTTCCAGTCTATGGTACCATCTTTTGGGTGAGAAAACTTTCTTCACATCCCCTGTAAATCTTCTGCCTCTTACCTTAAATCTATGCAGTAATGCCCTTCCACCAAGGGGAAATGTTTCCTCCTGTCGACTTGATTTATGCTTTCATAATTTTATACACATCTCAAACATGCCCCCCTCCAATCTCCTCTGTTCCAAGGAAAACAACCCCAGCCTATCCAATCTCTCTTCGTAACTAAAGCTCTCCATCCGAGGCAACCTCCTGGTAAATTTCCTCTGTACCCTTTCCAGTGCTGTCACATCCCTCCTATTTGTGGATTTCAGAACTGCATACTATATTTTAGGTGTGGCCTGACCAATGTTTTATTTTGTTCCAGCATAATCTCCCTCCTCTTAAACTCTATGTCTCGGCTAATGAAGGTATACCATATGCCTTTATGACCATTTTATTCACGTGCTGCTATCTTAAGGGACTGGTGTACATGCACACCAAGGCCTCTCTGATCCTTGGTGCTTCCAGGGTCCTAACATTCATCATGTATTCCCCTGTCTTGTTTGTCCTGCCCAAGTGCATCTTATCTCACACTTATCTGGATTGAATTCCATTTGCCACTGATCAGCCCATGTGATGAACCTGATTCAAATTTTAGAGCGGAGGCGATTGAGAGGCGACTTAATAGAGGTTTATAAGATGATGAGGGGGATAGATAGAGTGGACGTTCAGAAACTATTTCCTCGGGTGGATGTAGCTGTTACTAGGGGGCATAACTATAAGGTGCGTGGTGGAAGATATAGGAGGGATGTACGAGGTAGGTTCTTTGCTCAGAGAGTGGTTGGGATGTGGAATGGACTGCCTGCTGTGATAGTGGAGTCGGACACTTTAGGAACTTTCAAGCGGTTATTGGATAGGCACATGGAGCACACTAGAATGATAGGGAGTGGGATAGCTTGATCTTGGTTTTGGAAAAGGTTCGGCACAACATCGTGGGCCGAAGGGCCTGTACTGCGCTGTACTGTTTTACGTTCTATGTTCCTCCATCTGTCGTGGTAGGATTCAAACCCATATCCCCAGAGCATTCATAGAATCATAGAAACCCTACAGTGCAGAAGGAGGCCATTCGGCCCATCGAGTCTGCACCGAGCACAATCCCACCCAGGCCCTACCCCCACATATTTACCCGCTAATCCCTCTAACCTACGAATCTCAGTGGCAATTTTAACCTGGCCAATCAACCTAACCCGCACATCTTTGGACTGTGGGAGGAAACCGGAGCACCCATTATCCTGGGTCTCTGGATTGTCGAATAACAATACCACTCCATCACCACCTCCACTGCATGCTAACTTTCTCTTCAAATACCAAAAATTACAAGTTTCACACCTTCCAAAAATTTACCACTTTTGTATTCTTATGGCCAATGAGTAATATGATGATAGTGTGCTATTGCTTTAAATATATTTATTTTTATGTTTAAGGGGACTGCTTACAGATTCAGCTCTATTTGGCAGCAGTTGGTGTGTCTGGAAAACATTTAGCTCAGATGCTGGGAAAGCAAGTTAATTGCTCATTTTAGCAGTGTAGTGTTTTCTTAGGATAGAGCTAATGATTTTTTGTTTATAGATGGAGATTTCCCCTGGGGTTTTGATTTAAAGGTATGGAAGGTGGGTTTAGATATGCAGGGTCATATGATGATGTGGTTAATGGGAGGAGCTAGGTCTGTAGCAGAGAAACAGTTTTTCGATTCTGGCTGGTGTTTGCTTGAAGACAGGTTTCTGCAAGTTGCTGAAACTCATTCCCTCTCTCTGAAAGCTTCAAGACTGCCTACACTCATTATAGCAAGTATAGTTATGGGTATTAGCTATATTTAAAGTGGCATTGTGAGTCTATAAGAGGGATGTTGCTTATTTGGAACTGAAACAGAGGTAATCTAGGAATTAAATTTGTTTCCTTTCAGTTTTAAATATTGTTCAACTGATAATAGTTAAGCTGCTTAATTTGTTAGAGTTATATTTAAACTGTGTTATTAAATAAAGCTTATTTTACTATAAAAGATCCCTAATTTGTCAGTGGAATTACTCCTGGAGCGAAGCATCCGAACCTCACATTTATGCCAAAATAGAAAAATTGTTGTGGTCTAATCTGGCATCCTAATGTAATTTGGGGTTCTGATCCAGAACCCTAACAATAACTTCACACTTTACTATGTTATACTTCATCTTTCTATGTTTCATTTTTAATGACACTATATAAATATAAGTTACTGTTGTTGTAGGCACCAACATGTTATCTAAAGAAGATTGGAAAATTATGACCAGTCCATCCACAATTTCCATCCTTACTTCCCTTAGTGTCATTGGAATCATCTCATCTGGTCCTGATGACTTTAACTTTAGGTACAGCCAGAATATCTGATACCTCTTGAAAAATTTTTAGCCCTCAAGTGCCTCAACAACTTCCTCTTTCACTGTGACTTATGCAGCATTTTCTTCCTTGCTAAAGAGAGTCAAAATGCTCATTTGGCTAAAAGCAAAATACTACGGATGCTGGAATCTGAGGTAAAAACAGAAAATGCTAGAAAATCTCAGCAGGCCTGACAGCATCTGTGGAGAGAAAATAGAGCCAACATTTCCAGTCTGGATGAGCCTTTGGGTACCTTAGCCATGCCCCCTGCCTCCATGTGTAAATCCTTTTTAGGTCCCTATTCAGCCACACTCTTCCATTAACCATCCATTTATTATTTACAAAAACAAAATACTGCAGATACTGGAAATATAAAATATGAACAAAAAGTTCTGAAAATACTCAGCAGCTCAGTCAGTATCTCTGGAGAGAAAGAGTTATTTTTTCAGGTCAAGATGAACTTCCATCAAAACTGTTTTGTGTCTATGGAAGACTTTTGGATTCTTTTAAATGCTAACTGCCAGGCTCCTCTCATACTCTTTTTTGCTTCTTTTATTTGTTTTTTTCACTTAACTCTGAACATTGTATGGGTTAAATTTGATTAGATTAGATTTGATAGCAAGTGAGCACCCTAATCGAGATAGGAACATAGGAATAGGCCGTTTAAAATCTCCAACCTGTTCCATCATTCAGTGAGATTATGGCTAATCTGTAGCCTAACCTCATCAATCCCTGCAACAAAAGCAAAATACAGCAGATGAAGGAAATCTGGAATAAAAACAGAAAATGCTGGAAATACTCAACAGGTACAGCAGCATCTGTGGTGAGAAAAACAGTGGTGATGTTCTAATACAAGTTCATCAATCTGAAACATTGATGCCCAGAGGAGGGGAGCAGACGAAGGAGGGAGTAGACACCCCGGCAGTTCCACACACAAGTGTTGTTTGAACAAATGACGGACACTGTGTGCTGCCGACGGCTCTGGCTCCGAAAGGAAACAGTGCAACACCTGTGCCATTTGTTGCAGGACCTGGCACCTTGGGACAGTGGGGGGCACCCATTTTTGGTGGCTGTGAAATTGACAGCCGCTTTAAACTTTTATGCTGCTAGGTCCTTCCAGACCCTCAGTGGAGATGAATGTGACATTTCCCAGTCAGCTGTCCACAACTGAGTGAAGGGGGTCACAGATGCCATGTATGCCCGGGTTGGCCAGTAGCCTAAATTTGACCTGGACCAGGCCCAGCAGGAAGCCCGGGCTGCAAGATTCACAGCTATCTTGGTCATGCCAAATGTCCGGGGGCTATAGATCACCCTCAAGGCCTCGTTTCAGAATCCATGACAATTCATGAATAGAAAGGGCTTCCATTCCCTAAATGTGCAATTGGTGTGTGACTATAAGATGCATATCATGCATGTCTGTGCCAGACATCCCAGCAGCTTCTTATTGAGGAGCTCAGATGTCCCGGAAGTCTTTGAGGAGGAGCTCAGGGTGCAGGGATGGCTCTTCATCTTTCTGCCCCTGAGATGCTCCGGCGTCAGGAAGGGGGGAGTCAGAAGGTATAGCCACAGCCACAGTCTCCTGGCTGGAAGGCTCCAGCTTGGGCTCGAGCCCTTTCTCCTCCCTCGGAGTTCCTGTGAGCCCCTGGGTCACTCCATGGGACGGTGGTACTTCTGCAGTGAGCTCCAGAAGCTCTGGAATCACCTGGCCCTGCCAGTCCTGGAGGACCACCTGCGTTCTACCCATGGTATTCCACCCCACTGCGATAGCCACCTGAGTCGGAGGCCACCTGTCAATGGCAGCAGCAAATGCCCTCTGAGACTGGGCCACACACTGCAGCCCCTCAGCCATGACCCTCTGTGACTGAGCCACATTCTCACGGGCTGCTGCTGTAACCCGCTGTGCCTCAGCGCAGACCCACTGGGTCTCGTGCAAGCTCTCAAGCCTCTCGGCCATGGGTGGGCCGCCAGATCACGAGAATCCTGTTGAGTCCTTCAGCTGTGGCTCACTGTGACTCAGCCCCGGCCCTCTGGAACTCTGCTGTGGCCTGCTATGACTCGGCCATCGTTTGGAACTTGCCACTCATGGTGGGCATTCCCTGCCCTAGGCTTTCCACCGCAGACGCCACCCTTGCAGTGTTGACCTGGGAACCATGCAAGACAGGCAATAACTGGTCCACCTGAAAGCTTTGGGACTCCTCCCAACAGCCTCACGACGGTCCAGTGTTGCCGCCAGCTGCTTCTGTATTCCCTGGCTCTGTTGCTACATTTCCAGCAGCTGAGGCAGAAGTGATCTCAGAGGCCCAGCATGTTGCCTGGTGGGCGGGAGCATCAGTGGGAGCCATGATGCTCGATGGCCCCAGGCATCCGGGTCACTTCCTGCAACATAGGACACAAGGTTAAGTGCAAGGGAGGGAGAGGAATCTGGGATGCACGAAACTTGTGCAAAAGCCACGCACCCTTTTATCAGCACTAGCTGCTGTAGTCTGTAAGTAGAGAGCTTAAATATCCCAAAGCTTCTTTGAAAGGCTTCAAAGAGATGGTATGTAAGGGGGTAAGATGGTGAGTGGGTAAAGTGGATAAGGGAAGTGGGTGAGGGTTAGGATGGGTGAGAGGATAGGGTAAATAACACAAAGGGTGAGGGAATATGATGGGTGAGAGGGTGGGGAGGGTAATTTAAGTCAGTAAAGGTTAGGGTGGATGAGCGGGTAGGGTGGGGGATGAGTAGGATAAGAAAGGTGACCCGTTTGGGATAAGGTCGATAGGGATGGGGGAGTTGGGTGGTTGGGGGCAAGTTATTTAAGAGGGCTTTCCATTGATCATACTAGACCAATGTCAAATGGAGTATTGCATAGTCATGCTAATGTTCGGCAGGCGATCCTCACATGCTACTAATAAGTATAAAATAGTTGTTTTACAGAGCAATCCAACCTGCCTTATTATTTCTGAAATATTTCTCTGTTGAGTCTTTCTGTGTTCTACAATTTTTCAACTTCTCTCTCTCTGGGTCTATTTATCCCTGCCTTCTCTTTTCCCTTTTCCATGACTTTCCTCTGCTTTAGTTTCATCTCCCCACTCTGACTCAACAATTCTCAGATCAAAAAGGAATATGATGCAAAGAACAACATTGAGCAACCTCTTCAAATGACCTCAAAACTTTATAACTGTGCAGCTAACCCCCTTAGTAACTTTGCCAAAAATTGGGGGTAAGAATTCAGAGCCAAATTTCTGATGTATACTACAGTTGGGCAAGTTGCTACACTATGAGAATAAATTTCACACACATATTTTACATCTATACGTATGTATATATATCAAATTGAATAGTGTTACCCATCTCAAGGGACTGAATGGCCTATGCTTATTCCTATACTTATTCCTATGTTCCAAAAATAAAGTAACATCTTCTGTCAATATAGGAAGAGTAACCCACCCAGGGCAAAAACGATAGTAAGAATGCCGCCCTTATTTTTTTTTGAAACCCCTAAACTAATCCCAATTGCCCACATTTGGCCCATATCCCTCTATACCCATCGTACCCATGTAACTATCTAAATGCTTTTTAAAAGATAAAATTGTACACGCCTCTACTACTACCTCTGGCAGCTTGTTCTAGACACTCACCATCCTCTGTGTGAAAAAATTGCCCCTCTGGACACTTGTATCTCTCCCGTCTCACCTTAAACCTATGCCCTCTAGTTTTAGACTCCCCTACCTTTGGGAAAATAGCAGAAATGTTATAGCACAAATGTCTATATGTCACATCCATGAAATACTACAAAAAGTATGCAATATTAACATGAATATTAATATTGCAGAATGTTTTGTTATCTTACTCTTTTAGCAGATGAAAGATCCTTTGGGTCTTGCAGAATGTTGTAGCTGATTTTGTAAAAAAATCCCTTAGAAGTACATAATGAGAATTATGTTTAAATTGATTCAAACTATCGTTTTTGCCCTGGGTGGGTTACTCCTTCTATATTGACAGAAGATGTTACTTTATTTTTGGAACATAGGAATAAGTATAGGAATAAGCATAGGCCATTCAGAACCTTGAGATGGGTAACACTATTCAATTTGATATATATACATACGTATAGATGTAAAATATGTGTGTGAAATTTATTCTCATAGTGTAGCAACTTGCCCAACTGTAGTATACATCAGAAATTTGGCTCTGGATATATATGGGGTGAAATCAGCTTGCCAGTGGCACAAAATTGTCTCTTAATAGATCAAGAGTCCAATTTACACCATGCTGGATTTCCTTTTCCAAAGCTCAAGACCAAATTCAACCCCAAACCCCACCTGATATATTTCAGCAAACCTGGCAAGATCTGAACTCCTAATGTGTCAGTGGGTAAAGCTGCACTCTGGATGCAGAAAACATCTATAGAGATAGATGAAATGGTACACATTTTTAACCATGTTCTGTCCTTATATGTTGTAGGTTTATTATAATAATTGCTGACTAATACATGATAGATGCATGGACCAATGCAAGCTTGATTATAACATTTTTTTCTTTCTTTACCTCTTCCAGCTCCTTACAATTACCCAGGATGACACCAACTCCTCTGATGTTAGTATATACTTGGCACTGTGTTTATGCATGCTTTAGAAATGTCTGGTTGAATGTAACTAGGGCTAAATTTCTTAAAAACTTGTGATTGAGGCTTTTTACTTTTTCATTTATTTTATCTAGAAATTAACGTTGTTCAGTGACTCCATACAAATTCTTTAAACTGTTTTTTCTGTTACTAGGAGAGCAAGGTAGAATTTAAAATGTCCAAATTCTTTCCACAAACCCTTGCTACGTAGCATTCATAAAGGATGCTACTCACAGTAGGCCACCTCTGCAAAATAAAAGATAGCCAGAACCTTGTAAAGCAAATCTAGCACTCAAAAAGTGTTGTCTGTCATATATCATTGATATATTTAACTAATAAGTGTTAATTAATAAAAAGCTAATAAGGAAAGAATTGTCAAAAGTTACACATTGCTATAAAAGTATTTAGATTTATGTTGTTTTTTTTATAATTATGAGTCAGGTTGTGTTCTTGTAGTACCCTTGGCTCAGTAATAACAATCTTGCCTCTGAGTGAGAATGTTGTCGGGTCAAATTGGGTCAAATGTCAAGGACCAGTGTCCCCTTTTAGATGGACATAAAAGAATCCATGACACTGTTTTGAAATGTCTATGGTAGTCATGATGTGGAGATGCCGGCGTTGGACTGGGGTAAACACAGTAAGAAGTTTAACAACACCAGGTTAAAGTCCAACAGGTTTATTTGGTAGCAAAAGCCACACTAGCTTTCGGAGCTGCAAGCCCCTTCTTCAGGTGAGTGGGAATTCTGTTCACAAACAGAGCATATAAAGACACAAACTCAATTTACATGAATAATGGTTGGAATGCGAATACTTACAACTAATCAAGTCTTTAAGAAACAAAACAATGTGAGTCACGGGCATTCGGCCTCTGATATTCGGGTAAGCGTTCTCCAAGGCGGCCTTCGCGACACACGACGGCGCAGAGTCGCTGAGCAGAAACTGATAGCCAAGTTCCGCACACACGAGGACGGCCTCAACCGGGATATTGGGTTCATGGCACACTATTTGTAACCCCCACAGAGTTTCACTGGCTGTCTTGTCTGGAGACAATACACATCTTTGTGGCCTGTCTTGATGCTCTCTCCACTCACATTGTTTTGTTTCTTAAAGACTTGATTAGTGGTAAGTATTCGCATTCCAACCATTATTCATGTAAATTGAGTTTGTGTCTTTATATGCTCTGTTTGTGAACAGAATTCCCACTCACCTGAAGAAGGGGCTTGCAGCTCCGAAAGCTAGTGTGGCTTTTGCTACCAAATAAACCTGTTGGACTTTAACCTGGTGTTGTTAAACTTCTTACTGTTTTGAAACACAGTAAGAAATCTCACAACACCAGGTTAAAGTCCAACAGATTTATTTGGTAGCACAAGCCACTAGCTTTCGGAGCGCTGCTCCTTCATCAGGTAAGTGGGAGTTCTGTTCACAAACAGAGCATATAAAGACACAAACTCAATTTACAAAATAATGGTTGGAATGTGAGTCTTTACAGGTAATCAAGTCTTAAAGATACAGACAATGTGAGTGGAGCGAGGGTTAAGCACAGGTTAAAGAGGTGTGTATTGTCTCCAGCCAGGACAGTTAGTGAGATTTTGCAAGCCCAGGCAAGTTGTGGGGGTTACAGATAGTGTGACATGAACCCAAGATCCCGGTTGAAGCTGTCCTCGTGTGCGGAACTTGGCTATCAGTCTCTGCTCAGTGACTCTGCGTTGTCGTGTGTCATGAAGGCAGCCTTGGAGAATGCTTACCCGAAGATCAGAGGCCGAATGCCCGTGACCGCTGAAGTGTTCCCCAACAGGAAGAGAACACTCTTGCCTGGTGATTGTCAAGCGACGTTCATTCATCCATTGTTGTAGCGTCTGCATGGTTTTCCCAATGTACCATGCCTCGGGAACATCCTTTCCTGCAGCGTATCAGGTAGACAACGTTGGCCGAGTTGCACGTGTATGTACATACACCTGCAAGTCATGATGTGGAGATGCCGGCGTTGGACTGGGTAAAACACAGTATGAAGTCTCACAACACCAGGTTAAAGTCCAACAGGTTTATTTGGTAGCAAAAGCCACTAGCTTTTGGAGCGCTGCTCCTTCATCAGGTGAGTGTGATTTCAGTTCACAAACAGGGCATATAAAGACACAAACTCAATTTACAAAATAATAGTTAGAATGCGAGTCTTTACAGGTAATCAAGTCTTAAAGGTACAGACAATGTGAGTGGAGAGAGGGTTAAGCACAGGTTAAAGAGATGTGTATTGTCTCCAGCCAGGACAGTTAGTGAGATTGTACATACACTTGCAACTCGGCCAACGTTGTCTACCTGATACGCTGCAGGAAAGGATGTTCTGAGGCATGGTACATTGGGGAAATCATGCAGATGCTACGACAACGGATGAATGAACATCGCTCGACAATCACCAGGCAAGAGTGTTCTCTTGCTGTTGGGGAACACTTCAGCAGTCACGGGCATTCGGCCTCTGAACTTCGGATAAGCATTCTCCAAGGCGGCCTTCACGACACACGACAACGCAGAGTCGCTGAGCCAAGTTCCGCACACATTAGGACGGCCTCAACCGGGATCTTGGATTCATGTCACACTATCTGTAACCCCCACGACTTGCCTGGGCTTGCAAAATCTCATGAACTGTCCTGGCTGGAGACAATACACATCTCTTTAACCTGTGCTTAACCCTCTCTCCACTCACATTGTCTGTATCTTTAAGACTTGATTACCTGTAAAGACTCTCATTCCAACCATTATTTTGTAAATTGAGTTTATATGCCCTGTTTGTGAACAGAACTCCCACTTACCTGATGAAGGAGCAGCGCTCCAAAAAGCTAGTGGCTTGTGCTACTAAATGAATCTGTTGGACTTTAACCTGGTGTTGTGAGACTTCTTACTGTGTTTACCCCAGTTCAACGCCGGCATCTCCACATCACTGTTTTGAAAGACAGCAGGAGTGTTCTCGAGAGTGGCTCAACCAATATTTATCCCTCAATAAATATCACTAAAATATCTGGTTGTTACCTCGTTATGGTTTGTTGGTCTTTGCTGTGTGTTATCAGCTAAATCACATAAAATGTGTTTCCTACATTGCATCAGTTAAGTACTCCATTGGCTGTTATTAGCTTTGGGACTTCATGATACCATGCATGCTCTTTCTTTTGTATTTTTATGACTTCTTGTGTTCCCAAATGTTTATATTTTTGGAGGAAGTTAATTAATATCTTCTAATTTTTTGCTATAATATTTTCTTGTTTCTGGAAGTGACATTTTTTAATTGGTTGCTAAGGGGCTAAAGACTGAAATTCCCAAAAGAAGTAGAATAAATGAAACACCAAATCTGTTAGCCAACTTTGAAATGTTTTCTTGTTAATTGTATCAAATAAATTTATAGGCCTGAATAGATTACCTTTTTTTAATGGTTCAAAATTAAGTATCCTTTGAGCTTAAAGAGAATTCCTTTTAATTTGCATTGTTAACTTGCATTTGCACTCTAGGGCGTAATTTTAATTTTGGGTGATAGTTCAATCAAAAGGGGCAATAGTAGAGTCATAGAGGTTTACAGCATGGAAACAGGCCCTTCGGTCCAACTTGTCCATGCCGCCCTTTTTTTAAAAAAACCCATAAGCTAATCCCAATTGCCCGCAATTGGCCCATATCCCTCTATACCCATCGTACCCATGTATCTATCTAAATGCTTTTTGAAAGACAAAATTGTACCCGCCTCTACTACTACCTTTGGCAGCTTGTTCCAGACACTCGTCACCCTTTGTGTGAAGAAATTGCCACTCTGGACACTTTTGTATCTCTTCCCTCTCACCTTAAACCTATGCCCTCTAGTTTTAGACTCCCCTACCTTTGGGAAAAGATATTGACTATCTAGCTGACCTGTGCCCCTCATTATTTTTATAGACCTCTATAAGATCACCCCTCAGCCTCCTACACTCCAGAGAAAAAAGTCCCAGTCTATCCAGCCTCTCCTTATAACTCAATCCATCAAGTCCCGGTAGCATCCTAGTAAATCTTTTCTGCACTCTTTCTAGTTTAATAATATCCTTTCTATAATAGGGTGACCAGAACTGCCCACAGTATTCCAAGTGTGGCCTTACCAATGTCTTGTACAACTTCAACAAGACATTCCAACTCCTGTATTCAATTTTCTGACCGATGAAACCAAGCATGCCGAATGCCTTCTTTACCACTCTGCCCACCTGTGACTCCACTTTCAAGGAGCTATGAACATGTACCCCGAGATCTCTTTGATCTGTAACTCTCCCCAATGCCCTACCATTAACTGAGTAAGTCCTGCCCTGGTTCAATCTACCAAAATGCATCACCTCGCATTTATCTAAATTAAACTCCATCTGCCATTCGTCAGCCCACTGGCCCATTTGATCAAGATCCCGTTGCAATTGGAGATAACTTTCTTCATTGTCCACTATGCCACTAATCTTAGTGTCATCTGCAAACTTACTAACCATGCCTCCTATATTCTCATCCAAATCATTAATATAAATGACAAATAACAGTGGACCCAGCACTGATCCCTGAGGCACACCGCTGGTCACAGGCCTCCAGTTTGAAAAACAACTTTCTACAACCACCCTCTGGCTTCTGTCAAGAAGCCAATTTTGTATCCATTTAGATACCTCACCCTGAATCTCGTGAGATTTAACCTTATGCAACAACCTACCATGCGGTACCTTATCAAAGGCTTGTCAAAGTAGTTCTGCCATCCATTAAATCATAGAAATCATAGAAACCCTACAGTACAGAAAGAGGCCATTCGGCCCATCGAGTCTGCACCAACCACAATCCCACCCAGGCCCTATCCCCATATCCCTACATATTTTACCCACTAATCCCTCTAACCTGTGCACCTCAGGACACTAAGAGGCAATTTTAGCATGGCCAATCAACCTAACGCGGAACACCTTGTCTGAAACAGAAATCAGAAGGGGTGGTTTAATGGAATGGTCAAGCTAAGCTTAACCATTCCATTAAACCATTCCATAGACCAAAAGGCCTGTTTCTGAGGTGTAATTTTCTATGGTTCTAAGAATTCACATTGTACACTATTGCGTAATGTCATCATTATCCGACAAATGTTCCTCTTCTTAATTAAATGGCTAAAATTAACCATGATTATTTTATTTTGTGCTACTTTGATTATAAATAATTGCTTATTGGGCAAAATATATTATTACCAATATAAAAGCTGTAATCTATAGCTTAATATCATAGAATATCATAGAAACCCTACAGTGCAGAAGGAGGCCATTCGGCCCATCGAGTCTGCACCGACCACAATCCCACCCAGGCCCTACCCCCACATATTTTACCCGCTAATACCTCTAACCTACACATCCCAGGACTCTAAGGGGCAATTTTTTTTAACCTGGCCAATCAACCTAACCCGCACATCTTTGGACTGTGGGAGGAAACCGGAGCACCCAGAGGAAACCCACGCAGACACGAGGAGAATGTGCAAACTCCACACAGACAGTGACCCGAGCCGGGAATCGAACCCAGGACCCTGGAGCTGTGAAGCAGCAGTGCTAACCACTGTGCTACCGTGCCGCCCTTCTACAGAAAAATCAAATCAGTCACTAAACTTTGCACATTTCGCAAAACTAACACATGATGAAAACTATTTGTAATAATTTACATAGAATGACTTTTTTCAATCTATGCTTTGTTTAGAACATAGAACATAGAACAGTACAGCACAGAACAGGCCCTTTGGCCCACGATGTTGTGCCGAGCTTTATCTGAAACCAAGATCAAGCTATCCCACTCCCTATCATCCTGGTGTGCTCCATGTGCCTATCCAATAACCACTTAAATGTTCCTAAAGTGTCTGACTCCGCTATCACTGCAGGCAGTCCATTCCACACCCCAACCACTCTCTGCGTAAAGAACCTACCTCTGATATCCTTCCTATATCTCCCACCATGAACCCTATAGTTATGCCCCCTTGTAATAGCTCCATCCACCCGAGGAAATAGTCTTTGAACGTTCACTTTATCTATCCCCTTCATCATATTATAGACCTCTATTAAGTCTCCCCTCAGCCTCCTCCGCTCCAGAGAGAACAGCCCTAGCTCCCTCAACCTTTCCTCATAAGACCTACCCTCCAAACCAGGCAGCATCCTGGTAAATCTCCTCTGCACTCTTTCCAGCGCTTCCATATCCTTCTTATAGTGAGGTGACCAGAACTGCACACAAGATTCCAAATGTGGTCTCACCAAGGTCCTGTACAGTTGCAGCATAACCCCACGGCTCTTAAACTCCAACCCCCTGTTAATAAAAGCTAACACACTATAGGCCTTCTTCACAGCTCTATCCACTTGAGTGGCAACCTTTAGAGATCTGTGGATATGGACCCCAAGATCTCTCTGTTCCTCCACAGCCTTCAGAACCCTACCTTTGACCCTGTAATCCACATTTAAATTAGTCCTACCAAAATGAATCACCTCACATTTATCAGGGCTAAACTCCATTTGCCATTTTTCAGCCCAGCTTTGCATCCTATCTATGTCTCTTTGCAGTCTACAACAGCCCTCCACCTCATCCACGACTCCACCAATCTTGGTGTCATCAGCAAATTTACTGATCCACCCTTCAGCCCCCTCTAAGTCATTAATAAAAATCACAAAGAGCAGAGGACCAAGCACTGATCCCTGTGGCACTCCGCTAGCAACCTGCCTCCAATCCGAAAATTTTCCATCCACCACCACCCTCTGTCTTCGATCAGACAGCCAGTTACCTATCCAATCGGCCAACTTTCCCTCTATCCCACACCTCCTCACTTTCATCATAAGGCGACCATGGGGGACCTTATCAAAAGCCTTACTAAAATCCATGCATATGACATCAACTGCCCTACCTTCATCAACACACTTAGTTACCTCCTCAAAAAATTCAATCAAATTTGTGAGGCACGACTTGCCCTTCACGAATCACGACTACCCCGGATTAATCCGCATCTTTCTAAATGGTCATAAATCCCATCCCTAAGGACCCTTTCCATCAATTTACCAACCACCGAAGTAAGACTAACCGGTCTGTAATTACCAGGGTCATTTCTATTCCCTTTCTTAAACAGAGGAACAACATTCGCCACTCTCCAGTCCTCTGGCACCATCCCCGTGGACAGTGAGGACCCAAAGAGCAAAGCCAAAGGCTCTGCAATCTCATCCCTTGCCTCCCAAAGAATCCTAGGATATATTTCATCAGGCCCAGGGGACTTATCGACCTTCAGTTTATTCAAAACTGCTAGTACATCCTCCCTCCGAACATCTCCAGCCTATTAGCCTGTAACACCTTCTCGTCCTCAAAAACATGGCCCCTCTCCTTGGTGAACACTAAAGAAAAGTATTCATTCGTCACCTCTCCCATCTCTACTGACTCCATACACAAGCTCCCACTACTGTCCTTGACCAGCCCTAACCTCATCCTGGTCATTCTTTTATTCCTCACATAAGAGTAAAAAGCCTTGGGGTTTTCCTTGATCTGACCCGCCAAGGACTTCTCATGTCCCCTCCTAGCTCTCCTAAGCCCCTTTTTCAGCTCATTCCTTGCTAACTTGTAACCCTCAATCGAGCCATCTGAACCTTGTTTCCTCATCCCTACATAAACTTCCCTCTTCCTTTTTGCAAGACATTCCACCTCTTTTGTGAACCATGGTTCCCTCACTCGGCCTTTTCCTCCCTGCCTGACAGGAACATACCTATCAAGGACACCCAGTATTTTTTCCTTGAAAATGTTCCACTTTTCACTCGTGCCTTTCCCTGACAGTTTCTGTTCCCATCTTATGCCCCCTAATTCTTGTCTAAAAGAAAATTTCCTCTCTAATCAATAAATTTGGCAATTGATCTTCAAATAATCCAGTAATTGTGGACAAGTAGGTCTTCATAATTAAAAAGTCATAACATGTGACTAAGATTTTTTAAACAGGGTTTCTGGAAAAAATGTAAACTTGATATTTTGATTATTTTGCAGGCCTTGCTGGTAACAGTAAATGGAAACCCTGTAGACTATCATGGTATGAACTCAGCATTGCAAGCTGACAATGGTCCAACTACACTAGAGATGTACTCCACACCACAGTATAAATGGGAAATGACTGATGATTCCCCCGGTAAGTTAAATGATCAAAGCCAAATACTGCGGGTGCTGGAATCTGAAACAAAAACTGAAAATGCAGGAAAATCTCAACAGGTCAGAGAGAGAATAGAGCCAACATTTTCAGTCAGGATGACCCTTCATCAGTTTTGCTGAGTTCCTATTAACCTTTTCAAAATTAACCGGCTCGAAGATATAGCCCTAATTTGATCAGAATTCAAATTATAAGTCCTTTTCAAATAAGGTCAGCAGTATCACACTGAATGAATTATTTTTCATAGTCCCAGGAAATCTGTTTCTCCTAATACAACAATTTGTAACCAATTCTAAATAGATCTGTAGGTCACAGAGCATATGTTCCAGATCTACCATTGGTTGAGGAGGTCCATAAAGCCTGTTAAGTGCCCTCCTGCATCATCTCTGCAGCCACACATTCATCTGTTCTATCTTCCTATTTCTATACTTACGAGTCGTTGGCACCAGGAGTGATCCAAGATTGCTATCTTTGAGGTCTTCCTGCTAGTCTGCTTCCTAACTCCCTGAAATCTTTCTGCAGGACCTCATCTCTGTTTCTGCTTATTATTATTGGTATTGATATGGACCACAACTTCTGGCTGTTCATGCTCCCGCCTCAAGAATTCTCTGCAGCCACACTGGCACAAGAAGGCAACATATGACCCTGAATTCATATCTTTGGCTGCTGTACTCCCCAGGTGAACCATGACTCTACCAGTGTTGAGAACTGAGCACAGGTTGGAGAACAAGATGCACTCAGGAGACTCCTGCACTACTTTCCTGGTCCTTGCTTCTATTCCCTCCCGTGCCTGCAAATGCTTAAGATGCTGGCTGATTACATCCAGAAATGTGCTATCCATGTAGCTTAGAACATAGAAAAACAAACAGGCCCTTCGGCCCACAAGTTGCGCCGGTCGTGTCCCTACCTACCTAGGCTTATAAATAGACTTACCTATAAACCTCAATCCTATTAAGTCCCATGTACTCATCCAGAAGTCGCTTAAAAGACCCTATCGAGTTTGTCTCCACCACCACTGACGGCAGCCGATTCCACTCACCCACCACCCTCTGAGTGAAAAACTTACCCCTGACATCTCCTCTGTACCTACTCCCCAGCACCTTAAACCTGTTGATGCGCCTTAAACTTATTGATGGTCAGTCATTTCAGTCTCAGCAGATGACCGCAGGAATTTTGCAGGATATTATCCTAGGACCAACCATCTTCAGTTGTTTCATCTGTGACCTTCCCTCCATCATAAGATCAGAAGTAGAGTTGGTCGCTGATGATTGTACAATCAGTACCATTTGTGACTCCTCAGACATTAAAGCAGTCTGTGCCCATATGCAGCAAAATCTTGACAATGTTCAGGCTTGGGCTGACAAGTAGCAAGTAACATACAAGCCATACATGTGTCAGGCAATGAGCATCTCCAATAAGAGAATCCAACCATCCAATAATATTAGCATCACTGAATCTCCCAACATCCTGGGGATTACCATTGACAAGAAACTGAACTGGGCCAGCATTTAAAGACAATGGCTACAACGGCAGGTCAGAGGCTGGGAATTCTGCAGAGAGTAACTGACCTCCTGGTTCCTCAAAGCTTGTCCACTATCTGCAAAACACAAGTCAGAAGTATGATGAAATACTCTTGACTTGCCTGGATGAATGTAGCTCCAACATCACTCAAGAAGGTTGACACTATCCAGGACAAAGCAGCCCATTTGATTGGCACCCCATCCACCACCTTCAAAATCCACTTTCTCTACCACCAATGCATAGTAGCAACAGTGTGTACCATCTACAAGATACACTGCAGCAACTCTCCAAGGCACTATTTGGCAGCAAGCTTCCAAACCTGCAGCCTATACCACGTAGAAGCATGAGGACATCACTATGGTCTGCCCCCAAGCCACACACCATCCTGACTTGGGACTATTTTGCCACTCCTTCATTGTCACTGGATGAAAATCCTGGAAGACCCTTCTAATAGTAGTGTGGATGTACCTACAACAAATGGACTGCAGTGGTTCAAGAAGATAGCTCACCACCACCTTCTGAGGGGTGATTAGAAATGGACATAAATGCTGGCCTAGCCAACGATGCCCACATCTTGTGAAACAACATAAAACAGTTTTCTCTCTCTGCCATTCCTTTTGTATCCTCTCTCATCCCTCCCTTTTATATCCTCTCTCGTCCCTCCCTTTTATATCCTCTCTCGTCCCTCCCTCTTCTCTCTCTCTCTCTGTCCCTGCTCATTTATCTCCACTGTTCGCCTTATTTTCCATTTCTACACCGGGACTTATTTGACCATGGCCATGTAACTTAAAACAGTGCGACTTTGTTTTGTATGAACCAGATTTAGGATGAATTTAGATATAAATGATTGAACGTGCCCATTTGTTACTACCAGACAAAACTGAAGAAGACAGAATCTCAGAAGAGGCAGATAACAGCAAGCCCAACAGCCTCATCACTATCTTCCGTTTTATTATGAAACAGAGTTATATATGTGCACTCATTGCAATGATGGTAAGTACAAAGGTGAAAGACTGATTTTAAAGTCACTGTTCTGTGTGCTGTAACACTGGTTCAATTAACCATAGAATCCTACAGTGAAGAAGGAGGCTATTCGGCCCATTGAATCTGCATCGACCACAATCCCACCCACGCCCTATCCCCATAACCCCATGCATTTACCCTAGCTAGTCCTCCTGACACTAAGGGGCAATTTAGCTTTGCCAATCTACCTAACCCGCACATCTTTGGACTGTGGGAGGAAACCGGAGCACCAGGAGGAAACCCAGGGAGAATGTGCAAACGCCACACAGACAATGACCCAAGCCGGGAACCGAACCCGGGTCTCTGACGCTGAGAGGCAGCAGTGCTAAACACTGTGCCACCGTACCGCCCCCTTGTGTGCTACAATGCTAAACTTGTACTTGGGAGTATTTATGGTGCCACTATTATTTGTGCAGCAGCAGAATTTTCTTAGATACAGAAAAATGCTTTGAAAACCAGCCTTTTCACACTGATCAGCAGATCCCAATATGTGAGATAGCCACTGCTAGTCCCACAGGTCGATAATGAATAGATTCCATTGCCGAGGCTTTGGACCCAAACTTTTATGAATGAACTCAAATATGGCACCAAGGCTGTTCAGAACCTAAGTCAAATTGGGGACAAAAAGTTGAATATTATTATTTTTAATACCAGATCAGAGTGGGTATAACTGGTGTTGATGTTATTCCAGCTCCAAAAGGACCATTGATGGGGTCATACTCTATATGCCATAAAACAAATTATAAACATTACTGGAGAAAGCTGTACATGCTATAATAATTTATTTTCTCTAATACAAGCCCTTTCTCAGCCGTGACAGAGCCAAAATCTATTGCTGAAAGTATAAAAAATCTTTTCACTTCTAACGTCATTCTTTTATCTTGACCTTCTTCTCGATAAGGTAATCTAAAAAATGCACTGTTCCAAGTGCACTGATATCACAAGTAATGGCCACATGTTTAGATAATTATTTAGGCTAGCAATATTACAATACTTTAACATTTTTATGAAACTGATTTTAAATTTTATTTACCTGCTAATAATTAGAATTAGAAATTAATAATTTTCTTCCAGCTCTGAGAAAGAGATCTTGGTTTTACTCTACTCCACCTACAAACTGGTGAGAGAGAGTTGAGGGGAGGGTCAAAATATCAGGTTCACAACCCAATCTCATTCCTGCCTTTGTAAATCTTAAGTGCAGAAATCAGGCCATGGACAAATGCAGCTCAGATTCTAATTAACAAACTGAAGCCACAGCCTGATGGCATCATTGGTATCATGACTTAAATTTAACAGTAACAGAAGGAACATCCAACCTGTCGGAAACCTGTTCCCAACCACCCTGATTGCAGAATTTTCCTCACCCCCACCCCACCCTGGCCCTTCCAAACGCAATTCTGTCCACAGTCCTAACTGCCGCCTACTTCCCTGAGCCTTATTAATTGTCAATCTCCTCCCAATTATCCAAATTCCAACCTCCTTCCAGCTTTCCGATTGCCACTCAGTCCTCATGTTCTTTTCGCAGTGCTGGGGACCATCCCCATTGGTACGCAGCTGCTGTCTCCTGTCATTTGTGTTTTTCTGTCCCTCACTAGCATCCTCCGTAGCTCTCTGTTAATAATGTGGTCAAAGATGTTAGAGATAGTGGTCAGAATTTGACACACCACCTCTGAGAACTGGCTGGCAGGTGGGTGGGGACATAAAAATGACTGACAGCTGTAGTGCCTTGCCTTTCACCTATACCCACCACTGATGGCATGTTTTCCAGCAGTGGGATAAATGTTCTTTGCCCGACAGCCCATGGGCTACTTAAGGCTCTTTAATGATTAATAATGGCCATCTAATGGCCTCCTCCCACTGGCACTGCAATTTTATCAGCAGCCAGGGGTGGCAATGCCATGTGGCAAGTCCGCCAGATACACTCTGCAGGCGCATAGAGGGATTACTTCTGTTCAGAAACCTTTGCAGGCTCATGGGAGGATTCCACCCCCCATTCGGACACTAGTTGAGGGGGGGGGGGGGGGGTGCATTCCTCCAGTTTGGACACTCTTGTGGGCTGATGAGGGCATCCTTCCTGTTCAAACGCTCTCATGGGCTCATGAGGGCGACCTCTGTTCTGACACCCTGGCCCATTGTGGGTCCTTCCTGTTTGGACACTCTTGCGGACTCGTTGGGGATGTGTGGTTTCGCCTGTTCAAACACCCTGTGTCAAACGAACCCGCCCTCCCCCATGGAACTTGACACACCATCTCTGGGAGCTGGCTGGCAGGTGGGTGGGGCATAAAAATGACTTACAACTTGAGTTGCCTTGCCTTTCACATATACCCACCACTGATGATATGTTTACCTCTGGGAGCTGGCTGGCAGGCTGGAGGCCAATAAATTGTTTCCAGAAATCCCATAGAAAGTCAAAACCAATGTTGCCAGCAGATCACTTCATCCAGTGCCATTCCAGAAATCCGCCCAAGAGCCACACCTCACATTCTAATCTGTGGTATTATTCTTGCCCCAGTCAGAAGACTTTCATTCCAAGTTCAACTCCAGAGACTTGAATGCATAATCTAGACTGACATTCCAATGCCGTAATGAGGAACAGATAAACTGTTCTCTCAGGAAAGCAATTTATTATTTTTAAAAATTCTCTTCTCTTTAAAACCTGTTTCTTTGTGGTAATTATTTGGACGAACTTTTTGCATAAAATTACTCTGAATAACAAAAAAGTGTTAAGTGTAATAAATGTTATTTGATTTACTGAAGCCTTTCTGTTAAAATCAAATAATCATTGTGAAAAATGTACATTTTCATTTATTTTAGGGGGTATATTTTGATATGTTGGTCAGAATTTTATGCTCCCCCAGAGGCGGGTTCTGCAATGAGGGGAGGGGAAGCGTAAAATTACATGGACAGAATGACTCTGGGATCCCGCCCCAACCCAGATGCAATTTCACGATGGGGCAGGCAGGGCCTTGGGCGGGAAAGATTATGCCCCTTCAGACTTGGAGCGCCCTCCCCTCCGGGACCTGGGAGTTCTGACCTTACCTCAAGTATGGTCCCAGAGCTTAGGCTGAGGCAGAGCGCTGCAGTACCTCTGCTGGCCACTGCAGCACAATGTCTGGGCGGGCTGGAAAGCTGTCGACTAAGCAAGTTTGCTGATAGCTCTCCAAGACAGGAATTCCCACCAAGGATGGACGGAGGTCTTGCCTACTGCCAATTAATGCTCAATTGAGTGTGAAATGGCAGTGGACCTGTCAAAGTTGGTGGGGAGGGGTTACGCACTGATGCTCAGGGTGGCAAATGCTTGCCATTAAAGCACTTAAATCACACTTTTTACTGAGCACATAAATCATTTTATTTTTAACAAATATCAGTTATGTTCAATTCCACATTTGTTGCTTGACTTGCAGTTTAAATTTGGGTTCATCTGAGCTCTTTATATCATCTTACTGGTTTCCTCTAGGCTTGGAGTATCACTTATCATAGCTGGCTCACCTTTGTCTTGTTGATCTGGTCCTGTGTACTTTGGATGGTGCGTGATCGGCGACGATATGCTATGCTAACATCTCCATTCATGGCTTTCTATGGAAATGTCCTTTTAACCCTGCAATATATCTGGAGTCTCGACCTCACAGAAGATGAACTTCCCGAGCTATCAGGAGTCTTAAAAAAGATGAAAAATAACCCATGTATCGAACTGAGTTCAAAGGTTGGTTTTAACAAGAGCAATACCTTAAAATTATTTTTTCAGTGTCCGCATGCAAATGTTTAATATGTTTGCCTGAAATTCTGCTCCCTGCTATTTTAGTAGAGGCCTTAACCTATTTATAATGGGCAAATGTAATGACATTATGGTTGTGTTACCAATCTAGTAATCCAATGACTGTGACTGATAATCTAAATTAACATGATTTCAAAGTCCACTGTTGCAGTTTCAAAATTTAAATTCAAGTTTTTAAAAATCTAGAAATAAAAGAAACTGAAAAAATGATCATAAAGTTAACATAAGACATTTTGAGCTGGTGGGGGTCATTTAAAGTTAAAGTTTATTCATTAGTCACAAGTAAGGCTTACATTAACACTGCAATGAAGTTACTGTGAAAATCTCCTGGTCGCCACAGTCCAGCGCCTGTACGGGTCAATACACCTAACCAGCATGTCTTTCAGAATATGGGAGGAAACCGGAGCGCCCGGAGGAAACCCACACAGACACGGGGAGAACGTGCAAACTCCACATAGACAGTGAATTGAACCCAGGTCCCTGGCGCTATGAAGCAGCAGTGCTAAGCACTGTGCTACCATGCCACCCATTTGGCCCTGTGAGCTTACTCTACCTTCCCAACCTCTTCCCACATTCCTTAATTCCATTTGTAAACTAAAATGAATCAATTCCTGAATTGAATAAGCTCAACGACTGAGCATCCACAGCTGTCTAGGGTAGAGAATTTCAAACATTCACAACCCTTTGGGTGAAGAAATTTCTCTGCATCTCAGTTATTAAAAGCCAACCCAAGAACAAAGAAAAGTACAGCACAGGAACAGGCCCTTTGGCCCTCCAAGCCTGTGCCGATCATGATGCCCTAACTAAACTTAAAAAAACCTTCTACCCTTACTATACCTTCTATTCCCTCCCGATTCATGTACCCATGTCCTCCTTATTCTGTTTCAATTTGATGGCCTCTTATTCTTCTAAACTCAAGGGAATTATAGGCTTAATCTACTCAATTTCTTATAGGTTAGCCCCCTCATCCGAGGATCCAGTTAATGAACTTTTGTTGCACTCCCCCTAGGAAAGGTGAGACATTTCTTAGATAGGGAGACCAAACCTGCACACAGTACTCCATGTATAGCCTCACCAATGCCCTGTTTAATTGTAGTATGGCTACTTTTATATCCCAATCTCTTTGTAACCAACGATAACAATGTACAATTGCTCATTGTACTTGCATGTTAACTTTTAGTGATCCACATACAAGGACACGCAGGTTCTGATTTTTCTATTTTTCTGATGTCCTACTATGTTTCTTCATTCTTTCTAAAAGAATGAGGTTATGTTTGTTACTTCTCAATCCTTGGGCACTCTTCTCGAATTGAATGCATTCTGGAAGATCAAAACCAATGCACACAAACATCTCTGCAGCTGCCTCTTTTCAAAATCTAGGATACAGGCTGCCTGGTCCAGGAAGATATCCTTGCTTAGCTCATTAATTTCTTGAGTATTATTTCTGACACTGATTTCTTTAAGTTCCTGTTTGCTATCATGAAAACAGGTTCAAAGTATTTGTTCAAAGTCACTGTCATTTCTCTATTTCCTATTATAATTTCACCTGTCTCTATCTCTAATGGCTTCATGTTTACTTTCACTAATTTCATGATTCACTATTTAAATACAAGGCTGTAGAAGTAGGGAACCCTGGATGACTCAGGATATTGAGGCCCTGATCAAGAAGAAGAAGGAGGCATATGCATAGGCAACTGGGATCAAGTGGATCCCTTGAAGAGTATATAGGATGTTGGAATAGAATGTTGGCAAGTCCACTACTGTTGCAGGCAGGGCATTCCACGCCCTTACTACTCTCTGAGTAAAGAACCTACCTCTGACATCTGTCCTATATCTATCACCCCTCAATTTAAAGCTATGTCCCCTCGTGCTAGCCATCACCATCCGAGGAAAAAGGCTCTCACTGTCCACCCTATCTAATCCTCTGATCATCTTATATGCCTCTATTAAGTCACCTCTTAACCTTCTTCTCTCTAACGAAAACAGCCTCAAGTCCCTCAGCCTTTCCTCATAATACCTTCCCACAATACCAGGCAACATCCTGGTAAATCTCCTCTGCACCATTTCCAATGCTTCCACATCCTTCCTATAATGCGGCGACCAGAACCGTACGCAATACTCCAAGTGCGGCCGCACCAGCGTTTTGTACAGCTGCAACATGACCTCCTGGCTCCGAAACTCAATCCCTCTACCAATAAAAGCTAACACACCGTACGCCTTCTTAACAACCCTATCAACCTGGGTGCCAACTTTCAGGGATCTATGCACATGGACACCGAGATCTCTCTGCTCATCCACACTACCAAGTATCTTACCATTAGCCCAGTACTCTGTATTCCTGTTACTCCTTCCAAAGTGAATCACCTCACACTTTTCCGCATTAAACTCCATTTGCCACCTCTCAGAAGGCAAATGGAATTTTGTCCTTCATCGCAAGAGGGATGGAGTTTAAAAACAGGGACATTATATTGCAGCTGTACAAGGTGCTGGTGAGGCTACACCTGGAGTACTGTGTACAGTTTTGGTCTCCTTACTTGAGAAAGAATATACTGGCCCTGGAGGGGATGCAGAGGAGATTTACTAGGTTGATTCCGGAGTTGAGAGGGTTGGCTTATGAGGAAAGACTGGGGCTATACTCATTGGAATTCAGAAGAATGAGGGGAGATCTTATAGAAACATATAAGATTAAGAAGGGAATAGATCAGATAGAAGCAGGGAAGTTGTTTCCACTGGCAGGTGAAACTAGAACTAGGGACCATAGTCTCAAAATAAGGGGAAGCAGATTTAGGACTGAGTTGAGGAGGAACTTCTTCACACAAAGGGTTGTCAATCTGTGGAATTCCCTGCCCAATGAAGCAGTTGAGCCTATCTCATTGAATGTTCTTAAGGCAAAGATAGATACATTTTTGAACAGTAAAGGAATTAAGGATTATGGTGAGGAGGTGGGTAAGTGGAGCTGAGTCCATAAAAAGATCAGCCATGATCTTATTGAATGGCGGAGCAGGCTCGAGGGGCCAGATGACCTACCCCTGCTCCTAGTTCTTATGTTATTATTACTACCCTTTGGATAAAGAAATTTTTCCTCAACAACACAATAAAAACAGAAAATGCTGGAAAATCTCAGCAGGTCTGACAGAATCTGTGGGGAGAGAATAGAGCCAATGTTTCGAGTCTGGATGACCCTTTGTCAGAGCTAAGAGTAAAGAAAATCAGAAAAGATTTATACTGAGAGGGTCGGGGGGAGCTGTAATGGAACTAAGGAAATGCAAATGAGGATGAAGAAGGCTCGGAGTGGTGCTAAAAGTGTCCATTAAGTGATCAGATGGTATGAATGACAGAATAGAGGTACAGATTGTTAAGGCAGTTGCCCTGAAAGGGGGAGAGGGTTGGGGGCAAGAAGGAGAGCAGGAATGGTGAAGTGGAAAAATGGAACTGAGAAAGATGGATGAATGAGATGAAGTTATGAAATTTTTCCTCATCTCAGTCCTAAATGGTCTTGTATTCTGAGATTGTGTCCCCTGGTTCTAGATTCCCCAACGAGGATAAACACCTTCCCTGCATCTAGTTTGTCCAGCCCCTTTTAAAATTTTATATGTTTCAATCAGATCTCCTCTCATCCTTCTAAAACAAACCAGACCAATTCAAACCAATCTCCTCATAGCACATCCCGGTATCCCTAGTGAATCTCCGCTGCACTCCCTCTATGGCTAGTATGTCCTTTCTTAGATAGGGAGACCAAAACTGCACACAATACTCCAGATGTGATCTCAACAAGGAAGGAAATCTGGCATCCTTTCCTGATCTGGCCTATATGTGACTCCAAATCCACAGAACTGTGATGGACTCTTAAATGCCCTCTGATATGGTCTGACAAGCCACTCAGTTTGAGGACAATTGGGACTGTGCAACAAATGTTGGCCCTGCCAGTGACACCCACATCCCATGAATGAATTTTAAAAAACACAATTTTATGCTAGCTATGCAGTAAATTCAACATTTGCTAAAAATGTACTAGCATGTCCATTTTATGATATTCTGTTTAGCTATAAAACGTTAAGAATTATTAATCCAGTTCATTCTATAGGCTATTAGGTCTAATAACCCAGAGTGTGGCGACTAGGGGATTTTCACAGTAACTTCATTGCAGTGTTAATGTAAGCTTACTTGTGACACGAATAAATAAACAAACTTAAACATTCGAACAGTAGTACTGAAAATTAGCCATGTCCCAAGCCAATCTCCAGCAACAACACTGGCATTGACAATGTGGAAATTATCCACCAAAACAGGACAATCCAAACCAATTAATTACCATACATGTCTGTTCTCAATCAACAGCAAAGTAATGAAATATGTTGTTGACAGTGCTATCAAGCAAAACTTACTCCCTAATAACCTACTCCTTGATGCTTGCCGGGGCTACTTGGCTCCAGATCTCATTGTAGCCAGGGTCCAATCATGGATAAAAGAACTGAGTTCAAGTCATGAAGTCAGAGTTACTGCCATGAAATCAAGGCAGCATTTGACTGATTATGACATCCAGCAATTCTACCAAAATTGAAGCCAATGGGAATTGTAGGTAAATGCTCCATTGATTGGAGAAAGACATTGGTTAGGCTTTTGGAAGCCAATCAGACAGGACCAGATTATTGCTACAGATTTCCTCAGGATATTGGCCTCAGCCATCTTCAGCTGCATTATCAATGTCTTTGCTTCTATCAGATGGTCAAAATGGGAATGTTCACTGATGAATGCAGGGTTCAGTAATGTTTACAGCTCTTCAGATGAAGCAAAATGAGCCCAAATGCAGCACAATGCAGGAGAATAAAAACAAAGTGCTGGAAAAACTCAGCAGGTCTGACAGCATCTGTGGAGAGAGACAAAGAGCTAAGGGGCTGAATTTTCTGGCCATGTACGCCTCAAGACTGGAAATTCCCACCCAAGGTCAACTTACCTTTAAATGGTCTGCCAGATTTTCTGTCCTGCCTGCTATGATTCCCACGGCGGGCAGGATTGGAACATTTGCCTCAATGTTTTTCCAGCACTTCCTGTTTCTTCAGCATTCACAGTATTTTGCTTTTAAGATCTGTACAATATTCAGGAATGGACTGAGAGGTGGCAAATAATATTCATGTCACGCAAATACCAAGTAATGACCATCTCCAAAGAAGTTAATTTAACATCTCCCCTTGACATGACATTAAATGGCATTACCATTGCTGAGTCCCCCACTATCAACATCCTGGGGGTTGTCATTGACAGGAAACTGAACTGACCAGCCATATAAATACAAAGGCAGGTTGGAATTCTGAGACAAGTAACTCATCTCCTGAATCCCCTAAGCCTGTCCACCATCTACAAGGTACAAGTCAGGTGTGTAATGGAATACTCCTCAATTGCCTAGGTGAATGGAGTCCCAAAAATACTCGAGGCTCAACTATTCTGGACAAAACCAGGCTATTTAATCGGCACCCAATTTACCACCTTAAGCTTTTACCCCTCCTACCACTGGCGCATAGTTGCAACAGCGTGTATCATCTACAAACTTCACAAAATTTCTATTTTCTTAAGGTGTAGATGCATATGTCACAATTTCATTGATTATGCCTGTGTTCAGAATATTTAGTGATATATTTTATTCAATAGATCCTGTGTGCACTGACATTCTGGCTGCTACTTCGCCAATATATCACAGAGCGTCGTGAAGCAAAGAAACTCGAGGAATCTGCCTTATCAGAAGTCAAAGTGGAGGAATTAGGTAAACCAGAATTATAATGTCATTAACTTGAGAAATCTTTTGAAGAGTATCTTCTGGATTTTATTGTCATGGAACATCTTGGTTTTCTTTGCATGAAAGAGGGGATTTTTACAGTAAATTCATTGCAGTGTTACTGTAAGCCTACTTGTGACACTAATAAATAAACTTAAACTTAAGCAAGATGCAGTAGATTTTGGTTTTCACCACCTGGGCAGTATCACCTAGCCCTCCAATTGAAAATAAAGCAGGTTCTTGAAAAGGTGCTTGATCTGTTCAACCAAATCACTGCCCAGAATATTACAGCCCAAAATCTAACCTTTGGGTACAAAAACTTGCTGTTTAAAAATTGTCTAGTCAACTTGGTATTTTTTTTTCATCTAGAAGATGGCCAACAAGGGAAGGAGATAATGAAAGTATTAGGAACCCTAGTGATGGGAATGTTTGTCAAGTATTGGATTTACATCTGTGGTGGAATGTTTTTCTTCGTCAGTTTTGAGGGGAAGATTGTCATGTACAAGATTATCTACATGATGCTGTTTCTGTTCTGCGTTGCTTTATATCAGGTACTTATTTCTGGTATTTAATGGTAGTGCCACATCTTGTATAAAATATAAAACCGTATATGCTATACAAGTGATATTCCTTAGCTGTAGTATTTCTTAAGTTTTCTCTTTGATTAATAATATTTAACTGTTAAAGAATAAATGACAGTTTTCCCAAACAGCCTTACACACTGATTATTTTAGTTATGCATTTCTGTTGTTAAAATAATTAACATGCTGAATTATTGTTTTACCTTAGTCAAGGAATTATTGCTTCTGATATTACACCTTAATCCATGATTTATATTTCCTCCAAATTTAGGATAGTACATGATGTATCTGGCTGTCTGTTCTGTACCGGGTCATAAAGTTCTCTTTTTACCTGAATTCTAGATGGGTTAAGTGAATATGGGGAGAGTAGGAAAAAAAGCCCGGGAGCTTGGAGGCCATTGAAGTCTCCGGTGTTTGGGGGCATGGTCAGTCAGTGCCCAGTGGGCATTCTGGCAGTGCCCATGACACCATGGAAGTAGCCACCAGGCACCCTGGAAGTGCCACTTGGGCACTGCAGAGTGCCCTGGCAGTGCCAAGGGTATGGGGCCTGAGTGGGGACTATTGGGGGGAGGGGGGCTATGCAGGGGGGCAATGCAGTGAGGTACATACGGGGGGTCATGCAGTGGTTGATCATGATGGGCGGCATGTCAGCAGTCTTGGTGGGGTGGCATGTTGGGGGTCATGATGGGGGACTTGTCAGGGGTCATCATGGGGGACCCGTCAGGAGGGCCTTGGTGCCGATGATCCATGTCAGGGATGGGTGGGGAAACATGCCGCTGATGAGGAGTAGGTCCCGATGTCAGTGGGGGGGAGGGAGGGGCTCTCACAGTGCACTGCGAGGTTGGATGCTCTTGCGATATGGCGCTGGAGCACTCTAAAGCCGTGCTCACCGGTGTGTTTAGGCCCCACTCCTCCCCCCAGTACTGGCGTGCAACTCACCATTGTCCAAGTGTCGGAGTGTGAGACAATTGTAGTGTGGAGTGCTCCTGAGAGACCAACACAGATCGCTCTGTTATTCTCGCCACTAAGACACTTGGGCCGCAATGTAACCGGCACTGTTTTACCGGTTGCGTCCAGAATGGGCATGAAGCTGATTTAACTATCAATGACATTGTCGTCCGGACTCACTTGTACTTACCCCCTCACCGGTCGAGGTCCTCACCTGTGAGAATTACAGATGGTCCCCACTAGCAGGGATCAGATATGATGGCCTCTCCAATGGAATCGGAGGCCATTGAAGGCCCTGGGTGGCGTGGGCTAGGGCTGGGTGGAGCTCCTTGGACAGTGCCAGCCTGGCGGTGCCTGGCACCCTGGAACTGCACACTGGGCACCCTGGCATGGGCCACCTGGCACTGCCCACTGGGCCGCCTGGCACTGCCCACTGTAACTCTTCAATCTTATTGACTATATTTTATGCATTCACATAATTGCACAATAACCCTGATCCAGGCATCATTACTTTCTTCCTTACTCTAACTTCACAGATTAACGTACTATTCTCTATACTAGTGTTTTCTATTCCTCCCAGTTTTTTGTGCATCCTGGTGTTCCTCTCTAATATTTCTATTTGGTTTCCACACCCCTTTGGAATTAATTTAAAGCCATCCTAGCAAAATGCCCTCAAGGGACTCAGTCCCTGCTCTGTTCAGGTGCAAGCCATCCAGCTTATACAGGTGCTACCTCCTCCAGAACCAGCCCCAATCTCCCACGAATCTAAAACTCTCCCTCCTGCACCATTTTTCCAACTACACATTCATCTGCCTTATCCTCCAATTCTGCACTTACTTTCAGGTGGCACTGGGAGTAATGCAGAGATTGCTACATTGAGATCCTGCTTGCTTATTTTCTGCCTAGCTTCCTAAATTCTGATTGCAGAATTCCATCCCCTTTCCTGCCTAAGTCATTGGTACCAATGCTGACCAGGACCTCTGGTTGTTCATCCTCTCTCAGAAGAATGTCCTGTAGCTACTCTGGCATCAGGGAGGCAACATGCCATCCTGGAGTCACATCTATGGCTGTTCTCTCTGGAGCGGAGGAGGCTGAGAGGAGACTTAATAGAGGTTTATAAAATGATGAAGGGGATAGATAGAGTGAACGTTCAAAGACTATTTCCTCGGGTGGATGGAGCTATTACAAGGGGGCATAATTATAGGGTTCGTGGTGGGAGATATAGGAAGGATATCACAGGTAGGTTCTTTACGCAGAGAGTGGTTGGGGTGTGGAATGGACTGCCTGCAGTGATAGTGGAGTCAGACACTTTAGGAACATTTAAGCGGTTATTGGATAGGCACATGGAGCACACCAGGATGATAGGGAGTGGGATAGCTTGATCTTGGTTTCAGATAAAGCTCGGCATAACATCGTGGGCCGAAGGGCCTGTTCTGTGCTGTACTGTTCTATGTTCTATGTTCTATGGCCACAGAAATGCCTGTCTGTTCCCCTAACTATTGAATTCCCTCTCACTACTGCACTTCCCTTCTTCTTCGTCCCTTCCTGTACAGCCGAGCCACTCTTCTGCCACAAACCTCGCTCTAACTGTACTCCTCTGAGGAACCAGCACTCTTTCTAAAATGGAAAATCAATTTCTGAACGTGATCCAAGGCAAACCTGCGTAGTTTTCTTGGCGTCTTAGTCACCCATTCCTCTCTGCCTCAAGGCCCTTATACTGCAGTGTGACCATCTCTCTGGGCATGCTATCTATGTAGCTTTCAGCCTTGCAGAGGATAGGAATTCTCAGGCGATACTTTGCTGGTTCTTTGATTTGCTCTTCTACTTCCTGAATTTTCTGCGAAAAGCAATGGGTGACATATATGGATGGTCACAATGTAATAGTATGCATTTGTTTTAAATTCTTTCATGGGACATGGGTATCACTGGCAAAGCCAGTATTTGTTGCCCATCCCTCATTGCCCTCAAACTAAACATTTAAAGTGACAGTTCAGAGTCAGCTACATTGATGTTGATCTGGAGTCACATGTAGGCCAGACCAGGTAAGGGTAGCAGATTTCCTTCCCTAAAGGACATTAGTGAACCATCTAGATCTTAATGACAGTCGATAATAGTTGTTACAGTCACTATTACTGAGACTGATTTATATCCCAGATTAATTAGTTAGATTGGGGCGACATGGTGGCACAGTGGTTAGCACTGCTGCTTCATAGTGCCAGGGACTCGGGTTCAATTCCGGCCTCGGGTCACTGTCTGTGTGGAGTTTGCACATTCTCCCCGTGTCTGCGTGGGATTCCTTCGGCTGCTCCGGTTTCCTCCCACAGTCCAAAGATGTGCGGGTTAGGTAGATTGGCTATGCTAAATTAAACCTAGTGTCAGGGAGATTATATGTGGGGTTGTGGGGGTGGAGCCTGGGTGGACTCTATGATTCTATGATTTAAATTCCACCAACTGCTGTGGTGGGCTGGTGGAATTTGACCCCATGTGACTGAACTCCATTATCTGATGCACTTTCTAGCCATGGCAATGGGGATGTTTTTTCCCCCTGTTGTCAGTGGTTTGCCCACAGAAAATCAGCCAGGATCAGGACTTGTAACCAATAACAACATGCTAGGATTCTGCAGTAGCAAAAATATCGTGCAATTACTCGAAGTCATAGAGTCATAGAGGTTTACAGCATGGAAACAGGCCCTTCGGTCCAACTTATCCATGCCACCCTTATTTTTTTTTAAAACCCCTAAACTAATCCCAATTGCCCGCATTTGGCCCATATCCCTCTATACCCATCGTAACCATGTAACTATCTAAATGCTTTTTAAAAGATAAAATTGTACCTGCCTCTACTACTACCTCTGACAGCTTGTTCCAGACACTCACCACCCTCTGTGTGAAAAAATTGCTCCTCTGGACACTTTTGTATCTCTCCCCTCTCACCTTAAACCTATGCCCTCTAGTTTTAGACTCTCCTACCTTTGAGAAAAGATATTGACTATCTAGCTGATCTGTGCCCCTCATTATTTTATAGACCTCTATAAGATCATCTCTCAGCCTCCTACGCTCCAGAGAAAAAAGTCCCAGTCTATCCAGCCTCTCCTTATAACTCAAACCATCAAGTCCCAGTAGCATCCTAGTAAATCTTTTCTGCACTCTTTCTAGTTTATTGGCTTAATGAAAGGAGATTTTACTAAATTTAGCACGAGTTATCACTTAGTGGTAATGTGATTGATGTTACAAAGCGTGATCATTTTAGAAAACAATTAATGAGGTTCCATACAAGAATAATGAATAAATGAAATATAAGATAAAAGAGGATGTTGTAAATTGTATAATTAAGTAGATTATCAGCAGAAAATCAAGAGTGGTTCTGTATATTTGATAGATGTAAGTATGTCCTTTAATGTTTGTTGTATTCATGAATAATTTATGTTATGGACTTTGGCCTGCAAAAAATAGTGACTGCAAAAGTAATTTATTGATTATGAAGTGTGCTGCATATTTTTGAGGACCTGTGCATTGGAGAGAGCACATCCTGAGTGAGACACAGCCAGTGAATATGTGTATTTGGGAATTTGGAGCACAGTGGGAATTCAGTGCTGAGGGGGTAAGAGGCGCTTTTTTTATTTTTTCTTTCTAAGGTTTTAATCTTCAGAGAGTGGTCTTGCCCTGCTAATCATAGAATCCCTACAATGCAGAAGAGGCCATTTGGTCTGTCGGGTCTACACCGACTCTCTAATAGAGTATTTTACCTCGATCCTCTCCTCGCCCTATGCCTGTAACGCCACACGTCCACATGGCTAATCCATCTAACCTACACATCTTGGGATCCTAAGGAGCAATTTAGCATGGTCAATCCACCTAATTTGCACACCTTTGGGAAACCTGTGCTCCAGTTTCCTCTGACACTCCTCTGATACACTGGTAAGTCTCACATCAGTGGCAAGGAAACTATTGGAGAAAACTCTGAGGAAGAGAATTAATCTCCACTTGGAAAGGCATGGGCTAATTAGGGACATTCAGCATGGCTTTGTCAGAGGGACGTCATGCCGAACAAATTTAATAGAATTTTTGGAAAATGTGATCGCGTATGTGGATTAGGGAAGTGCAGTTGATCTGGATTTTAGCAATGCCTTTGACAAGGTCCCACATGGGAGACTGATTGAGAAGGTTGAAGCACCTGGAATTCAGGGAAACTTGGGGAGATGGATCTCAAACTGGCTTAATAATAGGACACAAAGGGTGGTGGTAGAAGTCTGTTTGAGTGACTGGAGGCTGGTGTCCAGTGACGTACCACAAGATTCAGTGCTGGAACCCTTATTGTTTGTTATATGCATAAATTATATAGATGATAATGTGAGGGGAATGATATGCAAGATGGCAGATGACAACAAGATTGGTAGGGTGGTTAATAGTGAAATAGAAGGTGGTAGGTTACAGGAAAATATAGATGGGGTGGTCAGAGGGTCAGAGCAGTGGCAGATGGTATTTAACCCTGATAAGTGCAAGGTGAAGCTCTTTGGAAGAAGAAACAAGATGAGGGAGTATTTAATGAATGACAGAACGCTAGGAAATTCAGAGAAACAGATGAATCTTGGGGTACATATCCAAAGATCCCTGAAGACGGAAGCGCAGGTGAATAGGATAGTTAAGAAGGCATATGAGACACTTGCTTTTATCAGTTGTGGCATAGAGTAACAACCCGGAGTTGGCAACATTGGAGCAGTCCAAAAGGTTGGTTAGGCCATAGCTGGAGTACTGTGTGCAGTTCTAGTCATGTCACTATAGGAAGGATGTGATTGCACTAGAGGGGGTACAGTGGAAATTCACCAGGATGTTGCCTGGGATGGAACATTTGAGCTACAAGGAGAGACTGAGGGGGGACATTATTGAGGTTATAAGATCATGAGGGATTTGGACAGGGTGAACAAGAAGCAGCTGTTCTCCTTGGTTGAGGGATTTTAGGTGAAGGGGCAGGAGATTCCTAGGGCATTTGAGAAAACAAAATTCACTCGAAGGTGGTGGAAATCTGAAATCCTCTGCCTGGGAAAGTGGTGTAGGCTGGAAACCTTACAACCTTAAAAAGGTATTTCAATGAGCTCTTGAAACATCATTGTAAGAGGAATTTCTAAGGTGTCGCACTGGGGTGTCTTGTACTCAGTCAATCTCACTCAACCAATACATAGACTATGAAAGTCAGCATGTAGTTAAAGAATGAAATGGAATTTTCTTTACTAATGCATGCATCAGGAGGGAGAATAGCTGATGAACACCGTTTATCATCTCTGCCTTAACATTACAAATGTAGAATTGATGTGCTGTTCTGAACACTTCAATATCTCACCCAGCCTGTCATCCAAACTGGAAGGTCCAATTACAATATTACACATTATTATCTTAGCCAATAACGTTCCACCTGTCAACAGAATTAGGAGATCATTAGCTCATTGCACCTAAAGATTCCTACGGCCTTACCTAGGAAACCTAACCCACATGCATCTGGTATATCCAAGGCCTCAGCTAACATCTGTGAATTTTAATTGGCGAAAGGAATCAATCTTTTGCCTGAATCCGGCCTCTCTTATCAGCTCGAGAGACTGCACTAGCCTTGCTACCCAGGAGTGAATATATTCCCATACATTCCAGGCCTCTAATTAAACTTGCTGCTGCGTATCCTAAACTGACAAGAAAAACTGCCTTTCTGTACTTCATTGTATCAAAACAATTTGGTCTGTCTACCACAGTGTTTCCCATCATGCTGAGCAGTTAGATCGCCCATTGGCCAAAGTTTACAAAACACATTAAGAATACAGTTTAATTTCATAATATTGGTTAAATTGTATTTGATTTGATTTATTATTGTCACATGTCCATTGTTCCACAGGAGCAGGCTGAGGGTAAGGGAGTGTGTTTCTGCATTTGATTTATTTATTTAATTTTCAGTTAAATTTGTGTTAAAAATCAGAGGTTTTTTTCCTTCCAAAACCGGAAGGAGGCCCAGGAGAAGCCTGGGGAGGTTTTTGGAGGGTTTAAAAGCAGGCTGCACTTTTGAGCGGGCAGCGTCGGGAGCGGGCAGCAGAGTGAGCAGGGAGTAGAGTGTGAGCTGTAAGGGCTTTGGCTCACAGGGCTTCGGGGGAAAGGGCGAAGCGGGGTAGGTTTTTTTCTTTTCCATTCCTATAAAGGAAAAGGGTAGCTATGAGTGATAGGCCAGTTTGTTGCTTTCGGTGTGGGATGTGGGAGTTCCTGGAAAAAGCTAGCCGCCCGGAGGTTCACATTTGCGCCATTTGTGGAACTGCAGCTCCTGAGGGACCACGTCAGGGAACTGGAGCAGCAGCTTGATGACCTTAGTCTAGTCAGGGAGAATGAGAGACAAATAGACATGAGTTATAGGCAAGTAGTTACACCGGGGCCTCAGGGGAAGACACGTGAGTCACAGTTAGGAGGAGTAAAGGTCATAAGGGTGACGTACCAGAGAGTATTCCAGTGGCTGTCTCTCATAATAGGAAGGGCTCGGCGACAGGTGTGAGAGGGGAGGGGAGTGAGCAATTAGTGGTGGGGTCACCTGTGGTTGTCCCCCTCCAAAACAAGTATATTGTTTTGGATAGTGTGGAGGAGGATGACTCTCCAGGGGTAAGCCACAGTGACCAGGTCACTGGCACACAGTCAGGTTCTGTGGCCCGGAAAGGAAAGAGAAGGATTAGGAGAGCAATAGTGGTGGGGGACGCGTCGGTTAGAGGCACGGACAGGCGATTCTGTGGGTGTGAACAGGACTCCAGGATGGTAGTCTGCCTACCTGGTGCTGGGGTACTGGATGTCTCCGAGCGGATAGGAGGCATCTTAAAAGGGGAGGATAAAGAAACAGATGTCATTGTACACATTGGTGCAAATGACGTAGATAGGAAGAGCAGGGGGATCCGACGAGAGCAATTCAGGGAGTTGGGAAATAGGCTAAAAAGTAGGGCCTCCAGGGTGGCAATCTCTGGGCTGCTCCCAATGCCTAGGGCCAGTGAGGCTAGGAATAGGGAGATAGTACAATTGAACGCTTGGCTAAAGGACTGGTCCAGGAGGGAGGGCTTCATATTCCTGGATTACTGGGAAGTTTTCAAGAGAGGAGGGCACCTGTACAAGAAGGATGGGTCACAACTAAATTGGAAGGGCATGAATATCCTGGCTGGGAGTTTTGCTAGTGCAGTTCGGGTGGGTTTAAACTAATATGGCAGGGGGGTGGGGATCAAAAAATTATTTCTACAAGTGTAGAGGCTGGGGACGAGCTTGGGGCTAGGACAAGGCTGGCAAAGAAGAAGAGCACTCTGGGGGAGGATGACCTCACTGGGCCTGGAGGTCTGGAGTGCATCTACTTCAATGCAAGGAGCGTAGCAGGTAAGACAGACGAATTTAGGGCCTTAATGCTTACGAGGAATTTGGATGTGGTTGTGGTGACAGAGACTTGGTTGAAAGAGGGACAGGACTGGCAACTGAATATTCTGGGTTACAAGTGTTTTAGGCGAGACAGAGGAGGGGCCAAAAGAGGTGGAGGAGTAGCAGTATTAGTTAGAGAGCATATTACAGCGGTGCAGAGGGAGGACAATTCAGAGGGGTCGTGTAACGAGTCACTCTGGGTGGAGCTCAGAATCAGGAAGGGCGCAGTCACTATGTTGGGGGTATACTACAGGTCCCCCAACAGCCCAAGGGAAGTGGAAGAACGGATATGTCAGGAGATAATAGATAGGTGCAGGAAAAATAGGGTTGTTGTAGTGGGAGACTTCAATTTCCCTGGTATAGACTGGAAATCGCGTAGGGCTGGGAGTCTGAATGGGGAGGAATTTGTAAAATGCGTACAGGAAGGTTCTTTGGAACAATATATAGATAGCCTGACTAGCTATACTGGACCTAGTACTGGGGAATGAACCCGGTCAGGTCTTCAATGTTTCGGTAGGGGAACATGTGGCAAATAGTGACCACAATTCTGTTAGCTTTAGGATAGTGATGGAAAAGGATGAGTAGTGTCCCAAGGGTAAGGTGTTGGATTGGGGGTAATCTAACTTTAGTGGGATTAGGCAGAAATTGGCAGCTGTTGATTGGGAGAGGCTGTTTGAGGGTAAATCCACATCTAGCATGTGGGAATCTTTTAAGGAACAGTTGTTCGGGCTGCAGGATAGGCATGTGCCTGTAAAAAAGAAGGATAGAAAGGGTAGGATTCGAGAACCGTGGATAACCAGGGAAATTGAGGGACTGGTCAAAAAGAAAAGAGAGGCGTATGTTAGGTCCAGGCAGCTAAAGACGGAGGGAGCTCTGGAGGAATACAAAGAAAATAGGAAAGAACTCAAACGAGGAATTAGAAGGGCAAAAAGGGGTCACGAAATGTCCTTGGCAGACAGGATTAAGGAGAATCCCAAGGCATTTTATTCATACGTTAGGAACAAAAGGGTTGTCAGGGAAAAAATCGGACCTCTCAGGGACAAAAGTGGGGAATTATGCTTGGAGCCCAAAGAAGTAGGGGAGATCCTAAATGAATACTTTGCGTCGGTATTCACAAAGGAGAGGGATGTGTTGACTGGGAGTGTCTCGGAGGGGAGTGTTGACCCGTTAGAGAAAATCTCCATTACGAAGGAGGAAGTGTTAGGTTTTTTAGAGAATATAAAGACTGACAAATCCCCAGGGCCTGATGGAATCTATCCAAGGCTGCTCAGGGAGACGCGAGATGAAATCGCTGGGCCTCTGACGCAAATCTTTGTCTCATCACTGGGACAGATGAGGTCCCAGAGGATTGGAGGATAGCTAATGTGGTCCCGTTATTTAAGAAGGGTAGGAAGGATAACCCGGGAAATTATAGGCCGGTGAGATTGACGTCCGTGGTCTGGTCGCCACACTACCAGAAGGACGTGGAGGCTTTAGAGAGAGTGCAGAGGAGGTTTACCAGGATGTTGGCTGGTATGGAAGGGCTTAGTTATGAGGAGAGATTGGGTAAACTGGGGTTGTTCTCACTGGAAAGACGGAGGATGAGGGTGACCTAATAGAGGTATATAAAATTATGAAAGGCATAGATAGGGTGGACGGTGGGAAGCTTTTTCCCAGGTCGGTGGTGACGTTCACGAGGGGTCGTAGGTTCAAGGTGAGGGGGGGAGGTTTAACACGGATATCAGAAGGACGTATTTTACACAGAGGGTGGTGGGAGCCTGGAATGCGCTGCCGGGCAAGGTGGTGGAGGCGGACACACTGGGAACGTTTAAGACTTATCTAGATAGCCACATGAACGGAGTGGGAATGGAGGGATACAAAAGAATGGTCTAGTTTGGACCAGGGAGCAGCGCGGGCTTGGAGGGCCGAAGGGCCTGTTCCTGTGCTGTATTGTTCTTTGTTCTATATATTAACATACAGTGAAAAGTATTGTTTCTTGCGCGCTATACAGACAAAGCATACGGTTCATAGAGAAGAAAACGAGAGAATGCAGAATGTAATGTTACCGTCATAGCTAGGATGGAGTGAAAGATTAATTTAATACAAGGTAAATCCATTCAAAAGTCTGACAGCAGCAGGAAAGAAGCTGTTCTTGAGTCGGTTGGTACATGACCTCAGACTTTAGTGTCTCTTTTCCGAAGGAAGAAGATGGAAGAGAGAATGTCCAGGGTATGTGGGGTCCTTAATTATGCAGGCTGCTTTTACCATTTATATAGACGATCTGGAGGAGGGGACTGAGTGTAGGGTAACAAAGTTTGCAGACGACACAAAGATAAGTGGAAAAGTGAATCGTGTGGAGGGCGTAGAAGGTCTGCAGAGAGATTTGTACAGGCTGAGTGAGTGGGCAAGGATCTGGCAGATGGAGTATAACGTTAACAAATGCGAGGTTATTCACTTTGGAAAGCACACCCCTGCTTCTACTTTCTCAGAAGACGAAGGAAATTTGGCATGTCAGCTACGACTCTCACCAACTTTCACAGATGCACCACAGAAAGCATTCTTTTTGGTTGTATCACAGCTTGGTATGGCTCCTGCTCTGCCCAAGACCAAAAGGAACTACAAAAGGTCGTGAATGTAGCTCAATCCATCATGCAAACCAGCATCCCATCCATTCTCTCTGTCTACACTTCCCACTGCCTCAGCAAAGCATAAGAACATAAGAAATAGGAGCAGGAGTAGGCCATCTAGCCCCTCGAGCCTGCCCCGCCATTCAATAAGATCATGGCTGATCTGAAGTGGATCAGTTCCACTTACCCGCCTGATCCTTATAACCCCTAATTCCCTTACCAATCAGGAATCCATCTATCCGTGATTTAAACATATTCAACGAGGTAGCCTCCACCACTTTGGAAGAAATAATAGCAAATTGGATTATTATCTAAATGGAAAGAAATTACAACATGCTGCTGTGCAGAGGGACCTAGGGGTCCTTGTGTATGAGACGCAAAAACCCAGCCTGCAGGTGCAACAGGTGATCAAGAAGGCAAATGGGATGTTGGCCTATATCGCAAGGAGGATAGAATATAAAAGCAGAGATGTCTTGCTGCATCTGTACAGGGCATTGGTGAGGCCGCAGCTGGAATACTGTGTGCAGTATTGGTCCCCTTATTTGTGGAAGGATATATTGGCCTTGGAGGGAGTGCAGAGAAGGTTCACCAGGTTGATACCATAGATGAGGGGTGTTGATTATGAGGAGAGACTGAACAGATTGGGTTTGTACTCGTTGGAATTTAGAAGGCTGAGGGGGGATCTTATAGAGACCTATAAGATAATGAAGGGGCTGGATAGGGTAGAGGTGGAGAGATTCTTTCCACTTAGAAAGGAAACTAGAACTAGAGGGCACAGCCTCAAAATAAAGGGGGGTCAGTTTAGGACAGAGTTGAGGAGGAACTTCTTCTCTCAGAGGGTGGTGAATCTCTGGAATTCTCTGCCCACTGAAGTGGTGGAGGCTACCTCGTTGAATATGTTTAAATCACGGATAGATGGATTCCTGATTGGTAAGGGAATTAGGGGTTATAAGGATCAGGCGGGTAAGTGGAACTGATCCATTTCAGATCAGCCATGATCTTATTGAATGGCGGGGCAGGCTCGAGGGGCTAGATGGCCTACTCCTGCTCCTATTTCTTATGTTCTTATGCTTTGCTGAGGCAGCGGGAAGTGTAGACAGAGAGAATGGATGGGATGCTGGTTTGCATGATGGATTGAGCTACATTCACGACCTTTAGTAGTTCCTTTTGGTCTTGGGCAGAGCAGGAGCCATACCAAGCTGTGATACAACCAGAAAGAATGCTTTCTGTGGTGCATCTGTGAAAGTTGGTGAGAGTCGTAGCTGACATGCCAAATTTCCTTCGTCTTCTGAGAAAGTAGAAGCAGGGGTGTGCTTTCTTAACTACAGTGTCGGCATGGGGGGACCAGGATAGGTTGTTGGTGATCTGGACACCTAAAAACTTGAAGCTCTCGATTCTTTCTACTTCGTAGACAGGGGCATGTTCTCCTTTACGCTTCCTGAAGTCGATGACAATATCCTTTGGTTTGATAACATTGAGGGAGAGACTATTGTTGCCGCAACAGTTCACCAGATTCTCTATCTCATTCCTATACTCTGTCTCATCAGCAAACTTGAAAATCGAATTGGCCACATAGTCATAGGTGTATAAGGAGTATAGTAGGGGGCTGAGAATACAGCCTTGTGGGGCATCGGTGTTGAGGATGATCGTGGAGGAGGTGTTGTTGCCTATCCTTACTGATTGTGGTCTGTGAGTTAGGAAGTTCAGGATCCAGTCGCAGAGGGAGGTGCCGAGGCCCAGGCCACGGAGTTTGAAGATGAGTTTTGTGGGAATAATAGTGTTGTGGTTATACAGTTTATAATACCTTTGCATATGTTGTTCCAGGCACATTGTGAATTCTCACTATATATAAGGCACTTTATAATTACCTTAACCCAGTCTACTTATTATAGAAATCTAAAATGAAGGGCTTCTATAATCTGATTTCAATTTACCCTTGTTCAATCAATACACTCAAGAATATGGGACATGTGCTGGAAAATGGAATTAGCACAACTTTAGTGGTAGTTATTGTCGGTGCAGACTCAATGGGCCGAAGGGCCTTTTCTGTGCTGTGCGACGCTGTGACTCGATAACAGTGCTGTCTTGAAATATGGGTGGCGATCTTACCATCGTGCCCATTGGCTGATGGGCGGGTCGAGCCAGTAAGAGCACGAGACAGCCGAGAAATCAGGTTGACACCCGATTTCTCACCTCTTGCGATCTTACAAGCACTGGATATCCGGCATGATCAGTCTCATGCCCTTTTCTGGCATAAGACTGAATAAATTATTTAAATTACATTTAAATATCATTTAAATGAAATAAATGAGCCCGAGACTTAATCGTCTGGGCTCACTTGCCTGTGTGACCTCATTGGGGGAGGTTCTCTCTGGTGAGAATCACGGCAGGTCCCCAGCAATGGGCATGGCACACTGGCATTGCCTGCTGGACACCCTGGCATTGCCCATTGGGTCATGATGTGGAGATGCCGGCGTTGGACTGGGGTAAACACAGTAAGAGTTTTAACAACACCAGGTTAAAGTCCAACAGGTTTATTTGGTAGCAAATACCATTAGCTTTCGGAGCGCTGCTCCTTCGTCAGATGGAGTGGAAATCTGCAGATTTCCACTCCATCTGACAAAGGAGCAGCGCTCCGAAAGCTAATGGTATTTGCTACCAAATAAACCTGTTGGACTTTAACCTGGTGTTGTTAAAACTCTTACTGTGATTGCCCATTGGGTACCAAGCAGTGCCAAGTGGGTGGGGCATGAGGAGGTGGGGCCTACTGGGGAAATAGGGCCAGACTGGGGATGGGCCGATTGGCGGGGGGGGACCACTACACACACTGCAGTTGCGATCAGTGGTGGGGGGGGGGGGGGGGGGTGGGGGCACTACTTTACATAGCGTTCGGTTGAGGGGGGGCGAATGCGGGTTGTGGGGGTCGATCGGTTCAACTGGGATGAGGGGGGAGGGGTCGATCGGTCTGGCTGGGAGGAGGGGGTGGGTATAGGATGTGGGCCCCTGCGGTAGTTGGGGGCAGGCATGCTTTAGGCCACAGAGACCAGCTGAGAGCAGCAATGGCTGTGTCACAGCTCTCTCTGTTGCTCACTTGGTTGCTGGGGAAGTGCCGGCTGTTTTCCAATCAGCCGGCACTTCCCCAGCTGCACACCCTCCAGTGCCAGTATATCCTTTCTCAAGTAAGGAGACCAAAACTGTACACAGTACTCCAGGTGTGGCCTCACCAGCACCTTATACCGCTGCAACATAATCTCACTGTTTTTAAACTCCATCCCTCTAGCAATGAAGGACAAAATTCCATTTGCCTTCTTAATTACCTGCTGCATCTGCAAATCAACTCCTTGAGATTCCTGCACAAGGACACCCAGGTCCCTCTGCACAGCAGCATGTTGCAGTTTTTTACTATTTAAATAATAGTCCATTTTGCTGTTATTTCCTACCAAAATGGATGACCTCACATTTACTAACATTGTACTCCATCTGCTAGACCCTCGCCCACTCACTTAGATTATCTATATCCCTTTGCAGACTTTCAGCGTCCTCTGCACACTTTGCTCTTCCACCCATCTTAGTGTCATCTGTGAATTTTGACACACTACACTTGGTCCCCAACTCCAAATCATCTATGTAAATCGTAAACAATTGCGGTCCCAACACTGATCGCTGAGGCACACCACTAGTCACTGATCGCCAACCAGAAAAACACCCATTTACCCCCACTCTTTGCTTTCTGTTAGTTAACCAATCCTCTCTCCATGCTAATACATTACCCGTAACACTGTGCACCTTTATCTTATGTAGCAGTCTTTGGTGTGGCACCTTGTCAAATGCCTTCTGGAAATCCACAGGTTCCCCATTGTCCACTACACATGTACTGTTCTCAAAGAATTCCACCAAATTAGTCAAACATGACCTGCCCTTCATGAACCCATGCTGCGTCTTACCAATGAACATAGAACATAGAACATAGAACATTACAGCGCAGAACAGGCCCTTCGGCCCACGATGTTGCACCGACCAGTTAAAAAAAAAAACTGTGACCCTCCAACCTAAACCAATTTCTTTTCGTCCATGAACCTATCTACGGATCTCTTAAACGCCCCCAAACTAGGCGCATTTACTACTGATGCTGGCAGGGCATTCCAATCCCTCACCACCCTCTGGGTAAAGAACCTACCCCTGACATCGGTTCTATAACTACCCCCCCTCAATTTAAAGCCATGCCCCCTCGTGCTGGATTTCTCCATCAGAGGAAAAAGGCTATCACTATCCACCCTATCTAAACCTCTAATCATCTTATATGTTTCAATAAGATCCCCTCTTAGCCGCCGCCTTTCCAGCGAAAACAATCCCAAATCCCTCAGCCTCTCCTCATAGGATCTCCCCTCCATACCAGGCAACATCCTGGTAAACCTCCTCTGCACCCTCTCCAAAGCCTCCACATCCTTCCTGTAATGTGGGGACCAGAACTGCACACAGTACTCCAAGTGCGGCCGCACCAGAGTTGTGTACAGTTGCAACATAACGCTACGACTCCTAAATTCAATCCCCCTACCAATAAACGCCAAGACACCATATGCCTTCTTAACAACCTTATCTACTTGATTCCCAACTTTCAGGGATCTATGCACACATACACCTAGATCCCTCTGCTCCTCCACACTATTCAAAGTCCTCCCGTTAGCCCTATACTCAACACATCTGTTATTCCTACCAAAGTGAATGGGACAATTTATATCCAGATGTCTCGCTATTTCTTCCTTGATGATAGATTTAAGCATTTTCCCTACTACAGAAGTTAAGCTAACCGGCCTATAGTTACCTACCTTTTGTCGACCTCCTTTTTTAAACAGTGGCGTCACATTTGCTGTTTTCCAATCTGCGGGAACCACCCCAAAGTCCAGTGAATTTTGGTAAATTACCACTAGTGCATTTGCTATTTCTCCCGCCATTTCTTTTAGTACCCTGGGATGCATTCCATCAGGACCAGGAGACTTGTCTACCTTTAGCCCCATTAACTTGCCCAACACTACCTCTTTCGTGATAATGATAGTTTCTAGGTTCTCACCTGCCATAGCATCGTGTTCCTGTCATTAATTTTTGGCATGTTATTTGTGTCTTCCACTGTGAGTTCCACCAGGGGAAGTCATACTCAATGAGCCCCACAGGGAGATCAATCAGTGATCCCCCCCTCCCCCCGCCAACCCCCGAGTCTGAACGTTCCCCCTCGCTCCCATCTCCTTTTTTGTAGGGTCTGGTCAGGGGGCGTGTAATGGATTGGTCATGGGGCAGCATGATTGTACAGCGGTTAGCACTGCTTCCTCACAGCGCCAGAACCCCGGGCTCGATTCCCAGCTTGGGTCACTGTCTGTGTGGCATTTGTATGTTCTCCCTGTGTCTGCGTGGGTTTCCTCCGGGTTCTGTGGTTTCCTTCCACTGTCCGAAAAGTGTACTGGTTAGGTGCATTGGCCATGGTAAATTCTCCCTCAGTGTACCCAAACAGGCGCCGAGTGTGGCGGCTAGGGGATTTTTACAGTTACTTCATTGCAGTGTTGGTGTAAGCCTACTTGTGACAACAATAAATAAACATTAAACTCTTCCATGAAGAGTGTTGAAAATCCACTACAGGCAGCTGGTCCTCGGTGGCAGCCTCTGACTGGGAGTCCTTTGCCTCTGGGTCCATGTTAGAGCCAAATCCTTCATCATCTAGATTACTGGCTCTTGAGTTTTTGGAGGGCGGAGTTTGCCATCCACAGACCAGTGTGAAGGATGCAGACAGTGGCGCATTCATAGAAACATTTGCCTCTGTGGAGTGTTCCCTACAGAGGTGATCTATGTGCTTCTATCAGGTCTTCCCCCTGCTTTCTACCTTATAAAACACCAGTCCTGTCTTCCTGAAAATAACTCCTGGAATCAGATGTTATTATTAGCTATGTTATATTTTCCTTGGCTATTTATATTTATGGAGGCATATTTTTCAGGTTCATTATGACTGGTGGCGGCGGATCCTGAAATATTTTTGGATTATTGTTGTTTCCTATACAATGCTGGTCTTGGTCCTTGTGTACACCTATCAGTTTAAGTCATTCCCAAATCTGTGGCAAAACATGACAGGAATGGATATTGACAAGTGAGTAATCAAAAATGTAATAAAAGGTGTTGTGTAAGACAGTCCAAAATAATGTTTTATTTGATATCAAATGCCTGCTAATTTCAGAAAGACATTATAATGGATAAGATAAGTGCACAATTTCATTAAAATGAGTATAACTGCACATTACATTTTTAATAATATGCAAAGAATAAGAAAGTTCACCCACCTTCTCAGGGCAACTAGGAATGGGTAATAAATGTTGGCCTTGCAAGTAGCATCCACATCCTGAGAGTGATTTATTTTTAAAATAATTAACCTGTAAAGAACAAATAATGGTTAATAATCAAAGTGTCAAATTTAAATACACTTCACATAGATTATGATTTAATTGAAACGAAATAAGTGAAATTATTACTATCTATTCACATTAACCTGCATCTTTTGATGTTCAGCATGAACCTAGCTCTGTATTCCACAATTGGAAAAAAAAGCTCAGTTTATTTTGATCAGAATATGTTACACGTTCCTTTCAAAACCTTATGCATTATATTATTTATTTTTGTTAAAGATTGAAGGACCTTGGATTAGAACAATTCAGCATCACAGATCTGTTTACCAGCATTTTCATCCCCACATCTTTCTTGCTGGTCTGTGTGTTACATCTACATTATTTCCATGATCGTTTTCTGGAGCTCACTGATTTAAAAGCTGTTACCAGCAAACAGGAAAGCACGATCTATAGGTAAGAAACAATCCCTATTGTATTGACAAATCAGTTAATAGGGCTGAATATCTCTTGATCATTATTCATCATGATCTCAATTCTGGCTCTGATCTTTTTGGTCTGTTGCAATAACCAAGCATATGAAATGGATTATATGTTGTAAGTATATGCCACATATTAATTGTAAAAACTGAAATATATGCATTTTTTAGCCATCATTAACTAAAGATTTGAATATGAATGTGAAATATTACAGCTTCTTTTATGTGTTAAGATTATTGAAATATAAAGGCTCAGTGGACAGGGTTACATTTTCCCTTCAACATCAGAGTACTCACCTGGTGAACTGGTTCAGAATCTTACGAGAATGTTTGGCAGAGTGTTAGTTCTGGTGAGAAAACTGGTGTGGAACTCTCCAGCTCCACTGGCCAGTTTTCTCTCTGTATCATGTCACTTTAACTGCCAAAAAAAAGACTGGGGGTGGAGGGGGGAGACTTGTTCACATCTGTGCGACATCACGTTAGCGAGATATGAAAATCTAATAAAAGGGGTAAGAATTAGCTAGGGGGAATGGTTAATTATATTTAAATTTATTAAAAAGAATGTAAATCAGGTTGTTACCCACGAAATCAGGTTCTTGCCCATCTGGGAGAGAACCTGATTACATTGATGGTGAGGGCAGCAAAAATTGGAAATCGCTGTCTCGCCAGCGAGATTCACGATTTCCGGATCTTGAGCCCCTGCCACCATTCCGCGCATGGAGACTCTAGGCTCAAGATTCTGCCCGTTATTTGAAATATTGGGGTAAATTTTTGTCCAAGTCCAATTTCAGGCCCTGACTTGGAACTGTGGAAGACATTTTCTGACCCATGGCGAAAGTGTTGGGGTGAGGGGCAGTGAAATTGGGGAGCTGAATCAGGATGTATTCATACTTCCTAAAGGTTTTCCTAGTGTGGGCAGCGATATGGTGGTTTCCCAGCGACGATGGTGGTTTTCGGGGGGGGGGGGGGGGGGATGGAAAATTCTGCTGTGGAGTCAGTAGAGTTAGCTGACACGTTACCCAATGTCCATAAAATCACATCACTATCCAGCAATAGGTGTGATAACCAGTCTATTTCAATGTAAGGTAGAGGTAATGCTGGTCAACCATTCAAAGACACAGTTGTAAATTAAGTCAGGTTTTTTAAAGTAAAACTTTATTTCCCTGGTGTCCATATTGCATTGTAAATGGGACAGTAAGAATACAAAATTGCCTTCTGGATTAAAAGAAATGATAAATCAGTAATTTACTCATTGGCTTTCATTATCACAGACTTAACAGTCCTGCCTGATCTTCCTTTCAGTTTAATGAAGCTCTTGGATTTCTCACTTTTTAATGTTCGTTAATTACAGGTCAGGTTTTGCAACAGAATAAATGGGTTGGTTTGAGAAACAATTCTCCTTTTCAGTTTCCAAAATTCATTTATGGAAATTTATATATGTATAAAAAGACATAAAACAGGATCATTCATTTTATTTATATTTGATAGTTTGTGATATTAGGGTAAATGTAAAGTCACCATAGTCCCAGATGGACATAGGCTACACTCCCCATTAAGGGGAGAAAGTTGACTGGTGGTGATTTAATCTGAGGATCACCACACCTCAGGCAAGGGGTGAGGTTCAGAAGGCGGGCCCTCATGAATAGCCTCAGCTGCTATAGGAATTGCACCCATGTTGTTGGTGATGCTTTGCATCACAAACCAGCTGGCCAGCCAAAAACGCTGATATTACAGTAATAATGACCCAGATTTTGCTGTACAAACACCACTCACTGGCTTAAATTGACAGTGACATCTGACATTTGTACAGAAATCTGAAGTTGCTGTCAGGGATACCCTGCTTCTTTATGGGTTGCACTGTTAGAGTCTTTGCCAATTCATGTAGGAACTATAGGATGCTTCTCATCACCTGAATAACCACATGTACAGGAAGTGTCATTAACTGCTGCAGTTTGAACTTAAGGTTTTGAAGCTTGAACAGCAGCTGGCATCACTGCGGTATATATACTGAGGTTGAGACTTTCATGGATAGCACTTTTATGGATGTGGTCACCCTGCAGATTAAAGGCTTTGCAGGGAGAGAGGAAATGGGTGACAGTCTGGCGATAAAGAAGGAACTGGTAGGTCATGCAGTAATCTCACTTTCCAACCAGTACTTCGCTCTGAACACTGTTGAGAGTGGACCCATATAGTGTGCAGTCAGAGCCTAGTCCATGGATCCACGGCTGGCTTAGATGTACAAAAGGTTAGAGAGAAAATTGGAAAAGCAATAGTGATAGGGGATCTGATAGTTGAGAGAACAGACAGGCCTTTTCTGCGTCCACAAAAGTGAATCCAGGATTGTATGTTGCCTTCCTGATGCCAAGAACAAGGATGTCATTGAGCAGCAGTAGAAACTCTGAGAGGGGTTGAGCAGCCAGCGGTCATGGTCCTTATTGGTACCAATGACAATGAAAGAAAGAGGGATGAAGTCTTGCAGGCAGGGCTTAGGGATCTAGGAAGAAAAAAGACCTCAAATGTAATAATCTCCGGATTACTCACAGGAGCATGTACAAGTGAATTTCGCAATAGGATGATAGAGTAGATGAATGTCTCATTGGAGGGATTGTGCAGGAGGGAGGGCTTTAGATTCCTGGAGTATTGGGGCTGGGGAAGATGTGCAGGCTTGTGGGGCTGAACTGCCTATGCCAGCTCCTAGTTCTTATGTAGGGCAGACAAGTTGCACCTGTACAGAGCTGGGGCAATTGTCCTTGTGAGGCAATTTGCTGGTGTTTTTTGAGAGTGGGTAAACTAAGTTTCCAGTGGTGTGGGAACCAGGAGGTAATATTACAGAGGAAAACCAAGATACACAGACCTTGGGAGTGATAGAACTTGAGTAGGAAATAGAAAGGTATAAGTCAGAGTAAGAGAGAATACAATGAGGTCTAATTTGGGTTTACTGGACATGTATCTAAATGCACAGAATATGGTAGTTAAGGTTCCTGAGCTGCAGGTGCAGATATCTACATAGAAATAATGGCAATAATGGAGACCTGACTCAAAAAAACATCAGGACCGAGTAACCGAGTACTTGATTTGATATTTCTCAATACGAGGGGCTGGAACCATCCCCCCTCCCACCCCAACCCCCACCACCACCACCACTAACAGGTTTGATGGTGCAGGGATTTGTTAAATCCAGCAGGCAGCCTGCCTACTGCCAACCTGTCCACACCAGAAATTTTATGGGAGCAGGTTAAGAGGAGATTTGATATGGATGTTCAAAATGTTGAGTGGTCTGGATAGTAGATATTTCAGCATCTCAATCCCTTATTAAGTTAGATGCATAACAAAAGTAGAAAATGCTGGAAAATCTCAGCAGGTCTGACAGCATCTGTGAAGAGCAAATAGAGCCAACGTTTTGAGTCTGAATGATCCTTCGTCGGAGCTGTGGCTCCTGACTCGAAACATTGGCTCTATTCTCTCTCCATATATGCTGTCAGATCCTGCTGAGATTTTCCAGCATTTTCTGTTTTTGTTTCAGATTCCAACATCTGCAGCATTTTGCTTTTATCTCAAGTTAGGTGCAATGTTGGTTGTCTACTATCTACCTTAATTTTAATACTTGGATGTTTTAATCCAGCTCAGCATCAGCATGATGAATATCATGTACTTTTGTCCTTATCAAAACATTCAGTTGGTGAATCATGTTTTGGCATCCTTATTGTTCACATCACTGCCATCATCCCTATAAATGATGCAACATTATTTGGCCAGAGGATGGGCAGGTGACCTACTCTGGCTCAACCCATTCACATGAGGTGCAGTACAGTCAATGACTAATCATTTGAAAATATTAATAATCACCATCCATAACCAAAAGATTTTGCATAGATAGTACAGCTGATTTAATATTGTAACAACGTGAGAAATAAGAGTTAAGACATTTTGGGACAAGTGTATCAGAACAAAGTTGAATTTTTTTATTCATTCATGGGATGCAGGCATCTCTGACAAAGCCTGTATATATTGCCTATGCCGAATTCCTCTTGCAAATGTGGTGGTGTTACCATTTGAACTGCTGCATTCCATGTGTTGAAGATACTCCAACAGTGCTCTTAGAGAGGCAGTTCAAGGATTTGATGCATTGGGGGTGATTTTGAGGTTGCACTCTCCATCTGTAGGAGTGGTGATGCGTGCTCAAAATCCGGAGAGCGCGATTCGTGCAGGCGAGTTTCCAAGTTCCGACCTTCCTGGCTCCTCGCCAGTGGAGTGGCCTGAAACATGCCGCGGGACTCCAGAATGCTAATTTTAATACATTAGCATGTCATTAGCAAGCACGCTCTCCGGGACTTCCCCGCTCACTGGATATTCAGTGGGCGCCACGTCGGCACCATTTATAACAGGCTGGCATGCAGGCAGTGCTTCCCGTGTCCTCCTTTTTGGGTTACTGTCCATATCACTGCTGAGGGAGTGCCCTTCCTTAGTGGGAGTTGGCAAGAGGGTGGGAGGGGCATAGCACTGCCATATTCACACTCCACAAGGATAACGTGTCAGGTGAGCGCGGGTGGTTCCCTAAGTTTGGTGGTATCATGGTGGTATCAACAGATGGGTGAACAAAGTGAATTTTATTGACAAACATTCAGAACAATAGTGCCTATATTTACCTGTGCCCACTAAGTGCTTACAGTTTCTTAATCTTCCTCACACTCCCACTACATCTAGGTATCTCCCCAGGAGTCGCAGCTGAGGTTGAGGTGGCCTGCTGACTTCCTTGTCCTTTTGCCTGAGATTACTTTGGCATATATCCCTTCTAGTGCTGGGACCTTGAGGGTCCAAGCATGCTTTCAGGCAGCATGAATGTTGAACTGCTGTCCTCTTCAGTGCCAGGGACTGGAGGCGTTACACCCACAGGGAGAGTGATGTCAGATGAACCAGAGATGCCCAAGGTTCCCTGGCTGTTGGACCCGGGCTATACTCCTGCCAGTGCCTGCACCATGCAGTCGAAGCCCTGAACCATGGTGTGGATATGTCCTGCCATAGAGTGCACATCTTTCCCTCTGTTCTCTACCCCAGCACCAACCTGGCAACGTTGGCCTTGGTGTGCTGCAGAGATGACACCATCTCCTCGGATAGAAGGTGATGGTACTCCTCCAATGGCCTTACAGTCTGAGAGGTGCAACTATCATCCCTTCCTGAGACACTCAACACTGACTTTGCAACTCCAGCAGTTGTGGGACAACTGGGGCCTGGGGCACATCTATTGGCTGGGGCTCAGCAGGGTCCTGGACTCCAGCATCCTTCTAAATGCCAATCCCCTGGGACATCCCTGCCTCTGCCTGCTTTAGATTTTCAGCTGTGAGGTGTTCACAAGTGAGTAACCCAGAAGCCTGCCTGCTTGTTGAACTCAAAGTGAGAGTATCTGCACTGGTGCCAGTGTGGGTGACAGCTGTGACGCATCCTCCATGGTGGGGTCGGAGAAGCCCCCTCTGTACTAGTTCTGGGGGTGGGGGGGCACAAGGATGGTCTGGCTTGTTTCGGTGCTCAGCCTGAAAGAGAAGCCACATGGCATCAGTATATTACATGGGGCACGAGGAGAACATTGTTTACTCGCTTGAGTCTTGATGAATGACAGCATTTGTAATGAGGATTCTCATGTTTCTTTGCTGTCCCCATTTCACTAGCAGCGCTTCCCCGCAACTCGGGCATGACTTACTCAGTTAATGGTAAGGTGTTGGGGAGAGTTACAGAACAAAGAGATCTAGGGGTACATGTTCATAGCTCCTTGAAAGTGGAGTCACAGGTGGACAGAGTGGTGAATAAGGCATTCAGCATGCTTGGTTTCATCGGTCAGAACACTGAATACAGGAGTTGGAATGTCTTGTTGAAGTTGTACAAGACATTGGTAAGGCCACACTTGGAATACTGTGTGCAATTCTGGTCACCCTATTATAGAAAGGATATTATTAAACTAGAAAGAGTGCAGAAAAGATTTACTAGGATGCTACCAGGACTTGATGGTTTGAGTTATAAGGAGAGGCTGGAAAAACTGGGACTTTTTTCTCTGGAGCGTAGGAGGCTGAGAGATGATCTTATAGTGGTCTATAAAATAATGAGGGGCACAGATCAGCTAGATAGTCAATATCTTTTCTCAAAGGTAGGAGAGTCTAAAACTAGAAGGCATAGGTTTAAGGTGAGAGGGGAGAGATACAACAGTGTCCAGAGGGGCAATTTTTTCACAGAGGGTAGTGAGTGTCTGGAACAAGCTGTCAGAGGTAGTAGTAGAGGCAGGTACAATTTTGTCTTTTAAAAAGCATTTAGACAGATACATGGATAAGATGGATATAGAGGGATATGGGCCAAATGCGGGCAATTATGATTAGCTTAGGGGTTTTTAAAAAAGGGCAGCATGGGCAAGTTGGGCCGAAGGGCCTGCTTCCATGCTGTAAACCTCTATGACTCTATGACTTCAGCTGGCTGCACCTGCTGATGCCTGTTGAGCTCTAGTTTGCCCTGCAATGACATGAATAGGGAGTGAGTAGGTGTAAGTGTGAACATTTAAGATGGTGATGAGGTTTGGCAGGCATGGGTTGTAGCTGGAGTGTATGGAGCATAGCAGGTACTGGTGATTGTGGGAGGGAGGGGGGGATCTGGTGCCTGTTGTTGGCAGAGGCCAAGGTGGCTGAGTGCAACAAGGGGTTGGTGTGCAAGGGATGCAGTGGGAGATTGGAGGTGATTCATTTATCCTGGCTGAGCAAAGAAAATCGTTCATTTTCTTCTGACACTGTTATCCCATCCTCTTATGTAGTGCAATTGCACTGACCAGTGCTGCCACTTCATTCGAGGTAGGGGTGGTCACCCTGCTGGACATCCATCTCCTGGAATGCAGGTTTAGGGTTTCCCGCCTCCGTGCCACTTGATCGAGCAATCTGGTGATGGCCCACTCCGTGAAGTGCTTCTTGGCTACCATCCTCTGGAGTCATTATGGAATATGTGCTGGGGCACTGTTTATATGGAAGTCCACTTATAGAGCTGCAGTTAAGTCATTACGTGGCGGGCAAATCAGAGGGAACGCACTGCTGGAACAGCATGAACCTTATGCCAATAAAAATTAATACTAATGAGCCATAAGATTCAGACCAAAATCATTCCGGTGCCATCAACAGGAATCGCTCAGTTTTTCGCACCAGAACCAATACTCGGCCATTGTTTGGTAAAATTTCACCCAATGGCAGTGAAGGAGCCTCAAAATATTTCCAAGTCAGGATGATGTGTAACTTTGAGGGAACCTTGCACATGATGGTGTTCCCATGCCCCTTTGTTCCTCTGGCTGGTAGCGGTTCTGAATTTGGAAGGTGCTGTCAAAGGAGCTTTGATGAATTGTGGCAGTGCATCTTGTAGATGGCTAAAAACTTCTGCCTATGTGTGATTGTGGTGGAGGGAGTGAACGTTTGAGGTGATGGATTTTGTCCATGCTTAAATGGTAGTGAACTTCTGATTGTTGTTGGAACTGCAGTTGTCCATGCAAGTGGACAGCATTCCATTGCACTCCTGATTTCTTCCTTGTAAATAGTGGAAAGGTTTGGGAGAGAAAGAAGATGAGTTACTCATTGCAAAATACCCAGCCTCTGATTTGCTTTTCCAGCCAAAGTATTTATGGGAAGATTCGGTGAGGGATACCTTTTTAATGTCAAGGGATGATGGCTCTATTGGAGATAGTCATTGCTTGGCACTTAGTGACACAAGCATTACTTGCCACTTATCAGTACAAGCCTTAATGTAGTCCAGCTTTTGCTGCATCCAGCCACAGATGGCTTCATTTTCTGAGGAGTTGCTCTTGAACTTAACACTTTTCAATCATCAGTATAAGTCCCCCTTTTTAACCATATAATGGAAAGAAAGTCATTTTTTAAGCAACTACAGATTGTTGGACCTCGAACACTGCCCTGAGGAACTCTTGCAGCTATGTCCTGGGATTTAGATCATTGGTCTCCCACAAACCACAACCAGCTTCCTTTGTGCTAGCTATAACTCCACCTAGTGGTGACTTTTCCCCTATTTTTCATTGACTTCAATTTTACTCGGCTCCTCTGCCACATTTGGTCGAATGCTTCCTTGATGTCAAGGACAATCACTCTTGCCTCACCTCTGGAATTCACATCTTTGTCCAAGTTTTGCTCAAGGTTACAATGAGGCCTGGAGCAGTGTGGTCCTGGTAGAACCCAAAATGAGCATTGTCAGGCAGATTAATTAGTAAGTGCCAATTCATAGCACTGTGGATGATACTATCCATCAGTTTATGAATGATTGAGTGTAGGCTGATAAACGCTAACTCTCAGGGTGGCAGTGATATAGTGGTATTGTTGCTGGACTAGTAATCTAGTGACCAGGGGTAAGGTTTGAATCCCATCACAGATTATGTTGAAATTTGAATCCAATAAAAATCTGGAATTAAAAGGCTAATGATGACAATAAAATCATTGTCATTTGTTATAAGATCCCATCTGGTTCACTAATGTTCTTCAGGGAAAGAAATCTGCCATCCTTACCTGGTCCAGCCAACATGTGACTCCAGACCCACAACAATGTGGCTGACTTTTTAATGCCCTCTGAAATGGCCTACCAAGCCACTCAGTTCAAGGGCAATTAGGGATGTACAATAAATGCTGTCTCAGCCAGTGATGCCCATATCCCATCAATGAGTTTTTAAAAAATGTTCAGATTGAATTTGCCTTGCTTTTTCTTGACAGGATCTGGCCAAATTTCCATTTGTCATTTGTAACTGTACTGAAACAGCTTTGCTAGAAGTGCAGTTAATTCTGGAGATTATGAATTCAGCACTACAGCTGGGATGTTGTGAGGGTCTGTAGCCAAAAAAGCCATCTAAGTATGGCATATATCCTTCCCTAAAGGTGAATTGGATCCAGATATTACATGTTCACTATTTCTGGTATTAGCATTTTGTCCCAGATTTATTTAATTTACTGAATTTAAGTTTTTCAGCTGCCCAGTGAGATTTTTCATTAGTCCAGTCTCTAGTCCATTACCACAATGCTATCATTCCCTCAATGTTAATAATATTATATCCTGCCTTACCTTTGCTAATATTTATTATTTTCCATTGCTTCAGTGGTAACTATAAGCTTACTAATCATTTAACTGTGTGTTGTGGTGTGTTGGCTAATCGTGACAGTTTGTGGTTTCTTATTACCTCTGTTTCTTTCCTCTTTCTCCCTTTGTCCATTTATGTGTTTGCCATTACTTCATTTTCCAGCCATGCCAAAGTTAATGGGCGTGTTTATCTGTTAGTAAATAGGTGGGTACTGTTGTGCTTTCCATTAGTAATATCAAAAGTTCATTGCAATTTTATTACCTGCCCCAAGTTGCAGCATGCAAGTCACTCTTGTTTTGGAACTGCTTTTGCACGAAAATCCCAATTATCTGCACCATATTTTTAATTGCATTCTGGATATTGAGATCATAAGATGTATATAATGTTTTAACAGTAACTTTGGTATTTAAAGTCTTGTGTTTTCTATTAAAAGTTTTATATTTCAAATATTAAGGCTTGCATTTACAATGTATATCAAACTACTTTAAATTTAAACTTCATCTGGCTAATTGTCCAGCCTTATAGTCAATGTTAACTAGTGTGGAGTTTTAAACAAATGATTAGCTAACAGGGACAAAGAAATTTTAATTTTTTGATATCCCTTGGGGTTTCTCCCAGTTTGCACTTATAATTTAATGGAGACCTACAAAATTTCAGAGCTTCATTAATTGAACCAGTGACTAATGTCACTTGAACACATTTCACGGAATCTTGTGTCTCCCCAATACAGTGCAGTTAGGTACTTTTGAACTTCTACCAACAGATTGAAGAATTAAAAACAAAATCTCCTGTTAAAATAGTGAAAAGCAAACAGTTTACACTGAAAGTAGGGGTGAGATTCTTCGGTCTCGTCCGTGGTGGGACCCATTGCGAGTGAGAATGGAAAATTTGGTGTTTCACAGAAACTCCATTTACCATCAACGGCACCAGAAAACCCCAACCAAGTATGAGGACAGAAGATTTTGTCCCAAAATTCTGTTCCACTTCAATTATTATCAAAAAATATTATTATTGAATTTCCAGCTTTTAACATCTTGCCTAGATAGAATATCCTGTATACCCAACACAGTATCCAAATTCCTGAAACCCAAATGCAGTACTAAAAAAAAATAAACAAATAAAAATATAATGGCAATAAAACCTTTCATTTATTTAGCATCTTTAATGGAGAAAGATGTCTTAAAGCAAAAAGGTGGATGCCAAGCAGGCTTTCCTGCAGGATAACTTCTTGAATCTGAATTTAATTCTTAAGAACCAGAAAAAACCAGCCCATCATAGCATACATTCAGATTACTCACTTTTCAGATTCGCCACTTAGCTGGTATAACTCAGAATAATTGGTCATCTGAAATATGTGCATGATATGTGTGTACATTGAATCCATGAACATGACTCAAATGGTGACTTACCCAGAATGCTTACTTTTCATATAAAGCTAGTCCCGGTTTCCTGTGACTGAAATTTTAGGCCCCAATAGGGGTGAGTACAAAGGTGGGTGGATGCATAAACTTGTGTTGTTGTCAGGCTTGTCAGTTTCCCAGCACCATTCTTCCCCTGGTAGAATGGCGGTGGCCAGCAGGGCTTGCCACCCATAAGCAATTGGTAACCAACTCAACTTGTCAAAAGCCTATCATCAGAGACTGACAGTCAGGAGCCCTCCGTACCTGCCTGGTTTCAGCTGCAGCCACAGGTCATCGTATGGAGGGGTTTTCCCTGCAGAATGTGGCCTGGCTATTTTAACTTTAAAATAGTTAGAGGGCATCCCAAAACACTGCTTCAGTGTTAAAGGGCCCTCGAGCTTCAAAAGAAACAATCCAGCATTTTAAATTGAATGGCAAGCCCTCGAATAGGCCCTAACTGAATAATTCAAGGAAAATCACAGTGGGATGACTGCCCCCCCGCCCCCATAGAGTGCAAGCATCTGACTACCCCCAACTCATTTCAATCTGATGGTGGGGTCCTGAAGCCTGTAGGGAAAATCCTTCCACTGATATAATTAGAAAAGGTGAACAGTTTGTCTGCGCACTGACTTCTCTGGAGAAAATTAAGTTGTCCTCAAAAGCTGTTCTTTTCAGATTATGCTTTTACAGGTGATAATCTCAGTTTCACCTAGTACTAACCTGCAATTTTACTAGATTGGAGTAATAAGACCTTCTTTAGTCTGCTTAAACTTTCTTCATTACACAAACCGCTGTTCCTTAAGATATTGGTGTTGTCATTGGAAACCCTTTAAAATTAGCACTCAGAAACGGCACGGTAGCACAGTGGTTAGCATTGCTGCTTCACAGCTCCAGGGACCTGTGTTCGATTCCCGGTTTGGGTCACTGTCTGTATGGAGTTTGCACATTCTCCTCGAGTCTGCATGGGTTTCCTCCGGGTGCTCCGGTTTCCTCCCACAGTCCAAAGATGTGCGGGTTAGGTTGATTGGCTATGCTAAACTTGCTCCTTAGTGTCCTGAGATGTATAGGTTAGAGGGATTAGCGGGTAAATGTGTAGGGATATGGGGGTAGGGCCTGGGTGGGATTGTGGTCAGTGCAGACTCGATGGGCCAGATGGCCTCTTTCTGCACTGTAGGGATTCTAAACACTGATGCTTGTAGCAATGATAAACTAAAACACAGTACAAGTTTTTGTCACAGGAATGGCTCAGTGTACCTGAACCCCTAATCAGATCTAATCCCACATGGAGTTCTGCACTGAATCCTCCAGCGGCATCATAATCTCTGTTATTAATTTTTTAAAATAGCACAGGGTACATGGGAAAACTTGGAACAGAAGCAGTTCTAAAAGGTTAATTCAGAGAAATCCAGAAGAAACTACTATGCTAATATATTGAAATTTGCCTTTCCTTTACATAACCAAAGTTGCTTCCAAATGTGAATTCAGGACTTGCTTTGTTTCCAACTTCACAATGACTGGCTTTTAAAAAGGCTTAACTGACTAACTGCAAGTAGTCTCACAACACCAGGTTAAAATCCAACAGCTTTATTTGGTAGCACGAGCTTTCGGAGCGTTGCCCGTTCATCAGGTGAGTGAAGAGTTCGGTTCACAAACAGGGCATATATAGACACAAACGCAATTACAAGTTAATGGTTGGAATGCGAGTCTTAACAGGTAATCAAGTCTTTTCAGGTTCAGACAATGTGAATGGAGTGACTTCAACTGCCTTTGGTTGAGTTTTTCAAGGAAGTAACTAAGATGATTGATGAGGGTAGGACAGTGGCTGTTGCCTACATGGACTTCAGTAAGGTCTTTGACAAGGTCCCTCATGGCAGACTGGTAAGAAGGTGAAGTTGCACAGGATCAGAGATGAGCTGGCAAGATGGATACAGAACTGGCTCGGTCACAGAAGACAGAGGGTAGCAGTGGATGGGTGCATTTCTGAATGGAGGGCTGTGACAAGTGGCGTTCCTCAGGGATCAGTGCTGGGATCTTTGCTGTTTGTAATAGAACATAGAACATAGAACATTACAGCACAGAACAGGCCCTTCGGCCCACGATGTTGTGCCGACCTTCATCTGAAACCAAGATCAAGCTATCCCACTCCCTACCATCCTGGTGTGCTCCATGTGCCTATCCAATAACCGCTTAAATGTTCCTAAAGTGTCTGACTCCACTATCACTGCAGGCAGTCCATTCCACACCCCAACCACACTCTGCGTGAAGAACCTACCTCTGATATCCTTCCTATATCTCCCACCATGAACCCTATAGTTATGCCCCCTTGTAATAGCTCCATCCACCCGAGGAAATAGTCTTTGAACGTTCACTCGATCTACCCCCTTCATCATTTTATAAACCTCTATTAAGTCTCCCCTCAATCTCCTCCGCTCCAGAGAGAACAGCCCCAGCTCCCTCAACCTTTCCTCATAAGACCGACACTCCAAACCAGGCAGCATCCTGGTAAATCTCCTCTGCACTCTTTCCAGCGCTTCCACATCCTTCTTATAGTGAGGTGACCAGAACTGCACGCAATATTCCAAATGCGGTCTCACCAAGGTCCTGTACAGTTGCAGCATAACCCCACGGCTCTTAAACTCCAACCCCCTGTTAATAAAAGCTAACACACTATATGCCTTCTTCACAGCTCTATCCACTTGAGTGGCAACCTTTAGAGATCTGTGGATATGGACCCCAAGATCTCTCTGTTCCTCCACAGTCTTCAGAACCCTACCTTTGACCCTGTAATCCACATTTAAATTAGTCCTACCAAAATGAATCACCTCACATTTATCAGGGTTAAACTCCATTTGCCATTTTTCAGCCCAGCTTTGCATCCTATCTATGTCTCTTTGCAGCCTACAACACCCCTCCACCTCATCCACTACTCCACCAATCTTGGTGTCATCAGCAAATTTACTGATCCACCCTTCAGCCCCCTCCTCTAAGTCATTAATAAAAATCACAAAGAGCAGAGGACCAAGCACCGATCCCTGCGGCACTCCGCTAGCAACCTGCCTCCAGTCCGAAAATTTTCCATCCACCACCACCCTCTGTCTTCGATCAGACAGCCAGTTACCTATCCAATCGGCCAACTTTCCCTCTATCCCACACCTCCTTACTTTCATCATAAGCCGACCATGGGGGACCTTATCAAACGCCTTACTAAAATCCATGTATATGACATCAACCGCCTTACCTTCATCAACACACCTAGTTACCTCCTCAAAAAATTCTATCAAATTTGTGAGGCACGATTTGCCGTGCTGACTATCCCGGATTAATCCGCATCTTTCTAAATGGTCGTAAATCCCATCCCTAAGGACCTTTTCCATCAATTTACCAACCACCGAAGTCAGACTAACCGGTCTATAATTACCAGGGTCATTTCTATTCCCTTTCTTAAACAGAGGAACAACATTTGCCACTCTCCAGTCCTCTGGCACCATCCCCGTGGACAGCGAGGACCCAAAGATCAAAGCCAAAGGCTCTGCAATCTCATCCCTCGCCTCCCAAAGAATCCTAGGATACATTTCATCAGGCCCAGGGGACTTATCGACCTTCAGTTTATTCAAAACTGCCAGGACATCCTCCCTCCGAACATCTATTTTCTCCATCCTATTAGCCTGTAACACCTTCTCTTCCTGAAAAACATGGCCCCTCTCCTTGGTGAACACTGAAGAAAAGTATTCATTCATCACCTCGCCTATCTCTACTGATTCCATACACAAGTTCCCACCACTGTCCTTGACCGGCCCTAACCTCACCCTGGTCATTCTTTTATTCCTCACATAAGAGTAAAAAGCCTTGGGGTTTTCCTTGATCCGACCCGCCAAGGACTTCTCATGTCCCCTCCTAGCTCTCCTCAGCCCCTTTTTCAGCTCATTCCTTGCTAACTTGTAACCCTCAATCGAGCCATCTGAACCTTGTTTCCTCATCCCTACATAAGCTTCCCTCTTCCTTTTCACAAGACATTCCACCTCTTTTGTGAACCACGGTTCCCTCACTCGGCCATTTCCTCCCTGCCTGACAGGGACATACCTATCAAGGACACCCAGTATTTGTTCCTTGAAAAAGTTCCACTTTTCATCAGTGCCTTTCCCTGACAGTTTCTGTTCCCATCTTATGCCCCCTAATTCTTGCCTAATCGCATCATAATTACCTCTCCCCCAATTGTAAGCCTTGCCCTGCCGTCCGGCCCTATCCCTCTCCATTGCAATAACAAAAGACACCGAATTGTGGTCACTATCTCCAAAGTTCTCTCCCACAACCAAATCTAACACTTGGCCCGGTTCATTTCCCAGTACCAAATCCAATGTGGCCTCACCCCTTGTCGGCCTATCCACATATTGTGTCAGGAAACCCTCCTGCACACACTGCACAAAAAGTGCCCCATCCAAACTATTTGACCTACAAAGGTTCCAATCAATATTTGGAAAGTTAAAGTCCCCCATGACAACTACCCTGTGACCCCCACACGTATCCATAATCTGCTTAGCAATTTCTTCCTCCACATCTCTATTACTATTTGGGGGCCTATAGTAAACTCCTAGCAACGTGACCGCTCCTTTCCTGTTTCTAACTGCAGCCCATATTACCTCAGTGTGCATATCCCCCTCAAAGTGTTTTTCCGCAGCCGTTAAACTATCCTTGATTAACAATGCTACTCCTCCACCTCTTTTACCAGCTTCCCTACACTTACTGAAACATCTATACCCCGGAACGTCCAACAACCATTCCTGTCCTTGTTCTACCCACGTCTCCGTAATGGCCACAACATCGTAGTCCCAAGTAGCAATCCACGCCCCAAGTTCATCCACCTTGTTCCGGATGCTCCTTGCATTGAAGTAGACACACTTCAACCCATCTTCCTGTCTACCGGTACCCACCCTTGACCTTGATACCTTCCCCAATATCTCACCACCCTCAACACTGACTTCCGGACTACAACTCCTTTTCCCACTCCCCTGACAAATTAGTTTAAATCCCCCTGAAGAGCCGTAGCAAATTTCCCTCCCAGGATATTGGTGCCCCTCTGGTTCAGGTGCACCCCGTCCTGTTTGTAGAGGTCCCACCTTCCCCAGAACGTGTTCCAATTATCCACGTATCTGAAACCCTCCTTCCTGCACCATCCCTGCAACCACATGTTTAAGTGCACTCTCTCCCTGTTCCTCAACTCGCTATCACGTGGCACCGGTAGCGTACCAGAGATGACCACATGTTTTGTCTTTGCTCTCAGCTTCCAGCCCAGCTCCCGAAATTCCTGTTTTAAATCCCCGTCCCTTCTCTTACCTATGTCGTTGGTACCAATGTGTACCACGACTTGTGACTGTTTCCCCTCCCCCTTAAGAATCCGGAAAACACGGTCCGAGACGTCACGGACCCTGGCATCCGGTAGGCAACAAACCATCCTCGAGTCTCTTTTGCTGCCACAGAACCTCCTATCTATCCCTCTAACTAACGAGTCCCCAATAACTATTGCCCTCCCGCTCTCCTCCTTACCCTCCTGAGCCACAGGGACGGACTCAGTGCCGGAGATCCTCTCACTGCGGCTCACCACTGGTATGTCGTCCCCCTCAACCGTATCCAAAGCGGAATACTTATTGCTAAGGGGAACGACCACAGGGGATCCCTGCACCGACTGCTTCTTCCCAGCCCCTCTCACCGTCACCCATCTATTTTCATTCCTCGGAGTAACTGTATCCCTGAAGCTTCTGTCTATGGCCATCTCTGCATCCCTAATGATCCTAAGTTCCTCCAACTCCAGCTCCAGTTCCCTTACACGGTTTTGGAGGAGCTGCAGATGGATGCACTTCTCACAGGTATAATCAGCAGGGACACTGACGTCGTCCCTCACCTCGAACATAGTGCAAGAGGAACATTGCACTGCCTTCACACCCATCCCCTCTAGATACCTTGCCAGTACCAGGTAGAAACAGCAAAAAATGAATTAACTCACCCCTGCTCGCCCTTTCTGCCCAAGCCCTGTGAGCCAAAGCCCTACAGCTTTCACTCTGCCTCCTGCTCACTCTGCTGCCCGCTAACGACGCTGCCCGCTCAAAAGTGCGGCCTACTTTTAAACCCTCCAAAAACCTTCCCAGACTCCTGCTGGGCCCACTTTCTGTTTTTAAAAAAAACCTCCGATTTTTTACACAAATTTAACTTAAAATAAATAAATAAATGTAGTGAACAAACCAACTACCTTCTCCTCAGCCTGGTCCTGTGGAACAATGAGGCTGAAAACTGCAAGTTAAGCACTTTTAAACCCTCCAAAAACCTTCCCAGACTCCTGCTGGGCCCACTTCCTGTTTTAATGTATATAAATGGCTTGATTAGTAAGTTTGCGGGCGACACAAAGGTTGGTGGAATTGTGGATAGGGATGAGGACCGTCAGATGGTACAGAAGATTATAGATCCGTTGGAGACTTGGGTGGAGAGATGGCAGATGGAGTTTAATCTGAATAAATGTGAGGTAATGCATTTTGGAAGGTTTAATATAGATGGGGAAGATACAGTAAATGGCAGAACCCTTAAGAGTATTGATGGGCAGAGGGATTTGGGTGTACAGGCACACAGGTCACTGAAAGTGACAACGCAGGTGGAGAAGGTAGTCAAGAAGGCATACGGCATGCTTGCCTTCATCGGCTGGGACATTGAGTTTGAAAATTGGCAAGTCATGTTGCAGCTTCATAGAACCTTAGTTAGGCCGCACTTGGAATATAATGTTCAATTCTGGTCGCCACACTACCAGAAGGATGTAGAGGCTTTGGCGAGGGTACAGAAAAGATTTACCAAGATATTGCCTGGTATGGAGGGTATTAGCTATGAAGAGAGGTTGGAGAAACTTGGTTTGTTCTCACTGGAAAGACAGAGGTTGAGGGGCGACCTGATAGAAGTCTACAAGATTAAGAGGGGCATGGACAGAGTGGATAGTCAGAAGCATTTCCCAGGGTGGAAGAGTCAATTACTAGGGGGCATTGGTTTAAGGTATGAAGGGCAAGGTTTAAAGGAGATGTATAAGGCAAGTTTTTTTTTTACAGAGGATGGTGGGTGCCTGGAATTCACTGCCAGGGGGAGGTAGTGGAAGCAGATACGATAGTGACTTTTAAGAGGCATCTTGACAAATACATGAATAGGATGGGAATAGAGGGAAATGGTCTCCGGAAGGGTAGGGGGTTTTCGTTCAGTCAGGTCGCATGGTTGGTGCAGGCTTGGAGGGCCGAAGGGCCTGTTCTTGTGCTGTAATTTTCTTTGTCCTTTGAGTTGGCATGGGGAGCATCAATTGGCATTTAGTGAGAGGGGGCATGAGGGGCACAAGGAAGACTTTTTGAACTAACTTTTCAAAAGGTTCCCAAATCCACACTATGGTTCATGACCCCTCTGAAATCGACCAACCAAAAGTCTGACTCCACGAAAATTGAAGGGAATTAGGTGGATCTCGGAGATGCCTAAACCTGCAATGTAGACAGCCAAATTGTGAGTGCAGAGTGAGTCCTTGCAGGGTACAACTCACACCCTTACCTTCTGTCAGTGACAATTAGGGCAAGAATGGGGGTGGGAATTCCTGTAGTTGTCCTGCCAACATTTTTAAATGGCTCCAAAATTGTTCTGACTTAATGAAAATCTAGGTCACAGAGTTTATAGCTCAGAAAGTGGCCATTTAGCCCATCAATTCCATGTCGGCTTCCCGCTGAACTGTCAGTCCCACTTCCCCGGTAACCCTGAAAGTACCCATGCAGTTTCCTTGTGAAATCATTGATTGTTTCTGCTTCCACCAACCTCAAGGGTGGAGAATTCCAGGTCCTTCCTGCTTGCTGTGGAAAAATATTCTTCACGTTTCCCCTTCATCTCTTGTCCAAAGTTTTAAATCTGTGCCCTCTAGTCCTTGTACAATCAGGTAATGGGATAGAAATGAATCAAATGCTTATTACCATCTCCTACTTGCCTTGTTCATGTGGTTGCTACATGTCCAGTTCTTCATTAAAGTTAATTGCCAAAGTAAAATATTGCTTTCAATTACCAACGGACAATGTCATGTACAGTCCCTCAACAAATACCTTTATTCTTAAAGAGAATTTTAAAGGAATTTTTTGTTTGTGCACAGTGGTAGGGTGGCAGAGTGGTTAGCACTGCTGCCTCACAGCTCCAGGGACCCAGGTTCAATTCCAGCCTTGGATGACTGTCTATATGGAGTTTTCATGTTCTCCCTGTGTCTGCGTGGGTTTCCTCTGAGTGCTCCAGTTTCCTCTCAGTCCAAAGATGTGCAGGCCATGCTAAATTGTCCCTTAGTGTCCCAAGATGTATAGGTTAGATGGATTGATTATGGTAAATGCCTGGGGCGGCAAGATAGCACAGTGGTTAGCATTGCTGCTTCACAGCGCCAGGGATCTGGGCTCGATTCCCGCTTGGGTCACTGTCTATATGGAGTTTTCATGTTCTCCCTGTGTCTGTGTGGGTTTCTTCCGGGTGCTCTGGTTTCCTCTCACATTTTGAAAGACATGCTGGTTGGGTGCATTGACCCGAACAGGCGCCCAACTGTGGCGACTAGGGGAATTTCACAGTAACCTCATTGCAATGTTTATGTAAGCCTTACTTGTGACTAATAAATTAACTTTACAGGGATAGGGTGGGAAGAGGGCTAGGCTAAGATACTCTGTTAGAGAGAAGATGCAGACTCGATGGGTTGAATGGCCTCATCTGCACTATAGGGATTCTATTATTAAACTACTGTGCTATCAAATGCAGTTTGTGGAGAAAGTGCATGATGTATATTTTTCAAAGCATGCAAGTGTCTTCTTTCACTTTGTAAGATATTCAAATACAACTGCAAATTGAAAGTAAGTATTTTGTCATTTTCGATTCTAACAAAGCAAGCAGAATAAAATGTTAACTTTTGAATGTATGCCTAAACAAATTAAGGCAATGCAGTCTGAAACACATCAAATATGGAATGGCAATTAATATTTGAATGTGTTGATGTTTTGCAAATATAAGCAATGGATGGGAATTGCATGTACTATCCTAACCAGGAAAGCACGCTGCTTTAGCACAGAAACTGCTGTTGTACCAAAAGCATACAATGCAGAGAGAAACATTTAGCAGCACATTTTAAAGGTAATAAACTGCTTCATGCAAATCCTTTAAAAAAAAATATTCTTTCATAAGATCTCTGTTCTCATCCTCTTTTTCTTCCTATGTGAATTACTCTGTACAGAATCAAGCAATACATATCAAATCGTCAGAATGCGTAAGTCTTCCAAAGACATGAAATGCTTGCTCTGATATGTTGTCATTTCATGCTCTCCACTTAAACTCTGACAGTTTTCTTCCCATGGAAAATGTCAAGTTTAAGCATGATTCATAAAAACAATGAACTGCAGGCTGTGAATTGATGCACCAATATTAATGTGCACCTGCTTTAGATAGTTGCTTCATACAAGCAGTTATTCTAAATCTGCTGTATTCTGATGTAGAAATGATCATATGGAAAGACATGTCAAAAGATAGCATAAAGTGCTTGTAATTCTATGTTGAGAAATGTCTGCACCTATTCCCAATAAGGGGAAAAACATGCTAGTTAATGTTTTCTTAACTGGCCTAATAACTGCCAACAGGTTAGTAAACCAGGAGGGAAGTCTCCCAGACATTGGTATGATGAATCTTAACACCAGTGCTCAAAAAGAGGAAAGAATGGAGGATAAAAAGCCAGAGCAGGGTGAAGATGATGAAGAAGAGGATGAGGAGCCTACAGGTGATATATTTTTCATTTATCTTTCTTGGTTAAGCATTTTTTTGGTCTCAGTTAGCTTGGCAACACAATCCTTAGAGGCTATTCCTGTACTATTCTGTTTACAAGTAAGTCCAGATCGTGAAATGGCATTTGGTGCTGTACTGTTACAAGAAGATGATGAAAGAATAGGAAGACATAATGGTTACTTTTCAAAAAAACTATATATTCATCAAAAGAAATATTCAACCATCAAAAGGCGAGTTTGGTATTGGCAGTGCAACATTTTAATATTTATATTGCCAGCAATTCAAAGCCAAATCTGAGGACTGGGAGAATTGTTTTTTGTAAGGGTAGACGTGTGATGATAGGCAGTTGCTATAAGTATATTATATATATCTCTTGGATTATATGTTTCTGCAGAATGCTTAAAATTTCAGCTTTATTTTACAGGCAGTCGATGTGTCCGGTAAAAATATGGCTCAAGAGTTGTAAAAGCAAGTTAATTACTCATATCAGCTAGGAATGTTACTTTTATAGAGCTAATGGACTTTGGTTTACACACAAGATTCCTTGAGAGGTTGATTGACAGTGTTTTGCGATAATGTGATTAATGTGTAGAGCTGAGTCTGTAGCTGAGAGAAAGAAGATTTTGCAGTTTAGAGTTGGGGTTTTAGTTGGGAAGTGTTTGAAGACAAAGGTTTTTGCAAACTGCTCTAACACTAATTTTCGCTGAAAGCTTCAAGACTATCTACACTCACTATAGCAAGTATATTTATAGTTGCTAACTGTATTTAAAGTGGCATTCAAGCCTGAAAAGGGAATTGGAACTAGAACAATCATAAGCTAGAAAGTAAAGTTGCTCGCTTTCATTATTAAATATTGTTCAACTGTTAATGGCTACCAGCGAGAATGGAGAATTTGGCACTCAACTAAATCTCGGTTTTCTGCAGCAGGACCAGAGGATCTCAGCTCAGCTGGGCGAAGTTGGGAAATCCGGCCTAATGTATAAAAAATGTATCCTCATGTCATCTCTGGTTTCTTTCTTGCGTGGAATTTTTCTATCCCACCCACAGTGAGTTTGTGGTGGGCGGGACCAGAGAATCTAGAAGCAGGCCAAAAGTCGGAAACCCATTGGCATATAAACAGTTAGTAGTTCTCCGAATGGTGGGTCAGTCATCCCACTGCCAAGTGGATGGAATTCCATTTGCATTCATTTACAGCTCACAAATGTTGATTAAAACAGTGCTCACCAGAATGTCCTCACGCCTTCCAATTGGAAAATTACACCGGCCACAAACCCACTTGAAAGTGAGTGATGTGTACAAGTCAGACCTCTGTTTATCTGTGACTTTGCAGTGAATGCAAAACACATAGCCTAGCTACCATAGAGCTGCACCACCTTTGCTTGCTTTCAGATTGACACTGCTGCAGCTTTGGGTTGGTCTGTTCCTGCTCTTTGATGTGCTTGCAGACAGCATTGGCAATGTGCTACAGTTCTCAGGCAGCCTCCACTTTCAGACACTGACCAGTACTGCGCCCAGGCTTCGGGGTTGCAAGGGTCCTCTGCACCCAGTGGCTGACACCACAATCTACAAGGATACTATTGTGATGTGGGACTCACACAGCTTCCATTTTTATAGATTAGAATTTCAACTATGGATGAAGTGATGAAGGGGAGGGTGGGGTAACTCAGACAAGGGGAAGAGCTACAGGGAAGAAAAGCTGTGCAAGAGCAGTGGTGGGGTAGGATAAAGGAGAACAATGGAAGGCAGAAGGGCAAGAGAGGGTAGAGAAGGAGGGGTAACAATGAAGGGCAAAGGGAAGACCAAGAGTTGCCAAGCTCGAACCCGACAGACTTGTGGTAAACATTTACAAACAAGGGGATCAAAGGATATCTGGGCCAGAATTCTCCAGCCTTGCATGCCCCGCTACCACTGCCAATGAGAACGGAGAATTTAACACCCAGCCAAATCTCCATTCACAGCAGTGGGACCTGAGAATCCCAGCTGTGGTCGAGGTCGGAGAATCCCCACCGACATCTTTCACTGGATGTAGACTTTAATGCATACTCTGTAATGGAAAGAGGTTGGCGGGAAGTGGGGTGGGTTGCGGGGGGTGGGGGGGCATTGCTAGGGTTGTGGCATATTAACCTTTTACCTCGGTCAGTGACCATGCACAATGCCTTTAAATATGGTGGGTTCATTACCAATCCTTTCAAATCGGTGCTGTTAAAGGGATACACTTAACTCAGTGTCGTCTTATTGCAGCCACATCTTCAAAATATTATAATGTAGGAATGTAGATTTGGTGAGTTCAGGCAATAGTGAAGGGGGCACAGCTGTATCATATATGACATGTCATCATGACCAGTCATATGTTCACCATAAATGCCTTTCATAACTGGTCAAGCAGCATCCATCCATTGACCATGAGTCACTGATAGGTTATTATTGTACCACTTCAGAGAATAGAGCACAGAACTACTTTGCGTAACTTCTTATTTACATATTATTATCCCTCAGAGGGCTTCAAATTTCATGGGTGTGATTTAACGATCTCATCCTGCCCATCAATTAGCGTGGCGAGGCCGGAAAATAGTGTGCGATACTAAAAATCAGATTCGTGCCTGGAGCCAAAAAGGTTTGCTATCTTCTCAGCCTCCTTTTCCTGGCATGAACCACTTCGCACCCAACAGTAACAAGAACCAGGTCTGGCAGTTGTTGCCCCAATCAAGGGAACTTTGCAGGTGTTAACAAGGCTCCTCATGCTGCATGGACCCTGCAGTACTGTCTTCGATGGGAAATCATCTCATGATAGTCATAGGGTTGCTTCTCCACCGTATGTCTGAACTGCAAGCCATTCATGGAAATCATTGCACCAGACATCCAGGTCTATGCTTCAGGGGTCACCAATGTGGACCGCCTCACAGCCACCTGCAAATATGGAACAAACAGACCTGGCAACAATTCACATGCTTGCTGAGGAGGAGGTGAGAGAAGGCCAGACCAGGCCAGAGGCCATAGCACGGTGGCACAGTGGTTAGCACTGCTGCCTTACAGTGCCAGGGACCTGGGTTTAATTCCAGTCTTGGGTGACTGTCTGTGTGGAGTTTTCACATTCTCCCTGTGCTCCGGTTTGCTCCCACAGTCCAAAGATGCGCAGGTTAGATGGACTGGCCATGCTAAATGCACGGAGTTACAGGGATAGGGTGAAAGAGAAAGCCCGAGTGGGATGCTCTTTCAGAGAGTGGGTGCAGACCCAATGGGACGGATGGCCTATTCCTGCACAATAAGGATTCTATGATTCTAGGAGGACAGGGGGCTGCCGGACAGGGCCAGGACATGGCTGCCCACTGGCTTGAAGGGGGACCCAGGAGACAGAGATCCAGGGTGTATTGGACCCAAATGAGCTGCCAGACACTGTTCCACCGCAGGCTTCAGCTCAGTAAAGAGCCACTGCGGCACCTGTGTCAAGCCCTCACAGACCTAGCATCTCTTGCTACAAGAGGACAACTGCTCCCCGTGGCAGTGAAGATGATGGTGGACCTCAACTTGTACAACAGCGGATCCTTCCATGCCTCCAGTGGTGACCTCTGTGGCATCTCTCAATCCTCCATGCACAAGTGTAACCATAAGGTGATGAATGCTCTGTACATCCGGGCAGGGCATTACATCAACTTCTATGTGTGCCAGGCCCAACAGGAAGCTGCAGACTTTGCTGCCGTCACCAGGATGCTGCATGTACAGGGGACTGTAGACATCTCCAGGTTGCCCTGCAGTGCTCATACAATCAGGGGCTGCCATTTCTTAACAGGAAGGGGTCCTATTCCCTGAACGTGCAGATTGTTTGTGACCACCTGCTGTATATCATGAATGTGTGAGCATGCCACTTGGGGAACGTGCAGGATAGCTACATCCTTTGGACATCCCGGGGTCTTTGAGGACCACTCCACGCTGCTGGGATGGCTCGTGGGGGACAAGGACTACCCGCTGCAGTCATGGCTGATGACGCCAGCGTGGAGGTCTGAGACAGAGACGGAGCCCTGCGACAATGAGGCCCACGCTGTCACCTGGTCTGTCGTCAAGCAGTGCATCAGGCTGCTGAAGAGGTGGTTCCACTGCCTGGACCACTCTGGTGGGTCCTCCAATACAACCCTCTGAGGGTCTCTCTCATCATTGTGGTCTGCTATGTGCTCTACAACCTAGCACACCAAAGGAGGAGGAGGAGGAGGACCAGGCAGACGATGCTGAGGCAGAGGAGAAGGCCAAGGAAGAGCTGGAGGATGGACGACAGGGAGTGGTAAAGATCCTGAAGGGCAGAGCGGCGAGGGAGGCTCTCATCACAGCAAGGTTCTCCAAATAGGAGGTGTAGAGCTTTTTTTATTCATTCGTGGGTTGTGGGCATCACTGGCTGACCAGCATTTGTTACCCATCCCTAGTTGCCCTTCAAGGGCATAGAACATAGAACATAGAACATAGAACATTACAGCGCAGAACAGGCCCTTCGGCCCACGATGTTGCACTGACCAGTTAAAAAAAAACTGTGACCCTCCAACCTAAACCAATTTCTTTTCGTCCATGAACCTATCTACGGATCTCTTAAACGCCCCCAAACTAGGCGCATTTACTACTGATGCTGGCAGGGCATTCCAATCCCTCACCACCCTCTGGGTAAAGAACCTACCCCTGACATCGGTTCTATAACTACCCCCCCTCAATTTAAAGCCATGCCCCCTCGTGCTGGATTTCTCCATCAGAGGAAAAAGGCTATCACTATCCACCCTATCTAAACCTCTAATCATCTTATATGTTTCAATAAGATCCCCTCTTAGCCGCCGCCTTTCCAGCGAAAACAATCCCAAATCCCTCAGCCTCTCCTCATAGGATCTCCCCTCCATACCAGGCAACATCCTGGTAAACCTCCTCTGCACCCTCTCCAAAGCCTCCACATCCTTCCTGTAATGTGGGGACCAGAACTGCACACAGTACTCCAAGTGCGGCCGCACCAGAGTTGTGTACAGTTGCAACATAACGCTACGACTCCTAAATTCAATCCCCCTACCAATAAACGCCAAGACACCATATGCCTTCTTAACAACCTTATCTACTTGATTCCCAACTTTCAGGGATCTATGCACACATACACCTAGATCCCTCTGCTCCTCCACACTATTCAAAGTCCTCCCGTTAGCCCTATACTCAACACATCTGTTATTCCTACCAAAGTGAATTACCTCACACTTCTCCGCATTAAACTCCATCCGCCACCTCTCGGCCCAACTTTGCAACCTGTCTAAGTCTTCCTGCAAACTACGACACCCTTCCTCACTGTCTACCACACCACCGACTTTGGTGTCATCAGCAAATTTGCTAATCCACCCAACTATACCCTCATCCAGATCATTAATAAATATTACAAACAGCAGTGGCCCCAAAACAGATCCCTGAGGTACACCACTTGTAACCGCACTCCATGATGAATATTTACTATCAACCACCACCCTCTGTTTCCTATCCGCTAGCCAATTCCTGATCCAATTTCCTAGATCACCCCCAATCCCATACATCTGCATTTTCTGCAGAAGCCTACCATGGTGAACCTTATCAAACGCCTTACTAAAATCCATATATACCACGTCCACTGCCTTGCCCCCATCCACCTCCTTGGTCACTTTCTCAAAAAACTCAATAAGGTTAGTAAGGCACGACCTACCTGCCACAAAACCATGCTGACTATCACCTATCAATTCATTACTCTCCAAATAACTATAAATCCTATCCCTTATAATTTTTTCCAACATCTTGCCGACAACAGAAGTGAGACTCACCGGTCTATAATTCCCGGGGAAGTCTCTGTTCCCCTTCTTAAACAATGGGACAACATTCGCTAACCTCCAATCTTCTGGTACTATACCAGAGGCCAACGACGACCTGAAGATCAGAGCCAGAGGCTCTGCAATCACTTCTCTTGCCTCCCAGAGAATCCTTGGATAAATCCCATCCGGACCAGGGGATTTATCTATTTTCAGACCCTCCAGAATATCCTGCACATCCTCCTTATCAACTGTAATACTGTCTATTCTACTCCCTTGCAACCCAGTGTCCTCCTCAGCTATATTCATGTCCCCTTGCGTGAACACCGAAGAGAAATATTGGTTCAATGCTTCACCAATCTCCTCCGGTTCCACACATAACTTCCCTCTGCCATCTATAACTGGCCCTAAACTTGCCCTAACCAACCTTCTGTTCTTGACATACCTATAGAACGCCTTAGGATTCTCTTTAACCCTATCCGCCAAAGTCTTCTCATGTCCCCTTTTAGCCCTTCTAAGCTCGCTCTTCAACTCCCTCTTAGCCAATCTAAAGCTTTCTAGTGCACTACCCGAGTGCTCACGTCTCATCCGAACATAAGCCTCCTTTTTCTTTTTAACCAACAAAGAAACTTTTTTGGTGCACCACGGTTCCCTAGCCCTACCAATTCCTCCTTGCCTGACAGGGACATACCTATCACAGACTCGCAGTAGCTGCTCCTTGAAAAAACTCCACATGTCGGACGTTCCCAGTCCCTGTAATCTCCTAGTCCAACCTATGTTTCCTAATTCTCTCCTAATAGCCTCATAATTACCCTTCCCCCAGCTAAAACCACTGGCCCGAGGTTCATGCCTATCCCTTTCCATCACTAAGGTGAACGTAACCGAATTGTGGTCACTATCACCAATTTGAGAGTCAACCACATTGCTGTGGGTCTGGAGTCACAAGTAGGCCAGACCAGGTAAGGACAGCAGATTTCCTTCCCTAAAGGACATGAGTGAACCAGATGGGCTTTTCTGACAATCAACAATTGTTTTATGGTCATCATCAGATTCTTAATTCCAGGTATTTTTTGTTGAATTCAAATTCCACCATCTGCTGTGGCAGGATTCGAGCCCAGGTCCCTAGAACATTAGCTGGGTTTCTGGATTATGGTCTCGCGATAATACCACAAGGCCATCACCTCCGCTGCAGTCCACCAGCCTCAACCTCCACTCATTCATAACCCCCGGGGCCTTCAAACCCCACCCTCTTATCCACACCCCTTGCCATGGGTCCCATTGACATCACAGCAGGGTGATGGACCTGGATTGGCCCCATTAGCGAGTTATTGTTCCAGGCAGGAAGGTGGTGGTGATTCGCTGTGCGGCACACTGATGCTGCCCTGGTGCAACATGTGTCTGCATCTTGGAATAGAATCATAGAATTCCTATAGTGCAGGAGACGACCATTCGGCCCATCGAGTCTGCACTGACCACAATCCCACCCAGGCCCTATTCCCGCAACCCCACACATTTACCCTACTAATCCCCTGACACTGGAGTCAATTTAGCATGGCCAATCAACCTAACCCGCACATCTTTGGACTGTGGGAGGAAACCGAAGCACCCGGAGGAAACCCATGCAGACACGGGGAGAACGTGCAGACTCTGCACAGAGTGACCTGAGGCCGGAATTGAAACCGGGTCCCTGGCGTTGTGAGGCAGCAGTGCTAACCACTGTGTTGAAATGAGACCTGACCTGTCTTCTCAGGCAGATGTCGAAGATCCTGCAGCACCATTGCGGAGTTATTGCCGAGTGGCCTGGTCAACTTCTATCCCTGAATCAACGTTACTAAAGCCGATTATCTGGTCATTATCATATTGCTGTTTGTGGGAGCTTGCTGTGTACAAATTGGCAGCCGCATTTCTGATGTTAAAACAATAGTCAACAACAACTGCTTCCCATATTTGTGTGGCACAGTGACCGGAGGCCAGAATTGAAGCTGGATCCCTGGTGCTGTGAGGCAACAGTACTAACCTCTTTCTGATTCCTACCTGTTCCCTACTAGCACCTGGGATCACGTCCGAGTGAAGGCAAGGGACACCACAACTCGGAGGGAGGGGTCCCAGAATCATAATAGTGGAGTGGAGGTGTACTGAGGGGGGTCCACTTACAAACCTTGCCTTCCTTTCAGTTCTGGCCACCCCTTGCTTTAAAGGGGCTGTGAAGATTGGTATGCAAACAGTGCTTCCCGTGTCCTCCTTCCTGGGTTCCTGTCCATATTGCATCTAAGGGACTGCCGTTCCTCAGTGGGGGCTGGCCAGAAGGTGGGAGGGCTTGGAAAAAAGAGACTCAGTGCTGGGGGCGACTATGAGTTACCTGAGTGGGGTCCCATGACAGGCTGGGCTGTCAGCACACAGTAGGGTATTCAGGAATGGGCTATGTCTCGCCTCATGCGGCCTGAAGGCCCTCGCACTTGGGGGAGGATGATTGCATTGATTGGAACCCACACTCGGGCAGCAGTGTGAGGGCAAGTGGGAGAAGCCACCCGGCAGTCAAGAAACAATTGTCAGTGGTACTTGCATGTAATGGTAGATCTCAGAGGGTCATGGGAAGGCGACTCAATTCTTCATCTCGTGACCTGCGAGAAGCAGAGAGCCCGCGAGGAATGCACAGGACATGCTAATTGCTGGCCTCCCATGATTCAGCAGCACCTAGTCTGCTCTTGACTGAACAGGCACTCCAGCCTTCCCTCACTAGGTGATTATGCCATTAAATTGTGCGCAGCAAAAAAATACTGTTGTTTTGTGGAGTCCAACATTTAACCCTTTGCACGCCAATGTCACAGGCATGGAGCTGACATTTCCAGAAAGGCTGCAACATGTCACTGATGTGCCCCCCTATGCAAGGCATGATAGTGATGTCTATCATCACGCACCCCAATTGAGGTCATGATGGGGTGCATCAGCCCCCTATTAGGATGCAAACACTGGTCACATGCAGCTACTCAACTGCCTGCTGACGTGACACCAGCTTTTTTTTTTGCAGGGGCTTGGTGGTTGGGGGAATGCAGGCGTTTGGTGCCACTGAGACCCTGGTGGGTCAATGCACTGCATCCTGCTGGAGTTGACAATCAATTTGGAGATGTGGCTGTAGTGTGTGAGGAATGACATTGAGGCACTACTGAGTGTGCTGTGATTGGTGGTCCAGAGGAATTGAGGGATGAGGGCTGGGACTCTCACAAACCCTTGTAGCTCATTGTGGTCTTCTCTTCTTTGCAGTGCATGGTCTGGAGGATCATGGGGCGTGTCAAGTTGACTATCCAACTTATTGCCATAGAGCAACAGTAGAGGCACTGGCGTGCCATGGCCCTTGGCCAGGACTTTGTTTGATTTATTCTTGTCACATGTATTGGAATACAGTGAAAAGTATTATTTCCTGCGCACTGTACAGACAAAGTATACTGTTCATAGAGTACATTTTCACAGTAACCTCATTGAAGTGTTAATGTAAGCCTACTTGTGACACGAATAAATAAACTTTAAAACATAGGGGAGAAGGAAAGGAGAATGTAGTGTTACAGTCATAGCTAGGGTGTTGAGAAAGATCAGCTTAATGTATTATAGGTCCATTCAAAAGTTTGATGGTAGCAGGGAAGAAGTTGTTCTTGAGTTGGTTTGTATGTGACCTCAGACTCTTGCATCTTTTTCCCGACAGAAAAGGTGGAAGAGATTATATCTGGTGTGTGTGAGGTACTCGATATATACCCTGCAGCGGAGGAAATTCTATTTAAAATAGCATTTAAATATTACAAGTGAGCCTGTGACGGAATCGTTTGGGCTCACTTGCCTGTGTGACCTCACTGGTGGAGGTTCTCTCCAGCAAGGATCACGTATGGTCCCCATCAATGGGGACTGTCGTGATGACCTCACTGGTAGAACCAGGGGCAATTGAGGCCCCTCCGGGAGGTGTGGGGCAGGGGTTGCCACTTGGATGATGTCAGCCTGGCACTCTGGCACTGCCCACTGGGCATGAGGCCTGAGGAGGTGCCTGAGGGAGCGGGTCCAGACTGGGGGCGGGCTGTTCTGTGGGGAGGGGGGGGTGAACTGCTGCACACTCTGCAATAGCAATTGGAGGGGGGCAGGGCGAAGTGGCGATCAGTCCAGGCGAGGGGGAGACGACCGGCCATGGAGCCCCATGGTAGGAGGGGGGGTTTTGGCCATGAAGGCTGCCTAGAGCTGGAGGGTGGCCTTGGTGGGTTCTGCACATGCACATTCTGCTTCTATCAGGCAGCTTTTGGATGATTTAACCAGGTAAGTCAGGGAAGATTTGATTTTTAAAATCACCCAAAAAAAGTGCAAATTTCTCCTCTTTTCACGCTCATTCAGGACTTGGAATTTTTTTGGTAAGATTTGCCCCCCTTTTGAGGGGCCGTTTAGTTCTGAAGAGGAGCCAAATTGGATTCAATACATTGCCCACAATTTTCTGTAAAAATGACTGTCATAACAGCGAGAAAATTAGAGTCTACTATGCCGGTCTGTCAGGTGCAATCCGGACTGCAATCGTTCTACACTGAGTCATTTTTGGGAGAGTGGCGATTTATGCACTGGTTCTGGGAGGAACGGGGCCTAAACACACCAGTGAGCCCATCTGCAAAGCCATCAGGCGCCAATGTGAAAAGGTGCCCAATTTCACAGTGCACTGGGACACACATGGTGGAGACAAGCCAGTGATTCTTCCCGGGCTCGCGTCTAGCCCAAGCTTTGGAAGATCACAGGAGTGGTTCACGCTGCTGCCTTACAGTGCCAGGGACCCACGTTCAATTCCTGACATGGATCACTGTGTGTGGTGTCTGCACGTTCTCCCCATGTCTGCATGGGTTTCCTTCGGGTGCTCCGGTTTCTTCCCACACTGAAAGATGTGCATTGACCATGCTAAATTCTCCTTCAGTGTACCCGAACAGATGCTGGAGTGTAACAATTAGAGGAGTTTCAGTAACTTCATTGCAGTGTTGATGTAAGCCTACATGCAACAATAATTAATAAAAATTTGAAAATTTTGAGCTGGGAGATTCCAGCGACGAACAGGCTAGAAACATAGAAAATAAGAGCATAGAGGTCTACAGCATGAAAACAGGCCCTTCGGCCCAACTTGATCATGCCACCCAGTTTTTACCATAAAGCTAGTCCCAATTGCCCATGTTTGGTCCATATCCCTCTATGCCAACCTTACCTATGTAACTGTCTAAAAGCTTTTTAAAAGACAAAATTGTACCCACCTCTGCTACTACCTCTGGCAGCTTGTTCCAGACACTCACCACCCTCTGAGAAAAAATTACCACTCTGGATCCTTTTGTATCTCTCCCCTCTCACCTTAAACCTATGCCCTCTAATTTTAGACTTGCTTACCTTTGGGAAAAGATATTGACTATCTATGCCCCTCATTATTTTATAGCCTTCTATAAGATCACCCTTCAGCCTTCTACGTTCCAGAGGAAAAATGTCCCAGTCTATCTATCCTCATAACTCAAACCATCAAGTCCTGGTAGCATCCTAGTAAATCTTTTCTGCACTCTTTCTAGTTTAATAATATCCTTTCTACAATAGGGTGACTAGAACGGTACACAGTATTCCAAGTGTGGCCTTCCCAATGTCTTATACAACTTGGGCGGCACAGTGGTTAGCACTGCTGCCTCAGTGACAGGGACCCAGGTTCAATTCCTGGCTTGGGTCACTGTCTGTGTGAAGTTGGCACATTCTCCCCATGTCTGCGTGGGTTTCCTCCAGGTGCTCCGGTTTCCTCCCACAGTCCAAAGATATGCGGGTTAAGTGGATTAGCCATGCTAAATTGCCCTTAGTGTCAGGGGGACTAGCTAGGGTAAATGCATGGGGTTATGGAGATAGGGCCTGGGTGAGATTGTGGTCGGTGTGGACTCGATGGGCCAAATGGCCTCCTTCTGCACTGTAGGATTCTATGAAAACTTCAACAAGATGTCCAAACTCCCGTGTTCTGACCAATGAAACCAAGCATGCCCAATGCTGCCTTCACCACCCTGTCCACTTACGACTCCACTTTCGAGGAGCTATTAACCTGTACTCCTAGATCTCTGTTCTGTAACTCTCCCCACCATTAATTAAGTCCTGCCCTGGTTTGATCTACCAAAATGCATCATCTCATATTTATCTAAATAAAACTCCCTCTGCCATTCATCAGCCCACTGGCCCAATAGATCAAAATCCCATTGCAATCCTAGATAACTTTCTTCACTGTTCACTATGCCACCAGTCTTGGTGTCATCTGCAAAATGAACCATGCCTCCTAAATTCGCATCCAAATCATTAATATAAATGACAAATAACAGTGGACCCAGCTCCGATCCCTGAGGCACACCACTGGTCACAGGCCTCCAGTTTGAAAAACAACCCTTTGTAACCACACTCTGTCTTCTGTCATCAAGCCAATTTCATATCCAATTGGCTTCATCACTTTGGATCCCATGAGGTGGCTATTCGGCCCTTCAAGCCTGCTCTGTCACTCATTATGATCATGACTGATCACCCAACTCGATAGCCTGATCCCGCCTTCCTCCCTTATCATTTGATCCCCTTTACTTCCTTCGGGAAAAAGATACAAATGTCTGAAGTCACGTACCAACTGACTCGAGAACAGCCTCTTCCCTGCTGCTGTCAGACTTTTGAATGGGCTTATCTTGCATTAAGTTGATCTTTCTCTACACCCTAGCTATGACTGTAACACTATGTTCTGCACTCTCATTTCTTTCTCTATGAACGGTACGTTTTGACTGTATAGCGTGCAAGAAACAATACTTTTCACTGTATGTTAATACGTGTGACAATAAATCAAATCAAAATCAAAAGCTATAGTTAACTGCTTCTTGAAAACATTCAATGTTTTGGCCTCAACTACTTTGTGGTAGCGAGAGCTGACCACTCTGAGGAAACTCCTCCTCACCTGTCCTACACGGTCCACCCTGTGACTGTGACCCCTGTTTCTGGAAACCCCATCATCGGGAACATAGTTTTTGTATTTATGTTGTCTAGTCCTGTTGGAATTTTATAGGTTTGTCTGAAATCCCCCCTCATTCTTCTGAATTCTAGCAAATACAAACCTAACCTACTCAATCTCTCCTCATACATCAGTCCTGCCATCCCTGGAATCAGTCTGGTAAACCTTCTCTGCACTCCCTCCAGAGCAAGAACAACCTTCCTCAGATAAGGAGACTAAAACTGCACACAAACATTCCTGGTGTGAGCTCACCAAGCCCCCTATATAATTGCATCAAATCATCCTTGCTTTGGATTTGAATATTCTCGCTATAAAGGCCAACATGCCATTTGCCTTCTTTACCACCTTATAGCTATTCAGATAATAATCTGCCTTTGTTTTTGTTACCTAAACAGATAATCTCACATTTATCCAAATTATACTGCATCTGCCATTCATATACCCACTCACTCAACTTGTCTAAATCACACTGAAGGATCTCTGTATCCTCCTCAGAGCTTTCCCTCCCACTCAACTTTGTGTCATCTGCAAATTTGGTGATATTACATTTAGGTCCCTCATCTAAATCATTAATATATATCACGAATAGCTGGGGATCCAGCACTGTTCCCTGCAGTGCCCCACTGCCTGCCATTTGGAAAAAGACCCATTTATTCCTACGCTTTGTTTCCTGTCTGCCAACCAGTTTTCGGTCCAACTCAATACACTACCCCCAATCCCATGCACTTTAATTTTATGTGCTAATCACTTATGCTGGACTTTGTCGAAAGCCCAAATAAATCACATCAACTTGCTCCCCTCAACTCTACTAGTTACATCCTTGAAAAATTCCAATAGATTTGTCAAGTATGATTTCCCTTTCATAAATTAATGCTGACTCTGTCCAATCATGCCACTGCTTTCCGAGTGTTTTGCTATAAATAAGTGTTCTGCTATATTTAAATGCTACTTTAAATGTATTAATTGGACTCGTGCCCTTTTTGGGCATAATCCGGTTTGTGCCATTAGAAGGGGTCCGGGAGGGTTGCAAACCATTTGGCACCGGGCACAAAACCTGTTTTTAGGCTCGCACACTATGTTCTGGGATTGGTGTAATCTGCCCCAGGCGCAACGAGGTTGGAAAATCAACCTCATTAATTCTGCTTCTCCCTCCACAGGTGCTGCCAGGTCTGCTGAGTTTTTCCAGACTTTGTATCTTTATTATAGAAGGAGAGTCCTCAGCTTCAGGCTCTGTAATAACATCTGCAATTAATCTTTTTCCAACTTTCCTTCCTTTTGGGAAGTGTCTTGACTGGACTTTTGTTATTGGAACACATCTAGGGCATGGGATCCAAGGGGCTGTTGCCTTGTGGATCCAGAACTGGCTTGCCTGCAGAAGGCAGAGAGTGGCTGTGGAGGGGTCTTTCTCTGCATGGAGGTCAGTGACCAGTGGAGTGCCCCAGGGATCTGTTCTGGGACCCTTGCTGTTTGTCATTTTCATAAATGACCTGGATGAGGAAGTGGAGGGATGGGTTGGTAAGTTTGCTGATGACACCAAGGTAGGTGGTGTTGTGGATAGTTTGGAGGGATGTCAGAAGTTGCAGCGAGACATAGATAGAATGCAAGACTGGGCGGAGAAGTGGCAGATGGACTTCAACCCGGATAAGTGTGTGGTGATCCATTTTGGCAGATCCAATGGAATGAAGCAGCAGTATAATATGAAGGGTACCATTCTTAGCAGTGTAGAGGATCAGAAGGACCTTGGGGTCCGGGTCCATAGGACTCTTAAATCGGCCTCGCAGGTGGAGGATGCGGTCAAGAAGGCGTACGGCGTACTGGCCTTCATTAATCGAGGGATTGAGTTTAGGAGTCGGGAGATAATGCTGCAGCTTTATAGGACCCTGGTTAGACCCCACTTGGAGTACTGCGCGCAGTTCTGGTCACCTCATTACAGGAAAGATGTTGAAGCCATTGAAAGGGTGCAGAGGAGATTTACAAGGATGTTGCCTGGATTGGGGGGCATGCCTTATGAGGATAGGTTGAGGGAGCTTGGTCTCTTCTCCCTGGAGAGACGAAGGATGAGAGGTGACCTGATAGAGGTTTACAAGATGTTGAGAGGTCTGGATAGGGTAGACTCTCAGAGGCTATTTCCAAGGGCTGAAATGGTTGCTACGAGAGGACACAGGTTTAAGGTGCTGGGGGGTAGGTACAGAGGAGATGTCAGGGGTAAGTTTTTCACTCAGAGGGTGGTGGGTGAGTGGAATCGGCTGACGTCGGTGGTGGTGGAGGCAAACTCGTTGGGGTCTTTTAAGAGACTTCTGGATGAGTACATGGGATTTAATGGGATTGAGGGCTATAGATAGGCCTAGAGGTGGGGATGTGATCGGCGCAACTTGTGGGCCGAAGGGCCTGTTTGTGCTGTGGCTTTCTATGTTCTATATGTTCTATTATTCTGATTTGAGTTGAAGCTAATTGCTGAATTGATTCGACTGCTTTACATATATGATCTAAACACTGAAAATAGTTTACTTTTATCTTTGTTTAGAAGAAAAGACAAATAAATGGCACCTGGTAATTGACCGACTAACAGTGTTGTTCCTGAAATTTATGGAGACTTTCCACAGACTACAAGTTATGGTTTGGTGGATTTTGGAGCTACACATAATCAAAATTATATCCTTTTACATCATTTGGATAACATTGAAAGAGGTCAGTGTAACAGCAGAATGACCATTTTCACATGTTTTTATGCCTCGGCGGTCACAGAAGAATCTATTAATTTTCAGTCATTTACCACAACTTGGTGCAATTTAAGCTTGTTATGGATAAGAAATAGAGAAGTTGCAAAAAAATAAGTTTTGGATTAGGGAGTGCGAATTTTAAAAAAATAAGGCAGGATCTGGCCAATGTACACTGGAAACAGCTACTTGTGGGGAAATCTACAGAAAAGCAGTGTGAGACACGAGAAAGGAAATGGGGAGGGTACAGGCCCAACATGTTCCCTTGATGGTGATAGGAAGGAGTAACAAGCCCAAAGAATCATGGATGACCAGAGATATTCAGGATACAATACAAAGGATAATAGAGGCTTTTAGCAAGTACAAGGGGAACAAATCAGTGCAGACATTAGTGGAATACAGAAAGTGCAGAGTGGCACTTAAGCAATTAGGAGTGCAAAGAGGGGATATGAGAATGCTCTGGCTGGTAAACATGGGGAAAATCCCAAGATATTCTGTAAGTATTTCGATGGGAAGTGGATAACCAGGGAAAAAGAAAGATACATTAGGAACCAAAGGGGCAATCTGTGGGTGGAGCCAGAGGACAGTGGTAGAGTGTTTAACGAATGCTTCCCATTCATCTTCACCCAAGAGAATGAGGATGAAGGTACGGAATTCAGAGAGAAAGAGACGGAGGTTCTTGAGCAAATTGACATAGGGAAGGACAAGGTATTGGAAGTGTTGGCAGCCTTAAAAGTGGCTGAATCTCCAGGTCCAGTTGAATTGTGTCCCAGGCTGTTGTGGGAGATAAGGAAGCAGATTGTAGGGACACTGAATCAAATTGTTAATCCCTCTTTGACCATGGGGGAGGTGCCAGAGCACTGGATAATAGCTAATGTGGTTCAGGTATTTAAGAAAGGTTTTTGAGATAAGACAGGGAACTATAGACGAGTGAGTCTCAGATCAGTGGTAGGGAAACTATTGGAGAAAATTCTGAAGGAGTGAATCTATCTCTACTTGGAGAGGCAAGGTTTGATCAGGGATAGTGAGCATGGCTTTGACAGAAGGACGTCATGCCTCCATTTGATCAAATTTTGTGAGGAAGTGACAGTTGTGTAGACGAGGATAGTACAGTTGATGTAGTTTATATGGATTTCAGCAAAGTCTTTGACAAGGTCCCACATGGGAGACTTATAAAGGCAAATGTACATGGGATACAGGGTAATTTGATGAGATGGATTCAAAATTGGCTCAGTTGCAGGAGACAGAGGGTGATACACTTTGGAAGAAGCACTTTCTTGTCAAAGTATTCAATGAATGGCATGACACCAGAAAGTTCGGAGGAACAAAGGAACCTTGGCATGCTTATCTATAGATCTCTGAAGGCAGAAGGGCATGTGAATGGGGTGGTGAAAAAGGCATATGGGAGCCTTGCCTTTATCAATCAAGACATAGATTACAAAAGCAAAGAGGTAATGTTGGAGTTGTGTAGAACTTTGGTGAAGTCACAGCTAGTGTACTGTGCGAGGCTCTGGTCACCACATTGTAGGAATGATGTGATTACGCTGGAGTGGGTGCAGAGGAGATTCACCTGGATGCTGCCTGGGATGGAACATTTAAGTTATGAAGAGAGGTTGGATAGGCTTGGGTTGTTTTTGTTTGGAGCAGAGAAAACCGAAGGGTGACCTGATCAAGGTGTACAAGATTATGAGAGGCATGGACAGGGTGTATTGGAGCAGCTGTTCCCCTTAGTTGAAGGGTCAGTTACAAGAGGACACAAGTTCAAAGTAGGAGCAGGAGGTTTAGGGGGGATGTGAGGAAACTTTTTTTACCCAGACAGTGGTGACAGTGTGCAATATGCTGCCTGGGAAGGTGGTAGACGCAAGTTGCCTCACATCCAAGGCTATGGGCCAAGTGCTGGTAAATGGGATTAGGTAAGTCAGGTGTTTCTTTAATGTCGATGTAGACTCAATGGGCAAAAGGGCCTCTTCTGCACTGATTCTATATTCTGCAAAATCAGCATTTGATTGTTGCCTTTCCACTTTCCTATAAAAGTAGTGAAACAGCAATTTAATTTGTACATTAAGTTGTAATTTCTTTCAGCACAAATGGAAGGCATTTGGTCCATCCTGTTTGTGATGTTTTGTTGCTGGAGGCCTTCACATCCAATCTTAATGTCTCATGGCCAAAGTTTTAACAAATGCTATCATTTCACTGTAGAAATTTATCTTCAGCCAATAAAGGCATTTCATCAGCCCTGTGCTCCCACTGGAGAACTGCACTGACAGAGGAGTTGAAGCGAAAATGTTGGGACAGAGTTTGCTCTAGCAAGATATCCAATTACGTGTCACTAGTTTGACCCTCAATATAAGGGCGGCACGGTAGCAGTGGTTAGCACTGCTGCTTCACAGCTCCAGGGACCTGGGTTCGATTCCCGGCTTGGGTCACTGTGTGTGGAGTTTGCACATTCTCCTCGTGTCTGCGTGGGTTTCCTCCGGGTGCTCCGGTTTCCTCCCACAGATGTGCGGGTTAGGTTGATTGGCTATGCTAAAAATTGCCCTTAGTGTCCTGAGATGCGTAGGTTAGAGGGATTAGTGGGTAACATATGTAGGGATATGGGGGTAGGGCCTGGGTGGGATTGTGGTCGGCGCAGACTCAATGGGCCAAATGGCCTCTTTCTGTACTGTAGAGTTTCTATGTATCTTTGTGCTCCACCAAAAATTGTCCACAAAGTTGCTGAAATGGCAAGCTGTACAACAGTGCTGCGAGGCACACAAGGCCTCTGCGACCTGATGAACAGGAACCAACAAGTTATTTCCCTAAGCAATCCAATTTAAGAACGGGGAAATAATAGAAGAGTTGAAAAGGAGGGAAAATTAGAAGGAGTGAATTCATTGTCAAATCAGACATAGAAAGTGAAATGAAAAGAGAAAAAGAAAGCTTTGGTTGAGAGTGAAAGTTAAAGTAAAAAAAGAAATGCAGTGTTTGACATTTTTAAAATCTACCCAAACTTTCAGAACCTTAAAGAACAAGACTGCACACTTGGTTAATTTTCAATGGCAAATCTGTTGATTGGCAATTAGCACGTTATTTAAAGGATACCTATGCTATTAACCCATCCTAAGGATCTTCAGCAGGGTTAGTTTGTATCAACCACATCATTTCCTTTTATTCAGTTTTATGTGGGTATCACTGGCAAGGTCAACATTTGTTGCTCATTTCTTATTGTCATTGAACATAAGAACATAAGAAATAGGAGCAGGAGTAGGCCATCTAGCCCTTCGAGCCTGCCCCGCCATTCAATAAGATCATGGCTGATCTGACAGTGATTTAGTTCCACTTACCCGTCCGCTCCCCATAACCCTTAATGATCAGAAATCTATCTACCTGTGACTTAAACATATTTAACGAGGTAGCCTCCACTGCTTCAATGGGCAGAGAATTCCAGAGATTCACTACCCTCTGAGAGAAGAAGTTCCTCCTCAACTCTGTTCTAAACAGACTTCCCCTTATTTTGAGGCTGTGTCCTCTAGTTCTTGTTTCCTTTCAAAGTGGAAAGAATCTCTCTGCCTCTATCCTGTCTAGCCCCTTCATTATCTTATATGTCTCTATAAGATCTCCCCTCAGCCTTCTAAACTCCAACAAGTACAGGCCCAATCTACTCAATCTCTCCTCATAAGCCAACCCCCTCATCTCTGGTATCAACCTGGTGAACCTTCTCTGCACTACCTCCAAGGCCAACACATCCTTCCGCAAATAAGGGGACCAAAATTGCACACAGTACTCCAGTTGCCGCCTCACCAGTACCCTGTACAATTGCAGCAAGACCTCCCTGCTTTTATACTCCATCCCCTTCGCGATAAAAGCCAACATTCCACTTGCCTTCTTGATTACCTGCTGCACCTGCAAACTGAGTTTTTGCGATTCATGCACAAGGACCCCCAGGTCCCTCTGCACAGTAGCATGTTGTAATTTTTCACCATTTAAATAATAGTCCATTTTACTATTATTCCTTTCAAAATGGATAACCTCACACTTGTCAACGTTATTCTCCATCTGCCAGATCCTCGCCCACTCACTTAGCCTATCCAAATCTCTCTGCAGACTTTCCGCATCCTCCACGCAATTCGCTTTCCCACTCATCTTTGTATCATCCGCAAACTTTGTTACCCTGCACTCGGTCCTCTCCTCCAGATCGTCTATGTATATGGTAAACAGTTGAGGCCCCAGCTGCAAGGGAGAAGGTTTGATAATGAGCTGCCATCTTGAATACAACTGAGTGACTTACGAGACCATTCCATAGGGAAAAAACAAAGGGTTACAGAGATTTGGAACTCTTCCACAAACAGCAATTGATAAATTATTTGGTCATTTTAAAACTGATATTAAAGCATTTTTGTTAAGCAAAGGAATTAAGGAATATGGAGCTAGGTCACAGATTAATCATGATCTTCTTGAATGATGGAACAGGCTCAAGAAATCAAATGGCATACTACTGTTTTGTTTTCCTGCATATAAGGCAGAATGGATAAGGCCAATAGATTTCCTTCCCTAAAGTGAACCAAAAAGACTTTTCCAACAATCCAATTATTTCTTCAACACCAATACTGATATCAGCTTCTTAATACAGATTTTTACTTAATTAATAAAATTTGTATTTCCTAGTTGTCATGGTGGTATTTGAACTTCTATCACTAGATTACTAATGCAATAACATAACGCTATGTGTATAAATAAATAATGGAAGAATTGGAAAGGAGGGCAAATTAGGAGTGAATTCATTGTCAAATCAGACATAGAAAGTGAAATGAAAAGAGAAAAAGAAAGCTTTGATTGAGATTGAAAGTTAAAGTTAAAAAAAGAAATGCAGTGTTTGACATTTTTAAAATCTACCTGAACTTTCAGAACCTTAAAGAACGAGACTGCACACTTGAGATGGTTACATCTCTGTATTAAATGTTACTACGCAACATTTAATACTGAGGCAAAAAATAAATTCTGTTTTTGCAAAACTAATGATGGAGCAAACAAACTTTAGGACATTTGTGTTATACTGTGCATCTGCTGACCTCCTGTGCCATTTGTACATAAATAACAATAAATTATGATCCAAGATCTCTGTCTCCAGTCCAGAATCCCTATACACATAACTTCCTTGCTAAGTTAATGGAATTGTGGCTTCTCTTAAGAGCTTCAAATTATATAGATAATAAAAGGGTGGTAAAGGAGGTGGGGTGAGAGAGAAGATAACTGGTACACTTGAAGAGTTTACACTTGAGAAGGAGGAGATGGTAGAAACATTATCTTTTCTTAAAATTGAAAAGGTAACAGGACAAAATGAGATGCATCCAAGAGTACTGAGGGAAGTGAGAGGAAATTGCAGACATGTAATAATCAAAAACAGGTGGAAAGATGAAACCAGCAACTTCAGACCCATTGATTTCAGTGGTAGGGAAACTTCTGGAAACTATAGTTCAGGACAAAATCAATGGTCACCTAGACATGTGCAGGATAATTAAGGAAAACCAGCATGGATTGAGGGAAAATCATGTTTAACTAACTTTCTGGAGTTTTGAAGACGTAACAGAACAGATAAGAGAAGCACTGTTGATTTGGATTTTCAAAAAGACATTTGATGCAGTGCCACACAACAGACCTGTGAGAAAATTTCTAGTTCATCAAATAAAAGGGAAAATAGTCATAAGAGATTGGCTGAGGGATAGGAAACAGAGAGTAGTGATAAATAACTGTTTTTCAGTGACCTAGACTTTGATGTTCAGGGTATGAATTTAAAATTTGCAAATGATACAAAGATGAGAAACATTGTCAATTGTCATAGAGTCATAGAAGTTTATAGCATGGAAACAGGCCCTTTGGCCCAACTTGTCCATGCCGCCCTTTTCTTTTTTTTAAAACCCCGAAACTAATCCCAATTGCCTGCATTTGACCCATATTCCTCTATATCCATTTTACCCATGTAACTGTCTAAATGCCTTTTAAAAGACAAAATTGTACCTGCCTCTACGACTACCTCTGGCAGCTTGTTCCAGACACTCACCATCCTCTGAAAAAATTTCTCCTCTGGACACTTTTGTATCTCTCCCCTTAAATTGTGATAGCCTTGAACTTCAAAAGGACATGGACATATTTGTGGATTGGGCAGACACGATATGGAGGGATCTTGATGTATATGTACGTAAGTCATTAATGATGACATTGAGAGAGAGCAGTTAATAAATCATACAGTATTTTATGCTTTATTAATAGGGTCATTGAGTACAAGTAGGAAGGAGGTCATATTGATCTTGTATAAAGGCCTCATCTAGAGTACCAAGTACAATTCTGGGCGTTTTACTTGTGGAATGATCTGAAGGCATTGGAGAGAGTACTAGAGGGCATGGATTCTAATAATTGGCAAAAGGACTAAAGCTGATGAGAAGTATTTTTTTTTTCACCCAGAGGATGGTTGAAGTCTGGAACAAACTTCCAGAGAGGGAGGTGGAGGAAAGTTTGCTCAAGGTATTCAGAAGGGAATTGGATTGCTATCTGAAAAAAAGAATATCAAGGTGATGGGGACAGGGCAGGGAAGTGGGTGTAGGTAGAAAGCTCTATTGAAGAGCCAATACAGACTTCATGGGCCAAATTGTCTCCTTCACTAAAGGTTCTATGATACTGTGTTAATAACTTGCTTCTAATCCCAGCGCTAGATCTGCATCTTTAAAATGTGCAAGACTGATACAAGTGTACTTCTTCTGCAGGTGTCCCTGTTGAATTACGTTTTCTTAATTTCTTGGGCCTTTGCTTTGCCTTATGTAAAGTTACGTCCATTGGCATCAAGTGTCTGCACAGTCATGACTTGTATAATCATTGTGTGTAAAATGTTATACCAACTATCTTCTGTTCATCCTTCAAACTATTCTTCGAACTGTACAATTGTAAGTATATAATTTAAATAATTTTTATTTTGTGTTCCGATGGTTTCAATTACTGATTACTTGGAATATGATTTTATAATTACGAAGTTTTTTATCAACAGAGACCCTGATCTATATGGCCTGATGTATGTACATCTCCTTCACATAAGATACAACTTGAAAGTTGCTCACTTGCCTGCTTCCTTCACCAACACTGGCAGTGTGTTCCAGGCACCCACCACCCTCTCTGAAAAACTTTCCCCGCACTTCTCTCCTAAACTTACCCCCTCTCATCTTAAACCTATGCCCTCTTGTAGTCGACCCTTCCACCCTGAGAAAAAGCCTCTGTCTATCCAGCTTACCTATGCCTCTCAGTTTTATAGACTTCTATCAGGTTGCCCCTCAGTCTCCATCCTTCCAGTGAAAACAATCCAAGTTTATCTAATCTCTCCTCATACCTAAAACCCTCCAGACCAGGCTTTTGCTTTCTTTACTACCTGCTGTACCGACAAGCATTCAGTGACTGATGCATGAGGACACCAAGGTCTCAGAGCAACTACCTCTCAATTTACACCCACTCAAATATAATATGCCTTCCCATTATTGCTATTGAAGTGGATAACCTCACATTTATCCACATTATACTGCATCTGTCATGCATTTGCTCACTCATCCAGCCTGTTCAAATCATGCCGAAGCATCTCTCACAGGTCACCCTCCCACCCAACTTTATCATCTGCAAATTTGGAGAGAATACATTTAGTCCCCTCTTCCAGATCATTAATATATAATGCGCAGATCCCTGGGGTACTCCACTAGGCATTTCCTGCCAATCGGAAAAAGACCCATTTATGCCAAATCTTTGCTTCCTGTCCAGTAACCAGGTTTCCATCTATCTCAAGACACTACCCACAATCCCATGCACTTTAACTTTACATAGTAGTCTGCTATGCGAGACCTTGTCAAAAGCCGCACCCACTGGTTCTCTTTTGCCACTACTTATTACATCCTCAAAGAATTCCAATAGATTAGTCGAGCATGATTTCCCCTTTGTAAATCCATGCTGATTTTGCCTGATTATACCACTGCTTTCCAAATACTGAGCTATGAAATCCTTGATAATGGAATCTAGCAACTTCCCCAGTACCGACACTAGGCTCACTGGTCTATATTTGATTTAATATTGTCACATGTATTAACATAGTGAAAAGTATCGTTTCTTGTACGCTATACAGACAAAGCATACCTTTCATAGAGAAGGAAACGAGAGTGCAGAATGTAGTGTTAACAGTCATAGCTATGGTGTAGAGGAAGATCAACTTAATGCAAGGTAAGTCCATTCAAAAGTCTGATGGCAGCAGGGAAGAAGTTTTTCTTGAGTTGGTTGGTACGTGACCTCAGACTTTTGTATCTTTTTCCCGACGGAAGAAGGGGAAGAGATAATGTCCAGGGTGCGTGGGGTCCCTAATTATGCTGGCTGCTTTGCCAAGGCAGCAGGCAGTGTAGACAGAGTCAATGGATGGGAGGCTGGTTTGCATGATGGATTGGGCTACATTCATGACCTTTTGTAATTCCTTGCGGTCTTGGGCAGAGCAGGAGCCATACCAAGCTGTGATACAACCAGAAAGAATGCTTTCTATGATGCTATAGTTTCCTGTTTTCTCTCTACCTCCCTTTTTGAATGACGGGCTTACATTCACTACCCTCCAGTCCATAGGAACCAGTCCAGGGTCCAAAGAATTTTGGAAAATGACCATCGATGGAACTACTATTTCCAGGGCCACTTCGTTAAGTACTCTGGGATGAAGATTATGAGATTTAACCACCTTCAATTTCCCTACAACCAATTCTCTACTAATACGGATTTCCTTCAGCTCCTCAGTAAAGTTTGTTTCTCAGAACTTCTGGTACATTATTCATGTCTTCCTTTGCGAAGACCGAAGCAAAGTACAAATTTAGTTCCTCAGCCATTTCTTTGTTCCCAGTTATGAATTCTCCCATTTCTGATTGTGGGGGGGCTTTCGTTCATTTTTGTCAATCTTTCTCTTGATGGCCTCGTGGTATTATCGCTAGACTATTAATCCAGAAACTCAGCTAATGTTCTGGGGACCTGGGTTCAAACCCCGCCATAGCAGATGGTAGAATTTGAACTCAATTTTAAATAATCTTGAATTAAGAATGTACTGATGACCATGAAACCATTGTCAATTGTAAGAAAAACACATCTGGTTCACTAATGTCCTTTTAGGGAAGGAAATCTGCCATCCTTTCCTGGTCTGACCTACATGTGACTCCAGAGCTACAGCAATATGGTTGACTCTCTACTGCCTTCCAAGGGCAACTAAGGATGGGCAAGAAATGCTGACCAGCTAGCAATGCCCACCACAAATGAATAAAACATACCTATAGAAACTTTTACAGTCAGTTTTTATGTTCCCCACCAGCTTACTTTCATACTCTATTTTCCCCTTCTTCATCAACCCGTTGATCCTCCTTTACTGAATTTTAAACTGCTCCCAATCCTCAGGTCTATTTCTTTTCCTTGCCAATTTGTATGCTTCTTCTTTGAATCTAATACTATCTGTAATTTCCCTTGTAAACCATGGCTTGGCCACAGTTCCCTTTCCACTCTTGTGCCAGACAGGAATAAACAACTTTTAGAATTCACCTATTCATTCCTTAAATGCCTGCTATTGCCTGCCCACTGCTTTCCTTTCAGTAATGAGATTCAGGACCCTGCTCTCAGAATCAACTACATCACTATCCACCTTGATAAAGAATTCATTCATATTATGGTCACTCATCCCCAAAGGGTTCTCGCATAACTAGATTGTCAACTAATCATTTTTCATTGCACAATACCCAATCCAAGATGGCCTGTTCCATTGTTGCTTCCTCAGCATATTGATCCAGAAAACCAACCTGTATACACTCCAAAAATTCCTTTGTCATCCTGTGACTAATTTGACCCTCCCAATCTATATGTAGATTAAAGTCATCCATAATCACAGATGTTCCTTTAACACATGCATCTCTCTGAGTTCCTGTCTGACGCTATTCTCAACATTACCACTGCAGTTTGGTGGTCTGTATACCACTCCCACAAATGTTTTTGCCTCGACCCACACAGATTCCACATTGTCTGTGCTACTATCTTTCCTCAACATTGTATCAATATCTTACTTAATCAATAATGCAACTCCATCACCTTTTCCTTTCTGTCTGTCCTTCCCAAGCACTGAATAGCCCTTAATGTTTAGTTCCCATCCTTGGTCACCTTGGAGCAATGACTCCGTAATGCCAACTATATCATACCCCTTTACATCCATCTGCTCAACTAATTCATCATTTTGTTTCGAATGCTTTGAGCATTTTGAGCATTTCTCTGTCTATCACTTTTCTTATTCTCCTTGCTGTCTTTTCCTCTTGTTCTTAATTTCCCTTGCGTTGAATCCTTACGTAGGTTCCCATCCCCTATCCATATTTGTTGAACTCTTCTCCAACCACGCTATCAAGTAATCCTGAGATCACTACCTTAGAGGTCCTACTTTTCAGCTAGCTTCCTATATTCTGCTTTTAGGACCTCATCCCTTTTTATACCTATGTCATTTGTACCAATGTGTACCATGACCACTGGCTGTTCACCCTCCCTCTTCAGAATGTCCTGCAACCTCTCTAAGACAGCCTCGATCCTATCACCAGGGAGGTAACATACCCTCCTGGAGTCTTGTTTGTGGCTACAGAAACACCTATCTATCCCCCTTAAAATTGAATCCCCAATAACTATTGCATTTTTATGCCTATTGCTCCTCACCTATGCAGTAAAACCAACCATGGTGCTACAAATTTGGCTGTTGCTGTTATCCCCTGAGAGGCCATTCCCCTCAATGGTATCCAAAACAGTATATCTGTTGGCAGGGGAATAGCCACAAGACATTCCTGCACTGCCTGTCTAGCTCTCTTGCTCTGTCTGGTGGTCACCCATTCCCTTCTTGCCTGTGGAGTGACCACCTCTCTATACATGCTATGCACAATAATTTTCACCTCGCGAATGCTCCACAGTGCCCCAGATGCTGCTCCAGCTCCGAAATTCAGTCTTCCAGCACTGCAGCTGGAAACACTTCCTGCACACACACAGCCCCAGGCACTGGAAATGATCCCAACCTCCCACATGGAGCAGACAATGGCTTGGAGCTCTCCTATCATGACTTTTATGCTTTAAATTAAACTTTTGGAAGATACTTGATATCAGATTATATCCAATTTTCTTTGATACTGCCGAACATAACCCTTACAAACCATAAACCACAAAAACAACCTCTGAAACTTATAGTGATAAAAGTATTAAATACTTGCCCGACCTTATCCACTACTTACCAATTAGCTCATTCCTTTGTGCCCTCCACGTGATGTGAAGTTGCCAGCATTGGGCTACCACTACAGTAGTGCAAGACCACTCCTAGGATTTAAAGGTTGGAAAGCAAGAAGAAAAAGCAAAAAGCACCTCTTGGCCCTCTGCACCAAATTCCCACTCAGTTCCAAATTCCTGATAGACCCCACTCAATCTGGCTGCATCACACGCCAGGTAAGGTCTCTCCCACAGTTTATGTGCAAACTCACTGGTTGGCACTTCCAAAAGCCCCTTTCTTAAATACAGCTCAGATGAACTGCGATGACTCTCACACCAGTTAAACTTCTAATGTATTCACACCTACTGAGGCCCCAATCAGAATTCAGGTGATTGACAGTTAACTGCCACTCATTAATTGGTCAGCTCCTTTTAACTAGACTACTACACTTACAAGGAAAAAAGAAACAGAAAGTCTCTGGACTCGGTCATGCCTCAGTTGGACCTGTCTCAGCTGGAGCTCCAAAGGCATGGGAGGGAAAATCAGGAAGGGATGTCAGAAACACTCCTCAGTTTGAAAGGCTGCCTGGAGGAGTCGGTCCGCCGCCTTATGTCTGAAATGATTTTGCTGACACTCCAATGCAACAAGGTCAACACAGCTAGAGTGGCAGCCGCTGTAGAGATCTTGCTGCAAGACCTTTGACCTGAACTACTGCAGGACATGCTCTCCATGGTGCAGGCATTGAACTACAGTGCCAACAAGCCAGCTGTGCCAACACCAGAGAACGGTGGGCTTCTCGACCTCACTCCAGTTGCCCTTCTATCCAAAGGAAGCCAGGGGCTCTCGAACACCAATAGGGAAAGATAGAAACATAGAAGGTAGGAGCAGGAGGAGGCCATTTGGCCCTTCAAGCCTGCTCCGCCATTCATTACGATCATGGCTGATTATCCAACTCAGTAGCCTAATCCTGCTTTCTTCCCATAATCTTTGATCCCAGAGGATCAGGTGCTGCACTTTTCTGGTCTGGATTGAGGCATAGTGTAACATGCCTCAAAGAGGAACAAGGAGTGATTGAGAATTCATTCATTATTAGAAACTGTCAGGTTATCAACACATTTTTCCATCAAGACTAAGGAGATGAGTGCTAAGAATATGAACATATGAAATGAACAGCAAGGAAAAGACTAACTAGTCCTTAGCCTGTCATGCATCATGATTACCAAATCACCTTGACTAAATACTTCATCTTGACTCCTGAAAAAGCAGTGTGAGATCATCTGGAAGAATTAGAAAGATATCTTTCATCTTTGTGCTGACTCTTTGTTAGAACAATTCAAACCCAGCTTCACAACACTATTTTTCCCCATATTTCTGGTCTTCCTCTACTTCAGATAGTAATTATTTTTCTTCCCTTAAGCTATGCAATGAACCTGTCGCATTGGAAATACATATTATTATGCCAAAGTGTACAATTTATGAATCTGTCACTTTATTTTTCTGTTCATTTTTATTCGAATATTTTAAAATATATTTATATTTGTGTTCTATAAGATATTAAGCAGAATTTTGACTGCCAAATGGAGGTGGGTTTGGGTGTCAGCTGGGGAAGGAGGTGTCATTAAATCCCTAAAAAGGGAAGCATGGTTGGGAACCCAACATAAGCCCAATCATTTTGTATGGTTCAGGTGGGTTTGTAGATGGGTAGAAGACCCCTGTGTAACCTGTGGGTAAGTTATTATAACATTTAAACAGCCAGTCATCCTCTAATTTAACCTAGGATTGAGGCTTTAATAGCCAGCTTACAAATTTCCCAGCTTCTCCGCAATTCATCATCAGCCAGACAAGTGTACAGTGGGAGTGCTTCTTCAGTAAAACTGACAAACTGAGAAGCCTTTAACAGCAAAAATTATGATCTGATATCTTGCTTAGGTAAGAGGCTGCTAGTCACAGGACCTCTTCTCAAAGTGTGCTCTTTGCTGATTTGCCGCACTATTTGCCTACCCTCTCTGATTGTCAGGGACCATGAAAGCAGGATGCTAATGACATGGCTGAGTTAAAGAGCCATGGTAAAGCCCACTTCAATTGCACATGGGTTTCTGCCCCACTGCTGGTCACCTCCAGTTGAAATTCTCCATTCCGTTTTTTAATATCTGGTTTAACACTGGTCACTTTTTTTTACTATTTTAATAGAATAGTCTTTTTCTGCGAGCTATTATTAGTCATTAAAATTAGTCAGCCAATTCCATTTAAAGGAAAAATAATTGAAAGTCAATGCATTTAGCAATATTAATTATTTATAATTTTAAAACTGCAAGTAACATATTTGAACATTTAATTCCTCAGCCACAAGTCAATGAGACAAACGTAGAGAAAATTTCAAAATTGAACAAATCAGTGCTTTACGCCAGCCCAGTCGATCCAGCAAATTGGATTGGACTAAGAAAATCTTCTCCACTTCTGGTGTACCTTAAGGTATGAATTTACTACAAATTCCCTAACTTTCTTTTTATATACAAGCATTTATTCAAGAAAACAGAAAAGGGTTATCTCTCAGAATTTGAATTTGTTTTCATCATAGAAATTATGCCTCAGGTGGTCTATGGTCATTTGTACATCCTTCAGCATTAATTTATGCATAACATTGCCTACAATAAAACAAATGAGTGCTTGCATTATTGAGTCAAAATGTGAATACCAACATCTGCTAAAGGCTTTAGAAAATATAGATAAATGTATTATTGATCAGTGAAAATTATGATTGTTGCATAAAGTGTTTGTGATTAAGCCCTGATTTTTCACATTTGACTCAGGTTTACAAAATATACCAATGCAGAATGTTTATATGATGTCACCATGCTAATTACAACAAATATTGTGAGCCAAAGAAATTGATAGACTGGCACTGTCGCATCAGATAACTATTTAATCAATTTGGCATTTAGCACTGAAAAAATTCTCCCTGGTCTACTCCGTCTTAGGCAAATTCTTCATGATTTCTAGCATTTTCTGTTCTTACCTCAGATTTCCAGCATCCACATTATTTTGCTTTTGTGTTGGTACGTGCTCCAAATAATTTGCTTGTTTTTTCAAGCTGAAACCAAATGATCACGTAAATTAAATTAAGAAAGAAGTAATTTGGTGTTTTATTCATTATTCATTATTCATTAGATTATTTTAATTAAATGACTCTAAGTGAAGAATAAGCTTTATGCTTCTTTAGGGGCAGCGAAATCACAGGATAAAACAAATGTAAATACGCAAACTATATTTTAAAAATCTCAAATGAAATTTGATTTAGTATTCTCATTTCTGGGGCACTCCATAAGCACATATATAGGAACATAGGAGCAGGAATAGACCATTCAGCCTCTTGAACCTGCTCTGACATTCAACTGGATCATGGGTGATTATCTACCTCAATGCCATTTTCCCTTGCAATTCCCCATATCTCTTGATGTCATTAATATCTAGAATTCCAAAGATTTACTACCCTCTGAGTAAAGAAATTTCTTCTCATCTCAATTGTAAGTGGTTTGCATTTATTCCGAGACTGTGACCCCTGGTTCTAGAACGCCAACCAGAAGAAACATTCTGCATCTACCCTGTCTAGCTCTTTCCAAATTTTGTAAGTTTCAATAAGATCACCTCTCTTATTCTTCTAAATCCTAGATCCCTGTAAAGACAAATTTCAATGTGGAGTTCATCTTCTGAAACACTTAAAAGCAATTTGAGGGGAGGGAAGCGGAGATGCAAAAAATTAGATCTGGTATCATTTCTCTAACAATATCACAAGAATTTGCACAATACACCACTTAATTAATTTTCAGTAATTTACTGCAAACATTAGGAACTGTGCTTCTGGCCATAGTAGGACTGGTTAGACCCCAAGAGCAAACAGTTATCATGGGTCTGCTTTAATGTACTTCCAAGAAACAATAACAACATTACTTTTCCGGGCCATTGGAGGTGGGTTCAGGGGCGAGAGGGGTGGAAAAATCTCAGAAACTGATGTCTGGTCGAGTACTCAATATAATCCTGCCCTCTTCTGCTTTTCCAAGGGCAAGATTGAAGGAGATCAGGAAATGCTCTTTGATTTGTTGGTTGAGTATTTAAGTCATTGTTGAGGTTGTTAAGAAGCCAATTCTTTAGCCTTGAGTACTGGATTTCTCAGCTGTGAAACCTGTTTCCTGACCTGTTAGCAACTCATTAGGATCACAGCTAGAAGAGCTTTTTCAGTGAAATTGACAAGTTGGGAAGGTTTTGATTAGTTAGATTGAAGAGCTCCAGCCAGAATCATTGAGATAGTTTATACTGTTGGATAGGTGATTGCCAACTCTGTGAAAGGAACTTCACCTGTTCAGCAATTCAATCAAATACACCAGCCTTCAGCATGGCATGGGAGCAGCAGCAACACCAAACAGCCTTTTCCTCAGCTGCAAGCCCCTCACGGACAGATGAGATAGACAGAAAGATCCATCTGGGAGGAGGAAATACCCCAACAAAGGGACTACAGGTAGAGGATCAGCTCTCTCAACCAGTGCCTCAGGAGGCTCAGGTGCATGGAAGGTCATCTTCAGCTATTTTACAGCTAATTCATTAATATTGAAGTGTACCTGCTGTGTGCAATCCATAAGCTCCCACTATAAACTCTCTTAATCCTCCAATACACCCACCTGCTTCCCTAGAATTTGGCCTTATGAAGCAGGGTTCCTACTCAAAAGGTCTGCACCCCGTCAATCAGAAGTCTTTAGGCTCCATACTCGTCTCTCACTTCCATTTTCAAAACCATCTTCTCTGATATTACAAGGCAACACCTGGATAATGATCTGGTGAACTGTGCCATGATGTACTTTAAACTACATCTACAAGTTTGGGTTGAAAGTACGTAGCATATAGACTTGAAATAAAAACTTACCAGTGCTTCAGTAATCAATGGCGCAGTGGTTTTTTCACTAGACTGTTAATCCAGAAACCCAGCTAATGTTCTGGGAACCCGGGTTCAAATCCCGCCATGGCAGATCATGGAATTTGAACTCAATAACAATATCTGGAATTCAGGATCTACTGATGACCATGAACCCATTGTCGATTGTTGGGTAAATCCATCTGGTTCACTAATGTCCTTTAGGGAAGGAAGTCTGTCATCTTTACCTGGTCTGGCCAACATGTGACTCCAGATCCACAGCAATGTGATTGACTCTCAGCTGTCCTCGGGCACTAGGGATGGGCAATAAATGCTGGCCAGCCAGCAACGCCCATGTCCCACGCATGGATAAATAAATAAATAGGTTGAGAAGGCTTCAAAAAACAAAAATGACTAGCTGCTGTCTTGAATACATAAGAGACTGTAGGTCACAGGTCTTCTTCACAAAGCATGCTTTTTGATATATTTTCCACACCATCTGCCTACCTCCTCTGATTGGCAGAGAATGTGAAAACAAGATGCTCATGACATGGTTGAGTTAAAGAGCCATGACAAAACCCATTTCATTTGCAAATGGTCCGGCATGGTGGCACAGTGGTTAGCACTGCTGTTTCACACTGCCAGGGACCTGGGTTCAATTCCCGGCTTGGGTCACTGTTTGTATGAAGTCTGCACGTTCTCCCCGTCTCTGCATGGAATTCCTCTGGGTGCACCAGTTTCCTCCCACAGTCCAAAAAACATGCTGGTTAGGTGCATTGGCCATGCTAAATACTCCCTCAGTGTACCTGAATAGGTGCCGGAGTATGGCGACTAACTGTCAGAATTGATGTTAATTACTATATGACTTCTTAAATTCAGGAACTTATGGCTTCAAACTCCACTCCAGCATATGAAGGCCTAATATTAACATTAAGAGGGATACTGGGGACGACTCTCCGTCCTTGCGTGCCTGGCGCAGATCACAAAAAATTGTGCGCCTAAAAACAGGTTTTGCACCCAGCGCGAAAATGTTTGCAATTGGCCCAGTCCCTTCTACAGGTGCAAACCGGATCCTGCCCAGAAAGGGTAAGAGGTCAACTAACATATTTAAAGTAGCATTTAAATATGTTTAGCCTGTTCGACACTGCATTCTTCCAGCTCCCAGGATCTTCCGACCCTCAGGCACACGTGAATCCAGCAATAATCACTTCTGGAATCTGAATATCACTTTTGGTCTTCACTAGTAGAGACCAGGTGTGATGACCACGCCAGGGGACTCAGAGGCCATTGAAGCCCCCGGGTGATCGGAGAAATGACTGGGCAGTGCCCAACTGCCACATTGGCAATGCCTGTTGGGCACTGTCAGGTGGGCACGGCCAGTGTGCCAGCAGCAGTTGACCCCTGTCCGGGTCATGATGGGGGGGACTATGATGGGGGGGGGGGCAATGACAGGGGCACAAAGGGGGGGTGACATGAATTCATGGGACATGAAGGGGGGTCATGTCCTGGGTCATTAATGGGGGGCATGTCGGGAATCATGAAGGGGGTCCCATTGGGAGGACCCGAATGCCCCAATGCTGGGAAGTGGTGGGGAAACATACTGTTGATGGGGAGAGTGGGCCGATGTCCATGGAGAGAGGGCGGTGGTCTTCCAGTGAACTGTGAGATCAGGACGCCCTTTCAAAACAGCTCCCAAACGCTTTGCAGCCAGGCTCACTGGCGTGTTTAGGCCCCACCCCTTCCAGAACCAGCACACAACTCACCACTCTCCCAACAAATGATGAAGTGTGGGACAATTGTGGTCCGGTCTGCGCCGGATAGAGCAGCACGGATCGCTCTGGTTTTCTCATCCACTGTTCTTTTAGCTTACAAGATTCTGTCTAACTGTTCAGCTACATGTCAAAGATTCAGTGTTACTATTCTTGCTCAACTAAAATAGATGAAATATTTATTTCATTGTTCTTTCTGGACGCTTGCTGATCACAATGTCACTTCTATATTTACCTATATAACAGTAACTGCACTTTGAAATAATGCATTATGTGAACATAGATACCAGAACTACCTTCTGACTTTCTGGAATGTCTGCAAATTTTAAGTATTGTCAGAATTAGTGCAGAATATTATATCTTCAGAAATTTCAAGCAGAACAAATGTATGTTTTTTCTCTCTTTTTTAGAACAACCTGTTGATTCTTGCTGTTTTAGCATTTGAAGTGACAATATATCGTCATCAGGAGTACTTTAGGCTCCATAATAACCTTCCACCTCCAGTAACGAAAACCATCTTTCATGACATCACAAGGCAACATTTGGATAATGGACTGGTGAACTGTGCCAAGTATTTCATAAATTATTTCTTCTACAAGTTTGGGCTGGAGGTATGCACCATATAGATTTTAACTAAAATCCTACTTATCTACTGCAGTAATCAAATATTCAAAGCAACAAAGTAGTATATTAAAAATGTCAATGATTGGAAATAAATTGCAGAGTATTAAGACAGCACAGCGTCACACTGTTGGGAATTACTGGTTTGAGTTTTAATATTCTTTTACGGGAGTATTGCCTATCCCTAATTGCCCTTGAATCTCTGTGCTGCTCAGTTTCTTATAAAATAGTACAATGTTACAGCACGGAATTGGGCAGGCTTGAAGGTGGAACGGAGAGGAAAGTCACTAAACGTTTCACCGGGTTAATGGTCTGATGCATTCCCACCTTTTGGCACTCTTGCTTGAGGCAGGTCATCACCAGCAATGGCCATCCTCAAAAGTGGATTTGAATAAATTTAGGTTGACTGGGTACAGGATCTTCCAAATAGTGGATAGGTCCACAATGAGGGTCAAGTTCCACAGGTGCCTGGAGGCATGTTGCCAGTGCCTGGCCTGCCCTGTTCTAACTCCCGTTCCCACACAACTGTAACCTCACCATCAGATGGCCACACCTGTGGCTGTCAGCCAGCCTGTGGATGAGTTTACTCTTAACAGGGTTGCCTAATTGCTGATGGCTGCCATTTATTTTATTAAAGTAAATAGCTATTCAGAGGGCACTTCAAGATGGAGGTGCTGTCACAATCCACATCCTGCAGTGCCGAGCAGGATGTGCTTCCAAGGCTGCAGGCTCGCTAATTGGTCCTGCAGTCTCAGGAACCTGACAGCTATTCTCTTAATTGGTCCCATATGGGAAAATCTCCAAGAGGGCATTTGAACCATCATGCGTGTTCAGGTTATTTGAAAGAATTATCCAAGCTATCCCTTTCCCAATAGATCTGAACATTCTTTCCCTTCTTGTATTTATCCAATTCTCTATTGAAAATTATTACCTCCACCCACTGAAAGTGGGTGGAAGTAATGTTTTCACCCCTATTTGTTCAGTCTGTTTGTAAACAACATATCTCAAAAACTAATAAATGGATTTCAACAAACTTAAGACACAGATGGACATTAAGACATGGCCCAAGGAAGGCATGATTATTTTTTGCCGAAGGATCCAGCTCCTGGAATTTTTTGAAGGATCTGTTAGCATTGAGAGATGAGGCAAACTGCCTTTTTTTTTTAAGAATACCTGGATTATTTTATTTTGAATCTTGTTGATTGTTTTAGAATGGTGTGGATTGTCTCAGCTACTGTGGTACAACTTATCACAGATTTCAAAATATGAGCAGAGCTTTCAGAGCATGTTGTTGGATGTGGATTGACCTGACACCCCCTGTGCCCAATGTCAGTTCAAAACTGCATAAGTGCCCACCACAATCACTTCCAATTCCAGCCAGCCCTGTAACCTGAGCTCTGGTTAGGGGAAGGGGGTTGGAGTTGAGGGGGATAGAGAGGGGGAGGAGGAAGAGAGAAAGAGGGAGCGGAAAAGAGAGATGGAAAGGGGTAGTGGCAGCAAGAGACAGGAGGGGGGTGAGACGGGGAAGGGGGAATGAATGTGTGGGAATAGAGTGAAAGGTGGTAAAGGGAGAGTGGGGGTGGGCTGAGAGGGGGAAGGGAGAAAAAGGGGAGGGGAGAGGTAGGGGGAGGGATGGGGGAGAGAGGGGGACAGGGAGAGGAGGAGAAAGGGAGAGGGGAGAGAATGTGAGGGGGAAGACAAAAGTAGAAGGGAAGGGAAGATGGGGGGAGAGAACTGCTGCACTTAGTGTCAGATGTGGGGTTCTGTTGTGGAAGAAAATACCTTGAGGGGTTGTTGGGGGAGAAGATTTCTCTCGGGGCGGTTGTGGTGGTGAGAAAACTGTTGCAATCTTTGAGGGTGGGAGTGTGGTGCAGGGTGGGGGAGGGTAATGGTGGGGTGTTGTTGCAATATAAATTAGGAAAAAAGCAGAAAATAGTTTGTTAAAAAACTATGTTAAAACTGAGTCTTCTCTTTTTAAAGTTAACTCAGTTTAAGATGTATGAAGCTATGGATATTCAGAATCAGCAGTGCAATTTCGGACAATTGATGGCATTGATGTCAGTTACATTACTTACAATATTAAAGGATAGCTAATTAATTGCTTTTGAGCGCAATTGATATCAAATGAGTGCAACTGAATGTTGTTGAAGGCATGATGTTCTCCTCCCGTCCAGGGAACCAGCCTGTAGGAGAGTCCCCAGTGAGGTGTCGCTGAACATTAGACTGGTGGCTGATGCCTGCTTCTTCCTGGGAGACATGTCAATGTTGCAGAGTCCTGGCATGATGCATAAATGAATGTCCGGGTGCCTTTTAAATATAGTGCCCAGATATGACAGCAACTTCCTGCTCGCCTTACCACATGAATCAGCATCAAACCCTCAGATGCATAATTTATTAGATGCGCAGCACACGATTGGGCATGCTCACCCATCTCACTTACAGCAGGAGTCCCTCAGGGTTCCCGCTCCCACCACAAACATAGGGTAAAATTTTAAGGATGGTCAGCTGAGAATCAGCATCTTTACTTCAAGAAAAGCTTGTTTGATTGACTCCTTATTGCTCACTGCATAAATAGTTGAATACATTTGGATTCAGAAAAGGCACACCTTCATCGAAAAGAATCTTAACTCTTTGTTGTGACCAACTGAGGCAATTGAATAGAGGGGAGCCAGTTCACTGCTTCTCACCTAGTCATAATACTACTTAGTTAATCATTTGTTTCTCATGAGCAGGTTAATTATAAACCAGATCTCGTCCATGTTGCAAAGCATCCCCTCTTCTTTTGTTTAGGTGTACAAACGAAAGCATCCCCACTTTATCCCTGCATACTTTATACCTTTTTAAACTGTTAATACTCTCGTGTTGTGTTTCGTTTAGACCCATTTCATGTGCTATCAACAGGCCAGGGGCAGCTGGCCAATCAGATCAAAACACACAGATACAGCCTTGAATTAAATGCTACAGAAAATATTTGCTTGGGCCCAGGCCCGGTGAGGGCGTAGGCCCCAGTATTTTGCAAAATGTGCACCACCATCTGCTGGTAGGAGTCTTACTTGCAGCAACTAGTGCCTCTCTGGCTGTACTGCTGAACAAAACAGCTCACCAGCCTCTGATTGGTCGGCAGATCTCAGTAGGTGGAATGTCCACCCACTGTATCTTGATCATGGGGAATGGTCTGTCACTCTCCTCTCAACCTCCTGATTCAACTTTTAACGTTTACATTTTCCTTAAAATAAAACCATTTATTAGAAGGTCCAAATTTTGGGCAGAAGTTACAACCCAGTGAGCAATGTGGGTCTCTCAGCACCTGTGGCAGGTGAACCTGGTATCTCCAAACAATTCTGCCCATTGTGTTTTTATTATTATAGGAACTTTTCTATCAGCAGATGAATAACTAACTCTGCCAATCCAGCCTCTGCCATGTAGTGATAACAGCTCTCATTGGGGGTGCAATTCCACTCATTTTTAATCATAAAATAAATAAAAACTTACTAAAATTGGGTTGTAACCTCTGCTCAAACTATACCCAAAATTTGGACCTTTTAAGATGTCGTTTATTTTAAACAAAATATAAATGTTGGAAGTTGAATTCAGAATTCTTCTTCCTGATTCTGTGGGCACGATCTACGACCTTGTTCCACCTGACCTTCGGCAAGATGAGGTGGTAAGATCGGGCTGGAGGTGAAAGATCATTTTTCACCTCCCCCGATTATACCGGCACTGTTTTGTAGGCGAAATTGGCTTCACGCCCATGAATGTCATTAAGGAGTCCCGGACACTATCGTCTAGGTTCACTCTCTGAAGTTTTCCCCGACAAGAATCACGTATGGCCCTCATTAACAGGGACTAGATGTGATGACCTCGCTAGGAGATCAGTGGCCATTGAAGTCCCCAGGTGTTCAAGGGCAGGGTCGGGCAGTGCCCATGGAACAGTGCCAACCTGACAGTACCTGCCTGGGACCATGGCACTGCTCACTGGACACCACAACTGTGCCAGGTGAAGTGTTAAGGGGGCAGAGCCAGAGTGAGACAGAACTATGATAAGGGGGGAAGACAAGCAGGGAGCTCTGCCGGGATGGGGGGGGAAAAACTCTGCCAGGGTGGGAGGGAAAAGGGGAACTCTGCCAGGCAAGCGATTGGTAGGAGAGGAGGGAAGGAGGGAATTCTGCAGAGTGGGCGATCGGTGATCAGGGAGGGAGGGAACTCTCAGGGGGGAAGATCAGTGGCAGGGGTTGGGTGTGGCGATGTCCGTGGAGGGGGGTCCTGATGTCCGTGGGAGGGGGCCGGTCCTGATGTCCATGGGGGGGGGGGGTCCCGATGTCCGTGGTGGGGGATGGGGTGGGGGGTTCCTGATGTACGTGGGGCAGCAGGAGATCCCCCAGTACTGAGAGATTGGGGCACTTACATAATGGCGCCCCTAGAGCTCAGCAGCTGGCTTCCCTGACAAGCTGAGGCTCCACCACCCCTCCATCCCCTACTGGCGAGAATCGCATCCTGCCACTTTTTTTCACTAAGTGCCAGACGTTTGCCTTTTCAAACTCGCCCAAAAAACAGATCTGTAACTGCTGTTAGCACTGCTGCTTCACAGCTCCAGGGACCTGGGTTCGATTCCCGGCTCAGGTCACTGTCTGTGTGGAGTTTGCACATTCTCCTTGTGTCTGCGTGGGTTTCCTCCGGGTGCTCCGGTTTCCTCCCACAGTCCAAAGATGTGCAGGTTAGGTTGATTGGCCATGCTAAAAAATTGCCCTTAGTGTCCTGGGATGCGTAGGTTAGAGGGATTAGTGGGTAAATATGTAGGGATATGGGGGTAGGGCCTGGGTGGGATTGTGGTCGGTGCAGACTCGATGGGCCGAATGGCCTCTTTCTGTGCTGTAGGATTTCTAAGATTTCTAAGATTCTAAGTAACTCTCTCGTTTTTTCGCTCGTTCGGCATTCTCTGTCTTTTCCTGACTGATACAATTTCTATTCATTCATATTTCCCGCAGATATGTTTTTTGATGACTATCAATGTGATTGGTCAACGGATGGATCTGTATGCTATGCTTCATGCCCTTTGGTTATTTGCATTACTCTACCGACGCCGCAGAAAAGCCATTGCAGAACTCTGGCCTAAATATTGCTGTTTCCTCGCATGCATTTTGACCTTTCAGTATCTACTTTGTATTGGCATCCCACCTGCTGCCTGTAAAGGTACATGTGCTGCATTTTAAAAATTATTTGAATATCAGTAAATTTGAATTTTGACAATGATGACTTGATCTTTCTTTGATTTAATTTAAGTATCAAGCAACCTGTGTCACATTGGCACAAAATAGTAATGAAAAGTCAGCAGTCAGGGGGTAATGATGAATAGAAATTAATATTATTGATTTTGATAATGTGAACACTTTCTTCATCTTTACTCATGTTTTTACTGTTGATTAAAATGCACAAATTCTGTTTGTGCTTAAGCAGATGAATTTACAACTATTCACTTCTAGTGTGCTCCAAAGAACAGTACAGCATAGGGACAGGCACTTCAGCCCACTAAGGCTGAACTGACACAAGACGTCTTTCTAAACTAAAGACCTTTTGCCTCTATGTGGTCCATTTCCCTCTACTCCCTGCCTATTCATGTATCTGTCAAGATGCCTCTTAAATATTGCTATTGTATCTGCTTCCATCGCCTCCTCTGACAACACATTCCAGGCACTTACTACCGTCTGTGTAAAAAGCCCACCTTCCACATCTCCTTTAAACTTTTCCCCTTTTACCTTAAACCTGTGTCCCCTAATAATTGACATTTCTACCCTGTGAAAAAGACTCTGACCATCCCTTCTATCCAACCCTCATAATTTTGTAAACTTCTATCAGGTCGCCACTCAGCCTCTGACGTTCAAGTGAAAACAAGTTTGTCCAATCTCTCCTCATAGCTAATAGCCTCCAAATCAGGCAACAACCCTGGTGAATCTTTTCTGTACCCTTTCCAAGGCCTCCACATCCTTCCGGTAGTGTGATGACCAGAACTGTACGCAATTTTCCAAATGTGGTCTAACTAATGTTCTATACAGCTGCAACATTTTTATGCTCTGAGTCCTGATTGATGAAGGCAAGCATGCCATACGCCTTCTTGACCAACTTAACCACTTGTGTTGCCACTTTCAAGGAACTATGGACTTGTACACCTAGATCCCTCTGTATGTTAAAGCTTCTAAAAGTTCTTCCATTTACTGTCTACCTCCTTCCTGCAGTAGACCTTCCAAAATGCATCACCTCGCATTTGACCAGATTAAATTCCAACAGCCATTTCTCCGCCCAAGTCTCTGGCCTATCTATATCCTGCTGTATCCTCTGGCAATCCTCCTTACTTTCCACAGCTCCCCCAATATTTGTGTCTTCCACAAGCTTACTAATCATACCACCTACATTCTCCACCAACTCATTTATAGATATTGCAAACAACAGGCGTCCCAACACTGATCCCTGCGGAATAGCACTGGTCACAGAAAAACACTCTTCCGCTGCTACCCTTTGTCTTCTTAGCCAGTTCTGTATCCATTATTCCAACTCACCATGGATCCCACGTGACTTCACCTTCTGTATTGGCTGCTGTGATTGTTTCTCTTTAGTATTAGCTATAAAGGGAGGGGGACAGGTTTCCCTTTAAATATGAAACAGACTTACTTTTGAGTCTTGCTTTAAAATAACAAACCTGATAGGAGAACCATGTACAACATTTTGGGCAATATACCTCCCTGCATTCACAGCTGAAGTAGAAATAATGTAATTTTTGTCATTTTTCTTATTCTTTTCAGATAGCAGTCAGTGATTATTTACCAAACAGAAGTGTTCCATTGTCCAAATAAATAGCGATCAAAATGTCTCACAGTACTTTTATTGTATTGCAGACTATCCATGGAGATATGCCAGTGCCAAAATCGACTCAAACTTTATTAAGTGGTTGTACTTTCCAGACTTCATCACAAATCCAAATCCAATGTTTCTTATATGTGAGTACAGGAAATGTTTTAACTATCATTAGTATTAGGGATTTAATTCACAAATACAACATAAATCTGGTTGGTGTTACTTAGAATACAATAGCAAGACAGAGCACTAATATACCTACTGTTTTGTTTCATAGCTTCTTCCTCTTGTGCATTCATGCATAACCAGCTTTCATGCATGATGATAAAATCTAAATTCAACTCCTTGAACAAATATTTTGAAATGTTTATTGTGCAAATGCTAGTTTGAATTTATGTTTAACACATTTTGCTAATTTATAGCAAAGTAGCCAACCAAATGATCATAGCTTTAATATTCTTTTAACAATGCTGAAAATATTGATGACATGTTATGATAGTATTGTATCATAAAATAGCATAAACCTGGTCAAGTCATGAGGCTAAATCTAAACCACCACAACTGTCTCAAATTCCAGTTAATTTCGAAATGGACAAATCAACGGTCAAGTAGAAGTTTATTTTACTTCTATTAGCTGCAATTGCTTCGTAAAGCACACTTTGACTGGAATTCCCATTGACAGTGGCAAGACATGAGAATCCCGCCACTCCTTTCCATCTCTATGAACGTTATGCATTGTCTGTATAGCACGCCTGGCGGGAAACATGCGGCTGGGAGGCTGGAGAATCTCATCCATGATATTTAAATATTTCTGTTCAAGTTGTGGAAATTGAAATTTTTACTTTTTCAACAACTGAAATAATTCAATAGGATGCATATAAGATCGCTGAGAAATGGTAATGTTTGGGGATTTCTAGGAACATCCTTCTTCACAATCTAATATTAGCCCCTTTAAGAAATTTCTGTTCCCAATAATTTAAAAACATTGGGTGGGATTTTCCAGCCCTGCTTGACACCGGGATCATCCAGTCCCACCAAAAGTCTATGGACATTTCTGGGCTGCTGATTCTTCTATGGCAGTCCCGCCACAATGGGGCAGGAATATCCCGGCCTTTATCTTTTCTAGTTAGCATCCATGCCAAAGCACAGAAATGGGTGTGACAGCTCAGCTAACAATTGTTTCATTCTCCTAAATGAAATGCAATCTTGCTTCATGCTGAAAAATTGTTTTTGAAAGGGATGCATAACTATGTTTACAACCACAAATAACACAGCATTTTGAAAATAGTCCCATAAGAATATCTATGATTGACTAATCAATTCAATGAGAAAGTTTGCATTTCTGCCTCTTTTCACCACTAGATTGACACCTCATTCTTTCTATTTATAATTTGTGAAAAGCAGATCAAGTTATAGAAAGACTCGCATTTATTGTGTAATGTCCAAAAGTAACTTTCTAGCTGATACCCACAAATATTATTTGACAATACATGTAACAGATATTGATGCCAGTGGCCTTTATTAGAGTGTCTAACTGTGCATAATTATACTGTCAGGAAGACCAGATGAAGTTTTTGATTTGATTTATTATTGTTACATGTATTGGTAGACGGTGAAAAGTATTGTTTCTTGCATGCTATACAGACAACGCATAACATTCATAGAGATGGAAAGGAGAGGGTGCAGAATGTAGTGTTACAGTCAGAGTTACTGTCAGAGTTCCCAACTCACAGACACAATCAGTAAGGATAGGCAACAACACCTCCTCCACAATCATCCTCAACACCGGTGCCCCACAAGGCTGTGTTCTCAGACCCATACTATACTCCTTATACATCTATGACTATGTGACCAAATTCCCCTCCAATTTGATTTTCAAGTTTGCCGATGACACCACCGTAGTGGGTCGGATCTCAAACAATGATGAGACAGAGTACAGGAATAGGATAGAGAATCTGGTGAACTGGTGCAACAACAACAATCTCTCCCTCAATGTCAACAAAACGAAGGAGATTGTCATCGACTTCAAGAAGCATAAAAGAGAACATGCCCGTGTCTACATCAATGGGGCCAAAGTAGAAAGGGTCGAGAGCTTCAAGTTTTTAGGTGTCCAGATCACCAACAACCTGTCCTGGTCCCCCCATGCTGACACTATAGTTAAGAAAGTCCACCAACACCTCTACTTTCTCTGAAGACTAAGGAAATTTGGCATGTCAGCTACGACTCTCACCAAATTTTACAGATGCACCGTAGAAAGCATTCTCTCTGGTTGTATCACAGCTTGGTACGGCTCCTGCTCTGCCCAAGACCACAAGGAACTACAAAAGGTCGTGAATGTAGCCCAATCCATCACGCAAACCAGCCTCCCATCCATTGACACTGTCTACACTTGCTGCTGCCTTGGCAAAACAGCCAGCATAATTAAGGACCCGACGTACCCCGGACATTCTCTCTTCCACCTTCTTCCGTCAGGAAAATGATACAAACGTCTGAGGTCACGTACCAACCGACTCAAGAACAGCTTCTTCCCTGCTGCTGTCAGACTTTTGAATGGACTTATCTTGCATTAAGTTGATCTTTCTCTACACCCTAGCTATGACTGTAACACTACATTCTGCACTCTCTCGTTTCCTTCTCTATGAACGGTATGTTTTGTTTGTATAACGTGCAAGAAACAATACTTTTCACTGTATGTTAATACATGTGACAATAATAAATCAAATCAAATCAAAAATCATAGCTAGGAGGTAGAGAAAAATCAATTTAGTATAAGGTAGGCCCATTCAAAAGTCCAAAGGCAGCAGGGAAGAAAGATTTGATTTCATTTGATTTGATTTATTATTGTCACATGTCTTAACGATGATGTGGAGATGCCGGCGTTTGACTGGGGTAGGCACAGTAAGAAGTCTCACAACACCAGGTTAAAGTCCAACAGATTTATTTGGTAGCACGAGCTTTTGGAACACTGCTCCTTCATCAGGATTTGGTTTACAAACAGGGCATAGACACAAACACAATTACAAAATAATGGTTGGATGCGAGTCTTAACAGGTAATCACGTCTTTACAGGTACAGACAATGCGATTGGAGAGAGGGTTAAGCACAGGTTAAAGAGGTGTGAATTGTCTCAAGCCAGGACAGTTAGTGAGATTTTGCAAGCCCAGGCAAGTCGTGGAGGTTACAGATAGTGTGACGTCAACCCAAGATCCCGGTTGAGGTTGTCATCATGTGTGCGGAACTTGGCCATCAGTTTCTGCTTGGCGATTCTGCGTTGTGTCTTGAAGGCCGCCTTGGAGAACGCTTACCCAAAGATCAGAGGCTGAAGGCTCCGGAGAAGATGCTGTAGCTTCTCCGCTCCGGGGAAGTACTGGATGACAAAGGGTACACTGTCCGTCGTGTCCTCTGTTTGTTTTCTGAGGAGGTTGGTGCCGTCTTTCGCCGTGACGCGTCGGAACTGTCGATCGATGAGTCGAGCACCATATCCTGTTCTTATGAGGGCGTCTTTCAGTGTCTGCAGGTGTCTGTTGCGATCCTCCTCATCTGAGCAGATCCTGTGTATATGGAGAGCTTGTCCACAGGGGATGGCTTCTTTAATGTGTTTAGGGTGGAAGCTGGAGAAGTGGAGGATCGTGAGGTTATCTGTGGGCTTGCGGTACAGTGAAGTGCCGAGGTGACCGTCTTTGATGGGGATGTGTGTGTCCAAGAATGCAACCGATTCTGGAGAGTAGTCCATGGTGAGTCTGATGGTGGGATGGAACTGATTGATGTCATCAGTGATGCACCATCAGTCGAGCAAAGACTAGTTTGTATGCAAGAACAAATAGGGTTGTATTAGCAAAAGACTTGGAGCATACCCATGCCAATGAACTGGTCCAGACTGAGGCTGGGGGGTGGGGAGCAGTCGCCTTTATACCTGGACCGGGGGGGGAGGGGTCTCGGGTAGGGCCGGCAGGGATGTGTCCAGGCATGTCACATATACAGGTAATAAGCTAACAGTGGTTTACCACATTCACCCCTTGTTTAAAAAAGAGTCCGGCGGGGGTGAGGTGGGTGGAACGATATTTACAGAATTACAAATTTAGTCTCTCTGGGGGCTTGATCTGCTGCTGCGACCGCCGTAGTGCCGGTTGTGGTGTCGGTTCAGGTGGCCGCAGTGTTGGTTCAGGCGCCAGGTCGTAGTCGCTCGAGTCGTCTGTAGTCTCTTCAGATTGTCGGGTGCGTGGTGGCGGCTCCTGGGGCTCAGGTGTGCTGTATACGGGGGCTAGGGGAGGGTGCTGTGACACTGGTGCTGTATGGACAACGTTGGGGGTTGGGGTTGTGGGTCATAGTGATCCCTGGGACACCTGCGGGTGCCAGGTCTCGAATAGAGATCGTGTCCTCCCGCCCGTCGGGGTACGCCACATAGGCGTATTGGGGGTTGGCGTGGAGGAGTTGGACCCTCTCGACCAGGGGGTCCGACTTATGGGTCTTCACGTGCTTCCGGAGCAGGACAGGGCCTGGGGACGTCAGCCACGATGGTAGTGAGGTCCCCGAGGAGGACTTTCTGGGGAAAACAAACATTCTTTCATGAGGGGTAGCATTGGTAGCTGTGCAAAGGAGTGATCTAATCGAGTGTAGTGCATCAGGGAAGACCTCTTGCCAGCGGGTGACTGGAAGACCTTTAGATCTCAGAGCTAGTAAAACGGCCTTCCAGACTGTCGCGCTCTCCCTGGGGTTGTAGCTGGTGGTCCTACTCGAGGCTATGCCTTTGGAGAGCAGGTACTGTCGCAGCTCATCACTCATAAAGGAGGATCCCCGGTCGCTATGGAAAAAGCTAGGGAACCCGAACAGGGTGAAGAGGCTGTGCAGGACCCTGACGACTGTGGCCGAGGTCATATCCGGGCAGGGAATAGCGAAGGGGAAACGTGAATATTCGTCAATGACGTTGAGGAAGTATATGTTGCGGTCAGAAGAGGGGAGGGGGCCTTTGAAGTCGACGCTTAGGTGTTCGAAAGGGCGGGTGGCTTTTATGAGGTGTGCTCTGTCTGGCCGATAGAAGTGCGGCTTGCACTCTGCGCAGACCTGGCAGTGTCTGGTTATAGACCTGACTTCCTCAATGGGGTAGGGCAGGTTACGGGCTTTAATGAAGTGAAAAAAACCTAGTGACCCCCGGATGGCAGAGGTTGTTGTGGAGAGTCTGCAATTGGTCTATTTATGCGCTGGCACATATTCCCCGGGACAGGGCGTCTGGGGGCTCATTGAGCTTCCCGGGCCGGTATAAGATTGTAGGTGGAGAGCTCGATTCTCCACCTCAATATTTTATCGTTTTTGATCTTGCCCCGCTGCGTGTTATTAAACATGAATGCAACTGACCATTGGTCCGTGAGTAGGGTGTATTGTTTACCAGCTAAGTAGTGGCGCCAGTGCCGTACAGCTTCCACTATGGCTTGGGCCTCCTTTTCGACAAAGGAGTGTCGAATTTCAGGGCCTTGGAGGGTTCGTGAGAAGAAGGCCACGAGTCTGCCCGCCTGGTTAAGGGTGGCGGCTAGGGCGAAGTCAGACGCATCGCTCTCCACCTGGAACGGGATGGATACATCGACAGCGTGCATCGTGGCCTTCGCGATGTCTGCTTTGATGCGGTCGAAGGCTTGGCGGGCCTCTGCCGTCAGGGGAAAAGAGGTGGATTTGATGAGCGGATGGGCTTTATCCGCATAATTGGGGACCCACTGGGCATAATACAAGAAGAAGCCCAGGCATCTCCTCAGTGCTTTGAGGCTGGTGGGGAGGGGGAGTTCCAGGAGGGGACGCATGCGGTCGGGATCAGGACCGATGACCCCGTTTTCCACAACACAAGCAAGGATGGTGAGGCGGTGCGTGCGGAATACGCACTTCTCCTTATTATAGGTCAGATTTAGGAATGTGGCGGTGTGGAGAAATTTGTGGAGGTTGGCATCGTGGTCCTGCTGATCATGGCCGCAGATGGTGACGTTATCCAGGTACGGGAAGGTGGCCCGCAGCCCGTTCTGGTCTACCATTCGGTCCATCTCACGCTGGAAAACCGAGACCCCGTTGGTGACGCCGAAGGCGGCCATCCACCGCGAAGGCAGTATATTGGCGGTCCTCCGGGCGGATAGGGAGCTGGTGGTATGCAGATTTTAAGTTGATGGTGGAGAGCACCCGATATTGCGCAATCTGATTAACCATGTCAGATATGCGGGGAAGGGGGTACGCGTCCAGCTGCATGTATCAGTTAATGGTCTGACTGTAGTCAATGACCATGCAATGTTTCTCCCCAGTTTTAACAACTACTACTTGGGCTCTCCAGGGGCTGGTACTGGCCTCAATGATCCCCTCCCCTCGGAGCCGTTGTACTTCGGACCTGATAAAAGCTCTGTCTCCAGCACTGTACCGTCTGCTCTTGGTGGCGATGGGCTTGCAATCGGGGGTGAGATTTTCAAACAGTGCGGGAGGGGCGACTTTAAGGGTCGAGAGGCTGCAGGTGGTGCGCGGTGGGCGATCTAAGAACTGCTGATTGCAAACAAAGAGCGGGGGAAAAGACCCATTATACTCCATGATGACGCTCTTAAGGTGACTCAGGAAATCTAGCCCCAGGAGTACGGCAGCGCAGAGTTGTGGCAGCACGAGGAGCCTGAAATATTTGTACACTGTGCCCCGTACAGTCAGGGTCACCACGCAGTACCCGAGGACATCCACCGAGTGGGACTTTGAAGCCATGGAGATCGTTTGCTTCACTGGCAGTACTGAAAGGGCGTAGCGACTCACTGTGTTCGGGTGAATAAAGCTCTCCGTACTCCCACAGCCAAACAAACAGTTTGTAATGTGACCATTTACCGCGATGTCCATCATGGACCTTGCGAGTTGGTGAGGCCTGGATTGGTCCAGCGTAATCGAAGCCACTGTTGGATTTTGCGAGTAGTCGCATGCGGCTGACGGCGTCCAAGGTGGCAGCCCGCACGTCCCACACACGGCTGATGGCATCCAAGATGGCGGCCCGCACGGCCCACACGCGGCTGATGGTGTCCAAGATGGCGGCCTGCACGGCTTACAAGTGGCTACCGGCGCCCAAGATGGCAGCCCCCGCGGGTCGCACGCGGTGCTACTGGGCTTGGAGGTCAATTTCACTCTGCATATCTTCACGTAATGGCCCTTCTTTCCACATCCGGAGCAGATCGCATCCTTCACCGGGCAGCGTTGTCGGGGGTGCTTCCCCAGGCCGCAGAAGTAGCACTTCGGGCCTCCGGAGACTGCCGCAGCGGTCGGGTCATTGGTGGGACGTGGCGTAGGCCTGCGGCCCTCCCGAATACAGAGGTGGCGGCGGCCGCGGTGTCCACGATGCGCCCCCGTGGTCGGGGGTGTAGGCCTCGGGATTACGGAAGGCCACCTCTAACGAGTCGGCAAACGCCACAGTCTTTTGTAGGTCCAGCCCACCCTGTTCCAGCAGTCGTTGTCGGATATAGTTTGACCTGATACCCGTGACATAGGCATCTCTGATTAAGTCCTCAGTGTTTTGGGCGGCTGTTACGGTCTTGCAGTTGCAGGCCCTGCCAAGTACTCGCAATGCACGCAGGAATTGATCACCCGATTCTCCTGACTGTTGTCTGCGAGTAGCCAGAAGATGTCTGGCGTAGATTTCATTAGACTGTTTGTTGTACTTGCCTTTTAAAAGTTCGATCGCATCCTTGTAAGTTTCAGCGTCTCTAATCATCGAGAATACTTGATCGCTTACCCGGGCGTGGAGCATGTCTAGCTTGTCGGTTTCGGTCCGGACGACGGAGGAGGAGGTGAGGAAAATTTTGAAACAGCGCAGCCAGTGATCGAAGCTGTTAGAAGCTCCTACAGCTTGAGGGTCCGGTTCGAGTTTGTCGGGTTTTAGTATCTCCTCCATCCCAAAACTTTTGCTAATAAAATTGATGCACCATCAATCGAGCAAAGACTAGTTTGTATGCAAGAACAAATAGGCTTTTATTAGCAAAAGACTTGGAACACACCCGATGAACTGGTCCAGACTGAGGCAGGGGGGTGGGGAGCAGTCGCCTTTATACCTGAACCAGGGGGGGGGGGGAGGAGTCTCGGGTAGGGCCGGCAGGGATGTGTCCAGGCATGTCACATATACAGGTAATAAGCTAACAGTGGTTTACCACAATCAGATAGTTGTTTCAGTGATTGAGTCCAAAGGAAGAAAATGTCATCGATGTATCTCGTGTAAAGCGTCGGTTGGAATTCCTGTGCGGTGAAGAGGTCTTGTTCGAACCTGTGCATGAAGATGTTGGCATATTGAGCTGTGAATTTGGTGCGAAACATGGCTTCGTCGTCCAGTACTTCCCCGGAGTGGAGAAGCTATGACATCTTCTCCGGAGCCTTCAACATGTCATCGATGAAGATTAACATCTCGCCAAGGCCATCCCAACACCGCCACTGCTTGCCTTCAAACAACCGCGCAACCTCAAACAGACCATTGTACACAGCAAACTACCCAGCCTTCAGGAGAACAGTGACCATGACACCACACCACCCTGCCACAGCACCTCTGCAAGACGTGCCGGATCATCAGCACGGATGCCATCATCTCACGTGAGAACACATCCACCAGGTACATGGTACATACTCTTGCGACTCAGCCAACGTTGTCTACCTGATACACTGCAGGAAAGGATGCCCCGAGGCATGGTACATTGGTGAGACCATGCAGACTCTATGACAATGGATGAATGGACATCACTTGACAATCACCAGGCAGGAGTGTTCTCTTCCTGTCGGAGAACACTTCAGCAGTCGAGGGCATTTAGCCTCTGATGTTTGGGTAGACATTCTCCAAGGCTGCCTTCAAGACACACGACAACGCAGAATCGCCGAGCAGAAACTGATAGCTAAGTTCCACACACATGAGGACGGCCTCAATCGGGATCTTGGGTTCATGTCACACTATCTGTAAGCCCCACGACTTGTCTGGTCTTGCAAAATCTCACTAACTGTCCTGGCATGAGGCAATCCACACCTCTTTAACCTACACTTAACCCTCTCTCCAATCGCGTTGTCTGTACCTGTAAAGACTTGATTATCTGTTCAGACTCGCATTCCAACCATTATCTCGTACTTGAGTTTGTGTCTACATATGGTCTGTTTGTGAACCAAATCCTGCACTAACCTGATGAAGGAGCCGTGCTCCGAAAGCTCGTGCTACCAAGTAAATCTGTTGGACTTTAACCTGGTGTTGTGAGACTTCTTACATGTATTAACATACAGTGAAAAGTTTTGTTTCTTGCATGCTATATAGACAAACGATATCGTTCATAGAGAAGGAAACGAGAGACTGCAGAATATAGCGTTACAGTCATAGCTCGGGTGTAGAGAAAGATCAACTTAATGCAAGGTAAGTCCATTCAAAAGTCTGACAGCAGCAGGGAGGAAGCTGTTCTTGAGTTGGTTATTACGTGACCTCAGACTTTTGTATCTTTTTCCTGACGGAAGAAGGTGGAAGAGAGAATGTCAGGGGTGCGTCGGGTCCTTAATTATGCTGGCTGCTTTTCTGAGGCAGTCGAAAGTGTAGACAGAGTCAATGGATGAGAGGCTAGTTTGCATGATGGACTGGGCTTTGTTAAAAAACGTTTGTAGTTTCTTGCGGTCTTGGTCAGAGCAGATGCCATACCAAAGGTTGGTGAGAATCGTTTCAGATATGCCAAATTTCCTTAGCCTTCTGAGACAGTAGAGGCATTGGTGGGTTTTCTTTACTACAGCATCTGCGTGGAGGGACCATGACAGGTTGTTGGTGATCTGGATGCCTAGAAACTTGAAGCTTTTGACTATTTCCACTTCATCCCCGTTGATGTAGACAGCAACAGCAGCATGTCCTCCACTATGCTTCCTGAAGTCAATGACTATCTTCTTCATTTTACAGACATTGAGGGAGAGATTATTAATATTGCACCAATTCACCAGATTCTCGGTCTCTTTCCTGTACTCCATCTCCTCATTGTTTGAGATCCGTCCCACTATGGTGGTGTCATCAGCAAACTTGAAAATCGAGCTGGAGGAGAATTTGGCCACACAGTCATAGGTGTATAAGGAGTATATTAAGGGGCTGAGGATACAGCCTTCCAGGCACCGGTGTTGAGGATAATTGTGGAGGAGGTGTTGTTGCCTATCCTGACTGATTGTTTACCCTTTCCCTTTTCTGATGGCTATTAAAAGTCATAAATGAAGTGAAAACTGATGTCTTCAATTCAGTACCTACCGAGCAAATACAACTCAACTGCAAAAAATTTTAAACAAATAAAAAGTAAAGATTAAGATCAGTATTTTATGACCTCGCTCCAATGAGGCTCATAAAATCCCTCCCGCGACCAATGGCGAATTCCATTCTGCAAGCTTCGGAGCGGGCATGCTGGTAAAATTCCGGCCATAATATCCCAAGCAGTTCATAACACATTACTATACTGATGAGGAATGCTTGAGTAGCAAGAAATAGGATTGGTGTGAGCCAAACAGTTCAGGATCCTGCTCCACTATTTATTAAAATCATGGCTGAACTTCCCCATCAGCTCTACTTTTCTGCTGTTTCTCTGTCTTCCGTAATTTCCTTTGTGCCAAATTATTTGTTAGCCTTTGCCTTGAATGTACTCAATGACTGACCATCCAATCCTTTTAGATATAGAATTCCAAAGATTCACAACCTTCTGAGTCATGTAATGTGTCCTCATCTAAGGCTTAAATAACCAACGCCTTATCCTGAGACTGGTTCCAGAATCTTTGCTCAGGGCAAGTAACCTTTCAGCAACTACCCAGTCAAACTCATTTCAAAATGTTATACATTTCACTGAGATCACCTCTCATTCCTCTAAACTCCAGAGAATATCAATCCATTCCAATCAATTTTTTTTTTTGCCTATAGTTTCTGACATGGTGAGATCCTAATCCAAAATTGATTCTTTTGTTTGTGGTGGGAAGTGTGGTGAAAAAGAGGAACATGTTAAATAAAGACATTCGGTCAAGGTGCGCAGCCAGTACGCTTTTCAGAGAAGGGAAGGAACATTGATTGCTATACTAAGTTTTTTTCTTAATACTGATGTCATATTGCATCTTTAAATGTTACGAAAAAGCATTCAGAAACTCATTCTTTCTGTGACATAAATAGTTTAAAATGTAGAAAAAATGTCAAATAACAATCTAAGATAGCCGTGCTCATTCTCAGATGATTTCATGATGTTGCTGTGTGCATCGCTGCAGTGGCAAGTGTTTGAAGATGAAAACAGAGCTGCAGTAAGGATAGTTGCTGGGGACAATGTGGAGATTTGCAGAGATTTGGATGCAGCCACATTCAGTCAGCATAACCCAGTACCAGACTTCATTCATTGCAGGTAAAGCATTAAATCTGGTTGTAATGTTTCATACTTAGTGAGAAATAGTTATTGATCCTGGCATGTGCCAGCACATTTATTTTCTTTAATGGCATGGGTTTGTTGTAGCATAATATTACTTATTACATTTTTAAACATAAAAAATAAACATCACCAGCAAATTTAATGGAGATTTATTCATGGTACAGTTCTCTCCGTACAATATTTTGTATGCAAATGTAATTATGTTCATAATTAAAGCACATTATATAGTTAACAAAGACAACAGCCGGGATTTTCCCCAATATCAACAAAGGCCAATGTTGGGCAGAAAAAGCAGCATTGAATGACAACCTTCTCTGTCTCATAGTGTGGGACTTCAAAAAAAAAATTTGAAGGCACTGATCTCACAACATATCGCTGGCAGGACAGTCTCTGATGTGCCCGACCCACCACCAACTCAGACACTCGATGATTCAGGGCACCATTTCTAAAGGTTGCCCCAGCATACAGCAAGCAAAGCAGTTCACCCATATGCCCTTTGACACACCCCTGGCACTACCCAGGTATTCCCTGGCACAACCTGTGCACTACCTGGGCACTGCCTGGGCATCAATCATACACAAACCTGGTGCTCCTGGCACTACCCGGGCAGTGCCTGTGGGTGCCAGTGTAGCATGAGGATAGTGCCAAACTAGTATCTGGGCATGACACTCTCCCCCCCCCCCCCCCCTCTCCCGGAGTGCTACATTCACCTGAGCTCTCCTGGGAGGTTTGCTTGCCAGGTGCACACCTTTGGAGACCAGTTGTGCTTTATGTCAGTCTGCCACCATGCCGCTGTGGATGGATGTTTAACAGGAGGGCATGATTCTGGCATAAGGTCCTGTTAATGTGATCATTTATTATAATGAGGTTCCCACCATTCAACATTGGGAAACACGGCCTGTCACTGATGGTGAGGGCAAGGTGCAACAATCGCATCATGCTTTCGCAACTTTGCACTTCTCACGATATTTTCCTCTCCTGTCACTGAACCCACCTGATGCGAAAAGGAGCAGAAAGGCCTGGCCAACATGTCCAATAGAAGCTATGATCATAGGTTGCTGTGGCGAGGATCTTAGAGAGAAGGACACATGGATAATACTGCAAGCATTGACAGCCATAGGGTTATGAGTGGAGCAGCAATCGTTTGAGTTTATACTTTGTTTAGATTTTTAGTTAATCACTCTAAAAAATAAAATAGAGCCAAAAGCAAATGTTAGAAAGGAAGTAAGTATTTAATGATTGTTAAACAATAATGTAAGTTAGATTTTCTTAGGTAGCTTTTCTTACCAGTGAACAGTTAAAGAGAGCTGACGAGATTAATTCCCAGTTGTCAAAATAATTGGCTTAGTGGATAAGGTTAACAACTTTAATTGGATGTATTTTTGGGGTTTTCATCACGTGACCCCAGCATCCAACTGCCCTGCCCTCTCACTTCTTGCCTCGGTTGCCAAAAATCTTCCATCCTCAAGTTGAAACACTTTTCACAACCAATTAGAAGATAAACTGACTCTCCATTATCTGATTGGATGACTCACAACTGTTTACCAAAATGCCTTTATTCCCAAATTGATTTTTATAACTAATAATTCAAAGTTTACTAAGAAAATAAAAATAATCAATATTTTAATTGTTATTACTGAGATGGAAGGAGTGTGCAGTTTATCTAGCCCCCTATAGAGATCTCATCATTAATTTAAAAGTTTATTTCACTTACCAAAATGACCAATTATTTATACTCGCTACTGTTCGACCCAAAATAAAAGAAACTTTAACCCTGTGTTATAATTCAAGGTCAGAAACTCCAAAGTGTTTTATGAAGTCCGCCTGGATCATAAGTTTTGCAATTTGAATTTGGCTAGGGTAAGCATGATATGTTCCATTTCAGGTATGATTCAAATGACCCACGAGGGAACTTTTATCAAACAAAGTTTATTTCAGAACACAGTTAACATACATTAATAATTATTACCAATTACAAACATGAAAAAAACCCATGATATTGTATAACCTTATTAACTATATGAAATGTTCCAACCAAACAAAACCACCTTAAAACCTACCCCTGCTACACATTTAGCACAGAAAATACGAATGCTCACATGATGCTGGAACTTAGTCCTTTGGTTGGAAAATTGAAACTCTGACTTCCCAGCCTTGTAACTTCCAACAGCCCTCAAGGTAGAGATATTGCCACTTCTGGCCTCTAGCTTTTAGCCAGTGAACCACTGCAAGAGACAGAGTTCTCACTCCAGGAAGGCAAGATGACCTGCTTCCAGCGACCCAGCAAAAACTATAATACCAAGGAGAACGAGAGAGAAAATCTGCCTGCAACTTAAAAACCCGGACAGCTACGGACTCTGAACCAAAACTGATAGTAAATCCTTGGATACTTCTGTGGAGTAACCACCTGACTTTGATTTGTCAATCAACCTTCCCCCTCACAGTTCAAAAGGCCGTAAAATCCAAGACACTGCATGAAACCTAGAGTAAAAATAAACAAACCTATTTAAACCATTGAAGCAGCAATAAAAGGACTGTGAAGCAGGCAGCTTGGTGCAACAATGAAAAAAAACTGCTTAAAATCTGCAGAGAACATGATTTTTAAAAAAATTCTTAAAGGCATACTAGTGTCACACCAGGCTTCTTTCAATAAACTCAGAATGATTTATTTATTATAAGACACAACTTATTTTAACACGTTGGTTAACACACAGTTGTAATCAAGAAGTATGAAGTAAAAAATCCTCAGCAAACACACCGACACACACACACAATGCTTTCTATGGTGCATCTGTAAAAGTTGGTGAGAGTCGTAGCTGACATGCCAAATTTCCTCAGTCTTCCTAGTATCACAGCTGCTATTTATCTAGATAGATGGCGAGAGGTAAGAGAGCAAACATTGGCTGGGATTTTCAACTCTCATTCACGTTGGGTGGGTTCAGCAATGGAGTGATAAATATTGCGAGAAGTGCAAAGTGATGTTTTACGTCAACTTGAAAGCATGGTGTGATTGTCCCCTCCTCCCATCAGTAACAGGCTGCATTTCCTGATGTTCAACGTCAAAAACTTATTGTAATAAATTATCATATCATTATCATATGCCAGAATCATCCCCCATCAAAAAATCCATCCCCGCAGTGTGATCACAGAATGGCAGACAAAGTAACTGGTCTCCGAAGGTTTGCACCTAGCAAGCTGTCCTCCCAGGGGAGCTCAGGTGAGTGCAGGGAAGAGGGTCATGCCAGGGTAGTGCCAGGGCACCACCCTCACACCCAACACTACCTTGGTACCCTAAGAATTACCCTGGCACTACCCAAGCAGTGCTTGGGCAATGTCTGCTTGATGCATGGGCAGTGCCTGGTTAGTGCCAGGGGGTGATTAGGTAGTCATAGAATCCCTACAGTACAGATGGAGGCCATTCAGCCCATCGAGTCTGCACTGACTCTCTGAAAGAGCTTCTTACTCAGACCCCATCATGTAGCCCTACATATTTACTCAGTTAATCCCCCTAACATATCTTGGGGCAATTTAGCATGGCCAATCAACTAAACCTGCTCATCTTTGGGTTGTGGCAGGAAACCTGAGCACCCTGAGGAAACTCACGCAGACATGAGGAGAATGTGCAAACTCCACACACATATCCAAGGCTAAATTGAACCCAGGTCCCTAATGCTGTGAAGCAGTAGTGCTTACCACTATGCCATCATGCTGCCACTAGTGTTTCCTTGATTCCCATGCTGTGCCAGGGCAATGCCCGCTTGATGCCTGGGTAGAGCCAGGGATGCTAAGGAGGGCCAGGAGGGTGCTCACTGTGCATTAGGCTGGCCTTTGTAAATGGTGCCCTGGATCACCAATTCACTGAGTTGATGGCGGGGTGGTCGAATCAGAGGCCAACCCGCCAGCAATATGTTGTGGGAACCATGACATAGAATCATATAACCATAGAATCATACAGCACAGAAGAGGCCCTTTGCTCCATCGAGTCTGCACCAGCACATGAGAAACACCTGAATGCTCACCTAAGCCCATCAGCCAGCACTTGGCCCCTGACTGTTATGATGAGTCAAGTACTCTCCAGGGCGGCACGATGGCACAGTGCTTAGCACTGCTGCCGCCTCACAGCGCCAGGAATCCGGGTTCGATTCCCGGCTTGGGTCACTGTCAGTGTGGAGTTTGCACATTCTCCCTGGGTCTGCGTGGGTTTCTTCCGGGTGGTCCGGTTTCCCCCCACAGTCCAATGATGTACAGGTTAGGTGTATTGGCCGTGCTAAATTCTCCCTCAGTATACCCGAACAGGCGCTGGAGTGTGGTGACTAGCAGATTTTCACAGTAACTTCATTGTAGTGTAAATGTAAGCCTACTTGTGACAAATAAATAAACTAAACTTTATAAATAAATAAACTTTATAAACTTTTAAAGGATGTGTTTTCAGAGTTCCGCACTATATGGTGGAGAAAACCATCATTGCCGTCGGCAGCTTCAATGCCATTTTTCCCACCTGATATCGGGGAAATCACGGCTATCAACTTCTACTCCAGATCAAACCAAAATTAGCAGTGCAGTTATATAAAAACAAAGAACAGTACAGCACAGGAAACAGGCCCTTCGGCCCTCCAAGCTTGTGCCGCTCATTGGTCCAACTAGACCATTCGTTTGTATCCCTCCATTCCCAGACTGCTCATGTGACTATCCAGGTAAGTCTTAAACGATGCCAGCGTGTCTGCCTCCACCACCCTACTTGGCAGCGCATTCCAGGCCCGCACCACTCTGTGTAAAATATGTCCCTCTGATATCTGAGTTATACCTCGCCCCTCTCACCGTGAGCCTGTGACCCCTCGTGATCGTCACCTCCGACCTGGGAAAAAGCTTCCCACTGTTCACCCTATCTATACCCTTCATAATTTTGTACACCTCTATTAGGTCTCCCCTCATTCTCCGTCTTTCCAGGGAGAACAAGCCCAGTTTACCCAATCTCTCCTCATAGCTAAGACCCTCCATACCAGGCAACATTCTGGGAAACCTTCTCTGCACTCTCTCTAAAGCCTCCATGTCCTTCTGGTAGTGCGGCGACCAGAACTGGATGCAGTACTCCAAATGTGGCCTAACCAGCGTTCTATACAGCTGCAACATCAGACTCCAGCTTTTATACTCTATACCCCGTCCTAGAAAGGCAAGCATACCATATGCCTTCTTCACTACCTTTTCCACCTGTGCTGCCACCTTCAAGGATTTGTGGACTTGCACACCTAGGTCCTCTGTGTTTCTATACTCTTGATGGCTCTGCTATTTATTGTATAACTCCCCCCTACATTAGTTCTTCCAAAGTGCATCACTTTGCATTTATCTGGATTAAATTCCATCTGCCATTTCTCCGCCCAATTTTCCAGCCTATCTATATCCTGCTGTATTGCCCAACAATGTTCATCGCTATCCGCAAGTCCAACCATCTTCGTGTCATCCGCAAACTTGCTGATAACACCAGTTACACCTTCTTCCAAATCATTTATATATATCACAAATAGCAGAGGTCCCAGTACAGAGCCCTGCGGAACACCACTGGTCACAGACCTCCAGCCGGAAAAAGACCCTTTGACTGCTACCCTCTGTCTCCTGTGGCCAAGCCAGTTTTCTACCCATCTAGCCACCCCTCCTTGTAGCCCATGAGCCTTAACCTTCTTAACCAACTTGCCATGAGGGACTTTGTCAAATGCCTTACTGAAATCCATATAGACGACATCCACAGCCCTTCCTTCGTCAACCGTTTTTGTCACTTCCTCAAAAAACTCCACCAAATTTTTAAGGCACGACCTCCCTCTTACAAAACCATGCTGCCTCTCACTAATGAGATTGTTCCGTTCTAAATGCACATACATCCTGTCTCTAAGAATCCTCTCCAACAACTTCCCTACCATGGACGTCAAGCTCACCGGCCTATAATTTTCTGGGTTATCCCTGCTACCCTTCTTAAATAACGGTACCACATTCGCTATCCTCCAATCCTCAGGGACCTCACCTGTTTCCAATGAAGAGACAAAGATTTCCGTCAGAGGCCCAGTAATTACCTCTCTTGTCTCCCTGAGCAGTCTAGGATAGATGCCATCAGGCCCTTGGGATTTGTCAGTTTTAATGTTACCTAAAAAACCTAACACTTCCTCCCTTGTAATGGAGATTCTCTCTAACGGGTCAACACCTCCCTCTGAGACACTCCCAGTCAACAAGTCCCTCTCCTTTGTGAATACCGATGCAAAGTATTCATTTAGGATCTCCCCTATTCCCTTGGGTTCCAAGCATAATTCCCCTCCTTTGTCCCTGAGAGGTCCGACTTTTTCCCTGACAACTCTTTTGTTCCTAACATATGTCCTTATCAGACTTCTACTTGAGCCATTTTGGGACTTGGCCTTATTTATATGCTTTTAGTATAAGACTATTACTTACATAGAAGCAGAATAAATCAACAGATAAAATCGCAATATGGTATGCACCTCTCTCAATATTTAGAATCATTTTCTGAAGTGTAAAATCTTTGAAAATATTTTGAATTCCTTAAGATTATATTCTCAGTGATTTGGCAGTCCAGATACTGAACTTACTTATATTGAATTTTACCTGCCATTATTATGCCATATATTTTGTTTCAAGGTGTATAAGAAACATAAGTTAACCTGAAGCTTTATTTTAAGAGGTTTGAACTGGTAGAAGACAAGTTGATGACTGATTTCAGGAAGTAAAGAGGTGATTAATACCTGGAATATTTCGCTAGATAAGGTAGTAGAGGTGAAACTCAAATTATTTGCAAAGAAATTAGGGGCCAGATTCTCCGACCTCACCCACAACTGTGATTCTCCGGTCTTGCTGCAGTGAATGGAGATTTAGCTGAGCGCCAAATTCTCCATTCTCGCCGGCAGTGGTGGCGGGGCGTGAACGGCTGGAGAATTCTAGGCTAGATGTTGTGATCGGGTAACTGTAGATTGCTGTGAAAAATTACTTCATGAGCTGAATTACCTAGTCTTTATAATCTCATAATTTGATATTTCAATGTTTTCTTTCATCCAAACACAGATCCTACCTCGATATGATAAAAGTTATTGGATTCAGTTACCTATTTTGGTTCGTGCTCACAATCATCTTTATCACAGGAACCACACGAATCAGCATCTTCTGCATGGGTTACTTGGTTGCCTGTTTCTATTTCCTGCTGTTTGGTGGAGAGCTTTTACTAAAACCAATTAAAATAATCCTGCAATACTGGGACTGTCTTATTGCCTACAATGTTTTTGTCATCACAATGAAGAATATTCTATCTGTAAGTAGTGAATTATAAAAACCAGAACACTTAGGCTCTAAGATGTGTTAAAATGTATTTTTATTTTGTTGGTGAAATATTTACTATTGTATCATTATTGTTACATTGTTAAGGCAGTCAAACCCATTCGGCTAGGTTCTTCAGATGGTCAGGCATAGGGTGTGATGGCAAGAAAAACAGGTATTCAGAGAAATATAAGAGCCTCAGTCCTTGTAATTGTCGAAACAGGTTTGATGTTCTTGTAACTTGTGTGGATGAGAGCAGGGCCTTCAGGGAGGGTGAGCAAACTGCCCACAGCACCGGGGTGTCATTCAAGTGGGGGGTTGTTAAAATGAATGTAGTTGTAGTAGTTGACAGTCCAGTTAGGAGGATAGATACTGTTCTCTGCAAATGAGAGTGAGAGCCTGAAGGCTGTGTTGCCTGATTGGTGTCAGGGTTAAGGACATTTCAGGGCAGAATTCAGGAAACTGTAGTCCAGTTAGTCTAACATCTGTCATTGGAAAAATGCTAGAATTCATTATTAAAGAGGTGAGAGCAAAACATTTAGAAAATCATAATACAATCAGGCAGAGCCAGCATGATTTGCCAAAGGGAAATTGTGTTTGACAAATTTATTAGTGTTACTTGGAGATGTAAGAAGCAGGGTAGATAAAGAGGAACCAGTAGTTTTAAGCATAGATTTTGTCCCTGGATCAGATGCACTGAGTCGGGAGATTATTAGCCCGACCCTCAAAAAATTCAATTCACAGGTCGGATTTTTAGTTGGAGGAGGGAGCGCAGGTTGAAATAAGAGAGGGACGGGACAACCCTGGAGCGAATGCACAGGCTGCCAGGTGTGGAGGCCGGCAAGGTGCAAGGCCCACCTCCATGCCTTGGCATTGTGTTTAAGTAAATAAAATTAATAGTAACCAAAACAAACTTTCCTTTATCCCTCAACCCCCACACTCCCTTTAACTCATCCATTCCTATCCATGCTCCTGACATACCCTCCATGGACCACATCCCTTCATGTAAACCTTATACCATCACCTAGCCTCCATACCACCTATGCCAACTGAGTACCCCTCAACGCACTCCATGGGCCCCGAGCCTCTATGCCAACTCATGCCCTTACCCACCACCCTTTGCCCTTAAGCCCCCCATGCTAACTCACCTATCCTTAGACTTTCCTTGATAGCTTTGATACTTCCTGGATAGCTTTCACAGGTTTGATAACTTTTACACTTCCTGGACAGCTTTCATAGGTATGACAACTGGGCAGGTCCTTTACCATTCATTGACAGTTCCTTGACAGCTGGATAGCTCTTTAACTGTTTCTTGACAACTGGGCAGTTCCTTGACAGCTGGACAATTCCCAGACAACTTGACAGTTCCAATAATTTTGTGTGTAAAAAGTGCACGATCATTTTCACTTTTAGCAATCCCAAAGGGTGCCTTACCTCTCCCAAAAGTGTGATTAGATGGTATGCAAAAGGATACCTTACCTCTCCAAAGGGATACCCTAGTTATGCAAACACATCCACTAAGTTCAGACTTCTTAACCTGTTCTAATCTGCACACTCTGGATATAACTTTCCTGTTCTTTCAAAATCCCTTTCAATAGTACTAGCTGTTGATTTAAATGGCCAGCAGCTTCCACTAATTGTACGTGCATGAACCCTAGGCTGACTTTAGTACTGCTCCCACGTGGATGGGAAATTCCAGGTTTAGGGGCAGAACTTCAAATTTTCAACCATTTCTGCGATTTTCACCAAGACGAGAGCTAGAATATCGAGCACAGTTCTGGAAACCACACTATAGGAAGGATGTGAATGCATTGGAGAGAGTGCAGAAGAGGTTTGCAAGATTGGTTTCCAGGGATGAGAAACTTCAGTTCTGAGGATAGATTGGAGAGGTTTTGAAAGTTTTCCTCGGAGACAAGAAGGCTGAGAAGAGATTTGATAGAGATGTTCAAAATCATGAGGGGGCTGGACAGAGTAGATAGAGAGAAATTGTTCATCCCCATGAAAGGATCAAGAATGAGAAGCAATGTGATGGAGGAAAGAAGCGTTTTCACACAATGAGTGGTTTGGGTCTGGAATGTACTTGCCTGGAAGCGTGTTGGAGGCAGGTTCAATCGAGGCATTCAAGAGGACATTAGGTGATTTCTTGAATAGAAACAATATGCAGAGGTACAGAGAAAAGGCAGGGGAATGGCATAAACCATAATGCTCATTTGGAGAGTTGGTGCAGACATGATGGGCCAAATGGCCTCTTTCTGAGAGCCCCTCCATCATGCCAAAAATCCAGGCCTTAGTGTATTTGGATTTCCAAGAGGCATTCAATGAGGTGTCACACAAAAGGTTACTACACAATATAAGAGCTCATTGTGTTGGGGGTGATTTATTGGCATGGATAGAGTACAGGGTAACTAACAGGAAACAGAGTCGGATAGATGAGTCAAATTGTAACTAATAGGAATCAATGCTGGGGACGCAACTATTTCGAATCTATATCAATAAGTTTGTTAAAAGGACGATCTGTATTGTAGCCAACTTTGCTGATGTAAAGGTAGTGGTGTTACCATGCACATACTGTCATCATTCTTCTCGGTAATGGAGGGTGTAAGTTTCAGGGGTGCTATCAAAAAAGTGTGGCTTGTCTGAGATCAGGACACCATTCCTAAACGGTGCCCACTCTTAGCATTCAAACAGGCCTCATTCCCGTAATGGAAAAGGCATCCCCCTCCCCCGCTCCCGCTGCTGACCAGGAGAGCACCCCCCAGCCCCTCAGCACAGAGAGGGACCCTCTACCACCGAGAGAATGGATCAGCCCCCCGCAAACCACAATGGAAAAGGTAACCCCCAACACTCCCCCTCCCCTCCCCATCCACCAGACAAAGACTCCTGATACAGGGTCCTCCCAAGCCCTTTCCCCCTCAGGACCCTTACCCCCCCCCTCCCCCCCCCAAGCTTCCTTCTTCAGTTCCTATCCCTTAATAGTGTCAGCCTTGCACTTCCCCTGGCACTATCACATTGGTAATGACAGCCTGATTTGGCACTTTGGGCCCTGAGGGGGGGGTCAAGGAAGTAAGTTCTCTGCCCAGGCACCCCTCTGCCACTGTCAGGTTGCAGAGGGAGGGCCCCCAAGGGACCTCGGGGCTGGGGGTTATCAGGTGGGGGGGCAAGGGATTGACCTTGGAACTCTCCCCCGGGAAAGAGGTCTCATGATTGAATGCCCCTTCTAGCCTTGGGAAACCTGAAGATTGCTCTTGGCATGGTGATTTCAGACAGCTGTCTGATCAAAATCTTCATTCTTGTCTGTATACAGCATTTTTTTCAAGTCTTTCAGCGTTCCTAGAAAGCTCAAAACCTTTGAAGTCTTTGAAATCCATTGTAAATCTTTGAAAATCTTTGTTTTCATACAATTTCATGGTCCAGTATCTTTAACTAGCCTTTTAGTGACAACGTAATGGTTTTTACACAGAAATGTTGATGAGAGAAAATGTATGAGAGGCAACAGAGTAAAAAAATGGAGAAAAAGACAGAGTGGAAGTGAAACAGAAAGATTGAGAAGGAAATAGGAAAAGTTGTAGATTAGAAGTCAAGTAGATAGACAGAGGCATATTTCTTTTTGTTTGTGACTTGTTAGTAATACAGTTATGAATTAATTTGTTCAATGTTACATTAATAGTTTTGGTCTTACTTAAAGAAGCATCAGAGGGAGTGCAACAAAGATTAGGATTGTTTTAAGAATAGAGATTGAATAGGCCCATCTTGTGTGAAATTTAAAAAAAAGGGGTAGAATAAAATAATAGAAGTGTATAAAATTCTTAAGTGATTAACAGGGATGATGCTAGGAGGATGTTCCCTCTGGTTTGAGAGTCTAGAACTGGGGCTTACAGTCTCAAAATAAAGCATCAACCATAGAGAACTTAAATGAGAAGAAATCTCTTCACTCAAATAATATAAATCTTTGGAATTCTCTATTCTGGAAGACTGTGGGTTTTCAGTTGTTTAATATATTCAGGATAGAGATCAATAACTTTTGGTGGCACAGTGGTTAGCACTGCTGTCTCACAGCGGATTCTGGTCTTGGGTGACTGTGTGGAGTTTGCACGTTCTCTCCATTTCTCCGTGTCTTCCTCTGGGTGCTGTGGTTTCCTCCCAGAGTCCAAAGATGTTCAGGGTAGGTGGACTGGTCATATTAAATTGCCTCTTAGTATCCAAGGATGTGTAGGTTAGGTGGATTGGCTGTGAAAAATGCAGGGGTTTATGAGATAGTCGGTGCAGACTCATTGGGCTGAATGGCCTTCTCCTGCACTGTAGGGATTCTATGGTTAAAGAAATTAGGAAACATGGGGTAACGTGCAAAGGGTGGAATTGAAGTAGAGGATCAGCCATAATCATATTAAATCACAGAGGCATGCCTGAAGGACCAAATGGCCAACTCCTATTCCTGCTTAGATGTTTTTATGTTGTAAACTCCAATCAGCAATATTAATAGTTAAAATAGGCAATAGTTTTATTTCCCTGATATGTCAAGAGCCAAGACCAATCATTCCTCGATTTCTCTTTTGTTGTGCATAGCGAGTGTGTTGCTTTGTGAAAATATGTTTGAGACTGCTGTGGGGCCGCACATACCTGTATCTTTAAAGAAACTTCTTGTGCAGCTTGTTTGCTGAACTGCATAGTACATTCCTGATTGCTGCATGCAACTTACAGGTACTGTATAATCGTGTCATTGAGGTCTATAGCATTGTCAAGGTGGTTGACATTTCACCACCCACTCTTTTCTTTCAGTGAGTTATGTTTACAGTTGCCACCACCCATTTTCTTAATTGAAATCCTTGAATTTTCCTGGATGGAGGGTACATTTCTATTCTAGTATATACATGTATGGAAAAAATAGTGCCATGAAATTGTATTTCACGAGGGTTAGTTATCTCAAGGGCTGAATAAAGGCACCAAAAGTACAATGCAGTTACGTTAGTCAAATCTTCACCTGATATCATCTAATAATATACTTAAAGTTGTTGAAACTATTCAATAATTAATTGTCCTTAGTAACAAAATTAAAGAAAGAAATCAACACTGCTTTTTGTCTTTAAAATGTATACTTGAATATCTGTTTTTATTCCAGATAGGAGCATGTGCCTACATCAATTCTTTAATTTTGAAAAGCTGTTGGTTAATCCAAACATTTGGTCTCGTTTGTACTGTTAAGGGCTATGATGAGCGTAAGTAATACATTTAGCTTTTATCCTCCAAAAACATTTATGCCAAAGAAATATATTCTCCAAGAGGCACGAGGTGCCAAATCTGAATCACAAAATGGACAAAAATTAGGATTTAATGTTTCCAATGTAGTATGTGTGCTTATATAGAAGTACAAACACCATGCAAAGTGTACAATTGTTTCAAAATCTATATCTGCATGTAGAATAGTATGGACTCATTTCTAAATTTAATTAAATTGATGTCATTGTACAGGGTTATCAAGTGAATAGTTAGAATCCATTTACACTACCCAGCAACTGCCAATAAGCTAACCCTAATGCATTACTGAATCTTAGGGGCGGCATGGTAGCACAGTGGTTAGCACTGCTGCTTCACAGCTCCAGGGTCCCGGGTTCGATTCCCGGCTCGGGTCACTGTCTGTGTGGAGTTTGCACATTCTCCTCGTGTCTGCGTGGGTTTCCTCCGGGTGCTCCGGTTTCCTCCCACAGTCCAAAGATGTGCGGGTTAGGTTGATTGGCCAGATTTTTAAAATTGCCCCTTAGAGTCCTGGGATGTGTAGGTTAGAGGGATTAGCGGGTAAAATATGTGGGGGTAGGGCCTGGGTGGGATTGTGGTCGGTGCAGACTCGATGGGCCGAATGGCCTCCTTCTGCACTGTAGGGTTTCTATGATTTCTATGATTTCTGTGCCACCAATAACCCTGAATCTTATTAGCTAATGAAAACTTTTCTAAATGCTTTATGAACCCATCAGATTTCCTAGTTTCAGCACACTTTCTGGTAATGTATTTTACATTTTGTCATTTTGTTTTTTAACCCAATTTTCTTTTGTTGTTCTTGATTTGTAGACACATATACCTGAAGAGTTAGCAATTCAATAAATAGTATAGATGTGTTGGTGAAATTTTTAAAATATGTAAAATTTACCATAAGAATTGGTAGGCTGATCATTTCCATAATTGAATTTTGATTTATTGCTGTGTTGAAATAATATCTTCTTCTCTAGCCCCTCCTGAGAGTCTTAAGAAATGTCCATTGCCCAAAGATGAAGCAGGCATTATATGGGACAGTATATGTTTCTCCTTTCTGTTGCTGCAGCGGAGAGTTTTCATGAGTTACTACTTCTTGCATGTAGTGGCTGACATAAAATCTGCTCAAATCCTTGCATCAAGGTAGGTTAAAAATAAATAAATCTTTATGTAATATAGAAAAATCCATGATACTATTAGAATTAGTGTTTATCTGATTCAATCGTTAATGTAGTTACATTATATTTCATTTCTGCTCATGATCAACTGTTCAGATACCTTCCAAAAATGTAAATATTAATTATATTTCAATTTTTGGAAAAAACAACATCAGTTAATGCTAAAATTTTGTTGCATCAGCAAAGCTCTTTTCATTACACAAGCTTTAAGTTTGTGATCATTTTTAATGTATATATTGCTGACTAGTCATGCTTCATGTCCTATTTTAGAGGTGCAGAGCTGTTTCAAGCTATAATTGTAAAAGCTGTGAAGGCAAGGCTTGAGGAGGAAAAGAAGTCAATGGATCAACTCAAAAGACAGTAGGACCACATTCTAAGCGACTATTTTTATGAATGCACCTTGTCATGTCACGATTGTGACCTTGCATTGAGTATGATAAGACTAAGAACCTTTGATATTGTGTATTGGTTGCTACTAATATGCTATTCACACACATACTTCTTTTATCCTAAATAGGATGGATCGCATCAAAACAAGACAACAAAAATATAAAAAAGGCAAAGAGAGAATGCTCAGTTTGACTCAATCAGTAGATGCACAGGGTTCCCAGGTGAAGCAGAAAGATGATGATGAAGATGATGATGAAGGTATTTCAACTGGGAAGCAATAAGACAAAACGTGTTGCATGCATTTGTTAATTCCATTGTTGACCTGTGTTATTTATGTTATGCCACACGTCACAGCTGTTATGGATATGCAACATGGTCATCCCCTTAATATTTTAACAATAAGATACAGGTACAGAATTTAGAGTTACCAATGTACATGAATTAACAATTTTGCAAAGAAAAGTTTCAGTTATGTCTACATAAATTTGATTTGAGTGTAAGCTCCTGATGTAGCATTCTGATTTACTCCCATTAAGAAGATATTGGAGTTGGTCAGCCTTTGGCTGATTTTCTGACAGAACACACCAGCTGGTCATCTGTACTCGCAGTGAAGAGGCAGCCATGCTAGGCTAGGCTAAATTAACTTCCATTGGACCATTGGTTTTCCAAGAACTCTTGTGTACATATCAAGAAGTTTTTCAAAGAGAGCTGGGGTACCTACGGGTTGTAAAACTAAAATTTACGTAAACCTTGGGTCAATGCCAAAATGTTTAGAGCCCAGCCTGCCCCTTATGCATGACATCAAAAAGTTGAGGTGGAGTCAAAGATATTGGAAGATCTAGGGACAATATTGGAATGCATATTTGTCACCCTGCAGCTCACTGGCTATGTATACGGTTTGGGCAGGTAAATATTGACTGTCTTGACCACCATCGAAAGTGTGGTAGTGTGGCCCCTTTAAGGGGTGGGAACTCATGGGTCACAGGACCCTACTGGTATCTATTAAAAGGAAGCGCACGACCCATTATCCATCAAGTGTTAAGACGTGGGAGTTGGTAGGAGGGAACCTTTAGTGTGAGCCTGGGCATCAGTGGAACTAAACTTGTACCTGCATTGAATTTAGTGCATATAGTTTTATCTTTCCTTCAATAAATCATTGCTGTGATTCAAGGCTTCCTCATCATGATACCTCATGCTACAACACTGGCAATTAGAATAAATTGGCCTACAGTGGCTAATGTGCCTAAATCTGGAAGGGAAAGGGTGAGTCCCTGAAAGACAAACCTGCAAAGAAGTAAAAAAAAAAGGTCACTGTGCCAACCTTAGTTGAGTAGCCATGTCACTTTTTGGGAAAATCGGTCTGTTTGATCCAAAGCTTTGATATTTTCTCGCAGCCAACGAAATAACATTTGAAGAAAAGCAGAAAGTTATTTTACTTGCAGTTTGTGGACCTCAAACATAAAACCTTGTGAGAAGCCTTACATCTCTGGAAGCACCGGATACAAAATCCATTGACCAGTTATTGAGGGGCCACTTTAATCCTCGACCCTCCATTTTTATGCAGTGATATGAATTCCACTCAGCTATTAGGGACACAGAGGAGGCACTTTCTGCTTTAGTCTCTCAACTTCACAAACTGCAAAAAACTGTGCGATTGCTTAAAGTTTATTTATTAGTTTCACAAGTAGGCTTACACTGCAATGAAGTTACTGTGAAAGTTCCCTAGATGCCACACTCTGGCGCCTGTTCGGGTACATTGATGGAGAATTTAGCATGGCCAACACACCTAACCAGCATGTCTTTCAGACTGTGGGAGGAAACCAGAGCACACGGAGGAAACCCACACAGACATGGGGAGAACATGCAGACTCCAAACAGACGGTGACCCAAGTCGGGAATTGAACTCAGGCCTCAGACACTGAGGCAGCAGTGCGAACCACTGTGCCACTATGCTACCCCACAGTTTGGTCCATCTTTAAGTGATATGTTACGTAATCATCTTGTATTTGGTGTTAACAGTTTGAACATTCAAAAGAAGCTCCTCGTCGAAACTAATTTTTCACTGGGTAAAGTGGTTGAATTGGCTCAAGCAACTGAGCGTGCTGAAGAAAGCGTTCTTGAATTGCAAGGCATGCAGGGCAAGGTGAATGAAATTTGACGGAAAATGGAGGCTGCTTGAAATACTAGTTGCAAGGGCCCAGCGGAGCCCAAGAGAAGGAAAATAAATCACTAGCCACAAGAGGTTGATGAGTATTATCATCATCCATTCCCAAGACAGATGCAAATGTAAAGAGTTCATTTGTTACAGATGTAATTGGAAGGGCCACATAAAGCCAGATGCTGAGTCAGACAGTCCGTGCCCAGTTCGCAAAAAAATTGAGGACTCTAACAAGATTAAGAAAGATTCAGAAAAGAAGTGTAAAGTTAGACAAAACATCTCCCATTAAAATCTCCCTTATGGTCAATGGGTGTCCATTAACTATGGAGATTTGGCAGTGGTAATAGGTGAATAAACGCAAGTATTTGCAAGGAAGTCTGCAACCCATGAGACACAACAAAACTTCGGCAAAGTTGGTAACCTGTATGGAAGAGGCACTAAAGTCATTGGGCAAAGCGTCAAAACCAATGTCTTAGCAGCAACAATCTGTTAAGTTACCCCTGATGATAGTGAAAGAACAGAGGCCTGGCCTTTTGGAACAAGACAGACTGAGGCAAATTAAGTTGAATTGGTTGGTAATATTCAACATCACAGATGGGGTTTTCCAAGAGCTCTTGGAAGTGCAGCAGAGAGGGAGAGATTCGCGAGAGGAGTGCTGCGGGTAAGCGCTGTTATTTTTTAACTTACTTTTTCGCGGGTTTTTTCTTAAAAATTATCTAAACCCGGAAGTGGTCGCGCAGGGAGGTCTGGGAGAGAGAGATTTTTTTTTTTCCCCAATAAATTGGAACAGAGAGGAATCCCGATACTCTACACTTGTAGAGTATCCCACCCTCCCTCCTCCTCTAACCTAAAAAAAAAGACCCAGTGAGAGCAGGGCTTTGGAGAAAACAGGAGGAGGAAAGGTAAGTTTAAAATTTTCATTCACTTTTTTTTTTCCCTGTGTGTTTAAAGGGGCAATTATGAGTGTGAGGCCAGTATGTTGTTCCCAATGTAGGATGTGGGAGGTCCTGGAGGCTCCTAGCCTCCCGGACGACCATATCTGTGCTGGGTGTGTTGAGCTGCGGTTCCTAAGGGACCATGTTAGGGAACTGGAATTGCAGCTCGAGGACCTTCGCCGGGTTAGGGATAGTGAGGAGGTCATTGACAGGAGCTATCGGCAGGTGGTCACACCGGGACCACGGGAGGAGGGTAACTGGGTAACAGTGAGGAAGGAGAAAGCTCGGTTGATGGTGAGCACCCCGGTGGATGTGCCCCTTAATAATAAGTACTCCTGTCTGAGTACTACTGGGGTGGACAGCCCACCTGGGGGAAGCAGCGGTGGCAGTGTCTCTGGAGCTGAGCCTGGCCCAGTAGTGCAAAAGGGAAAGGAAAGGAGGGTAGTGCTAATTGGGGACTCTATGGTGAGGGGGTCAGATAGGCGTTTTTGCGGACACAGACGGGACTCTCGGATGGTGGTTTGCCTCCCTGGTGCAGGGGTCCGGGATGTCTCTGGTCGAGTCCCAGAAATCCTGAAGGGGGAGGGAGAGGAGCCGAAGGTCGTGATGCATATAGGTACTGCTGACATAGGTAGGAAGAGGGAAGGGGTCATGAAAAGAGAATATAGGGAGTTAGGTAGACAGCTGAGAAAGAGGAATGCAAAGGTAGTAATCTCGGGATTGCTGCCTGTGCCGCGGGAGAGTGAGAACATGAATCGGTGGAGAATGAATGCGTGGCTGAGGGACTGGAGCAAGGGACAAGGATTTGGGTACTTGGATCATTGGGACCTCTTTAGGGGCAGGTGTGACCTGTTTAAAAAAGACGGGTGGCATTTGAATCCCAGGGGGACCAATATCCTGGCGGGAAGGTTGGCTAAGGCTACTGGAGAGACTTTAAACTAGAAAGGTTGGGGGGAGGGAATCGAAATGAGGGGACTGAGAGCGAGGAGGTTAGCTCGCAAATAGATAAGGAATGTAAACAGGGTAAGAGGGAGGTTAGACGAGTGATGGAGAAGGGAAGTGCTCAGGCTGAAGGTCTGAGATGTGTCTATTTTAATGCCAGGAGTGTAGTGAATAAAGTGGATGAGCTTAGAGCGTGGATTGCTGCTTCGAATTGTGATGTGGTGGCCATTACGGAGACTTGGATGTCTCAGGGACAGGACTGGGTGCTTCAGGTGCCGGGTTTTAGATGTTTCAGGAAGGACAGGGAGGGAGGCAAGAGAGGGGGGGGAGTGGCACTGTTGATCAGGGATAGTGTCACGGCTGTAGAGAAGGTGGACGCCGTGGAGGGATTGACTACGGAGTCTCTGTGGGTGGAGGTTAGGAACAGGAAGGGGTCGGTAACGTTGCTGGGTGTTTTCTATAGGCCGCCCAATAGTAACAGAGATGTTGAGGAGCAGATGGGGAAACAGATCCTGGAGAGATGTAGGAATAACAGAGTTGTCGTGATGGGAGATTTTAATTTCCCAAACATAGATTGGAATATCCCTAGGGCTAGGGGTTTGGATGGAGAGGAGTTTGTTAGGTGTGTCCAGGAGAGTTTCCTGACACAGTATGTGGATAAGCCTACTAGAGGAGAGGCTGTACTTGATCTGGTGCTGGCTAATGAACCTGGACAGGTGGAGGATCTCTCGGTGGGTGAGCATCTTGGGGATAGCGATCATAATTCTATCTCCTTCACGATAGCATTGGAAAGAGATAGGATCAGGCAGGCTAGGAAAGTGTTTCTCTGGAGTAAAGGGAAATACAGTGTCATCAGGGAGGAAATTAGACGGGTAAATTGGAAGGAGGCATTCTTGGGGAAAAGTACCGAAGGAAAGTGGAGGATTTTCAAGGAATGTTTGTCTGGAGCTCTGCATGACAACGTTCCGATGAGACAGGGGGGTGTTGGTAGGGTACGGGAACTGTGGTGCACGAAGGTTGTGATGAACCTGGTGAATAAGAAAAGAGAGGCGTACAGAAGGTTCAGAGAGCTAGGAGGTGTTAAGGATTTAGAGGAGTATACGGGATGTAGGAAGGAGCTTAAGAAGGAAATTAGGAGAGCGAGAAGGGGTCATGAGAAGGCCTTGGCGGGTAAGATTAAGGAGAATCCCAAGGCTTTCTACAAATATGTCAAGAGTAAAAGGATGAGATGTGAAGGCATAGGACCCTTAAAAGGTGAAGGGGGAAAAGTTTGTGTGGAACCGTTAGAAATGGCGGAGCTGCTTAATGAATACTTTACCTCGGTATTCACGGTGGAAAGGGATCTGGGTGGTTGTACTGCTGGTTTGCGGTGGACAGAAAGGATCGAGCATGTGGACATAAAGAAAGAGGATGTGTTGGAACTATTGAATGGCATCAAGGTTGGTAAGTCGCCGGGACCGGATGGGATGTACCCCAGGTTACTGTGGGAGGCGAGGGAGGAGATTGCGGAGCCTTTGGCGATGATCTTTGCATCGTCGATGGAGACGGGAGAGGTTCCGGAGGATTGGAGGATTGCAGATGTGGTCCCTATATTCAAGAAAGGGAACAGGGACAGCCCGGGAAATTACCGACCGGTGAGTCTAACCTCAGTGGTTGGTAAGTTGATGGAGAGGATCCTGAGAGACAGGATTTATGATCATCTAGAGAAGTTTAGTATGATCAAAAGTAGTCAGCACGGCTTTGTCAAGGGCAGGTCGTGCCTTACGAGCCTGGTTGAGTTCTTTGAAAATGTGACCAAACACATTGACGAAGGAAGAGCGGTGGATGTGGTCTATATGGACTTCAGCAAGGCGTTCGATAAGGTCCCCCATGCAAGACTTCTTGAGAAAGTGAGAGGGCATGGGATCCAAGGGGCTGTTGCCTTGTGGATCCAGAACTGGCTTGCTGCAGAAGGCAGAGAGTGGCTGTGGAGGGGTCTTTCTCTGCATGGAGGTCAGTGACCAGTGGAGTGCCCCAGGGATCTGTTCTGGGACCCTTGCTGTTTGTCATTTTCATAAATGACCTGGATGAGGAAGTGGAGGGATGGGTTGGTAAGTTTGCTGATGACACCAAGGTAGGTGGTGTTGTGGATAGTTTGGAGGGATGTCAGAAGTTGCAGCGAGACATAGATAGAATGCAAGACTGGGCGGAGAAGTGGCAGATGGACTTCAACCCGGATAAGTGTGTGGTGATCCATTTTGGCAGATCCAATGGAATGAAGCAGCAGTATAATATGAAGGGTACCATTCTTAGCAGTGTAGAGGATCAGAAGGACCTTGGGGTCCGGGTCCATAGGACTCTTAAATCGGCCTCGCAGGTGGAGGATGCGGTCAAGAAGGCGTACGGCGTACTGGCCTTCATTAATCGAGGGATTGAGTTTAGGAGTCGGGAGATAATGCTGCAGCTTTATAGGACCCTGGTTAGACCCCACTTGGAGTACTGCGCGCAGTTCTGGTCACCTCATGACAGGAAAGATGTTGAAGCCATTGAAAGGGTGCAGAGGAGATTTACAAGGATGTTGCCTGGATTGGGGGGCATGCCTTATGAGGATAGGTTGAGGGAGCTTGGTCTCTTCTCCCTGGAGAGACGAAGGATGAGAGGTGACCTGATAGAGGTTTACAAGATGTTGAGAGGTCTGGATAGGGTAGACTCTCAGAGGCTATTTCCAAGGGCTGAAATGGTTGCTACGAGAGGACACAGGTTTAAGGTGCTGGGGGGTAGGTACAGAGGAGATGTCAGGGGTAAGTTTTTCACTCAGAGGGTGGTGGGTGAGTGGAATCGGCTGGCGTCGGTGGTGGTGGAGGCAAACTCGTTGGGGTCTTTTAAGAGACTTCTGGATGAGTACATGGGATTTAATGGGATTGAGGGCTATAGATAGGCCTAGAGGTGGGGATGTGATCGGCGCAACTTGTGGGCCGAAGGGCCTGTTTGTGCTGTGGCTTTCTATGTTCTATGTTCTATGTTCTATATCAAGAAGTTTTTCAAAGAGAGCTGGGGTACCTACGGGGTGTAAAACTAAAATTTACGTAAACCCTGGGTCAACGCCAAAATTTTTAGAGCCCAGCCTGCCCCTTATGTATGACATCAAAAAGTTGAGGTGGAGTCAAAGATATTGGAAGATCTAGGGACAATCAAACTGGTACAGTTTTCAGTGTGGGCTGTGGCAATAGTTTCAGTGCTAAAACCAGACCGAACAGTGAGGATTTGCAGTGATTACAAGCTGACTGTAAACAGAGCTGCTCAAATACATAGCTATCCTATCCCCAGGGTAGTAGACCTTTACACTAAACTGGCAGGAGGCCATGAGTACATGAAATTGGACTTGTGTCATGCCTACCTATAGCTTGAGCTGGAAGAAGACTCAAGGAAATTTGTCACCATTAATACGCATAAAGACTTATTCCAATATATGAGATTACCCTTCAGCATTTCATCTGCTTTCACTATCTTTCGGTGCACCATGGAAAGTCTCCTGCAAGGAACCCAGAGTGGTCATGCATCTAACCGATGTCTGAATAACAGAGCCATCACCCAAGGAGCATAGGGCCAATTTAGAGGAAGTTCACAAAAGATTCAAAGAAGCTGGTGTCAACTTGAAAAGAGAATTTAGGATTCTGAGTAGATGCAAAAGACTTGAACCCAGGAGAAGTAAAAGTAAAGGCAATAAGAGAGGTGCCTCTACCAAAGAATGTAACAGAGTTGGAGTCCTTCTTAGGGATGGTGAACTATCATGGCCATTTTCTACCCAACTTGTGTACCATTTTGGCACCCTTACACCATCTTCTAAAAAAAAATCAATGTTGGCAATGGGAAGATGCCTTTGACCAAATAAAACAGGCCCTGCAATCATCTACTTTACTTGTTCATTTTGACCCAGGTAAGCAGATCATAGTGATGTGCAATGCATCACCTTATGGCATAGGGGTCATACTTTCCCACCAGATGGAGGATAGCATGGAGCAGCCTGTCGCTTTTGCTTCCAGGACCTTGTCAAATGACAAAAGGAGGATTCACAGATTGAAAAAGACAGCCTAGCAGTTGTATTCACTGATAAGAAATTTCACCAGTATGTGTACGGCTGCCATTTCACCATTATTTTGGATCATAAGCTGTTGCCAGGGCTATTCCGCATAGACAAACCAGTCCTGCGGATCGCATCAGCCCAAGTTCAAAGATGGGCCTTGCTGTTAGCTGCACACGGTTACACATTTCAGCACAGGCCAGGGGCACACATTTCTAATGCTAATGCCCTAAGTTGGCTCACACTTCTGTGATGAACCACTGTAGTATTGTCTGTTTATGCGATATGCCTGGACACGCCCCTGCTGCCTCAATCCGGGGCTCCGCCCTTCTCTGGGTATAAAGGCGACTGCTCTCCGCCCCTTTGCCTCAGTTCGGATTAGCTATCGGTTCGGGTGTGCTCCAATTCTTTCGTTAATAAAAACCTGTTATTTCGCAACAACGAGTCTTTGCATAATCAATGGTGCATCAACTTCCGCAGCCAGTATCTTTGCAGTCAGTCCCACAGGAGATAGTCTTTGCATTGAATTTTCTAGACACACTACCCATTTTAGTCAGCCCACATCAAGACGTAGACCCAGAGGAACCCAGTCCTTTTGAAAGTGAAGAAAATGGTTTTGACAGGCTGGCATTTTGACAAATCTGAGCAAGTCCTGCTCTATTGCAGCATCGTCATGAAATCATCTGCAAAGACGGGGTGCTGAGGCCTCAACTATTTACAATTTATATTAATGACTTGGATGAAGGAACCAAATGTATGGTAGTTAAATTTCCTGATGAGACAAAGATAGGTAGGAAAGTAAGTTGTCAAGAAGACATAAAGGCTGGAATTTTACCGCCCCGCCTGCCATGGGAATCGAAGCAGGCGAGAGGCGGACAATGGGAAGGTCCGTTGACCTTGGGTGCAATTTTACATTTTCAGGGTGAGCAAGACCGTAACATCCTGCCCAAAGAATTTACAAAGGGATTTAGATAGGTTAGGTGAGCGGGCAAAAAAGCAATTTTTTCACACAGAGGGCGGTAAGTGTCTGGAACAAGCTGCCAGAGGTAGTAGTAGAGGCGGGTACAATTTTGTTCTCTAAAAAGCATTTAGACAGTTACATGGGTAAGATTGGTATAGAGAGATATGGGCCAAATGCAGGCAATTGGGATTAGCTTAGGAGTTTAAAAAAAAAAGGACGGCATGGACAAGTTGGGTCGAAGGGCCTGTTTCCATGCTGTAAACCTCTATGACTCTATAACATGGGAAAATGTGAACTTGTCCACTTTGGCAGGAAGAGTAAAAAAGCAGTATATTATCTGAATGGAGGGAGGCTGCAGAACTCAATGATTTCAGAGGGATTTGGGTGTCATGGCACATAAATCATAAGAAGTTGGTATACAGGTACAGCAAGTGATTCAGATGCCAAATGCACAGTTGGCACTTATTGCCAGGGGAATGGAGTATAAAAGTAGGGAGGTGTTGATGCAGTTTTAGGGTCATAATTATACCACATTTGAAGTACTTTGTACAGTTTTGATCTCCTTACTTAAGAAAGGATATAATTGCATTAGAAACAGTTCAGAGAAGGTCCATTTAACTGATTCTTGAGATCAAGGTGTTAACTTATGAAGAGAGGTTGAGCAACTTGCACCGATGCCCATCGAAGTTCAGAAGAATGATTGGTGATCTTATTGAAACATAGGAGGGGACTTGACGGAGTGGGTACTGAGAGGATGTTCCCCTTATAGAGAATCTAGAACTAGAGGGCACAGTTTAAAAATTGGAAGTGTCCCATTTAAGACTGCAATGAGTTTTTTTTCTTTCAGGGGGTTGTTCATCTGTGAAATTCTCTTTCCTAGAGAGCTGTGGAGGTAGAGTCATTGAATATATTCAAGGCTCAGTTAGATTCTTAATCAACAAGGGAGTCAAGGGATATGGGGAGTAGACACGCAAGTGGAGTTGAGGCCAAAATCAAATCAGCCATGATTGCATCAAATAGTGTACTCTTGTTCTAATTCTTGTGTTCTTGTGAGTTCTTTTGAATACTGCTTACCTCAAACAGAAAATGTTCAATTCCTCAGCACTGAGACATCTTCAGCTTAATATTCACAAAACTTGCTATATTACAGAATTCACTTCTACTGTGATCAAAGCGTAAGTATTTTTTTAATTCTTTCATGGGATGTGAGCATCGATGGTTGGGCCTCTATTTACTGCCCACTCCTAATTGCTCTTGAACTGAGTGGCTTGCTAGGCCATTTCAGAGTCAGCCACATTGCTGTGCGCCAGGAGTCACATTTAGGCCAGACCGGGTAAGGATGACAGAGTGAACCAGATGGGTTTTTACAACAATGATCTTATGGTCAGCATTAAACATTTAATTCCAGAAATTGAATTAATTGAAATTCCACCATCTGCCATGGAGGGATTCAAATCCAGATCCCCAGAGCATTTCCTTGGATCTCTGGGCCACTAGTCCGGTGACAATACCATTACAGCACTGCATCCTGTGGTGATTTTTTTTTCAACACAGCATAGTCCCTGCTATGGTGAAGTAGCCTGCATTCCTATTCTAGAATCCACCAGATTTTCATCTTAGTGATTTAAAATACTTATTTACTTCACTGCATTCACAATTAAATATCTTTTACTTAATGGTGTCTAACAATAAGCATTTCGCTAAATTATGTTAAAGGTATTGTTTAATAGTAATTATTTTTTTCAACCAAAGAACATATAACATATTTAGATTAAGATGGCTGATAGAAAATTAGAATCTCCGTTCAATCAAATACCATTGAGACATAAGCCACAAAGGTAATAAATATGGATGTATAATATTAAAGGATAATGCTTCGCTTGATGTATAATGATTTTATATGCAAAATACTGGCAGGGGTTTACTGATAAATGATTTGGTAGATATTGCACTCATGGTTATGACCCATTTACAGTAATTTTATAATGAGAATAATTTGTAACCATTACTGATCCTGCTATAGTTTGAAAAGTTCTGATCATGTACTTTGAGCCTTGTGTAAGAATGTCAGTTTCCTAATGCAGGATTATTAGAACTTGTGCTTTTGTTGATACATCATTCACCCTAATTAATGTTATTTCAGTTTCATTTGTGCTTAGATGCATAACACATTTTTTTTATATTTTACCAAATTTACAATTGCATTTCCTTATAATGAAATAAGTATATACTTCAGAATTGTTGGAATTTTTTTTCTGTTTGAGCCTTAATTAAATTTCAGCCTTGGCAACAGGCCAATTTCTTTGTCCCAGATACTTGAAGTAAGGAAGGAAAAAATATTGGCCTGGGCTTCCATGAGTCATATTTACCTTACTCTTAAGTAGAGTGTAAATTTGGATGGGATATAAAACACATTGCACCCAGTTCTGTCAGGGTTTAATGGGTAGGTTAGGTTAAAATTGCCTCCCTGAGTCATTAACCTTTGCTAAAAGTATATACATGTCTGGATGTCAGAAGAGAATAGGCTTTGGATCATCTTTGATATCGAATAGCCCGCTGCCACTCTCATTTAGCATCGCATATGAAGAATGGCCACTTTGGTGAAGGAGGCAGTAACTATCTTTGCAAAACTAGACAAGACTTTAACTCACTCAAAATCAATTCACTTAGAGTTAAAATCAGGCCCCAAAATCGCAATGTGAGAACTGGGAAAGGAAAAAAAGATCAGCAAACGAACTGGAGTGCAATTCTCGTTTTCAGAATCATACACACAAGCAATGTGTTATTTGTCCTAATGTCATGAACTGGTATGCATCCAGATGAAAAACTTTTCTTTAATTTAGAAACATCTTTTGATTACTTGTTTTCCATTTTTATTAAGTTGCTCTTGTCAGTACATGCTCTATTAGTAGCAAAAGCCTAGGAAATATTGCTGGCACTACCAGTGAACAAATGTTTAACACATTTGTATGACATTCCTCTGCCCATTAATTTAATGCATACATTAACCTTATTATTTTAAGTGAGTAATCTCTCCTTTAAAACAGGGGTAGAGAAATGCCATATGAATTACCAACAATAATTGCTAGGCTAATATTAGCACAGCTAATATTTTAACAAGAAGCTCGGATTCACATTTGTCTGGAGGTGAAATTAGTTGAAGTAATCTCAAATTGTTGAATTAACATTGGTGAATTCAGTGAAATGTTTTATTTCTGTTAATTCTAAGTTTCTGTTAGCTAGGAAAATAAGAATGAACAGTTTTTTATTGAAAGGTTTTAAAAAACAGGATTGATAAAATATGAGCTGCATAATAACAAGACAATAATAAATATGCACTATGATATGATAGTAAATTATTCCTACTTTATGGAAGACTTGCAGCACATTAAAAAAATTAGTAAATGTAGTAAGTGTGCCTGTGTTATTTCCTTAATTTTTGAAACTATTGGAACAGGGAACTCATGCTGCTAGCTATGATATTTCTGATGGAAAGTACGTATTTTCCAAGTCAACCGAGAGGACATGAATGTAGTAAGAAGCATCATTAAAATATACAATAGTTTAATTTACTTAATGATATAATGAAACATGGGTAGGTGCATCTTTTTGTCAGCAGATCATAGAATTAACAGAATTACATAGGAGAATGTATAATGATAAATAGACAAATGGCAGAGAAACTAAACAATTACTTTGACTTTATCTTTATAAAAGAAGATACAGAAAATCTTCCAGAAATACTAAGCGAATAAATGACTCGTAAAACTGAGGAACTAAAAGAAATCAGTATTAGCAAAGAGGCAGTACTTCAAATGTTAACTCGGTTGAAGGTTGATAAAACCCCTAGACCAGATGAGCTTCATTCCAGAATGTTGAAGGAGTTGGTTAGAGAGACAGTGGATGCATTGTATAGATTCTGGAAAGGTTCCTGAAGACTGGAAAGAAGCAAATGTAATCCCACAATTTAAGAAGTGGGAAAGAGGGAGAATAGAGAACAACAGACCTGTTAGATATAATCATTTTAGGGAAAATGTTAGACTCTATAATAAAGCTATGTTCCTTGTCTATATTTAACCTGATGCCATGGGACTTCATGAGTTCGGAGTCGATGTTTAGGACTCCCAGGACTCTTGACTGTATGTCACTGTGCCACTACCTCTACTAGATTTGTCCTGCCTGTTTCATTCCTTTAGGACTTTGTAGAGATTTGATCAAACTGAGTGGCTTGCTAGGCCATTTCAGAGGGTGGTTAAGAGTCAACCATATTGCTGCCGATCTGGAGTCACATGTAGGCCAGATCAGGTAAGGACATCAGGTTTCAAAGAACAAAGAAAAGTACGGTACAGGAACAGGCCCTTCGGCCTTCCAAGTCTGTGCCGATCATGATGCCCGAACTAAAAAAAAGCCTTCTGCCCTTACTCAGTGCGTATACCTCTATTTCCTCTCTATTCATGTACCCATCCAGATGCTTCTTAAATGTTGCTAATGTACCTGCTTCCACCACATCCACTGGCAGCACGTTCCAGGCACCCACCACTCTCTGCGTGGAAAACGTCCCCCACACATCTCCCTTAAACTTTCTGCCTCTCATCTGTGCCCCCTTGTAATTGACACTTCCACCCTTGGAAAAAGCTTCTGACTATCCACCCTATCTATGCCTCTCATAATTTTGTAAACCTCTATCAGGTCTCCCTTCAGCTTCTTTCTTTCCAGTTAAAACAATCCTAGTTTATTCAACCTCTCCTCAAAGCCAACACCCTCGAGACCAGACAACATCCTGGTGAACAACCTTCTTTACACTCTCCCCAAAGCTTCCATGTCCTTCTGATAGTGTGGTGACCAGAACTGCACACAATACTCTAAATGTGGCCTAATCAAGGTTTTATATGGCTGCAACATGATTTCCCAACTCCTGTAGTCAGTGTTCTGGCTGATGAAGGCAAGCATGCCATATGCCTTCTTAATCACCTTGGTCACCTGTGTTGCCACTTTTAGGGAACTGTGGACCTGCACGCCCAGATCCCTCTGTATGTTAATGTTCCTAAGGGTTCTGCCATTTACAGTATAATTCATACCTAATTTGATCCTCCAAAATGCATCACCTTGCATTTGTCCAGATTAAACTCCATCTGCCATTTCTGTGCCCAAGTCTCCAATCTATCTATGTCTTGTTGTATCCTCTGACAATCTTAGGCACTATCAGCAACTCTGTCAATCTTCGTGTCATCTGCAAACTTACTAATCAGACCACCCACATTTTACTCCAGATCATTTATATATACTACAAAAAACAGAGGTCCCAGCACTGATGCCTGCGGAACATCACTAGCTACAGATCTCCATCCTGATAAATACTCTTCCACTGCTCTGTCTCCTGTAACCAAGATGTGGAGATGCCGGCATTGGACTGGGGTAAACACAGTAAGAAGTTTAACAACACCAGGTTAAAGTCCAACAGGTTTATTTGGTAGCAAAAGCCACACAAGCTTTAGAGCTCCGAAAGCTTGTGTGGAATTTGCTACCAAATAAACCTGTTGGACTTTAACCTGGTGTTGTTAAACTTCTTCCTGTAACCAAGCCAGTTCTGTATCCGTCTAGCCAACCCACCCCAAATCCCATGTGATTTTAGTTTTTGTACCAGTCTGCCATGTGGGACCTTGTCAAACGCTTTCATAAAGTCCATATATACTACATCTACAGCCCATCCCTCATCAATTTTCTTTGCCACTTCTTCAAAAAACTCAACCAAGTTAGTGAGACATGACCTTCCCCGAACAAAACAATGCTGCTCGTCACTAACAAGTCAATTTTCCTCCAAATGTGCATATATCCTGTCCCTTAGTATCTTCTCCAAAAGCTTTCCCACCATTGATGTCAGGTTCACCGGCCTATGACCTGTTGGATTATCCCTGCTTCCTTTCTTAAACAAGGGAACAACATTGGCTATTCCCCAGTCCTCTGGAATCTAGCCTGTGAGCAAAATGGATGTGAAGATATAAGTTAAGGCCTCAGTTATTTCTCCCCTTGCTTCCCGCAGTAACCTGGGATAGATCCCATCTGGCCCCGGGAACTTGTCTACCTTAATGCAACGTAGGATACTCAACACTTCCTCCTTTGATACATTGACGTTCTCAAGGATGTTCACACACCTATCCCTGACCTCAACATCCATCATGTCCTTCTCCTTGGTGAATACCAATACAAAGTACTCATTAAGGATTTCATCCACTTTCTGTGGTTCCATGCATAACTTCCCTCCATTATCCTTGAGTGGGCCTACTCTTTCTTTTGCTATCCTCTTGCTCCTAATATATGCATAAAAAGCCTTGGGATTCTCCTTGATCCTGTATGCTAAAGGCATTTCATGACCCTTTTTAGCCCTCCTAATTTCACGTTTAAGTTCCTTCCCACTTTCACTGTACTCCTCAAGGGCTTCGTCAGTTTTTAGATGCCGAGACCTATTCCTTTTTCCTTTTGACTAAACATACAACTTCCCTTGTTCCCATGGTTCCCGAATCCTGCCATGTCTATCCTTCATTTTTGTGGAGGCATGCCTGTCCTGCACGTCAGTCAACTTTAAAAGCCTCCCACATGCCACACGTGGATTTGCCCTCAAATAGCTGCTTCCAATCCACATTCCCCAGTTCCTGTCTAACCTGGATTAATTGGCCCTCATCCAATTACGCACCCTTACCCAAGGGCCACTCTTGTCCTTATCTATGACTACCCGAAATCTTATGGAATTATGGTGGTTAAGCCCAAAATGCTCCCCCACTGAAACATCAATCACTTGGCCTGGCTCATTCCCAAGTTTAGTATGGCCCTCTCCCTGGTTGGATTGTCAACATACTGTATCAAAAAGCCCTCCTGGACACATCTAACAAATTGCTCTCCATCTGAGCACTTGGCTGTAAGAAATTCCCAGTCAATATGGGGGAAGTTAAAGTCACCCATCACAACTACCGTGTTTACTTCACACCTTTTCAGCATCTGACTACACATGTGCTCCTCTGTCTTCTGCGGGCTGTTGGGAGGTCTATAATACACTCCCAACATTGTGATTTCACCCTTCTTATTTCTGAGCTCCACCCATAATGCCTCACTACAAGATTCCTCCAAATTGTCCTCCCTCAACACAGCTATGATTTGCTCCCTAATCAGTAATGCAATTCCCCCACCTCTTTTGTTTCCTCTTCTGTCCCATCTAAAACAACGATATCCCGGAATTTTAAACTGCCAGTCTTGTCCCTCCTTTAACCATGTTTCCATAATTACAATTACATCATAATTCCATGCAGTAACCCAGGCTCTCAGTTCATCTGTTTTACCTGTTATATTTTTTGCATTGAAGCAAACGCAATCCAGACCTACAGCCCAGCTGAGCCCTGCGGCTTCCCTCTGCCTGCTCTTATTCTGCGCTATGTTTATCCCAGTCTCACTTTTTTCCCTAGTCTCTATACTTACTGGCTTGCTGTTCCGGTTCCCACCCCTGCCACACTAGTTGACATCCTCCCGAACAGCACTAGCAAATCTCCCGTCCAGGATATTGATGCTCCTCCAGTTCAGGTGCAACCCATCCTTCTTGTTTAGGTCCCACCTTCCTCACAAAACATCCCAATGATCCATATATCTAAGCAAACTGAGTGGGAATGTAAGTTGTGAGGAGGATACAAGAATACTTCAAGATGACTTGGACAGGATAACTGAATGGGCTAAAACATAGCAGAAGGAATGTAATATAAATATGTGTGAAGTTATTCTCTTTAATAGAAAAAACAGGAAGGTGGAATATTTCTTAAATGGTGAGAGGTTTGGAAGTTCAGGTGTCCAATGGGACCTAAGTGTTCTTGTCACTAAAAGCCAGCATGCACGTGCAGCAAACAATTAGCAAGGCAAGTGGTATGTTGGCCTTCATCACGAGGGGATTTACATAGAAATATAGGGGGTGATCTTACCAAAACAATTCTAAGTACCAAACAGGAGAGAATCGCGCCTATTATTTTGGGAGAACTCTCAGTCATGATCTTATGTCACTGAGAGAAAAAAGTGAGGCAAAGTGTGATTCTCATCAGTAGGGGGAGTGGACAGAGTCTATTCACACTAGGAAGCCGGCTGATGACTGCGAGAGATTGCCATTGCGCACATGCCGATCTCTGCGTTTACAAGACTACACAGTTAATGCACTGGGAGATATCTCACTCCCTGAATCCCCATGGAGATCACATTCACCACCCCCTCCGGCTGATTGCCGCCCCTGTTCCCCACTCCCCCAACGATCGCTGCCCCAATTCGCCATCCCACCCACGGTCGATTGCCGTCCCTGCGACCCCCAATTGCAGAGTGTGCAGTTCCCAGTCTCCCCTTAGTTCATGCCCCTTCAGATCCTGCCCCTGCCCTTCAAGCCCCTCCACCTCACTGTAGGCCTCACCCCGTGCACTGCCCATGGCCTGGTGAGCAGTGCCACCCTAGTACTGCCCAAACACTGTCCCCGACAACCCAGGGGAACTTTATTGCCTCTGGTCCCACCAGTGACAAGAGGCCATTGCCGAAGCTCTTCATGTGGACCATATCTCCCAGCTTGAAGACTCTATCTGATCACTGACTATCATGGCCCTTTTTCTGGGCTTCTTGTTTTAACACAACTTTGCCACCCAAATTTTGGAACGTCAAGCCAAGTCTAGTCCAAAGGCATCAGCCCATATATAGCTTCGCCGAGGCTATTCCCGTTGTCATATACAGCATATTACGATAGTTGAAAAGGAATCTGTGGATCGGGAGCCTGTAGTTTGTTTTCTCATGCTACTTTTGAATGACTGGACCGCTCAGCCAGGCCATTTGAGAACAGGTGGTAAGGTACTTTGTGGATGTGCCTTACTTGGTTTGCACTCATGAAGGTCTGAAACTCCCGGCTGGTAAATGGGGTCCCATTGTCTGTTACAAGAATCTCAGGTATGCCATGCGTACCGAAGGATTGATGGAGTTTCTCTATGATATTGTCAGAGATAGTAGAGGCCATTTGGTGCAAGGCGATCCATTTTGAATGGGCGTCGATGAGGATTTAAAAACATTGAATCCATAAATGGCCCTGTAAAGTCGGCATGTACTCAAACCCAGGCTATTCCCAAGGGTACACGAAGGCTGCTGGCAGGGCCTTCTGGTTTTCCTGGCAGATATTGCACTGCATGAGCAGGTTTTCAATTTCACTGTCTTCACCACCAGACATAGTTCCTTGCGAGCATTTTCATCTTAGAAATTCCTTGGCGGCAAATGTGCAATTCTTAAAGTATTTGTCACTGGCCTGGACATGGGACAATCACCTGGACTCCCCACAAGATGATGCCATACTTAAGTCCTGATATTTTAGAGAGATAAGGTTTCAAATTCTTGTAGGACACCCTTATTGTCCGTCACTTAGGCTGACATAATGTAGTTTCGCCAACATAGGCTCCTTTTGTTTTGGGTTCATGCCTGGATCTGCTTAGCAGATACTGGCAGAGTGTTCATGAAGTTCAGTGATGTGTCTTCATTCATCTTGGGAGGAGAAGGTAGGCTGATGGGTAGTGGCAGGTGGCTCAAGGCATCCGCATTGGCTATGTTTCCTTGGATGGTGTTCTAAAGTATATTCATAGGCACATAATATCAGTGCCCAGTGTTGGATCCAGGTTGGTGTGATGGGAGGAGTCACCTTATCTTCCTTGAAGAAGAGGTTTGTGATCAGTTACTAAAGTGAAATGCCGACCGTAGACGTACTGGGAGCTTTTTCATCACAAACACCATGGTCAAACTTTCTTTATCGATCTGGGCATACTTCTTTTATGCAACCGCCAGGGCTCGTGATGCTTATGCGATTCAACATTCAGTCCCAACATCCCAATGATGTGCGGTGTGCTTACTCCTCATTGTATGGTGGAGTGACTTGCTGTCCAGTTCTTGGATTTCACAGCCTCCAACTCCAACCACCCCTTCTTGGCAGTAATGGAAGACACAGGCATTACCCACTGGGGACTAGGTTCTGCTATATAGGGGTCGCCCAAGGCTGACGACAGTACCATCTATGGACCCCTAAAGCTCCTGGTTCCATTTTTCTGCATTTTCATGGGAAAGAGCCAGTTCTATGACTTGAGGTCCAGAGTTGGTTGAGTCTGTAGCTTCTTTTGGGTTGCAATATTATTGATTCTAACTTTTGTGGAAGTTCTAGCACATACTCAGTCTTCTGCCAATTTCCGCAGTCTTATCAAGAATTCAGTGATTAGTTCCCCAGGCAGTCTATTTGCCATGTTAAACCTGTAGCGTTACAATATAACAGACAGTTTATGGTCGTAGTGTTTCGCTATTATATCTATCAATTCATTGAAAGATTTTGAATCTGGGTAGGTTAAACTTTTTATGATGCTGAAAATTGGGTCCCTACAAATAGTCAGGATACAAATAGTTCCCTTTTATCATAGAAATCATAGAAACCCTACAGTGCAGAAAGAGGCCATTTGACCCATCGCGTCTGCACCGACCACAATCCCACCCAGGCCCTACCCCCATATCCCTACATATTTTACCCACTAATCCCTCTAATCTACACATCTCAGGACACTAAGGGGCAATTTTATCCCGTTTGCCCGGAAGAAATATCTCATTCTTTCAACATACTGGGGCCAATCCTCTACACCCACATCATAAGGTTCCAGTCTCCCACACAGTGGCATTTTCAATATCTCTTTATCACTGTCTTATTGGGTTTATTGAAAGACAAGGCTGTCGAAAACTTTTCTTGTTCCTCGTTGCCAATGTAATAACTCAGGAAGCCTGACTGGAAAGGAACATAGTTTATTTACAGAATGCAAAGTAAAACCACTACCGTGGTCCTTGCCATTCTTTCTGGCAAATCAAACAAACTAAATTAAACAAACTGAGGGACAGTTCTGCAGACCCAGTCCTTGGTATGCCTTATAAAAAGCTTAGGTAATGAGTTCCAGCTGAGCAAGCCATTACATGTTACCAGGGGAATTCTTACTCAACAAGCCCCTCAGGAAGTTCAATCAGCTATTCCCCAAGGATATCGTATGTGGTGGTTAGAACAAAGATCGATAAGCATTTTTAATGACAAACTACTGCGTATCCTCCTTAGGAGACTAAGGGGTAAGTGAGATCCTTTTTCAGTCAATTGCAGCCCAAAGATGATAGCAATAAATTGAAAGTGAATCAATCTTTTGTTGCAGTAGTTTTAAAATCTAAGAATTGATCAGCTAACTGGGCATACCCTTTGCTTGGGTTTGGAGAGGGATCTTGTTACTGAAAGTTGGAATTCCTCCTTTTAGACTTGATAATCCTGTAAATCAAAGCCTACCAGGGAGAGTCATCCTAGGCAGCAGATAAAGTTGCCAAAGTCCCAGATGACCAGAGGCTGCTAGCCCCTTTGAGAGGGAGAACTGACTGGTGGTGATTTAACCTGAGGATCACCACACCTCAGCTAGTACAGGAATTGAACCCACGCTGTTGACATCACTCTGCATCACAAACCAGCTGTCCAGCCAACTGAGCTAATACATTAGTGCTTTCATTCTGCTGGTAAACTATAACATTTTTGCTAGTTATAATCAAAACATTTTGATGGAGATTGGGCCTCTTACTAACCTGTTCTTTGGGCTTAAGTGAAGGAGGTGTATCTCTACATGAGAATATATGCACTTCATAACGTAGGGCAGGATATTTATTTTGATGTCCTGACCCTGCTGTCTGGATGAAATGCAACCTGGAATCCAGAAATGCTGGCGTAGAGATCCAGAGGGAGATTTTGGAGGAAATGGTCGACTGCTAGTCCCATTAAATCAAGGACAATGGGCAGGTTCTCAAGTCTGGAGAGCAAATATAAGGCATTCCAGCACTGAAAGATCAGCAGATGGAGTTGCTGAAGTAGATGAACAATCATTAGTGTGTCTCAAATTGGAGGCATTCTCTGAAGGCTTTACACTATTTATAAATAAAATGTGGCTATAGATGTTAGGCCAGAATTGCAGATGGAAAACCTCAGCTGTGGCCCTCTTCAGTTGTGACTGGGTCAGTTAAAAGAGGCATCAGTGGCCCCAATGGCCTCCATCCAACAAGCCACAGTAACAGCAGGTGGGCCATATGTATTCTGGAAAAATCTAGGTGGTGTGTGAAGAGTGCCCTCAATTGACACTTCAATTGGCTACCCCTGTTGGAAGCATAAATAAAATTAAAAAGTCAAATTATTCAGGAGCAAATCTTTAGGCGACTCTGATTCACTAGTTGTTTTCAGAGTAAGGAATAGTGTTGAGAGGTTGCGAAGGAACCTTAAAAAGCATTGGAAAATAATTCACATATGCAGATCATTTCATGAGAGAAAATGTGATAATTAAAATAGGTACTTATGTATTAAGTATTATTTATTTCTTGCATAAAGTTCTCATTAATATGTTACCCCATTTGTAATTCTCAAATTAAAACTCAGCCCACCTAATTATTTTGTTTTTGATTTCCATAATTAATATTTGGACCTATTTTATTTTAGGAGAACCAGAGAAAGACAAAGCCAAGGGCAAAAAAAAGCAGTGGTGGCGGCCCTGGGTTGACCATGCTTCTAGTAGGTTTGCCTCAATCATCTGTTAGTTGTGTATGCTAATCATGTACCAAATTTCCTTGAATAGACAATTGTGTTTTTTTTAGTTTATTTTCAAACAGAAGTTAATAAGTAAAAAATGTTTTTAAAAAACATTGCCTATTCTAGTTTGATTTAAAGCATGAATTTATTTTAGCCCAATTGTTATTATTTTGATGGGCTTTATGCTCAGTTTCAACCAAGGTTGGTAGTTATGCAAGAAGGTCCTTCTGCACTAACTCACCATCACTGTAAGGATCCACCTCAAATGCACAATCAACTGTGAAACTACAGTATGCTGAATATGATCATCTAACCATTTTGCATTGCACAGTGCTTCAAGTAAATTCTACACCTATTAATTTGAAGTAATTATTTACCTGACAAATTTTGAATTATCCAGTATTTGGAATTAAGCAATTTTAATAATACAGCACAACAAGTGATTTCATTTTGAATTAGCTGATTATTTGCATTAAGCAACTTCAGGTTAAGAGGAATAGACTATGTGCGTAAATGATTAGATGAAAGCCAATGTATGAGCTACCTTTGTGCCATCTATTTATCTGTTGTGAACAAAACTGATAAATCAATAGCTGATTACTGAAGAACACAGTTTTTTAGTTGCATTGATGTTGTTTTCTGATCTGTAAAACGACCTGTGTTAATTGGTACCGTTTAAATACATTAATGTATACAGGAAAGACAACAATGCTGTTCTGCCAGACTGCAAGGAATCATTACTTGCAGCTGTTTGTCTCAATCAAACAGCCTGTTGCTCCATTATTTATATTTTTGGGTTGGCCTTTACCTTTATGACTCTGTTACAAAATGAGGCATGAAAGTAATGAATTCTTGATCTATTCAAGGAAATAAGGTATCTGTTACATGTGATACCAAACTAATTTGTTATTTCGGAGGCTAAGGTCAGTTCTGGGATGCTGTGAATTTTCAGTATGTGGATCCGTCAGGACCATTTTGTGACTGCTTCATTTTCACGAAGAATTGTCATTAAGTTTGACCACGGTTTCATTTTTTTTCTGTCTATTTATTGATTTTTAAGATTGATTCAATTTAACCTCCTTAAAGGTATTGGTTTGGGGAGGTTACTGAGTTTCTTATCAGGAAAATGAATTACAGTCATTATGGGTAAAATTTGTAGTAAAACCATAAAGCTTTCTTTATAAGTGTTTTAATAACATTCTTGTTCCTGGTGCACAAGATAGAAAATCTTTGTTATTTCAGCTTATCTTTCAACTCCCTCGTTCTATCATCCCAGTAATCTTTACAATCAAGCACTTACTATTTAAACAAAAATGAAAGCAAAGCTATAAATATAAATAGATAGAAAAAACATATGAAGTTAATGACAATTTATTTTAATTATGAGATTGTGTTTTATAAGGGCTATTATGTTTTATAAGGGTTTATAGCATATGTAAATTTCAAAAGGATATTTATAATGTAGTGCATTTGGAATTAATGCATAACTTTGACAATAAGTTAACTATTTTTAATGATTGAAAAGAATACTTTGTATTCTCTTTTATTTTATTTGGTACAAATCCAGGGTTTGCTTAGTTTATATGGTTATACCCAGTCAAATGTAAATCTGAAAATTTAAAACGTACAAAAGAAAGCTTGTTATGTATTATGTTATGCTGAAATGCCGTGTCATTTTTATGTTATCTATTGGACAGATTTTATATTGTTTGAAATCCATTGAAATGCATGTTTCTGCATGGATTATTTAAAAATGAAATTCAGAAATATAAAACTAAAAGTTATATTTCAATGAGCCTCAGCCACAACTTCTTACTTCCTTATTCACAGTACTTGCACAGAAATATTGCCAGTCTTTGCAATATTTATTCTCTTTGTCTCCACCTTTCTTCACATTTTTCAACTATAGCCACCCTTTTTGACGTTCTGCATTCTGCTACTAATTCCTCATTAAACTTTGTTATCCTGGCTACCTCTTCTTGATTTTCCTGTGCATTCCCTTGAGTTGGATGTTGACATTCAGGTAACCATTTGGGTAGTTTAGTGCTGTACATTCTTTACACTCTGCTCTCTATTACATTGTTGACATGGTTCAATCTTTAATTTATCATTTGTTTTATTAATGTCAGCTCGTAAAGTAGAATGAAATGATTTTAAGATATAAAAGTAATTGAAGATCCATTCAGAAGTCCATAAATTGCATTGTTTCACCTTTCATTTTACTAGTAATGTTATCTTCTCCTGCTTAGTGGTACGAAGTGGAGATTACTATCTCTTTGAGACAGACAGTGAGGAGGAGAATGAAGAAGAAATAAAGGAAGAAGAAGAAGAACAACCCAAAAAATCAGGTTTCCAGGTACTATTCTGGAATGCTGTTATAGTTTTTCCAAGAATAAAATTTGTAAAACAAAAATCAAAAAACATTAAATCTAAATGCACACAGTAAATAAGAGCTAAAATATTCCCTCAGTTCATGGAAATAAAAGCTGTCAATGCAAAGGTTAATTTAGCATCTGAAACTTAAGTTGATGCTTTGGATCAGATTCTGTCAGCTCTGGCAGGGAGGTTAAGAGTCACACCTCAAGCTACCTTTTGTCTTTCAGATGTTGACTGATCAAAAGTTTATTTCCAAGATTTTGAGGGAGTTGTTATAGTTATAGCATTCTTTATTTTTATATTTGTTCATGGAATGTGAGCATCACTGTCGAGGCCAACATTTATTTCCCATCCTTAATTTGCCCTCAAGAGTGAATAGTAAAACAGCCACTTTATTGAACCACTTTAGTGGGTGTGGTGTTGCTGCATGCACAGTACCATTTGGAGGAGGGCTCCCAGATTTTGACCAGCAACAATGGAGGAACAATGATACAATTCCACATGAGGATGGTGTGTGGCTTGGAGAGCAAGTTACAGATGGTGATGTTCCCATGAGTCTGCTGCCCTTTTACTTTCAGGTGTAGCTGTCATGAGTTTGGAAAGTGCTGTTGAAGGAGCTTTGGTGAGTTGCTGCAGTGTATCTTGTATATGGTACATATGGCTGCCTCGATATGTCAATCATGGAGGGAGTAAATGTTGAAGGTAGTGAATCAAGGGGGCTACTTTGTCCTGGATGGTGCTGAGCTCCTTGAGTGTTGTTGGAGCTGCACTCATTCAGGCATTTAGAGAGCATTCACTCACACTTCTGACTTGAGCCTTGTAGATGGTGGATAGACTTTGAGGAGTCAGGGGGTAAGTTACTCTGCCAAAAATTCCCAATCCCTCAGCTGCCCTTGTGGCCAGAATATTTATATCACTGGTCTAGTTCAGTTTCTGGTCAGTGGTAACCCCAGGACTTTGATGGTAGTTGATTCAGTGATGGTAGTGCCATTAAATGTCATGGGGAAATGGTTAGATTATTTCTTGTTGGGAATGGCTATTGCTTGACAGTTTTGTGGCGTGGAAGTTATTTGCCTTATACCAGACCAAATCTGAATGTAGTCCAGATCTTGCTACAAATGGGCATAGAATGCTTCAGTGTCTGAGGAGTTGTAGGTGGTACTGAACACTGTGTAATCATCAGTGACCACTTCTGACCTTCTGATAATGGGAAGATCATTGATGAAGCCTTTAAAGATGGTTATCCCAGGACACTACCCTGAGGAACTTCTGCAGCTTGAGGCTTTTTATTAATTCATGGGACATGGGTGTCGCTGGGGAACCAGCATTTATTGCCCAATCCTAGTTTCCCTTGGAGGGCAGTTGAGAATCAACCACATTGCTGTGGCTCTGGAGTCGCATGTAGGCCAGACCAGATAAGGACAGCAGATTTCCTTCCCTAAAGGACAATAGTGAACTTGAGGCTGAAATAATTGGCCTTCCAACAAGCACAACCATCATCATCCTTTGTGCCAGGTACGATTCCAATCAATGGAGTTTTCCACTGATTTCTTTAGACTGTATTTTTGCTGCGGGTCATGCTGCCACATTCGGTCAAATACTACCTTGATGCCAAGAACAGTCACTCTCATTTCACTTCTTGAAATCACCTCTTTTGTCCATGCTTGGACCAAAGATGTAAGATGTTCTGGAGTTGAGTGTCCATGGCGGAACCTAAACTCAGCGTCATTGAGCAGGTTACTGCTGAGTACTGCTTAATAACAATGTCGATGACACCTTCCGTCAATTTGATGATATTTGAGAGTAAATTGATAGGGCAGGAATTGGCTAGGTTAAATTGGTCTTGTTTTTTGTGGACAGACATACCTGGTACTACAATTGAAATGCTTTTGGGATTTATAGGGTGGGATTTTCCATTTTCTGCTCAAAATCCTGGCTGAGGCAACAAAACTTGCACGCAGCTCACAGACTGCAGAGCTGGCTTTACTTGCCAGATAATCCAGCACCCTGTGCGGAAGAAATCTGGAGGCATGGCCCACGCCGTTATGCTGATGGGGTGGGGCCCAAAACGGCCAGCAACTGGGAATCCCATGATCACGGTGCCCTTTTTAAAGGGCATCCTGATCTCTAATAGGCAACATAGGAAATCCCCCCCACACATTTACATGAAGACCCCATGGGCACATGAACTCCCCACATGCTCAAGGGGAATCTCCAATTCCCTGAAATCGGGACCCATGCCCATGGAGATCCCCAGAGTGTATGCCTTTGGCACACTCTATGGCACTACCCCCTGGGGCGTTGACTAGTGCCTTGGTTATAGGAACAGTGCCTGGGTACTTTATCTGTCAGTTGGCTTTTTGTCTATATCACTTAATTTATAACAGTAATATGAAATTGTCATCTACATTCCTTTGTCCATATTACAAGACACTTGAACCCAATCTCAAATGATCAGAGGATTATGTAATAAAATGCTTCAAAAGAGGATAGAAGGATATGCATTTTCCCATGTGTAATATGAAAGCAATATAGTTCTATTAGTTCTTACCAAAGTTATTACCATGGGAGTGTTGTTCATTAAAGGTAACAAGAATTACACAAATAAAGTTCATTATAATTTTAATTTTTTTGAAGGCTTGAACAAATCAGATCAATCCTGCTGATAGCAGAGTAATTGAGAGTGTCAATGTTCAAAGAAGCATATTCCACCCTCGAGGCAACAATATGAAAAGGAAAGGGGGAAAATTGGCAAGAAACAGAGAAATCGTTCATGGAAAATGTTTCCAAAATATCGCTATTAACCACAATAGGTGTTTAGTGATGCTGTTAAACTGTACCATGTAGACCAAGAGATTTTCTATGTGGTCTCACCTTGGACAGTCATTGGCCTCAGTTGCTCTGAACTAAGGAAGGGAAAACTTGGCTGTGATTCCTGTCTTTGGGCCAGTTGAACCACTGAAAGCATGTCAGTATTGTTGAGGGCAAAGTCATGACTTGTGACTACAGTTGAATTCTCTGATAACTCTCACTACTTTGGTTCACATGTGAAAAGTGACCATTTAATCAAGTTACTTGGCATCAACTATTTTCCATGCAACTATATCTGGTGTATGTTATGGTTTGCAGGAGGATAAAATAAAAAAGATAAGGAGAGAATTATACTTCAATATTTTAATAAATGCAAATTACTGTGGAT